>NC_089583.1:52868601-53541841 GCF_019320115.1 Miscanthus floridulus | reverse complement strand
AGTAAATTTGTGTTTTGCGCGTCTCGCCTAGATGGTGTGCTCGTAGGACACAAGGGTTTATACTAGTTTGGGCAGAATGTCCCTACCACTAGTGTGAGGCTACTTGTGTTACTAGCACTTGTTTGTAGTAGGGGTTACAAATGGGCGAGAGAGGGAGCAGGTCCCAAGTGTCTGATGGTAGGATCGAATGGAGTTGAGTCTCGTTGAGCTCGTTGAGCCGTACCCTTCGTGGGGTGTTTTGCTTCTCCATTTATAGATGAAGGGGAAGGCACAAGTTACATGAGAGAGATAGAAAAGCAAGGAGGAAGAAGGCCTTCGGGGTTGTGGTGTCCTTCATCTCCTTTATGTGTGCCCCATCGGTCCTATAGATGATGATGGGGATGACTCCACATCGCGACCCTGTTCGCCACTGGTGCTACATGCGGGCATCGTCAGCCGGTCATGGCGCCCGATTTCGTCTCAGCGGGTAGCATGGTCAATAGGTACCCCTAACAGAAGTTGTATGGGGATTAGGTAGCTTAGCGCTGGCACACAAGTATGGCCCATCGTGGCCATAGGTCATGTCAAGACATGGCTACTCCCTTTCAGGCCCATCGTCCTGCATTTGAATCCAAGTTTATGCAGAAAACATACACTGTTGAGGGTGAGGGTTATTGCATTAGGGCTGCCAGTGGTATTATCCCAACCAAGCTGGTAGTTGGGGACGTACAATTTGAGATAGAGGGGTGAAGTTGTCAAGTTCATCTGGTAGTTTTACCGGGGCTAGGTATCGATGTGATATTGGGAATGAACTAGATGAGCAGTCATGGAGTGCTTATTGATACATCGACTAGAGTAGTCATGCTTAGAGATTCGAGTAATCAAGAGGGTTTTCTAGTACAGCTACCCTAGGGACATCAATCTTTCTTGCACAACTAATGCGGTGCAAGCAAAGTCTTTGGTAGATATCCTTGTCGTGTGTGACTTTTCGGATGTTTTTCCCGATGATTTGCCTAGATTGCCCCCGAATTGAGAAGTGGAGTTCAAGATAGAGTTGCTTCCTGGTACAACGCTGATCTCTAGAAGGCCATATAGAATGCCTCCAAATGAACTAGCCGAACTTAAGACCTAGTTGAATGAACTTCTAAAGAAAGGCCTTATCTGTCCTAGTTCATCTCCTTGGGGGTGCCCAGCTATCTTTGTAAAGAAGGATCAATCCCTACACATGTGTGTAGATTATAGACCCTTGAATGCAGTTACAATCAAGAATAAGTATCCTCTGCCATGCATAGATATCTTATTTGATTAGTTGTCTAAAGCCAAAGTCTTTTCCAAGATTGATTTGAGATCTGGGTATCATCAAATCAAAATTCAGCCTGAGGATGTCCTAAAAACTGCATTCTCTACAAGATATGGTCTATATGAGTACCTTGTTATGTCTTTCGGATTGACCAATGCCCCCGCACATTTTATGTATCTGATGAATTTAGTGTTTATGCCCGAGTTGGACAAATTTGTGGTGGTATTTATAGATCAAATCCTGGTTTATTCGGAGAACGAAGAAGACCATGTTGAACATTTGCGAGTGGTTCTCACTAGATTGTGGGAACACCAACTTTATGCAAAGTTCAGCAAATGTGAATTCTGGCTTCGTGAGGTACCTTTTCTTGGACACAGGTTGTCCGATGGTGGAATTATGGTTGATCCCACCAAGGTGCAAAGAAGTGTTGAACTGGAAGGCTCCAATCTCGGTGCACGAGGTTTGGAGTTTTCTAGGGTTGGCTGGCTATTATCGTTGCTTCATCTCGGATTTCTCTAAAATAGCCAAGCCTATGACTCAATTGCTGCAAAAAGGAATGAAGTTTGCCTAGACTTCTGAGTGTGATGCGGCTTTCCACACCCTGCAAACTCTTCTAACTTCAGCTCTGGTTTTCACACAACCGGATATCGAGAAACCTTTTGATGTGTTCTGCGATGCATCAGGTATTGGGTTAGGAGGTGTTCTTATGCAAGAGGGTAGAGTCATTGCTTATACCTCTCACCAACTTTAGAAGCATGAAGTGAATTATCCAACGCATGACTTGGAACTCGCTGTTGTTCATGCTTTGAAGGCATGGAGACATTATTTGCTTGGCAATGTGTGCAACATCTACACTGATTATAAAAGTCTCAAGTACATCTTCACTCAACCAGAGTTGAATATGCGCCAGAGAAGATAGCTCGAGTTGATCAAGGATTATAACCTCCAAGTGCACTATCACCCTGGCAAGGCAAACATTGTAGCGGATGCCTTAAGCAGGAAATCTCATTACCACTCATTGATAGAAAGTGATGTCCATTTGTCAAAACTCCTTCATCCTACAGTCCTTTACAACATCACTGTCAGTTGTACTCTATAGAGTCAAATTATCGAGCTACAGAAGATAGATGCAGGTGTGTTCCACATCAAGCGCAAGATAAAAGAGCAAGAAACTAAGCATTTTCGAGTAGATGAGGATGGTGTGTTATGGTTCAAGGATAGGTTGGTAGTTCCAAAGGATAGAGAACTTAGAGATCAAATCATATCGAAGCCCATTACTCTAAATTATCTATTCATCCTAGGTAGTAGCAAAATGTATCATGATTTGAAGCCTCGCTTTTGGTGGACCAAAATGAAGAAAGAGATAGCCGCTTATGTGGCTAGGTGTGACACTTGTTGTCGAGTTAAGGCTGTGCACATGAAAGCTGGATTACTTCAGCCACTCTCTATTCCAGGTTGGAAATGGGAGGAGATAAGTATGGATTTTATTGTTGGACTCCCTACTACTTAGAGGAATTTTAACTCCATTTGGGTGATTGTAGACCAACTGACCAAGTCTGCACACTTCATTCCTGTCCGCATAGATTTCCATCCAACCGACTATGCGGAGTTGTATTTTAATCAGATAGTCTGACTTCATGGGATCCCTCATACTATTGTCTCAGATAGAGGACCACAGTTCACTGCTCACTTTTGGGAGCACTTACATGAATTATTAGGAACTAAGTTAGTAAGAAGTTCTGCCTATCATCCTCAAACCAATGGACAAACTGACCGAGTGAATCAAATCTTTGAAGATATGTTGAGAGCTTGTGTCATCTCAGCTAAGGGCTCATGGGAAAAATGGTTGCCCCTAGCTGAATTCTCATACAATAATAGTTATCAAGAGAGCATCAAGATGGCACCGTTTGAAGCTTTGGATGGCCGAAAGTGTAGAACCCCATTAAATTGGGTAGAAGCCGGTGAAAGGATATACTATGGAATTGATTTTGTTCAAGAAGCTGAAGAACAAGTCCTGTACTATCCAAACCCATATGGTCGCAGCTCAAGCTAAGCAAAAAAGTTATGCTAATCGATGTAGAAAACCTATTGAGTTTGAAGTTGGAGACTTCGTTTATCTAAAAGTCTCACCTATGAATAGTCTCCAACGCTTTGCTATGAAGCGAAAGCTTGCACCGAGATATGTTGGTCCATTTGAAATCATTGGACAAAGTGGTAAGGTGGCATACAAGATTCAATTACCTCCTGAGATGAGTGCTATCTTCAATGTCTTTCATGTATCGCAATTAAAGAAATGTCTCCACGTCCCTGAAGAGAGAGTTCCATTAGGGGATATCGAGTTAAAATCAGATTTGACCTCTAAAGAAAGGTCAGTGCGAGTGATTGACACTCGTGAGTGAGTGACTCGGAGTCAGGTGGTCAAGTTTTACAAAGTCATGTGGAGTAATCAGGGTAGTGAACGCGATGCAACGTGGGAAAGAGAAGATTATTTGAGGGATGGTTATAACGAATTCTGTCAACAATGGTACGCTTTTCAAATCTCGAGATGAGATTTTTATAAGGGGGGAGGGCTGTAACACCCCAGGTGTTTGGCTTCCACATTTGCACTTGCATTTCCTGAACATGAGCATCGTTCATCCATTCATAAGCTTATATCACATGAAACATGATTTTGAAACATTGCAACATGTTGCATATTTCATGTGTGTTGTTTCTTTTATGAAATGAATAGTGTGCAACACTTAAGTGCAACATGTGCAACTCACTTTAGTGAAACATGGTTAGTTAGTACTATGCAACAAGGTCATGAAACATGACTATGAAACAAATGTAACATTTCATTGGTTTTCATTGTTTTAGTACATACAATGCTTGATTCTTATGTGACCAATGTGTGGTGTGGCTAATAATTCTCTTAAGTAACTTAGTTACACCTAGAATGTCATTTGGAACATTGTTCATATTGATCACATTACCTAATTATGATTTCAAATAGTGGTTTGACCTATTTTGACTCCTAAACTCTTTTATTTGACTATTTAAAAAGTGTAGCTTAGAGTGTTTGCATGTCTGAGCAACCTAAAGCAAAGTTGTAGCAAATTTTATAAGGAACAAACTTTGTTTAGAAGCCAAGTCATGAATATGCACAACATGTTCAAAAAGGACCCACAAGTCAATATTGAAGGCTGATTCCACACTTGAAAATTTTCTAAGTGTTTTAACTGAGTTTTAGTTTCATGAACTCATCTTTGGCATGACTTTCCTCTGTACCTGTTGAGAATTAGTCCTTGGTGCTTAAATAGAAATTGAAGATGGGAGTATGGGCTACAACTTTCATCTTGATGGTTTTCGCTTTTGAGCAATGACTTAGCCGTTTCAACACGACGAAGTTTCACTGTCAGGCGTCGAAGGAACTTTGAATGGCAAGCTACAGTGACTGTCCGATTTCAAAAAATAACCGACGTGTGGGTGACACTTGTCGCTAGCCGTCTGACCGCGCAGCCATGCGATGTGGCCGTCCTAGTGTCGTAGTCCATGACTTGAACCTCCCACGCGCTTGCCCGACCGGTTCACAGTTCATTTTCTCTATTCCTTCGCCTTCACCGTGAGCAACAATACAGCAGAGACGGCTCTGCCATTGCCGAGCAGCTCCGCCGTCGCCTAGCTTGCTCGCCGCCGCAAAAATGTGAACCACAACTCATCAACAACTCCGCCGTGTCCTCCTCTACCTCCTCCACCTCTTAGCTGAGCCGATTGAGTCTAGGTAAGGGCACATTGGCCACTTCCACCATCACCACCATGAGCGTGACCTCGCCGGAGTTCGAGGCCGCCGTGGTTGGGGTAGCTAGGAGCCATGTCGAACTTGTTTCTTGCTTAAGTTTCCCCGTGTGCCCTAGGAGCTTGTACCAACCTTAGCCGCACCCTACACGGCCGGACGCTGCCGGAGCGTCGCCGGACTCCTCCGCCGTCCGCCATTGCACGTCACCGTCGGTGTTCGAGTTCGGTAAAGATGGTGGTGAGGATATAGATGGGTGCGCATCGTTGTGGGGAGCACGCCGGTGCCTTCGGTTTCGTCGGAGAAGCCACCATCGGTGAGCTTCGCCATTGCCGCGCCGTCGCGTGCTGTCTCCCCTATTCTGGTGTCGATGACAAGTGGGTCCAGCGGATAGGCAGGTCCCACGCGTCAGTGACTGTTTGTGCAAAAGCTAGTCCAAATTTCCAGTTTTGAATGCTGTTTTGTGAATTTTGTATCTCCAAATTGGTAGATCCAAATGGGGTGATTCAAATTTTGGTAGAATCACAGTGAGATCTATTATTTAAGAAAGATATGATATGAGAACATGATGTAGAAATTTTGGATGAATTAAATAGGAACTTGAAATGTGTTTTTAAATGCATGCAAAATTGTTTAAATTATATCTTGAGTTTCTCTGATCCAAAATTTATGAAATTTTGTGGGTAAGCCATTCTTGCTTAGTAGAAGCTCTGGTAAGAATTTGAGAGTCATTGCATGTATGGTTTTTGAGTTATAGATTTTCATTTTATCATTGATTGATAATTGTGTAAATTTTTGTAAATTATCTAGGAATCCTATGACCATGAAACTTTGTGTGTAGTATCCTAGTACCTTATGGATGCTAGAAAAATATGAAATCTGTTGCTTGACACTTTTCACTAAGGTTTCCTAATTATGTCATTTTAAGTCATTATGTCTTATCATTTTTGTGTAGGCTATGATACTTGCTCAAATGGTGTGAAATTTTTATAGTGGTCTACTTAGAGCATGTAGTACCTACTATAATTTTTGTAGGTTTAATGGTGTAGTTTTCATATATGATTACCATTTCCTCTAATTAAATAAATAAATTATGAAAGATATTAAAAGAAATGTTTTGGTGAGGAGCATCCTACTTTCTGGTGTTCTTGTGATATGTGTAATAAGTGAGTAGAGTTAGTTTTGTCCAATTATGTGTTTACATCAAAAGTTAATAATTATTTTGTTGGCATTATGTCCCTCTAGATAGATCTGGGGACTTTATAAAGTTCCCCATGATATTTTGGTTTGCTATGAATGTGATGAATACAAAAGTTGTAGATAATTTATGTACCTAGCTCCTCTCAAAATTTGATGGCATTTGGCCCATTAGTCTAGGAACTACAGCTGTTTAAAGTTAGGTTCCAGTTTTGCCTACTCTCTGTCTTGGGAAGACAGAGTTCTGTTGATTAAAGAATTCAACCTGGTAAAGGTTGGAATCATGCTTTGAGGTCTGAAAAGGAATTGTAGAAAATTTCATAAGCTTTCCAAATTGTCTTGTTGCATGTCATTTGGATTTATAAATCTCCAGTTATGGCCAGCTTACTGTGTCGCTATATAGTCTCCATTTTGCTGAAATACAAATGCTTGAGTGTATGCTTCGTTGCCATGCCCTTGTTGATTGTTTAAGGGCTAGCCTAACTTGACAACATGCTTAGGTGCAGGTGCTAGGTCATTAACTGAAGATGAGTAATTATACATTAGGTTGTATAAACTTGGTAAGTAAAGTGATTTGAATAGAGCTTAAGTGGAATATGCAGACTACAATGAACATGTGCATTCCCCGAGCATCCCTGACTTCATTCATGTGCATCCATGATATTTATCTGGCGCATTCATGCAATAGGTGTGCCGGAGGGAGTGATGTTGCTAGAGTTCGAGGGAGCCAACCAGGAGGAGGAGCCCGAGGTGCAGGAAGCCGATGAAGCAGCCACCTGCGGAGAAGTTGCCCGAGTGCCCTGACCACCAGCCTTCCTCTTTCCTGAAAGGCAAGCCCCAGAGCATCTTAAGCCTCCCATGTTTTCACAAATACATTGAATATCTTTTATTCGTTGATGATGCATTAAGTATAGGAATTGGTTGGAACCAATTGTTGCATTATATATCCTTCCTTGTCCAGATATCGTACTGGAATCCTATTTAAGTTCAGGAATGGGTTAAATGCTTAGCCATGCTTAGTGCGGTAGAAGTCAGGTGATTTCCTGTCACCTGTGAGCTTTAGGATGAGGTGGATCATGGTTGGCTATATTTGCTATCGTGGAAAAGAACCATGTTAATAATGAATTAAGACCAGGCGAAGTCTTGTGTAGGTTTGGACATAGTGACTCCGTCTAAGTCGTTTAAGGACCAATACGTTGTACGTCCTTATGTCATGTTGAGCGTAGCCTAACACTTAGCTGGCCAGATAAGTCGTTCCGACCACAAAGCCTAGTAGCTCGACTTAGGCCAGGGATGCGAGCAGTGGCGTGCATTATGGAGGTAGTAAGAATGTGCGGAGAGCCATTGGCATAAGTCCAAGGCGGGTTAGAGTCCCGAACAACCTTAGTAGAGTGGTTCTCTGAGAATGTCGATCTGTTCGGACTCGCGACTCCTGAATTGTACCAAAGGTGACTTGTTTGCGACCCTGACGGGGGAAGCAGGGTTTGTGTTAGGAATACCCCTCCAACTGGATAGGAATCGATTCGAATTGCTGTCTCTCCCGGATAGTGAGAACTTGACTGAGCAGCGGCAATGTAGATTCAATTAATTTAATGACATGGTTAAATGGATGATGATGATAAGGTTGCCACAATGTATACCTGATATGGTTATTAATGATTGCACCCTAATAAAATGATTGCTTAGTACAGGTGCTAATATAATTGACAGGTTAATGGCTAAAAGTCACTGCTAGTTCAGGTTAAGAGTTGATCTTATTACTTATGCATTTCTGCAAAAAGAAAGTGTCAGCCAGATCCACTACATTAAGCTATGCATAATCCTTGGTGTCATTTGTTTTGGTTTTCGATGGGTAAGTCTAGCTGAGTACATTCTCGTACTCAGGGTTTATTCCCTCTTGTTGCAAATGACCTTCTATATCAGGGATTCTGTAAGTATTGTCTCCACCCGGCAGGGTGATGAAGACTAGATCATGGGCATGATCTCTGTTTCTCTTATCTAAATGCTTTTGCGGGTTGTGATCATCGAACCAGTATTTGTATTTGAACTCGAGTGTGTAAGTTAAACTATTTGCTTCCGCGTACTTTACAAGACTTGTTTTGTAATAACGATGACTCTGAGATGATGTAATCTATTTGCAAACGTCTGTGAAATGTTGTAATGTACGATATGTTATGTTGAATTACTATGATCTTGGTTGTATGCAAGTTGGTTTGAAATCCTTCGAGATTTCAGTTGACTACCGGGTTTATATGGGCTCAAGTTCGAGAATTTGATCGTTTCGGCGATTGTTTTTTTTACTTGTGCTCTTATAATTTGGTCAGTTCTGTGACAGCTGGTATCAGAGCTAAATTCATCATTAAACATGTCTTACGGCTATTTAAAACAAAAGCTTTTGTTGTTAAAATGGTTTTCCAACTTATAGTTATACATAAGTTTTCAAAAGTCAAAATTTTATGGTATACTGGTGATCACATCCCTTGTAGCCCACTTAAGGACTTCTAGGTGGCTTATATATAATTACTAACTTGGGGGGAAATTGATTGTTTCTATTTCGTCATCCATGTGGCGTGATATTGCATGGATGCCATTCGTTTGAATGGTAATGTATGGATCAATTGCCTCTATGCCAAGGTAAGTGTGGGTTGCGAGAGCATGGCCGTCCAACCGTCGGTCTAGGGGAGAGCTAGTTGTGGTTACTAGAGTATTTACATGTTGCATACATGTATATATGAAGGTACTTAATTGTGGGTACATTTGTCAGGTAGTTTGGATACTGAAGTATATATATCTGGGGATGTATATATGGAGAGTATCTTAGTTACTGCTTGTGTTATTAGCATTATATCTTGTTGGGTTGGGCTGCAATGAAGTTTTCTGTAGGTACGCTAACAATGCACCATGTAGATTGACTAGTTACCGCTAATTGAGAGAATGTATGTATGCCACCGTATATTCCGCTAAAGCTTAAATTTTCTTAGGTTTGTGAGGACGTACGGAACGAGCATGCATCATATTCACTCATGTCATTCATATTGCATTACTCCCTCCCTTATAATTGCTTATCCCAAGTATAAAGTGCAATCTCTCAGCAAAATAATCCTCTCATGTGAATTGCATCCCTTTTTGATATAGATGGCCGCGCTTGTGTTTCCTACTGGTAGCAGCACCTTTTTGGACTAGTTCGGTACTCCCACTTTGCTCTGGAGGGTGCTCAGTTCAGTTGGGTACCCAGAGGCACCTAGCTGCCCATGGAGGCAGGCGGTACCATTGGGAGATGTACCATTGTACATCATGACCTTTATAGTGCTGCAAAACCCCACAAGACCATTGTGGCATGGGTGGAGCATTGAGACTGATGGGCAAAGCCCATGGGAAGCCGCTCAGGTTGCTGCCCTTGATGTGCTGATGGATATAGCACAGAGCTTCGGGGATGAGTTAGTGGGTGGACCTGCTTCATCCATTCCCTGAGTGTCTCCTACTGAGGCTAAGTGGACTCGGGACATTGGCCAGGCCTTGGTTCGAGGCTGTGGCGAACATGTGCAGAGTGATAATGCTAGAATGAGTGCTATGATGGTAGTCTTGAAGCTTTGTCGAGTCAGGCAAAACACCCTTTCTAGTGTGCTAGATGAAGCCAGTAAGGCAATGGAAGCCCAGCACAAGTTTAGGTTGCATGCCCGCAAGTATCGCCATAGGGTGGATGCATGTGGGAGAGCTCAGCAAGAAGTGGATGAGATTCATGGTATTGCAAATTATCGCCTACAATAGTGGGATCAAACCGCACGTGAGAGAGACGAGCTTCATAACCAGCTGATGAACCTCACTATTGAGAGAGATGAGGCAGCACAAGAGTTGGATCGTGTGACCCATCACAGAGATGCAGCTTTAGAATTAGCAGAAGAAAGACTGCCAGGGTTAGATTATGGCTAACAAAAATGCTTTCCATAGGGAGCAAGAACTACAAGAACGGCTTGAAGAACTTTAGGTTGAGCTCCATCAACTACACAACCGTCTATTTCCTATTCCTCACCCCATACCAAGGTATCCAAATGTGGGTGGACCTCAAGTGATTGAGGCAGATGATGAAGAAGAGGACGTGCAGATGGATGACAATGCAGCTGACCCTAGCAGATGAAGAAGAAGAGGAAGACCCCTGAAGAAGTCCAAGGTGTCTCCGCTATGGACAGCAATCACTTCGATGAGTAGTTAGTTAGCAAGTCTCACTAGTTTAAGCTTTTGCAGTCATTAATGTAATGGACTTAAGTACGATGACCGATGTTGGATGTACCTTTTTAATTCGAACTTGGCATGTAATGTACTTTAATTCGCTCCCTTCGAGATGCGTATCATGATGGTTAAGTTTAAAACTTGTCATGTTGGAATGCACCGCGTATGGCGCTAGTAATCTAATTGATGATGTGGTGATTGGAGAATGAATTATTGCCTCTATTTATTGTATGAAGTTTTCATTCTCGTCAGTAAATTCAGTTTGGCACAATTACATTGTTCCTCTCCAATGTGCTAACATCATCAATAATTACTGATTGCGCATTGTTGTAGATGCCTCATACTCGTTCCATCGGGGTGGGTGATGATGATGATCTTCCACCGCCACCACCACCCACACCAATGGAATTGATGGCAATTCTTGCTGGAAGGACAACGAACTATGGCTGAGGCTCTCCGTACTGATTGCGAATCGGGATGGCCGTGGTCCACGCCAAGGACCGAAACCAAATCAATATAGTGACTTCAAGGATTTCCTTGACACGAAACCCCCGATCTTCAAGGAGGCTGACAAGCCCCTACAAGCTGATGAGTGGTTGAATACTCTTGAGCAAAGTTTCATCTGCTCTGCTTGACTGAGGTGCTAAAGACTGAGTATGCATCTCACCAACTCCATGGGCTAGCTAGCATTTGGTGGAGTCATCATCGGTCCACTATGCCCGCTAATGCCCAAATCACTTGGGATCAGTTCAAGTCTGCTTTCAGGGGAAATTAGATTCCTCCTAGTCTCATGGCAATCAAGCATATAGAGTTTATGAAGCTGACCTAGGGGAACAAGAGCTTGAATGAATACCTGCAGGCTTTCAACAACCTTGCAAGGTATGCTACCGAGTTTGTGGACACCGATGCCAAAAAGATTGCTAGTTTCAAGCGAGGACTTAGCCCCAAATTGATGAAGACCATGGGAAATTGCAAGTGTGCTCATTTTAATGAGTTTGTGAGTGATGCATTATCGCAAGAGAACAACAATGCGGTGTATGCTGCTTCGAAAAGTCGTAAGAGGGCCTATGAGGCGGGTGCCTCACAATCCAAGGCTCTAGTCACACAGAGGGCTCCATTCCGTCCTCCAGCATCAGCCACTAGGTTCCACCCACCACTGAAGAAGAATCCCACAAGGCATTTACCGTTGCACTTCCCAAGGGTACTACCAGTCAGGGCAGTTCCAAGGCCCCTCCAAGCAACATGCCATGCTAGAACTGCAACAAGACAGGCTACTAGGCAAGGGAGTGCCCTTACCCTAAGAAGAATAACTACCAAGGTGGCTATCAGGGGCAGGTGAACCACACTAATATTACTGAGATTCCTTTAGGAGAGGTAGTGAATGCTGGTAAGTTTCTAGTTGGTCAACACCCTGCAGTTGTACTATTTGATTTGGGTGCTTCACATTCCTTTATTAGTCCCACATTTGCATCCAAGTTTATGTAGAAAACATACACTAGTTGAGGGTGAGGGTTATTGCATTAGGGCTGCTAGTGGTATTGTCCCAACCAAGCTGGTAGTTGGGGATGTACAATTTGAGATAGAGGGGCAAAGTTATCAGGTTGATCTGGTAGTTTTATCAGGGCTGGGTATCGATGTGATATTGGGAATGAACTAGATGAGCAGTCATGGAGTGCTTATTGATACGTCGACTAGAGTAGTCATGCTCAGAGATCTGGGTAATCAGGAGGGTTTTCTAGTACAGCTACCCAGGGACATCAATCTTTCTTGCACGACTAATGCGGTGCAAGCAAAGTCTTTGGCAGATATCCTTGTTGTGTGTGACTTTTAGATGTTTTTCTCGATGATTTGCCTAGATTGCCCCCGGATTGAGAAGTGGAGTTCAAGATAGAGTTGCTTCCTGGTACAGCGCCCATCTCTAGAAGGCCATATAGAATGCCTCTAAATGAACTAGCTGAACTTAAGACCTAGTTGAATGAACTTCTAAAGAAAGGCCTTATCCGTCCTAGTTCATCTCCTTGGGGGTGCCCAGCTATCTTTGTAAAGAAGAAGGATCAATCCCTACTGCATGTGTGTAGATTATAGACCCTTGAATGCAGTTACAATCAAGAATAAGT
This sequence comes from Miscanthus floridulus, assembly GCF_019320115.1. Classification (NCBI taxonomy): domain Eukaryota; kingdom Viridiplantae; phylum Streptophyta; class Magnoliopsida; order Poales; family Poaceae; genus Miscanthus; species Miscanthus floridulus. Next base: position 53,529,246 of record NC_089583.1, on the reverse strand, counting down.
ATCCTCTACCATGCATAGATATCTTATTTGATCAGTTGTCTAAAGCCAAAGTCTTTTCCAAGATTGATTTGAGATCTGGGTATCATCAAATCAAAATTCAGCCTGAGGATGTCCCAAAAACTACATTCTCTACAAGATATGGTCTGTATGAGTACCTTGTTATGTCTTTCGGATTGACCAACGCCCCCACACATTTTATGTATCTGATGAATTCGGTGTTTATGCCCGAGTTGGACAAATTTGTGGTGGTATATATAGATGACATCCTAGTTTATTCGGAGAACGAAGAAGACCATGTTGAACATTTGCGAGTGGTTCTCACTAGATTGCGGGAACACCAACTTTATGCAAAGTTTAGCAAATGTGAATTCTAGGCTTTGTGAGGTACCATTTCTTGGACACATGTTGTCCGATGGTGGAATTATGGTTGATCCCACCAAGGTGCAAAGAAGTGTTGAACTAGAAGGCTCCAATCTCGGTGCACGAGGTTCGGAGTTTTCTAGGGTTGGCTGGCTATTATCGTCGCTTCATCCCGGATTTCTCTAAAATAGTCAAGCCTATGACTCAGTTGCTGCAAAAAGGAATGAAGTTTGTCTGGACTTCCGAGTGTGATGCGGCTTTCCACACCCTGCGAACTCTTCTAACTTCAGCTCTGGTTTTCGCACAACTAGATATCGAGAAACCTTTTGATGTGTTCTGCGATGCATCAGGTATTGGGTTAGGAGGTGTTCTTATGCAAGAGGGTAGAGTCATTGCTTATACCTCTCTCCAACTTCAGAAGCATGAAGTGAATTATCCAACGCATGACTTGGAACTCACTGTTGTTGTTCATGCTTTGAAGGCATGGAGACATTATTTGCTTGGCAATGTGTGCAACATCTACACTGATCATAAAAGTCTCAAGTACATCTTCACTCAACCAGAGTTGAATATGCGCCAAAGAAGATAGCTCGAGTTGATCAAGGATTATAACCTCCAAGTGCACTATCACCTTGGCAAGGCAAACGTTGTAGCGGATGCCTTAAGCAGGAAATCTCATTACCACTCATTGATAGAAAGTGATGTTCATTTGTCAAAACTCCTTCATCCTACAGTCCTTTACAACATCACTGTCAGTTGTACTCTACAGAGTCGAATTATCGAGCTGCAGAAGATAGATGCAGGTGTGTTCCACATCAAGCGCAAGATAAAAGAGCAAGAAACCAAGCATTTTTGAGTAGATGAGGATGGTGTGTTATGGTTCAAGGATAGGTTGGTAGTTCCGAAGGTTAGAGAACTTAGAGATCAAATCATATCCGAAGCCCATTCCTCTAAATTATCTATTCATTCTGGTAGTAGCAAAATGTATCATGATTTGAAGCCTCGCTTTTGGTGGACCAAAATGAAGAAAGAGATAGCTGCTTATGTGGCTAGGTGTGACACTTGTTGTCGAGTCAAGGCTATGCACATGAAAGCTGGATTACTTCAGCCACTCTCTATTCTAGGTTGGAAATGGGAGGAGATAAGTATGGATTTTATTGTTGGACTCCCTACTACTCAGAGGAATTTTAACTCCATTTGGGTGATTGTAGACCAACTGACCAAGTCTGCACACTTCATTCCTATCCGCATAGATTTTTGTCCAACTGACTATGTGGAGTTGTATTTTAATCAGATAGTCTAACTTCATGGGATCCCTCATACTATTGTCTCGGATAGAGGACCACAGTTCACTACTTGCTTTTGGGAGCACTTACACAGATTATTAGGAACTAAGTTAGTAAGAAGTTCTGCCTATCATCCTCAAACCAATGGACAAACTAAATGAGTGAATCAAATCTTAGAAGATATGTTGAGAGCTTGTGTCATCTCGGCTAAGGGCTCATGGGAAAAATGGTTGCCCCTAGCTGAATTCTCGTACAATAATAGTTATCAAGAGAGCATCAAGATGGCACCAGTTTGAAGCTTTGTATGGCCAAAAGTGTAGAACCCCGTTAAATTGGGTAGAAGCCAGTGAAAGGAGATACTATGGAATTGATTTTGTTCAAGAAGCCGAAGAACAAGTCTGTACTATCCAAACCCACATGGTTGCAGCTCAGGCTAGGCAAAAAAGTTATGCTGATCGATGTAGAAAACCTATTAGTTTGAAGTTGGAGACTTTGTTTATCTGAAAGTCTCTCCTATGAAGAGTGTCCAACGCTTTGGTGTGAAGCAAAAGCTTACGCCGAGATATGTTGGTCCATTTGAAATCATTGGACAAAGTGGTAAGGTGGCGTACAAGATTCAATTACCTCCTGAGATGAGTGCTATCTTCAATGTCTTTCATGTATCCCAATTGAAGAAATGTCTCCACGTCCCTGAAGAGAGAGTTCCATTGGGGGATATCAAGTTAAAATTAGACTTGACCTCTGAAGAAAGGTTAGTGCGAGTGATTGACACTTGTGAGCGAGTGACTCAGAAGTCGGGTGGTCAAGTTTTACCAAGTCATGTGGAGTAATTAGGGTAGTGAATGCGATGCAACGTGGGAAAGAGAAGATTATTTGAGGGATGGTTATAAGGAATTCTATCAACAATGGTACGCTTTTCAAATCTTGGGACGAGATTTTTATAAGGGGGGAGGGCTGTAACACCCCAGGTGTTTGGCTTCCACATTTGCACTTGCATTTCCTGAACATGAGCATCGTTCATCCATTCATAAGCTTATATCACATGAAACATGATTTCGAAACATTGCAACATGTTGCATATTTCATGTGTGTTGTTTCTTTTATGAAATGAATAGTGTGCAACTCTTAAGTGCAACATGTGCAACTCACTTTAGTGAAACATGGTTAGTTAGTACTATGCAACAAGGTCATGAAACATGACTATGAAACAAATGTAACATTTCATTGGTTTTCATTATTTCAGTACATACAATGCTTGATTCTTGTGTGACCAATGTGTGGTGTGGCTAATAATTCTCTTAAGTAACTTAGTTACACCTAGAATGTCATTTGGAATATTGTTCATATTGATCACATTACCTAATTATGATTTCAAATAGTGGTTTGACCTGTTTTGACTCCTGAACTCTTTTGTTTGACTGTTTAAAAGTGTAGCTTAGATTGTTTGCATGTTTGAGCAACCTAAAGCAAAGTTGTAGAAAATTTTATAAGGAACAAACTTTGTTTAGAAGCCAAGTCATGAAAATGTGCACAACATGTTCAAAAAGGACCCACAAGTCAGTATTGAAGGCTGATTCCACACTTGAAAATTTTCTAAGTGTTTTAACTGAGTTTTAGTTTCATGAACTCATCTTTGGCATGACTTTCCTCTGTATCTGTTGAGAATTAGTCCTTGGTGCTTAAATAGAAATTGAAGATGGGAGTACGGGCTACAACTTTCATCTTGATGGTTTTCGCTTTTGAGCAACGACTTAGCCGTTTCAACACGACAAAGTTTCACTGTCAGGCGTCAAAGGAACTCTGAATGGCAAGCTACAGTGACTGTCCGATTTTAGAAAACAACTGACGCATGGGTGACACTTGTCGCCAGCCGTCTGACCATGTAGCCATGCACCGTGGCCGTCCTGGCATTGCAGTCCATGACTTGAACCTCCCACGCGCCTGCCCGACCAGTTCATAGTTCATTTTCTCTGTTCCTTCGTCTCTACCGCGAGCAACAACAGAGCAGCGCTGGCTCCGCCATTGCCGAGTAGCTCCACCGTCACCTAGCTTGCTCGCCACCGTAAAAACATGAACCACAGCTCATCAACAGCTCTGCCGTGTCCTCCTCTACCTCATCCACCTCTTAGCTGAGCCAATTCAGTCTAGGTAAGGGCACATTGGCCACTTCTGCCATCACTGCCATGAGCGTGACCTCACCGGAGTTCGAGGCCGTCATGGTCGCGGTAGCTAGGAGCCATCTCGTCCTTGTTTCTTGCTTCCTTAAATTTCCCCACGTGCCCTAGGAGCTCGTTCCAAGCTTAGCCGCACCCTACATGGCCGGACACTGCCGGAGCGTCACCAGACTCCTCCGCCGTCCGCCATTGCACGTCGCCGTCGGTGTTCGAGTTCGGTAAAGATGGTGGTGAGGGTATAGTGGGTGCGCATCATTGTGGGGAGCATGCCGGTGCCTTCGGTTTCACCGGAGGAGCCACCGTCGGTGAGCTTCGCCATTGCCGTGCCATCGCGTGCCATCTCCCCTATTCTGGTGTCGATGACAAGTGGGTCCGGCTGACAGGCAGGTCCCACGCGTCAGTGACTGTTTATGCAAAAGCTAGTCCAAATTTCCAGTTTTGAATGCTGTTTTGTGAATTTTGTATCTCCAAATTGGTTCATCCAAATGGGGTGATTCAAATTTTGGTAGAATCAAAGTGAGATCTAGTATTTAAGAAAAATATGATATGAGAACATGATGTAGAAATTTTGGATGAATTAAATAGGAACTTGAAATGTGCTTTTAAATGCATACAAACTTGTTTAAATTATATCTTGAGTTTCTGTGATCCAAAAATTATGAAATTTTATGGGTAAGCTATTCTTGCTTAGTAGAAGCTCTAGTAAAAATTTGAGAGTCATTGCATGTATGGTTTTTGAGTTATAGATTTTCATTTTATCATTGATTGATAATTGTGTAAATTTTTGTAAATTATCTAGGAATCCTATGACCATGAAACTTTGTGGGTAGTATCCTAGTACCTTAAGGATGCTAGGAAAAATATCAAATCTATTGCTTTCAACGAAGAAGAGGAAGGGGATCCCCTTAAGGATCGACCGAGGAGATAACGTTGCTAGAATTCAATGAAGAAGAGGAAGGGGATCAGCAGGAGACTCCTCAAGCCGCAACTCTAGAAGAAGAGGAGCAGACTCCAGAAGAGCTCCTTGAGTGCCTAGATCACTGCCCCACCTCTTTTCTCAAAGGCAAGCCCTGGAGCATTCTAAGTCTCCTAGTGTTTTACAAAATACTACTTGAGTCCTTTATGTTCGATGCATTAGGTTATAAGAGTTGATTGGAAACGCTTGATGCATGGAACTACTTTGTCCAGATACATGTACCTTTAACCCTCTATAGGTCTAGGATCGAATATATGCTTAGCCATGCTTAGACCGGTAGAAGTCGGGTGATTTCCAGTCACCTTCAAGATATAGGTGGATACCAAAGCATGGTTGGCTATATTTGCTATCATGGAAATAACCATGTGTTAATAATGAATGGAGATCAGGCAAGATGTTGATAGAGAAGAAACAAGACATGAAGGTCTTAGGTGTGGATCTATCCCCGTCTGTGTCGGTTAAGGACCATACCATTGTTGGACCTTTTGACAAGATTGAACGCATGCCTATCACTTAGCTGGCTGGATTACTCATTCTGACCGTGAAGCTAAGTAGCTCAACTTAGGTTGGACCTTGCACTATAAGAGTGCTCACTCTAGATGGTAGTAAGGATGTGTGGGGAGCCAGCCATGAGCCTAATGGTAGGGTAGTCCTGATCATCCTGGCAGCTGGTTGTCCCTGATTGTGTGGCACTTAGCAAACCCATGAAATGTGTACCTAAGTTGTACCAAAGGTGACCTAAGGCTACCATGGCTGGTAGACCTGGGTTTGTGTTAGGAATAAATTCCTAACTGGTCGAAATTGATTCAAATCGCCGTCTCTCCTAGATAGTGAGAAACTTGGCTAGCTCCAACATCGTAGTAATTATATTATGGAATGTGATGGTTTGGATAAAGATGGAATTACTACACCGGATATGGTTACTATTGTATGCTCTTAAATGATATACCACATGTTTGGCATGGGATAGTTGCTAATCTAAAGATGAATAGCTATAATTAACATGATGACCAAAGTATAATTGTATAACTGAGTTAATCGCTTTTTATGCAAAATGTTGTCAAGCTACCTTGACTTATAAAGCCTTGCATAATCCTTGGAGTCAATTTATTCCTGGTTTATGATAGGTAAGTCTAGCTGAGTACCTTCTCGTACTCAGGGTTTCATTCCCATTGTTGTAGATGGTACCGTCTATCACAGATATTGCAAGAATTGCTTCTATCCCACCGTGGATGAGGAGTGAGTTTTGGGCAAGCATGTTTAATAACACTTCTATATGCTTTTGTGGATGGAGATCATGTGTTGGCACTGTATTTGAACTATGTTGGCAAACGCTACTTTTGAACTTTAATTTGCTTCCACTACTATCTATTGAATTTGGTTTGTAATAACTTTATGTCGTACTCTGATGAAGGAACTGTATCTGTGAACTTTATGTAATATGTGACATGTACGTTGAATCATGTACGATCTTGGTTGTATGTGGATCATTTATCGAGACCCGTCATGGTACTCGATGGACTATCAGGTTTATATGGGCTCAAGTATGACAGTGCGAACGCTTGTGGGCTACCATTGTACTTGTGCTCTTATAAATTGGTTGGTTCTATGATAGCTGGCATTAGTGCAAGATTCAACATTAATTGCCACATGTGTATTTAAAACAAAGGTTTTTGTTTTCCAAAACCAGTTTCTAGCAACTAATAGCTATATAAATAGGTAATTGAAACCTAGAGTTGAAATCGAAAGTGTGCCTATGATCACTTTCTTTATGCCTAGTTAAGGACACTTAGGTGGCTATTTAAGTACTAACATGGGGGTTTTTCCTTTCGTCATCCACACGGCGTGCTATTGTATGGATGCCATTAATTTGAGTTGTAATGTATGGATCAAATGCCTCTACGCCAAGGTAAGAAGGTAAGTTGATGAGTGGCATGGCCGCAAGATGTGAGTGTGCGGTCGGGGAGAGCTAGCTTTGGTATGACTATGTATGCATGCTTGCAAGTGTGTATGGTGTGTATTTAATTCTGGGTAATAAATTTTCATTGGGTAGTTTTGATTCAGAAGTATATGTATAGGTATACATATATGGAAGTATTTAGTTGCAACCTAGAGCCTAGATTTACATTCTGCATATATAATTATGGGTTGGGCTGAAATGAAACTCTTGTGTAGGTACACTAACAATGAAACGTGTAGCCCAACTAGCTACGCTATATATGAGAGAACATATGTATGCCACCGTGTATGCCGTTAGAAATATTTTTCCTAAGTTTGTAAGGATGTACGGCACATACATGCATCATGATAAATAATTATGTAATACTTGCATTGTTCCTCCCCTTATAGATTTCTTACTTGGTTATGTAACTCTTATCCATTATGACTTTATCTCACAAGAATTGCACATATTGTTGGTACAGATGGCAGCACCGACTAGAAGTGAGAGTTTCCTATTGATGTTTGGAACTCCTGCTCTATTTAGAGAGTCTTGCACTATGCAGGGCATTATGAAGCGCCCCTCTATCACTGGAATGAAGTATACCTAGAGGGACAGCCATGGTATGAAGTGTGGCTAACCATACCAGCTCATACTCAAGCACCCTTCTGGTAGGAATGGAAGGCAGAATCTGAAGGAAGAACTCCTTGGGAGGATACCCATGTAGTAGCCTTTGAGGTATGAAGTCAGATCTATCAGTAGCATGGGGATGAACTTATCGGCAGTGCTGCTGGTGTTTTTCCTCGAGTGGATCCAGTCCACAGCAATATGGGCACAACACAATCACAATGCATTGATCCGAGATCAGGATGAGCGGACAGACAGTTCTAGTCCCGCCATGAGCGCCATGTTTGCAATAATGAAGATGTTCTACACTCGTTAGGACACTAGGGGTTTCTGGTAGGAATCCCATACCACTTGCATGGATAAGCTCATGAGAGCCGAGGCCACACAACGTAAGATCAAGAAACATGTACGCAAGCACAAAAAGGCAGCAAGTGAGGCTTGATGGGAAACTGATCAAGCCTATGTAGCTTTGGGAAATCTCCACACCCAAATGGAGCAAGTGGATCAATAGAGAGTTGCCACCCAGAATGCAAGAGTTGATGTTCGAGCAATGCTAGTAAGACTATGGGAGCAGCTGGAGGCTGCTTGTGTCGAGGCATTCATAGCTACACACCAGCAAAACATAGCGAACAACCATGCTACTTCAGCAGAAGCAGAATGAGATAGGACCCACGCCATGAGCGCCATGTAGGACCATGCTAAGAGGGATTTGCATCAGCAGCTTGCATAGGCCTAGCATATAGTGATGGATCTTCAGCATGAGGTGCATTATTTGAACAACCAACTACACCTGATCCTTGATGAGGAAGACAAAGATCCAGAGATGTTATTGGAAGATGATGGCTTGGAACGAGGAAGAAGTGGAGCCAGAGAACAAGGATGATCCTATCTCTGACCTTGATAGCGATCATAATGAAGATTAGATTCGCTTAGGGACTAGTTAAAACGCTAGATGTTTCCCTGCTATTATGTAATGGACTTGTAGTGGAAGTTGGTAAACTTGGTTGGACTTTCATGTAATATTGGTACCTTGCATGCTATTTCACGTTGGGTTGAACTTTAATGCAATTCTAGTTTTGTCTTACTGGTGATATGATTTGTATGTTAACGTGCTGTGAGCCTGATAAGTGATCCAATTAGGTGATGTCATGTTGCGAGAATGAATTATTATACCTCTGTTTTATTGTATGAATTTAAGATTCTCTCTAGTTATTTTAGTTTGGCATGATTATACAATTCATCAGCAATCTCTTGACATCATCCAATAATCACTTATTGTTGCAACTTTGCAGATAACTCACACTCGTGCTGGAGCAGGCAGCAGCCATGAGGGCAATGACTGGTGACTTTCCACCACTACCACTACCGTCTGCTCATGAGTTCTTTGCACAATTTTTGGGAAGTTAGAGAACTATGGAGGAAACCCTACATCTCATTGCGCAGAACATGGCTCATTCCCACCAACAGCAACAAGGGCCTAAGCCAAACCAGTACAGCACCTTCAAGGATTTTCTAGATACCAAGCCTCCTATCTTTAAGGTGGCCGAGGAACCACTCTAGGTGGATGAGTGGCTCAACACTATTGAGCAAAAGTTCCGTCTGCTGAGGGTCACTGAGCACCAGAAGGCAGAATATTTGTCCCATCAGTTGTAGGGACCGATCGGGATTTGGTGGACCCATTTCCTGTCCTCTCTACCTACCAATGCATAGGTCACATGGGAGTAGTTCAAGTTAGCCTTTAGGGGACATCACATTCCCCTAGGGCTAATGTGCATTAAGGCAACGAAGTTCATGTAGCTCACCCAAGGGACGAAGACCCTTACTAAATATATGCATGCTTTCAACAATCTATCTCGTTATGCCCTAAGTTTTGTTGACACTGAAGAAAAGAAGATAGAAAGCTTCAAGAGAGGTCTTGGCACTAAGTTGATGAAGACTATGGACAACTCAAAGTGCACTACTTACAATGAGTTCATTAGTGATGCACTGACTCAAGAGAACCACAACAATCTACATGCGACAGCAAAGGTCCACAAAAGGGTAGCTGAGGCAGGCGCCTTAGGGTCTTCTTAGTTTAGAGCTCTAGTGGCAGCTAGGCCATAGTTTTGACCACCAGGGCCCAAGTTTAGGCCTCCTCCACCAAAAGCTCCTGACCACCCGACCTCATAGGGTGTTTCGTAAGGCGTTCACAATTGCCTTACCCAAGGGGAATGGAGGGCAAGGAAGCTCCATAAGACCCAAGAGTAATCAACCCTGCTTCAACTATAATTAGTTGGGCCATTGGTCCAAAGAGTGCCCCCATCCAAAGAAGAACAACAATTAGAATCAGGGAAATCAAAGGCAGGCGAATCCTAAGGCACGTCTTGGATATGTGCATTATACTACTATTGAAGAGGTTCCTATGGGAGAAGTTGTCACTGCTAGTATGTTTCTATTAACAAGCATCCCGTCCATTGTTTTATTTTATTCGAGAGCTTCTCATTCATTTATGAGCCAAGCATTTACATCTAAACATGATTAGAAAGTAATTGAGGTAAGCAAGGGTGGTTATAGTATAAATTCGGCTGGGCTACTATCTCTGCAAATAAGATAGTCAGAAATGTGCTCATCTCTACATAATGGAGAGTGGGGGGTACGACCCCGGATACCCACGGCAGACGACATAGGCTGCACCCCCAAGGGTGGCCCGGCCCACAAGATCAAACCTTGCGGGGCACGACACCGCTCGACAACTCCCGCAAGACACTAGGAAGACATCCTGAAGATACTACGAGATCTATTAGGATACGTCATGATCCCATAATTCCTATAATCTATTATTACTTTCCGATTATCTCCCAGATCTAACCTGACTTGTAACCCTACCCCCAGACTATATAAGGCGGGCAGGGACCCCCTCCAAACTCACGTAATATCATACAATAGCCAACACAATCCAATAGAACACCGGAGTAGGGTATTATGTCATACTAATGGCCTTAACCTATCTAACTCATGTGTCTCTATTGCATTCTTGTTCTTGATTACACACCTCTTTGTCGATCAATCTACCTTCGTGAGACCCTTGGAGGACTGCCGATGATATTCTATCGATAGTTGGCACGCTAGGTTGGGGTGTGCGTGTTGTTTCTATATTGAACAAGATGGTATGTTTCATAGGCTCTTCGTCCCTCCCCTAGCCCAGCCTAGATCTTCATGGTTAGATCAATCTCGTGGATCATCAACTGCTGACAGAGTCAGAGAGCTCATTGAGTCGGTGCAGATCATTTCTGCGCTGATCACCTCAACACCTAGGACTACAAATCTGATCTCAGAACCACCTCTGAGGTTGCCTTCATCAACAACTCACCGACTTGCTTCCTCGCTGCTTGAGGAGGCAAATCAATAATGACGATCTGATCGCATCCATCAATAAGGTTGGTTAGAAGCTCGATGATTGCCTCTCCATCACTGAATTGGCTCTAGACATTCTTGTTCAATATCGACCACCCTCCGATCCAGATCTATTGGAGGCTGCTTGAGAAACTATAGGGGTTACGGCTTTACCCTTTGGGCTCAGCAACATCGCCGCCACCTACTAAGATGCCCTAAGGGGCAAATTCACTAACTAGTTTGGAGATGCCCATCCTCTCGCTGACTAGATCACCAACCAGCTCCCACTAGCTATCAACATGCTACACATCGGCCGATGCCCTAGGGCATCCCTCTAGACCATCCTAGAGGAGAATCTAGACTCTGAGTCATAGGGCTCTATAGAGACTCTCACCGAAACCACCACTGAGCAACTTCCTCTCCCTCCTTTCCTGTGGGGGTGCAATCTTCAATGTCAGTGTCGATAGCCCCTTGCAGGAAGGGGAGACCTAGGAGGACCGCGTCGCCTACATCAATAGGAACATCAACCACACACAGCACCAAGCAAATGAGGCTACCCTTGCTGAAGGCCGAGGCTCAGCTTGACTCACAAGGAAGGCCACTCCAATGCAACCTCAACGACGAGTTTATCCAGTGTTGATGGCCATGACGTCTACAAGACCCTAAGCGCCAACTTGGCCATGGCCACCAATGAGCTCGCCTAGCTCTCATAGACATTGGAGGTCGCCAAGGTCACCACCATGCTTAAAGTGGTGCACTGCCATGTCAATGAGATCCACCTAGGATCAGAGACCTTCATACTCCACAAGCTTGATTCACCGATCAGCCATGCCAAGATCCGATTGTTGCCCAAGTTGCTTCACTGAACCAGCATCACGATGACAAACAACCCCTCCAAGGGGAGCTAGGGGCAACCGCATTGAACACCTTCGACAACATGACCAGGAGGTCGACCAAGATGTCCTGAGTGCACCTCAATAATCTTCAAGATGCACTGATGATGTATCGACGAATGCCACTTTGGTTGCCATGAAGAAGAAGTATGCCACCGCCAAGAGTATGAGCAAGAGTATGGTAACCTAGACTCAACTCTTGAGCTGTTCAATGCCAGCAACATGCTATAGATCATGGCGCCAACAACCCCAAAGGGCCCCTAGATTTCACAAGGGCACTCCAAACATTCCTAGTGGCCCCATGGTTTCAAAATCAGTAGGGTCGTGCCCTACGAGGGGAGGATGAATCCCACACAGTGGCTATAGGATTATGCCACTACTATCCATGTCGCCAGAGGAGACACCAGTGTCATGGCAAACTATCTCCCCATCATGCTAACGCCAACCGCCATGAACTGGTTCACAAGCCACGCCCCAGATTCCATCGGATCCTGGGAAGAGCTGAAAAAGGTCTTCACCGACAACTACATGGCTATGTGCACTCGACCGAGCACCAAGCATGATCTGAACCACATCTACCAGAAGCCATCCGAGCTCCTCTATAGCTACATCAGATGCTTTCCCTAGATGAGGAATTCTATTCCAAACATCATAGAAGCTGAGGTCATCACCGCCTTCGTCTGAGGACTCCATCACTGTGATCTCTGCTCTGAGTTCAACCACAAGCCACCCATCAGGGATTGGTGAGATGATTATGACCGCCTACTAGTACGCCGATGCTAAAGAAGTCGAATTGCGCTTCAACAAGGATGCAGTCATTCATCACCCAACTCACAGCAGGAACAATCGCCCTAATGACCAATGCCACAACAATTGTCGCTATGATGACTGTAGTCACCATCGGGACAGTGGCCATGATTGGCCTAGAAGGCTCCAAGTCTTGTCAATATCACCGCTGTCGACCAGACCATATTACCACCGCTATTGACAAGCCTCAAGCCAAGAACAATTATGATGAGCAGTACAAGAAGATCCTCGATGGCCCGTGCCCTCTCCACAAGAATGTCAAGCATAAGATAAAGGATTGCCTTAGCTTGGCTAAGGAATTCTAAGCCAAAAAGTCGGATGACGACAACAATGATGGCGCCGGAGGCCATCGACCACCTAAGGGCAATAACAATGCCTTCTAGGATCGCAACAAGGTGGTCGCCACCATCTTCAAGGGCCTTGCCTCCACCGAGAGCAGAAGAGAATGGAAGCTCGCCGCCCGCCGGGTGCTCACCGTCAATGTAGAAGACACCACCGCCAACACCTGCTATCGCCCCTAGTCCAAGGTCCCCATCACCTTCAACAGGGTCGACTAGTGGGCAGACATCCCCTACATAGGGCATTTCCCCCTCATCTTTAACGCAACCATCTAGAAAGTGGTTTTTCAGAAAAGTGCTCGTCGATGGTGGGAGCGCTCTGAACCTCCTATTCGTTAGAGCCCTAAAGGAGCTAGGCCTCGGGATAACAGATCTCACACCCTTCGACTCCTTCTAGGGTGTGGTACCTAGCAGGGCATCCAAACCACTTAGAGAGATCACCCTACCAGTATAGTTCGGCACAGCAAGCAACTACCGCATCGAGCACATCAACTTTTACGTCACCGACTTCAACACCGTCATGCCATACTTGGTTGGCTAGCTCTGGCCAAGTTCATGGCTATACCATACTATGCTTATCTGGTGCTCAAGATGCCTTCACTTGTAGGAGTCCTAGCCCTATGGGCCAACCTCTCCATCACTTATGCTTGCAAGACAAAGAGTCTCGCCCTCGCCGAAGCCACCGACCTCTCCATCTAGATGGCTAGTGTGGTCACCGATGCCAAGACGGTGCCCGCCGATGACCTATAGATCCCATCGCTGGAGCCTCCTTGTGCCTCCACCAAGTCCAAAGAAACCAAGGAAGTTAGCCTCGGCCTCGCTGACCCCTCCAAGACCATGAAGATTGAGGCTCACCTTGACCCCAAATAGGAAAGTGCGCTTGTCTTCTTCCTACATGCCAACACCGATGTGTTTGCTTGGAAACCTATAGACATGCTGGGGGTACCATGGGAGAAGCTCGAGCACTCCTTGAATGTCTCACCGACCACCAAACCGATCAAGCAGAAACTCCACCGATTCGCGCCAGACAAGAAGGAGGCTATTAGGGTAGAAATAAAATGGCTCTTAGCTACCGGATTCATAAAAGAAGTGTATCATCCTGAGTGGATAGCAAACCCTATTCTCATTCAAAAAAAAGAATAAAGAATGGAGAATATGTGTTGATTACACTGATCTTAACAAACACTACCCTAAAGACCCCTTCGGTCTGCCTCGGATAGATGAGGTTGTAGACTCCACCGCCAGCTACGAATTGCTCTCCTTCTTGGACTGTTACTTAGGCTATCACTAGATCTCCCTCAAAGAAGAAGACTAGATCAAGATGTCGTTCATCATGCCTTTCGATGTGTACTGCTATACCATGTCCTTTGGACTCAAGAATGTCGAGGTGACCTACCAAAGGGCAATCTAGATGTGCCTCGATCAACAGATCGGTAGCAGCATCGAAGCTTACATCGATGATGTGGTCATCAAGTCCAAGACCACCGATAATCTCATTGCCGACCTCAAAGAAACGTTTGCCAACCTAAAAAGGTACCGATGGAAGTTGAACCCTTCAATGTGCATCTTTAGAGTTCCATCCGATATACTCCTAGGCTACATCGTCAGCGCACGTGGCATCGAACACAACCCTAACAAGGTCTCTGCCATCACCAATATGAAATGGCCAACATGTGTTAAGGATATATAGAAGCTTACAGGTTGCATGGCTGCTCTCAGCCGCTTTATATCGTGCCTTGGTGAAAAGGGATTGCCGTTCTTCAAACTCCTCAAGGCCTCTAAGCACTTTTCCTAGTCGGAGGAGGCAGATACAACTTTTGAGTAGCTTAAGTTGTTTTTAACAAAGCCTTCGATCATGACAGTGCCTCGACCAGACGAAACTCTACTGATCTACATCACTGCCATTTCTCGCGTTGTTAGCATAGCTATCGTCGTCGAACATGAGGAGGCTGGGCACGCCTATAAGGTGCAACATCTGGTCTACTTCATCAGTGAGGTCCTTAATAAACCCAAAACTCGTTATCCTCAAGTTCAGAAACTACTATATGCTATTCTAATCACGTCACGCAAGCTTTGCCATTACTTCGAGTATTACAAGATTGTCATGGTCACCAAGTTCCATTTAGGGGACATTCTCCACAACAAAGAGGCCAATAGCCGCATCAAGTGGGCTGTCGAGCTTGGCACTTACTCCATCAAATTCAGAAGTAGGCCTACCATCAAGTCTTAGGCGCTCGCTGATTTCATCACTGAGTGGACCGAGATCCAAGAGCCCATTGCCGCTACTTGCTCCGAGCACTAGGTGATGTACTTCAACTGTGCCCTCAACATCAATGGTGCTAGTGTGGGCATTCTATTCATCACACCGACCAAGGATATGCTCTGATACGTTCTCCGAATACATTTTCTGGCCTCCAACAACGCCGCTGAAAATGAAGCGTGTCTCCATGGACTCTGTATAGCTATTGAGCTTGGTGTCAATCACCTCATGGTATATGGGGACTCCACGCTTGTCATCAACTAGCTCAACAAAGACTGGTCCTGCTCTAGTGAAAAGATGGATGCATATTGTGCCAAAATCAGGAAGCTTGAAGGAAAATTCTACTGTATCAAGTACCACCACATGGTATGAGATCAAAATCAGCTCACCGACCACCTATCCAAGATAGGCTCTTCTTGTGCCACAATTCCACCTAGGGTCTTCATTCAAGATCTTTTGGTGCCATCCATTAAGGAAGAGAAGGAAGTTCAGGAAATTCCCCCCGCCGAGCAGCTGGTACTTACGGTACCTTCGCCAGCCACTGATTGGAGGGAATAGTTCATCAAGTACCTCACCAGCACCGAAGTACCCACCGACAAGACTGAAACCGAATGCCTAATCCATCGAAGCAAGCATTACATGCTGGTGGATGACAACTTGATGAGGAAAAGTGCCAAGGAAGGGATACTACAGAAATGCATCACTCAAGAAGAGGGAGTAAAACTACTTCTCAAAATTCACTCTGGTTCCTATGGCAACCATGCAGCCTCGAGAAACCTAGTCGGCAAAGCTTTTTGAGCTAGTTTTTACTGGCCCACAGCCATATCCGATGCAAAAGACATCATCCGATATTGTGAAGGATGTCAATTTTTTGCCAAGCAAATACATGTGCTGGCACAAGAACTGCAAACCATCCTAGCTTCCTGGCCTTTCGCATGCTGGGGACTGAACATGAGGGCCTTTCAAGCCAAGCACCAGGTCATTTCTGGTATGTGTATGTTGCCATCGATAAGTTCTCCAAGTGGATCGAGTATATACCGCTTGTCTCAGCTACTACAAAGAAAGCAGTCGAGCTCTTTGAAGATATCATCCACAAATTTGGTCTCCCAAAGAGCATTATCACCAACCTTGGAACCACATTCATTGGTCATCATTTTAGGGACTTCTGCAAAGACAGATGCATCTCCATTAAATATGCCTCTGATGCCCATCCTAGAGCCAATGGCTAGGTTGAATGGCCGAATGGCATGATCCTTGATGCTCTCAAAAAGAGGCTATATTAGAATGAAGAAAAGCATCTTTGCAGATGGCTCAAAGATCTACCAGCTGTGGTCTAGGGACTGCACACTCAAGCTAGTCATAGCACCGATGTGTCTCCATATTTCTTGGTCTATGGCTCAGAAGCCATACTACTAGTGGGCATTGCCTTCTGAGCACCTAGGGTGGAAAATTATGATCAAGAGTAAGCCGCAGTTGTTTGAATAGAGGATGTCGACAGGGCTGAGGAGGAATGCCTAATCACCTATGTCTGCACAACCAAATATTTAGAAGGCTTGCAAAGATACTACAACCGCAACATCAAAGGTCATTCGTTTGCTGTCGATGACCTCGTTCTTCGTAGAAAACAAAAAACCAAAGGGATGCACAAGCTCTCCTCCCCTAGAAGGGCCTTACATCGTCAAAGGGGTTACTCGACCAAGGTCTTATCACCTACGTGACTTGGATGGAATTGATATCCCCAATTCATGGCACATCGAGCACCTTATACATTTCTATCCTTGAAATGCTCCAGATATGTATTCTCCACTCCATGATGAATAAAGTTTGGTCGCCATAATTTGTCTCCATTATTTCTCCATTATGATTTAATCTCCACTCATGGTTGTCGAGCTCTAAGCTACTCCTTAACAAACTCCAATATAAGATCGCCATAACTGCTTCGCCATGTTTCTCCAAATCTCCAACATGTGATCGCCATAACTGCTCCGCCATGTTTCTCCATATCTCCAACATGTGATCACCATAAACACTCTATCGCGTTTCTCCATATCTCCAAAATATTTCACCGACCACCAAGCAACACATGTTCTGTTCTGTGCTCTATGGATAAGGCCCAGTCTCCAATCTCTCCCTACATGTGCTACAAGCTCCGCACTCTACGTTTTGGGTGGTTGGCTATGGTTCCTTGGTCGTGCCTGTTCCTCCTACACGTGCATGGGCTCCGCGCTCGACATTATGGACTATGGGCTAGCCAAGGCCAAGAGCTCAGTGAAAGAACTAACTACTCAGATGCCACTTATACTATGTATATCTCCAAGTTAATTTGCCAACCGCCGAGCAGCATATGTTTTGCTCTGTTCTCTATGGAGAAACCCAGTCTCCGATCTCTCCCTACATGTGCTATCGGCTCCGTGCTCTGTGTTATGGGTGGTCGTGTAACACCTTAGGTGTTTGTCACCAGTTAATCAATGAGTTTGAGCTCAAACATGACATGTTAAGTGGTGATGAAGGTGTCAAGATCAAATCTACAAGAGTGAGCTTCAACTTAAACTTGGACAACGCACCTTTGCTTACATGTGGACCCTTGTTGAGATTATGTTAGAGTAATGTTAAACATGGTTATTTCATGTACATTACATCAACATGCATCCATCTTGACCAGTGGAAAGGTTTCATGAAGTTTGGAATCAAGAAGTCACATGAAATGACAAGTTAAAATCTTTCTTGGATTGCTTTATTAAGTGAATGGAATTATAAGTCTTCAATCAAACCTTTCTACCTTGCCCAAATGACTCTAACTAAACTCTACAACAAAAGTCATGAAGGGTTCATGTTGAGAAGAAGTCAAGAAAATGCTTCAATCAGTCTAACACTCTAGTTTAAGCTTTACCATGATGCTAATTTGACTTGGTTTGAACTGTGGCTTAGAGTGTTTGCATGGAGTTGCACCTTAAATAAAAGTTGAAGTTTGAGTGGAGTAGAACAAACTTTGTTTTTGGACCAAAGGCTAGATCAACTTGGAACTAAGTCAAACTGAGGTTTGAAGAATGAATCAGCTGTTGTCTTAGGCTCTCAGAAAAATATTCCAAGTCCCCGATTATCAAAGACAAGTTGACAATGTTTGTGAATTTTTGTCTTCCAAATTCATGTGGTAGCTTAATTGGATTCCTTAAGATGAGTTGAAGTACCATTCATGGTGGAAACAATAAATCAAGTCTCATCCAATTTGGAGTACATTTGGATCTTCAAAAATAGTTTCCAAAAACAGCAAAAGTTACTTTGTCACTTAACTGACATTGACATGTCAGCATTCCGCGTTCTCAAAATTTTGTTAAGCAACTTGATTTGGTACCAAAATAAAATTTGGAGTATATATGGTGGAGAAGACCACAAAAAAAGTTGGACTAAGTTTGACTCCATTTTGGTCCTCAATCTTGGGTTTACTTAATCGTTATCAACACACTTACACTGTCAGTTTGGGGATTAATTAGCCACTAACCTATAGCCCTAATGGCTAGTTACCCTTAATGAATGTTGGAGAGGACTTAGAGAGCAGCCACTTTGCTTAAGGTGCCTAGAACCGAATATGCCCATAACTTGGTTCTAATATGGCCACGTCGTCGCCTGCTAGGTGCTCTGGGAAACTCCTCAATGAGGGAGTGTGTGGCAGCCATGCGGGAGCTCACCCCACCATGACTCTCCTTCTCCACTCCACGTGTCCTAGTGACCCTGCTGCATGGCCTGCTACTCCAAAGTGGATGCCGGAGCCTCCCTACTCCTCCCTCGCGCATGCCCTCACCCTCCTCCGCTCTGCTGCTGTGGGCGCCATGGCCATGGCCACCATTGACACCAAGTGAAGCTAGAGTTGCTGCTACTACTATACGCATTGCTCCCTCTCCTCTACTATAGTGCCTAGGCACGCCACTCATGCGCCACAAAACCCTAGCTGCGCTGGTCCTCTCGTTTCCCATAGCGCCGTCGCCGTCCGGCGCTATGTCATTGTTCTGGTGCTTGGGCCACCACAAGCCATCACTGGCTAGGCCAACATGTTCCTTGGCCGCCTGTGGGTTAGTCCACCACCATGCCAGCCATGCCCTCGCCTTCGTCGTCAAGCATGCAGCCGCCGGCGAGCACCACCGCGTCGGGAGCTGGCCAACCCGTTGGTCCTCTACGCTGTGCGACGAAGAAGTAAGGGAAGGATCTTGTGCATAAATAGAAACTTTTGGAGGGTTCTAAATGTATATCTCGTGACTCACTTGAATAGTGCCACGAGACTATGGGTAATTCTGAAACAGTTCAGGGTCTCCGATGCAAAGTTGTTTTTCCTTTATGCTTTTAATTTGGCTGAAACTTTGGAAAATTGTAACAAACTGTAGAAAAATCCAAAAATAGCAAATGAGGACTTTTTAGAATCCTTATGAAATTATATATGCATTAGATCTGTAATATGGTATGTTTTAGTTTAAATATTTTACTGTAAAAATAGATTTATGCAGTTAGGTTTTTAATACTAGTTGTGTGTTGTGTTTTTCATAACTACAGATGTTTTGCTCAAATAAATGTGAAATTTTTATTGAGTGCTACTGAGGTCATGGTTGATGTCTGATAAAAATTTCAGGAATCTAGGATTGATAGTTTAAGAGATATAAAAATAACAATTTCCCTGTGTTGCTTTGCTCCTATTCTGAATAGGCCTGCATGTTTGAATTAATTGGCTGAGTTAAGTTATGAATAATGACTTGATGACAATACATGAGTTGTATTACTTTTATTAAGATTTTCAAAAAGCTAAATAGCATAATTTTTGGTTAAGTATATTTTTAGTTATTGCTGCTTCAATTTTAGTGGTTGTTTCTGCCCAAACCTAGATAGGGTTGCCTTGTGTGTACTGTGGGGTCTTTTTAATAGTAGAATTAGCTCTTGGTGTTTATAACAAAGTTGTTTAGAATTTTCTAAGCTTTCTAAAAAGTCTGGAGCAACATTTATTGGACTTGTAGAACTCTAGTTATAGCTGTTTAAAGTGGTATGTCAGATTCTGTCCTTGTTTTGGATAGAGATGCAATTATTGGATTATTTGACCTTGTTAACGGTAGAATCATCTTAAGATGAGAATAATAAAGTTGTAGGTAACTTCATAATATTTTCAAAAATTTCTGATTCATGTTTGTTGGATGTCTAGAACTCCAGTTATGCCTCTTTGAAGTTCCTACCAGTTTTCTATACCACTGCTGTTGAGCTGCATGTGCAGTTTTGCTTGTGCAATTATTTTCGTGGTGTAAATAATGTTTGTTGTGGTTGTGGTGAATACAAAAGTTGTAGGTAACTTAATAATATAGCTTGTGTTAAATTGTCATGACCATAGGCTTGATAATTTAGGATCGATAGATTTTATAATTTCCTTGTCAGGTTTTACATGCTCTCTGTACAGATCTGAATGATTTTATTGTTTGGCCCAACTAAGCTTTGAATCATATCTTGGAGATAATAGAAGAAGTTTAGTTATTTTCATGAGATTTCTAAATTGTTAAAGATCACTCCTTTTGGTGGGTTTAATCTCCAGTTATAATCTTGTGAATTTGCATGGCAGAATCTGTCCAAGTCTGGATAGAGGTGATCAATTGTGCTTGATTAACCATGTTAATTGTGGAATCACCTGGTGATGATAATAAACATGTTTTAGATAATTTAATAAGATTTCTGGAAAGTTAAGATTCATGCTTGTTTGATGTCTATAACTCCAATTATGCCGTTTTGAAACTACTACTACTTTTCTATCCTAGTTCTGTACAGATCTAAAACATTGGCATGTTTAACGTAGTTAACTTTGGAATGAGCTTTTAGTGATAGTAACATTATTGTAGAAAATTTCATTACCTTTCTAGAAAGTCTAGGACCACCTTCTTTGGATGTCTGGATCTCTAGTTATGGTAAAAATAAGTGACTGTTTTGCTGCTGTCCAGATTTCTATACATGTGTTAGGTGATTGATTTAGTTACTCTTGTTTTGGCTAAACATGTTGGTTAATTCTTGATCGATGCATGTGTGCAATATATGAACTTAAGTTCCCTTGTGTTCCAAGCTTAATATGCTTGCTATCCCTCTATAATAGGTTGTGTGATGTTTAGTTAAATAACTCTAGGTGCCTATGTCTTGCACGATCTTATGTTTGCGTTGAATGCTATTATGTGATGCATCTCATATTACCATTCTTCATATTCATGCATTTGTATCTTGCATCTCATCTAGGTACACTAGAAGAACCACGTGAATGATGTGATGTTGGAGCCAAACCCGAAGACGGTGTATGGTGGACCTATCCCGAAGATGGAAGGACTAAGCAAGTGCCGAGATGGGAGATACTCGCCAAGCAAGTGTTGTCTAACAAACACTAACCTACTGTTGGATCATAGGCAAGCCTCGGAGCATTCTAAGCCTCCTATGTTTTTATAAATATCACTTGAGTTCTTTATGTTTGATGCATTAGGTTATAAGAGCTGATTGGAACCACTTGAAGCATAGAACTACCTTGTCTAGAAATATACCTTGAACCCTATGTAGGTCTAGGATTGACTGTATGCTTTGCAATGCTAAGACTAGTAGAAGTCGAGTGATTTCTTATCACCTGCGAGATATAGGTGGTTACCAAAGCACGGTTGGCTATATTTGCTATCGTGGAAATAACCATGTGTTAATAATGAATGGAGACCGAGCGGGGTCGATAGAGAAGCAACAAGACATGGAGGTCTTAGGTGTGGATCTATCCCTGTCTATGTCGGTTAAGGATCGATTCACTGTACGTCCTCATATCATGTTGAACGCATGCCTATCAACTAGTTGGCCGGATAACTCGTTCCGACCATGAAGTCGAGTAGCTCAACTCAGGCTGGGAGCCAAAAAGTGAAAGTGTGTACTCTGGTGGTAGTAAGGATGTGCGGGGAGCTATTGGCATAAGTCCAAAGGTGAGATTGACCACCTGGCAGAGTGGACTCCCTAAGTGTGTGGTACTAGGCGGACCCGCGAATTTGTTCCTGAGTTATACTAAAGGTGACCCAAGGCAACCACTGATCAGGTTGATTGGGTGAGTGTTAGGAATAAATCCCTAGCTAGGTAGGAATCGATTCGAATTGCCATCTCTCCCGGATAGTAAGAACTTGACTGAGCAGTGGCAACGTAGAGACACTTAATTGAACTTGATGGTTATAATGATGATGATGATGTTACAAGATTATACCGGCTTTGGTTACTATTGCCTATTACTAAATGATATCCCACATGTTTGGCACATGTTAGTTGCTAATCTAGAGATGAATAGCTATAATTAACTTGGTTACTGAATTGTAAAAATGTATAGCTCAACTCTTGGCTTTTATGCAAAATGTTGTCAAGTTAGCTCCACCTATAAAGCCTTGCATACTACTTGGTGTCATTTTATTTCTGGTTTATGACAGGTAAGTCTAGCTAAGTACATTTGAGTACTTAGGGTTTATCCCACCATGTTGCAGGTGAAGTTCTAGGCCTACTGAAGATGGTGGCTAACCGCCGGTGGCTCGATGACTCTATATTTATTTCTCACCTATATGCTTTTGTCTAAGGAGGTCACTTATGCTAGCAATGTATTTGGAACTTATATTAATGTAATCATTTGAAAGCTATGTGGTTTTCACTAATTGGTTTTGAAACCCAAACTTGTACTTTTATTTGTGAACCCATTTGTAATATTATTTCCGCTGCAACTCTGCGTATGTCATGTGTATTTGCTTAATCACGCGATCTTGGTTGTCATGTTGATTTACCGAGGTCCTTCATGACACTCAGTGGACTACTGGGTTTATATAAGTGAAAGTATGTGCGTGTCAATGTGTTAGCGGGGACAACCGTACTTGATCTTGTATAAATTGGGCGGTTCTATCATAGCTGGCATCCGAGCAAGATTAAGCATAATACTGTCATGTGCATCATTTTAAAAACAAAGTTTTGGTTTTAAAAAGCCTATTTTAACTAAAACTTTAGCTATAGGCAAACCTCTCTACCTTGCCCAAATGACTCTAATTGAACTCTACAACAAAAGTCATGAAGGGTTCGTATTGAGCAGAAGTCAAGAAAATGCTTCAATCGGTCTAAAACTCTAGTTTAAGCTTTACTGTGATGCTACTTTGACTTGGTTTGAACTATGGCTTAGACTATCTGCATGGAGTTGCACCTTAAATAAAAGTTGAAGTTTGAGTGGAGTAGAACAAACTTTGTTTTTGGACCAAGAGCCAGATTGACTTGGAACTAAGTCAAACTAAGGTTTGAAGATTGAATCATCTGCTGTCTTAGGCTCTCAGAAAAATATTCTAAGTCCCTAATTGACAGCGGCAAGTTGACAATGTTTGTGAATTTTTATCTTCCAAATTCATGTGGTAGCTCAATTGGATTCCTTAAGATGAGTTGAAGTACCTTTCATGGTGGAAATAATAAATCAAGTCTCATCAAATTTGGAGTTCATTTGGATCTTCAAAAATAGTTTCCAAAAATAGCAAAAGTTAGGTTGTCACTTAACTGACATTGACATGTCGGCATTCCGCGTTCTCCAAATTTTGTTAAGCAACTTGATTTGGTACCAAAATAAAAGTTGGAGTATATATGGTGGAGAGGAGCATATAAAAAGTTGGACTAAGTTTGACTCTGTTTTGGTCCTCAATCTTGGGTTTACTTAACCGCTGTTAACACACTAACACTATCACTTTGGGGCTTAATTAGCCACTAACCTGTAGCCCTAATGGCCAGTTACCCTTAATGAATGTTGGAGAGGACTTAGATAGCAGCCACTTTGCTTAAGGCACCTAGAACTGAATATGCCCCAAAGATGCCCATAACTTAGTTCTAATGTGGCCATGTCGTCGCCTCAATGGGGGAGTGCGTGGCAGCCATGCGGGAGCTTGCCCCACCATGACTCTCCCTCTCCACTCCACGTGTCCCAAAGACCCTGCCACGTGGCCTGCTACTCCAAAGCAGATGCCTAAGCCTCACCAATAATCTCGCTCCCTCGCGCATGCCCTCGCCCTCCTCCGCTCTACTGCCGTGGGCGCCATGGCCATGGCCGCCATTGACACCGAGCGAAGCTCAAGCTGCTGCTGCTGCTATACGTGTTGCTCCCTCTCCTTCTCTATTGTAGTGCCTAGGCACTACACTCATCCGCCACCATAACCCTAGCTGCGCCGGCCCTCTCATTTCCCGCAGCGCCGTCACCGTCCACCACTACATCATTGTTCCGGTGCTCGGGCCACCACAGGCCGTCGCTGGCTCAGCCGGCACCTTCCTTGGCCGCTGGTGGGTTAGGCCACCGCCATGCCAGCCACACCCTTGCCTTAGCCATCATGCATGCAGCCGCAGGTGAGCAACACCGTGCCAGGAGCTGGCCGACCCGTCGGTCCTCTGCGCTGTGCGACGAAGAAGGAAGGGAAGGATCTCGCACGTAAATAGAAACTTTTGGAGGGTTCTAAATGTAGATCTCGTGACTCACATGAATAGTGCCGTGAGACTATGGGTAATTCTAAAATAGTTTAGGGTCTCCGATGCAAAGTTGTTTTTCCTTTATGCATTTAATTTGGCTGAAACTTTGGAAAATTGTAACAAACTGTAGAAAAATCCAAAAATAGCAAATGTTTGTAACTCTAGTTATGTCATTTTGAAACTACTACTACTTTTCTATCCTAGTTCTGTATAGATCTAAAACATTGGCATGTTTGACATAGTTAGCTTTGGAATGAGCTTTTGGTGATAATAACAATGTTGTAGGAAATTTCATTAGCTTTCTAGAAAGTCTAGGATCACCTTCTTTGGATGTCTGGATCTCTAGTTATGGTTAAAATAAGTGACTATTGTGCTGCTGTCCAGATTTCTATACATGTGTTAGGTGATTGCTTTAGTTACCCTTGTTTTGGCTAAACATGTTGGTTAATTCTTGATCGATGCATGTGTGCAATATATGAACTTACATTCACTTGTGTTCCAAGCTTAATATTCTTGCTGTCCCTCTATAATAGGTTGTGTGATGTTTAGTTAAATAACTCTAGGTGCCTATGTCTTGCATGATCTTATGTTTGCCTTAAATGCTATTAGGTGATGCATCTCATATTACCATTCTTCGTATTCATGCACTTGTATCTTGCATCACATCTAGGTACGCTAGATGCACCATGTGAAGGATATGATGTTCGAGCCGAACCCGAAGATGGTGTATGGTGGACCTATCCCAAAGATGGAAGGACTAAGCAAGTGTAGAGATGGGAGATACTCGCCAAGCAAGTGTTGTCTAACAAAGACTAACCTAGTGTTGGATCACAGGCAAGCCCCAGAGCATTCTAAGCCTCCTATGTTTTTATAAATATCACTTGAGTTCTTTATGTTTGATGCATTAGGTTATAAGAGTTGATTGGAACCACTTGATGCATAGAACTACCTTGTCCAGAAATATACCTTGAACCCTTTGTAGGTCTAGGATCGACTGTATGCTTAGCAATGCTTAGACTGGTAGAAGTCGGGTGATTTCCTATCACCTCGAGATATAGGTGGGTACCAAAGCACGGTTGGCTATATTTGCTATTATGGAAATAACCATGTGTTAATAATGAATGGAGACCAGGCAGGATGTCGATAGAGAAGCAACAAGACATGGAGGTCTTGGGTGTGGATCTATCCCCGTCTATGTTGTTTAAGGACCAATTTGCTGTATGTCCTCATGTCATGTTGAACGCATGCCTATCACTTAGTTGGCTAGATAATTCATTCTAACTGCGAAGCAGAGTAGCTCAACTCAGGCTGGGAGCTAAAAAGTGAAAGTCCGTACTCTAGTGGTAGTAAAGATGTGTGGGGAGCTATTGGCGTAGGTCCAAAGGTGAGATTGACCACCTGAAAAAGTGGACTCCCTAAGAGTGTGGCGCTGGGTGGACCCGCGAATTTGTTCTGAAGTTGTACCAAAGGTGACTCGAGGCAACCACTGACCAGGTTGATTGGGTGAGTGTTAGGAATAAATCCCTAGCTGGGTAGGAATCGATTCGAATCGCCGTCTCTCTCGGATAGTAAGAACTTGACTGAGCGATGGCAACGTAGAGACACTTAATTGAACATGATGGTTATTATGATGATGATGTTACAACATTATACCGGCTATGGTTACTATTGCCTATTATGAAATGATATCCCACATGTTTGGCATAGGTTAGTTGCTAATCTAGAGATGAATAGCTATAATTAACTTGGTTACTGAATTATAAAAATGTATAGCTCAACTCTTGGCTTTTATGCAAAATGTTGTCAAGTTAGCTCCACCTATAAAGTCTTGCATACTCCTTGGTGTCATTTTATTTCTGGCTTATGATGGGTAAGTCTAGCTGAGTACATTGAAGTACTCAGGGTTTATCCCACCATTTTGCAGGTGAAGTTCTTGGCTGCTGAAGATGGTGGCTAACCGCCGGTGGGCTCGGTGACTCTATATTTATTTCTCACCTATATGCTTTTGTCTAAGGAGGTCACTTATGCTAGCAATGTATTTGGAACTTATATTAATGTAATAATTTGAAAGCTATGTGGTTTTCACTAATCGGTTTTGAAACCCAAACTTGTACTATTATTTGTGAACACATTTGTAATATTATTTTCACTACAACTCTGCGTGTGTGATGTGTATTTGCTTAATCACGTGATCTTGGTTGTGATGTTGATTTACCAAGGTCCTTCATGACACTCGGTGGACTACCGGGTTTATATAAGTGAAAGTATGCATGTGTCAATGTGTTAGCGGGGATAGTCATACTTGATCTTGTATCAATTGGGCAGTTCTGTCATTGGTCGACTGCGGTTCAGTGGTCACGCCTGTTCCTCCTACACATGCATGGGCTCCGCGCTCGATGTTATGGACTATGGGCTAGCTAAGGCCAAAGAGTTCAGTAACGAATGAACTGCTCGGACACTACTTATACTATGTATAATTACATTAGGGTTAACACTACAATGATTTTTTCACCATGCTACTAGCAAACTGCATAAATATGCACTTGTCACTTTACAACATTTATACATATACATAAATGTTTATCTGCGCCCTTGCATGTTCTAACTACTCTCTCTAGTTAATACAACATAACTCTCTGAGTAGATCATCGAGCTTCGCCATCGCCGTCCATCTCATCAAAAAGGTCAATGTCGCTAGCCAGCTTCTTTGCCACATCTTCCACCTCATCTTCCAGCTGCTGGTGCTCCGTTGTGACCGTCCCTCTGGCAAACCTAGCCCCTATCACCTAAAGGTTACTGGCTGGCTAGTGGGACTAGACCACAATGAGGGCATGAGTAACGACGGTAATAATGGCATTACAGTTGAAGCTCTTGAAGTTCTCCCATGCCACCTTGCACATCTCGATGATGGTGTCTGGATGCGGTGGCCTACTGTCGGGCTAAGAAGCCACCTCCAGGTCAACACAGTCGAGCACCAGCTTGATCCTAGCAACTATGGCATCGAGTTTGTTCCTCTGGGTCCTGGCCTCCTGCTCTAGCACATCAAACTATGCCTTGACCCTCCAATGCTAGTCTGCAGGCATCACAAGGGTCCATCAAGCAAAGAAATTACTCCACCAGTAACTTCGACCATGAAGTACTCACCTTCCAGCTCCTCGGCTAGCTTCTCCACTCGCCCTGACTCCTTCGCCTTCTCCTCTCAGAGTTGCCCAACAGTTTGGCATAGCTGGCCAAGCTCTGCTTCTTGCTCTACAAGCATAGCGGTCATCAGCAACAATAATACTTTAGCAATGCAAAGCAAGTTCACTGATACACCATACCTTTTCTCTGCTTGAAGACACTTCTGAGCTGCTTGGACTTGCGTTCTAGCTAATCATTAAGACTTGTGACCTGCTTGGAGCTCCGTTCTAGCTGCTCGAACCTGCCACATAGCTGCTCAAACATGGTCGCTAGCTACTCGAATAGGATCTCGTTCTGGTACTCCAGGTCTCGATCATTGGATTCAGTAAGATCACGCTCACGCTAGGCCCTCTAGACATTTTTCTCCATTGCCTTCACCACCTCCTTAAGTTTTTCATTCTCCTTAGCGAGGGGCTCCATCCTCTTTATCAGTTGGCACCACTGCTTGGTAGTCCGAGTTATCCCCTACAAAAATGCCAAGATTATGAAGTAGAACAATCTCCAACATTAAAGATGAACATTATAGATGCAGTATTGACATTGATCTACTTCATCACTGTGCACTGGGTAGACTCTAGCCTCCTGATCTCCTGGGTGGTGTCCTCCTCAACAACCACCACTTCGTCGCCCCACTTACAGAGGATTAAGACGGCTTGAGGTCGTGATTCCTCATGCTCAATTTCTTCTACCTCGTCCTCTTCCTCCATAGCTGGAGGCAAAACCAGGGACCTTTGTGGCCAAACAGCGTGTCTGACCACACCCTTCGACCCTTTAGGGAGCACCGTCTACTCCTCTAGCATCATAGGTTTCTCCACTCTAGATTTTGGCACAACACCAGCAACTCTAGCCTCTACTCTCGAGGACCGGGCTATTCCTGCTGTTGCCTCAGGCACTACCATCGACCCATCCATCACCAACACCAACTATTCATCATCATCAAGTCCACCAGTAGGGGCAGTTGATTCCTCCACCGGCTGTCGAGCACCTAGGGACTCCATCACGGGAGCCACCGGCATTGCCTCCACCCCGAGACCAGCCCTTGGCTACTCATCAGTTTGGACGGGTAGGGTCAGATCCTCCGCACGCCTCACGCTGCGTCAGATCAGTTTGTTAGTCGCCAAAAGAGATAATGAAATGACAACAAAATAACTCCAAGGCAAGGTTACTTACATGTTGGCCTACTGGTACACTTTTCTAAACTAGTGCTGCCTACTCGAGCACCTAGCCATGGCCTTGGGGTCGATTCCTATGCCTTGGGGTGGAGGTCTCATGGCCTCCGCTGTCGGCCTCTCCTCCACCCATTGCTCTAGGACTCCCCTCGCCTACGTCTTGGGGACTCCCTTCACCTACTATGGGGGACTCCCATCACCTGCTACTTGGGGACTCCCTCCCCTCCCTTCGATTGCCCCCCATGCGCATGTTGCGTGGAGGCGCCTTAGTACTCGATGGAGGAGCCACTGGCACTTTGTCGTCATCCGACCATTTGAACATCGTGGTGCTCCACGTTCGAGTGGTCCGGTCACCGCCAAGCAAGATGCCGCTCGGATTGAGGGGAGCGACACCCACTGTCTTTCACTTCTTTTAGGCTGGCTTGTCTGCCGCTGCCCTCTTCCCATGAACTTTCTTCGACACCAAGGATGGACTCTCCGCTCGACCCATGTCCATGCCTCTAGACTCTGATGAGACACTGATGGCACCTTCCTTAGGCTACTTTGGTTGCCAAGCATCCACTGCCTGTGGCCAATCACCTCTTGGAACACCTAAGAAGTACACCGCTCTTTTTGTGAATGGATCTTTGCATAAGTGAATCAGTTCACTGCTCAGCAACAATCATGGATCAAAAGCATCATGAACAAAACAATTGGGATGGTTACCTAAGGAGGTGGATTCTTGCAGTTAAAGGGTCTCGTCATCCTTGACACATTGAATGAGGCAAATTGAGCGAATAGCTCTGCATCTCGCTCTTACACATCATCCCTCGACCGCATCTTTGTCTTCTAGGGCATGACACTACTCGACGCCTCCCGCAAGGCACCAGGAAGATATCCTAAAGATACTATGAGATTTGTTAGGATACGTATGATCCATGATTCCTATAATATGTTATTACTTTCTAGTTATCTCCCAGATCTAATCGACTTGTAACCCTACCCTCAGACTATATAAGGTGGGCAGGGACCCCCTCTAAACTCACGCAATATCATATGACAGCCAACACAATCCAATAGAACATAGGAGTAGGGTATTACATCATATTGATGGCCTAAACCTGTCTAACTCATGTGTCTCTATTGTCTTCTTGTTCTTGATTACATGCCTCTCTACCGATCAATCTACCTTCATGGGATACCCCTCGGATGACTATCGATAGGGAGGGAGTATATGACAAATCTGATAGTATTGCCCGAATTATCCAAAAGTGTAATCTTAAGCATGAATTGGATGAGAGATCATTGTGTTCTCATTGACACTAGCACTCATACTATTATGTTGAGAGAACCCAAGGGAGGTAATGCTTTCCTAGTACCACTTTCCTAGAATTTTGAACTCTAGAACTTGTCTTGTGCTATCCAAGCCACTACCCTTTGTGATATTCCAGTGGTTTGTGAGTTTCCTAATGTATTCCTAGATGAGTTAACATGTTTACCACCTGATAGGGATGCGGAATTTAAGATTGAGTTAGTGCCAGGTATGGCACCTATCTTTAGGAGACCCTATAGGATGGCACCAAATGAGCTAGCTAAACTTAAAATTTAGTGACAAGAACTATTGGAAAAAGGTCTCATTCAACCTAGCTCGTCTCCATGGGGATGTCCAGCTTTGTTTGTGAAGAAGAAGGACAAGTCCTTGAGAATGTGTGTGGATTATAGGCCACTAAATGTTGTGACCATTAAAAACAAGTATCCTTTGCCTCGTATCGATATCTTGTTCAATTAGTTGGCAAAAGCAAAAGTATTCTCCAAGATTGACTTGAGGTCAGGCTATCATTAGATAAAGATCAGGCCAAATGATATCTTTATTTATTTAGAGAATAAGGTAGATCATGTAGAGCATCTGAGAATTGTTCTGTCTAGATTGAGGGCACATAAGTTGTATGCAAAGTTTAGCAAGTGTGAATTTTGGTTGACCAAAGTACCTTTCTTGGGTCACATCTTATCGAGAGATGGAATTTCTATAGACCCATCTAAAGTAGAAGATGTCATGGATTGGAAGCCTCGACTTCGGTTCATGAAGTTTGGAGTTTTTTAGGGTTAGAAGGTTACTATCATTGTTTCATTCTAGATTTCTCAAAGATAGCTAAACCCATGACTAGGCTACTTTAGAAAGATGAGAAGTTCAGTTAGGACACCAGAGTGTGAAGCAGCCTTTCACACCCTAAGGACTCTATTAACTACAACTCCTGTGTTAGCACAAGCCAACATTGAAAAGCCTTTCTATGTGTTCTGTGACACATTAGGTATATGTTTAGGGTGTGTGCTCATGCAAGAAGAAAGAGTGATTGCCTATGCTTCTCGGTAGTTGAGAAAACATGAAGTCAACTACCCTATGCATGATTTAGAGCTTGCAGTAGTGGTTCATGCATTAAAGATATGGAGACATTATTTGTTGGGCAACATATGTCACATATATACTAACCACAAAAGTCTCAAATATATCTTCACTCAACCTGAGCTGAACATGAGACAACGAAGATGGTTAGAGCTGATCAAGGACTACAATTTAGAAGTGCACTACCATCCAAGGAAAGTCAATGTGGTAGCAGATGCACTTAGTTGGAAATCTCATTGCAACACTATGGAAGCATTGTTGGAAGATGGATTTAATTTGGTACATCCTGTTGTGCTACACAATATCACTATCAGTTGTTCACTTGAGAGCAAAATCATAGTGTTGGTGTAGAAAGTGACCAACACGTAAATATTTGTAGTTTTGCCATACATTGTGATCGGAGGTGGCCTAGCAAACAATGACACAGGGTTTACACTAGTTCAGGCAATGTGCCCTATGTCTAGTTTGAGTTGGTCGATGACTTTATTCCTGAGCCCAAGTGCTCGAAGTTTGTAGTGGGGTTACAAATGAGAAGGAGAAAGATGGGGTGCACAAGAGGTCTGGTTGACTCCAATCAGAAGGGTCGAGAGCGACAGGAGCTCTGCTATGAGCTAAGTATTCAAATGTGTGCTTGTGGTCTGAACCCTATGGTTCTATGTTTGTGAGCTAGTGAACTTGATCGATCTAATGAATCTAAAGGGACTGAGCTTGAATCAACTAGTCTATTGGGAGAGAGCGCATCCCCTTTTATAGATGAAGGGGATGGTTTTATAAGTGAGAGGGAGAGAGTACGGATGCTTCTAAGCCTTGTTGCCCACGCCGACGGGTATAGGCTGATAGGTAGGCGCCCACAACACTATTGGATGTCAGATGCACATGGGAGGTTCCATCGTTCTTGTTTGGGTATGGCAGATGTCAGTACCTGCATATACTATTTATGCCTAGAGGCTTGTGAGGAGTTTTACCATGTGCACTCGGTATGGTAAATCCCGGCGCCCACAACACTATCGATACCCAGAGGCATGTGGGGGGAGCCTTACCGTATGGGAGTTTAATGGCACCCACAATACTATAGGGGAAATGTAGGCTCCTACAACACTATTTGTGTTAGGGCAGTTGTAGAGTACTGTTCCTGTAGGTGTATAGGGTATGGTCCCTGGTATCGTGGTTTGACTTGTGCGCCTTGCCCTGCTTTCTCCATGCGTCTCTTGGTCCCTACTGAGCGGGCATCCCTGATCGGTTGATCCCTAGTTGGCTCTAATCATGCTAGTTGTGAGCAGGGGCTAGGCATATCCTCGGTCAGAGAGTGCAGGGTCAGAGTCAGAAGCAGTACTTTTGGCTAGGACATCTAGTCGAAGAGGCCATCCATAGGCGGGCTGGCGATCGAAGCGAGCGCTCCGGTCGGAGAGGTGGGCCGAAGTTAGAAAACGGGTGATGTTCATCCTCGGCCTGACCTTCCAGTTAGAGATTAGATCACTCCCCCCACCTGTTGCTCCGATACTTTGGCCAGCCCATGAGTTGCATGCCATCTGCTTAGGGCCAAGCCTTGGTGTGGAAGCTGGTCTGCGAGGGACCCCGGGTTTATGAACCCGACACATAGAACTATAGAAAATAGATGTAGGTATATTTCACATCAGGAGAAAGATGCAAGAGCAAGAAACCAATCATTTCAGATTAGATGAAAGAGGTGTGCTATGGTTTGGGGACCAACTTATGGTGCCAAAAGACCGTGAGCCTAGAAATCAAATTTTAGACGAAGCTCATTCGTCCAAGTTGTCTATCCACCTAGGTAGTAGCAAGATGTATCAAGATTTGAAAACCTGTTTTTGGTGGACTAAGATGAAGAAAGAGATCGCTGCCTATGTTGCTAGGTGTGATAATTGCAGTCGAGTAAAAGTCGTTCATTTGAAATATGCCAGGTTACTTTAGCCTTTCCCTATTCTAGGATGGAAATGGGAAGAAATAAGTATGGACTTTATTATAGGCCTTCCGGTGACACAACAAGGTCATGATTTCATATGGGTTATTGTAGATCGTCTCACCAAGTCAGCACATTTCATATCGGTTAAAACAACAGATCGCGTAGTGAAATACGCTAAAATGTAGGTTTCTCAGATTGTGAGACTACATGGGATACCAAGGACTATAATCTCAGATCAAGGACCGTAGTTTATACCTCATTTCTAGGAACACTTGCACCAGACTTTTGGGACTAAACTAATCAGAAGTTTAGCATGCCATCCATAAACTTCCGGATAGACTAAGCGAGTGAACCAAATCCTAGAAGATTTGCTGAGAGCTTGTGTTATATCTTCCAAGGGGTCATGGGAGAAATGGCTACATTTAGCAAAGTTCTCCTATAACAACAGTTATCAAGCAAGCATCAAGATGGCTCCGTTTAAAGCCTTGTACGGTAGAAAATGTAGAACTCCGTTGAACTTTGTCACTGAAGCTGAAAGAGCAAGTGCAGCATGATCCAACAACATATGAAAGCAGCCCAGTCAAGACAAAGAGTTATGTCGATAAAATAAG
Source organism: Miscanthus floridulus (assembly GCF_019320115.1). Lineage (NCBI taxonomy): Eukaryota > Viridiplantae > Streptophyta > Magnoliopsida > Poales > Poaceae > Miscanthus > Miscanthus floridulus. Next base: position 53,495,458 of record NC_089583.1, on the reverse strand, counting down.
AAGACCACTGACTTTTGAAGTGGGAGACTTTGCATACTTAAAAGTGTCACCCATGAAAGGAGTAGAGAGATTTGGAGTGAAAAGAAAACTTTCATCTAGATATGTAGGGCCATACAAGATTACTGAATGAAAAGGGAATGTCGCTTACAAGTTACAACTTCCTCTAGTGATGAGTGCAATATTCGATGTCTTCCATATTTCTCAGTTGAAGAGATGTCTTCACATACCTGATGAAGCCATTGCACCCACCGACATTGAGCTCCAATCAGATTTGACCTATGAGGAGGAACCAATTCGAGTGTTAGAAGTGATGGAAAGAGTAACACGGAGTAAGGTCATTAAGTTCTACAAGGTGGTGTGGAATAATCATAGTGAACAAGATGCTACGTGGGAGCGAGAGGATTATTTATGTGAGGTTTATCCTACCTTTGTCAAAGAATGGTAGGTCTTGCAAATCTCAATACGAGATTTTTATAAGGGGGAGGGGTTGTAATACCCTAGGTGTTAGGCTTGCATAATTTGACTTGCATTGCATAAGCATAAGCATCAATCATTCATATATAGGCTTTTAAATGTGAAACGTATGATTGAAACATATGAAACATGCTTTGTTATTTTATGTTTCCTTATATGTATGCATGTGATCATGTGTGAATAAGTGTAAGTGGCTGATGTTGGTCACTAAAACACCCTAGCTACACTTAGGATGACTAGTGGAACAATGTTCATGTAGATCACTTTATCTAATTAAGCTCCTAAGTCATATTATGCATGTTGACCTGGGAAGTAAGATATGTAACCAATGTATAAAATGCTTGTGTGACCTTAGGAATACATTAAACATGTTTAGAATGTCATTATGAACAACATTGGTATTCATGACTAAGGCTAGTTTGGTCACTAAGTCATAGTTTTAGTGTAAGTCATCATTTGAAAGTGATATGTTTGACCTAGTTTGAACCATGTCATAGAGACTTTTCATGGATGTGTTCACTAAAGAAAATCTATAGTATTTGAGTAGAGAAAAAACTTTTATTTTTGGGTAATAGGCTAGTTCAGCTCCTAACATGCTTGAAAATAGCTCACAAGTAGCAAGAAAATTCACAAGCTAGCGGTCATTGACCTAAAGTGTTGTACTTCAAATACTGTTGAGAATTTGGGAAATCTTTCTAAACCAAATTTGTAGATCACATGTAGCTCTATGACTTTCTCTAATATGGTTTACACTAACATGCCATGGATTAGGAGTATTAATTACTCAAATTTGCGCCTGTCAGTCAGGTTCATAGGAGCCTGATTGCCGAACTAAGCCGACTTCGGTGGCCTGACTAGGGGGTAGGCCAGGCGCACTGTGTGGTGGCCTGTACGCTAGTGCCGCCTAGCCAGTCAAGCCAAAGCGGGGTGTTAAGGCATGCGACACCGGTGCTCGCCTCACTTCACTCTTGTGTCTCGTCCTCTCTCGCGTACTCTAGGATGGAGTGGAGCGCCGCGCCTGCCGTCGCCATAGCTATGCATCGTCGCATTACCTCATGCTCCACCACCACACCTTCGGCCACCACCACACAACCACCGCTCTACTTTGGTCTCCTCCACATACTTGACTCACTCGCACCCTGCATTCGTGTTGTGGTAAGCTTCACGCCATATTCGCCGTCGCCGCGACCGCCACCAGAGCTGGCAACAAGATAACATGAAGATCAGAAGCTACAAGTAGCAAGCAAAACATCAAGATATAAGGAGCTCCTACCCACTATGTGGGCCTAGGCATCGGTGGTCGCTGCCTATGCGGTGGTGGTCTCCCTCTCCAAGGCGGAGAGGGCTACCCAATGGTTTCAAGGCAGAGTTCTAGCTAGCCCACCTCACAGGTGGCATCAGATGAGCTTGTGGCACTCCTACCAGTCATCCAAGGAAGATAATGAGGAAGAAGACAAGATCAATACCACCTGTCGATGGAGTCACAACACAAGCAGCAGTTGGCGGACCCTTCGGTTGCCGCAGCCACATGGGAAACGGCCCTAGAAGCATAAGCGATCAGTATAGGTTAACCTTGATCTGAAAACAATTGGAACACTCACCCCTGACCATGTAGGAAAGCTCAAGGACATGGCGGTGGCCCATCGGCCTTCAACTGACTGCTCTAAGGGTGCTTTCCATGAGCCATCACTCTGGGCAAGAAAGAAGTTGTGAGCGTGAGAGTAAGAAGGAGAAAGCGACAGAGCAAGAGATTAGAGGCGAATGCCTTCCCCACCATACCACTCCTCCGAATTTATAGCCACAGGGATAAATATGGTGGATGCCTTAGGCACACATGTGCTCACTATCATTTATTAATCGCTTTAAAATTCTCATAGCATAGTGGGAGTGACCAGACGAAAGGTGGAACAACGGTTGCCCATGCAGCAAAGAAAACAAAGTAAGCCTCATGCATCCCCACTTTCCATACTATTTCCTTTCATGCATCCGCATTCTGCAGCACACGACCACTCGTGAGCGGGTGCCATTAAGGCATGACTGGGGAGGCCAATTGCCCCCTAAATCCATGCGCACACTACTAGAATTTGCACTTTCATGACAAAAAGCTTTCATCACTAAAGAAGCCAAATTCATCATAATTTGAGTTTTATGACGAATTTATGACAAAAAATGGTTCATCACAAAAGTCACGTCATACTTGAACTTCTATGACTAATCGAAGCAACTCATCATAGAAGTGGCTTGATCTGTGACGAAAAGCAAACCGTCAAAGAGCTGTTTGGCATGCGTGGCAGGGGGCTATCACGTTGGTGGGTGCTTTCATTGGAGATGCTTTCCATGTGTACATGCTATAGCTGGTTGCATTGGAGATGGTTCATGTATGTGTCACCTTCCTATTGGACAAGTGGCTATCTCTAGTTCTTGCAAGTTTCAAGTTCTTACTGGACCACATGTCCGGTGCCTATTGTTCCACATGTCAGTTTTCTATTAGCGCATGTGTCACTTCTTCATTGGACCATGTATCGTATTTCATTGATCCATGTGGCCATTTCTTATTTGACCACACATCATGGCGCTATCCGTCCACATTTCATATTTTTATTCGGCCACATGGCTTGACAACATCCTTCCACATGTCAGATTTTTAATAGCCCACGTGTCATGCCTTGGCTATTTCATGTGTCATGCACTGGTTCGTCCATGTGTCACATTTTTATTTGATCATGTGGCCTGTTCTAGTTCTACCGCATGGAGTAGAATTAATTCATCATAGAAGTAATTCGAGATCATCACTATAGCACAGATTGACTACATAACTATTCAACCTAGCAATCAAATAACAACAATTAACATTTCACACATTAGTAGAGAACCGCTGATAGAGTATCACAACATCATACCATCACATGAGTCCACACAATAGACCACAAATGTTCATCGCATCAAGCCGTAGGAGTTGAAGACTGAGAGTTACCTAAAGAGCTTAAGTTCATGACTAGCTCACAACGCCTATTGTACTGCTCCTATTGCCATGTTTACACCAAAATTTGGAGAGAAAAATGTGGGAACTTGAAGCTTCCAAAATTAGTGTCGATCAAGGAACCAATTGCATAAGGATTGATATCAACTGATTCAGATATGACTCTAGAATTGGATCGCTTTGGATGACATCAGTAGATAGCGATGATGAGCTATTATTGGCGCCTGGAAACTACATGTTGAACTCTACAAAAAGGGAAAGATTAGGTTTCAAGTTATCTTAAATTAGGAATGTTTTCATCTATGCCAAAGATTGTAATGAATCATGTTCAAGTAGGATTCATGTCTAGGCTCCGGTTATAAATATTGGACCCCCAGCTATTGTAGAGAGACAATCAATCAAATACAAGTTACTTACTTTTTTCAGCTCTGGCCACCCCTTAGGAGTAGGAGTAGAGTAGATCTCGGTGAGTTCTTCAACGAGTAGCGCTGCATCGGTCTGGCCAACCTCTAGCTTGTCTATAAGTACTATCATGGCATATACTTCTGTTCGTATGGCTGTATCGATCCAGTTGAACTCCACTGCAACTCTGGTATAAGTTAGTTATCGACTCTTGTTTAGTTCAAGTACAGCTGCATCGATCTAGTCGACCTTCACTGCTCAAACTAGATTAAGGTCAAGTTATCTACTCTATCTAAGGGTGGCGTTCCTTCAGATAGATTCATTAAGTTACCAATATTGCTTATTGCTTTTATTATTTATTTGATTACAGCAATATCACTTCGCCTGATTGGGATTGATCCAGATCAGCCTTATATCCTTTTTAACCCATCGTTTGTTAATCTAAATTTGATCTAATCTGCCCTTTAAATGATGAATTATGTTTTATCGGCTGTGTTATGTCAATCTTGATCATGCATAGTGTGTGGTTAAGGCATGCCTGATCTTGAGTAGATCTATTGGCTAGCAAAAATCGTTCCATGGCCCGTTATCATGGTCTATGTGATTCTACCTCACACCCCATTGTTAGCACCGTGGAGTGGGGATCATTGTTTGGTAGATCTGTTCCTGATAGGGCATGACCTTAACTATGCGATATGCCTGAATCGGCTATTTTAACTGATATCGAGTGCTTTCACAAACAGTTCACGTCATGAGACTATTGAAGTAAAGATAGTTTGAAAGATGTGTTGGCCCCATGATCTTATTATTGTATTACAGCATGCATGATTCTGCCTCATGCCCCACTAATATTAATAGTAAGTTAGGGTCATCGAATCTATTGTTATTTCTATGGCCTGCATAATTCTGTCTCATGCCCCACTGGTCATAGCGATAGATGAGATCTAATATGTTCATTAGATTTATCATTATTAAATGGTTGAAAGATGATGAGCTGTTTCTTTTATATAAAAGGTATTCGGTTACTTGTAGCCATTGGCTTAGCATAAACTAATTATTGTTGACATCTTATTGCCATTGACTAATATTTGTCTAAATAATGATATTCATCCTGAATGATAACCGATTTTTCTTACACAACCCCATGAGCTTTAACTAATTTATTCTTATGAGTATGCTGGAATCGACTCTTTAGTCAATCTCCTTTCATATCAGCTCTTAGAGCCACATATTTGGGACTGTCTAGCAACACCAGGCACGTTCTGCTTTAATTTACTGATTAGCTTTCTCTCCATGTCAATTGTAGGGTCAAATTGATTGGCATGTCTCAGGAGGAGTACGTAGGATCAACCACCCCTGCGTTGAAGCCAGGTGGATCTATAGCTCAACTGAGCAGACCCTTCTAGCTTGCTCATGTGCCCTCGGCACAGGACAAAATTTCATGCTGACTCACATTCTGTCACGCCCGGTGGGACCCCACAATTGTCATGGCGGTTTACAACAACAACGACATCCTTATGGTACATTACGAAGACTTACCTGATGGAGATAAAGGTATCATCAGCAAAGCTATAGAAGAGTTTTAGAACAAGTGTTTGTTGTCCTACACCAAAGCATGTGACAACATAATTGTTTAGAAATATCCACTACCAAGAGTTCTATTGCACTGGGCAGTCGGATACAGATGAAGCTAAAGATAGGCGTTTCTTCACAAATGCTATAAACAAATCTATTCATGATGCCATATCAAGCAATAATGAAGCTTTCTTGGACACATTCCACAACGCCATGAAAGAGGTGTTTCATGGGTTTCTAGTTGGTTAGGTTGGGCCATCTTATTACAACATTCCATATCCGTCGACCCAAGGGACTAATCAAGTTGGTACCAGCCACCAAGAAGCAGCACCAGCTTGGTAATGATGATGTCCAGGTAGCTCAGAGTTCATCTAAACAAGCTCAAGGTACCACTACGAATTAGATATAGTATAATCCTGGATCATTAGTGTAGCATGTGGAATAGCCGATGGGGCAAGGTCAGAACTAGGTGATTAATTTTGGCACATCAGGCCACATACCATCATCGGCTCAAAAAATAGCACCATCAATTCAAAGGATCCATAGAGATATAGATCCTCATGTCTACAATCAGAGACTTCAAGTAGTAAACCAGCAAAGGACCTAGCAGATAGAGATTCCACAAGGGTATCATTATGGCACAAATTATAACACCCTTCACATGATTCTGAATCCAGGGTATCAAGGCACATAGGGATTTCAACCCACAGATGAGTTAGCAGGTGCAGAGAAATCCAAATTCATATGTTGATGAGTTATTGCTGAAGGTGACCGAGATGATGAAGAATCAGTTTGGTCTAAAGCCAAAAGGGTTGACCTTTTCAGTACAAATGCCCATATCCAGAATGGTATGATTTGGTCACTCTTCCTATAAATTATAGGCTCACGAGGTTTGCTAAGTTCACTGCCAAGACAGCACAAAGCATAATAGAACATGTCAGTCGGTATCATACATAGTTTGGTGAAGCATCCGTTAAAGAGGCCCATCGAGTTTGTTTCTTCTCCTTGTCCCTATCAAGGCCAGCCTTCACTTGATTTTCATCACTGCCAGTCAACTCCATTGCCAATTGGGTTGATCTAGAAAAAAATTTCATACATATTTTTATACTGGGACTGGAGAAAAGAAGATTACCAATTTGACAACTATAAGGTAGAAAACTAATGAATCGGGCACTGAGTTTCTTTAGAGGTTCTAAGAGACTAGAAATTTGTGTTTCTTATTAAACTTGGCTGGTGATCAGCTAGCTGCTTTGGCCATTCAAGGAATATTGCCAACATGGAAAGAAAAGCTGCTGGGACAAGAATTTGACAACTGGGGTCAATTGGCTCAACGAGTGTCAGTGCTCAATAGCCAATTCTAGAGTATGCATAGAGATACCCAATTCCAAAAGAGTACCATAGTGGCCGAAGCTTATAATCCATACTCAGTCGATGACGGCTATGAAGATGAAGAAGAAGAGGTTGCTGTAGCTGAATGGAATTGGGGCAAAAAGATAGTAATAGGTGCCAAATCCTTGGGGAAGAGGAGTCAAGGAGAGTTATGACTTTGACTGTCACAAAATCAAACAAGCTCTTTGATTTCTTTCTTAAGAAGGGACAGATCAAGTTGCCCGATAATCATGTTATGTTGCCCCCTGATCAGTTGAAGAATAAGAAGTTTTGCAAGTTCCATAACTGCTACTTCTCATTCCACTAATGAATGTAGAATTTTCTGGCAGCATATACAGAGGGCTATTCTACAAGGAAGACTCAAATTTGATACGCCTCAGAAAATGAAGTTGATGAGAATCCTTTCCCAGGAGATTAAAACATGGTTGATGCTAGGCTACTCAAAGAAAAGACTAAGGTCCTAACATCAGCCACATCAAGGGAAGCTAGAACAGTCGATCCCAAGATGCAAATATCAACTGACGAATATAGGGAAATTAAAAGACGTTGCGATAAGCAAAAGAGCCAATATGAGTAGGGAGAAACTTCAAAAGAAGGGGTGACAAAGTCAGCGGGTTACATCTCGAATTCTGTTGAATAAATGGCAGTGGTAGAAGGAAAAGGATTATCAACGTTGGTTAGAAAAGCAAGAATACCTACATCAACAAGAAAAGGAGAGGTATGAAATAAAGCAAGCTAAATTGCATTGGAATTGTCCTTTGTTCAGACATTACTGAAACAAAGGTTTGAAGTTGTCTACCAGGAATAGCTGTCCTAGAGTGCAGCGATTAGTATTGGGAGTTTAGGCAATCTCAAGCCAACCGCCTAGTCTATCCATGCTCAAGATGCATATCATCACAATAACATGGATCAGCGCTTAAAAATGGAAGGGTTCATAATCGGCTTGGAAAAAGAGTTGTTGATCAAAACTAGGCTGATTACAAAGAAGGAAGTAATGAAGGAAAATATGTTTTGCAGGAAGGCCAATGGTGTCCAGGAGGTTTGACAAGAAGCTAGAAGAGAAAGGTGCAACGCCTAAGGAATAAAGAGTTGGAGTAGGCTCAGGCATCCGGTAAACCTCAAGTATGGCATACTAAGCAAATAGCCAATAGAAAGCAACCATCGGCTAATATTCAAATGGCTTTTCTATTGTCATCAGAATTCAGAGCTCCAGCAGATCAAGACGTTTATTTGGATTTTGATGAATTAGAGTATGAAGAGATAGTGGCCAAGCTGATGGTTATACAATAGGCTATATTTGATAAACCAGTCAAGCATTGGCACTTAAAGGCTTTATATGTAAAATGTTTGGTTGATGGGAAGCCAATCAACAAAATGTTGGTGGACGGAGATGCTTCTATCAATCTCATGCCTTACACCACTTTTCATAAACTTGGCAAGGGACTAGGAGATCTGATGGAGACTGACATGATGCTTAAGGATTTTGGAGATAATGCATCTAAGACCTAGGGGGCAATAAACGTTAAACTAACAATCGGGAGTAAGACTCTACTCACCACATTCTTCGTCATCGATGTAAAAGGGTCGTACAGTTTGCTCCCTGGTCATGATTGGATTCATGCAAACTATTATGTACCATCAACCATGCATCAGTGTTTGATTCAATAGCATGGAGATGATGTTGAGCTTGTTTGCGCTGATGAATCTGTGAGCATCGCAATAGCTGATCCAGTCTTTTGGGAACTAGGAGATTTTGAAATGCTTTTCTAGCAAGTTATTGGAAGGAGGCTTCATTAAAATCAGCAATGAAAGCCAATAGCCGATGCAAGCGATCAGCTCTGAGAGTTTGTTTTAGTAAATACTGACTGGCTCCACGTCGGCCATTGGATTATGGAAGAATAAGCACCAGGTCCTAGAGATGGGCTTAGGCCGACATATGTGAATGCTAAGTCGAGTCATAAGTGCAATTCAGAGTTGATAGATCTATTAAAGGAAGTTCTATTTCTCTTAACGGGATGCTTGACCTAGGTTGATCGATCGTTTAACCTTTGGTATGAAAATTTCTATGGCAAAAAATATTTAAAGGGATGTTATTCATAGCATTTGATCAACACTTGATACCCGATTCATTTAGTCATCGGCTCTAATAGCTAGTACCAGAAAGGTATCGCCTCTAGTTCAAAAAATGAAAAGTCTTCAAAGACATAAAAGTTGATACAATATGTATCGCCTCAAGAGCAAGAAATAAAAACAAAGACAGTCATACACAAGGGCATTGCACTAACACACTGTTCATAGAAGAGCAAAATATTTCATTCATTTGTTCGCCCTAAGTACAATCTAATTGAAGACCATGTTCACTACATCCTGAGTGAATGTGATGTCCACGATGGCCTCCACCACTACGATGAATTCTTCCATTAGGTCCTCATGTTCCTCAGGGCCGTCACCCATTGGGAAACCAGTCTCCATGGCATGGAGCTCGTATTCGGTCTAGACTAGCACTGTGGTCAGTGCCACCGACGCACCATGACTGAATGCCATTGAGCGAGATCTCCTAAACCAAGGCCAGGATGTCTTGGAGATGAGCATTGACGAGGGAACCCCGAGCATTGATGGTGTCTGCGGCCACATTTGCCACTAGTTGGAGAGACTCCAATTGCACCATCAGGGCTGGCAATCATAGGAATAGAAAGGCTATCACGATAAACATAGTAGAAATCAGAGTGGAGGCATTTCTAGAATTCATCTTACCCTGCCACCATGGTGTCGAATTCAGCTAGCCATGCCTGAACGACGCTGGCCTCTTCTTTGGGTGGCATGAAGGGCAGCCTAAGAAACCTTGAAGTGGATCTCGAGCTGGCCATTTTCCTTGAGTCACCTTAGAATAGCAGTCCTGGGCCGCCCTCCACTCCTAGAGGAAGCACTAGGCATCATCACCATGTTATACGAGTCAGAGGAGTCCGATGATGAGGCCGGCACAAAAGATATAGCATTAGAGGGCTCGCTGGCCCTAGGAAGAGGATGGAGACTGTCATTCAAAATGAATCTATAGACAAATTAGAACAGTTCATCATCACAAGCAGAAGATGTTGATCTGACCTTATGTGTCGGAGGCACTGATTCACCGGCATGTTCTCCTCTAAAACCTCCTCCAGCCATGCGCTTGCCGCGGTTCTCTTGACCGGCCATGAAGTTGATCAGATCTATAGGAAGGGAGGAAGGCCGCTATAGAGTATGTAGGGGTGGAAGAGTGCAAAGGAATAGGAGCGGTTGCAAGTTTAGATGCGTTCAAGGCTGGAGCCCTTGGCCAGTATTTGAAGCCACTGGAGCCAAAAGGTGGACGCCTCGGGACGTGCAAAAGGCAACCGCAAATAATAGAAGGTGAAGCGCCACCTCACTAATACCGAAGAGAGTATGGCACTGAGTGACTAAGGATAGAAGATCAAAGGGTTCTCTTAATAAAGGCCATGTTTTTAGACCTAAGTGGGATTAAGATCGAGAGTCTAGAATCGGCTATTTTAAAAATTGGCTCTTTAGCCGGAACAAAGAAAAAACATAGTGAGACAATGGAAAGTGTGGTTGTCATTGGTTCTACACAAGACACATATCGATGCACGAATTACAAGTCTAGAACATCCTAGATCACTTTCAACACTTCCAGTCAAATAGCATCAGCCTCAACAATCTGTTGTTTATCTTCTTCGGTTAATCTAGGAATGCTCTTGAGGCTGCTTCGGATGGCTTTGCTGTCTCTAACTTTGGCCAGCAGTTCCTATTTCTTTTGGTGAATGGCATCAGGTATTTGAGCTAGGGTGGACTTATGACGATCAATGGCAGCCTTCATGTTTTCTAGCTCTGTCTCAAGTTCTGCATGTTTGGCTTCCAGTTAAGACAATTCTAGGTCAATACTGAGGGAGAAGTTCTTCAAGTGATCAATCGACTGAGACAATTCTTTAGCTTCTTACTTGTTAGAGATCCCCTTGGCTAATAAAGTTTCATGATCAGATAGATTCCTCTAAGCCTGTTTCACCTTCAGGACCTAATCTTCAAAGATAGAAATAGGAGACAAGACTCTAGAGAGAGCTAGGGATGGATTACCCTTATTGGTCAAGAGGACTCTATGCATTGGATCAGTAACTTGGACCAAATCGGCTATATTTTTCTCAAATATTGGCAGAACATCTCTTAGCTGATTTTTGGTCTCTTCTAGCAAGGTTCCTGTAACACCCCAAGTGTTTGGCTTCCACATTTGCACTTGCATTTCATAAACATGAGCATCATTCATCCATTCATGAGCTTAGATTGTATGAAACATGCTTTTGAAACATTGCAACATATTGTTATATTCTATGTGTGTTTGTTTTAGGAAATGAATAGTGTGCAACACTCAAGTGCAACATGTGCAACTCACTTTAGTGAAACATGGTTAGCTTGTACTATGCCACAAATTCATGAAACATATGAAACATGGTTTTGAAACAGAAGTAACAAGTCACTTGTTTTTCCTTGTCTCAATACATGTGATGCTTAACTTTTGTGTGATCAATGTGTGGTGTGGCTAATTAGCCTCTCAAACAAACTAGCTACACTTAGAATGTCATTAGGAACAATGTTCATGTTGACCATATTGTCTAACTATGGTTTCAAGTCATGGTTTGACTAGTGTTGACCCCTAGAGCTCTTTTGTTTGACTATTTAAAAAGTATAGCTTAGAGTGTTTGCATGTCTAAGCAACCTAAATCAAAGTTGTAGAAAATTTTATAAGGAACAAAAGTTATTTTATGACCATCTCATGAAAATGTGCAGAACATGCTCAAAAAGGGCCCACAAGTCAGTTTTGAGGTCTAAATGGAGACTCTGAAAATTTTCTAAGTCACAAAGCATGTTTTAGTTTCATGTGTTGATGTTTGGAGCCTTGTATTTCCTAAACCAAGCTAAACTAGCTTGAGCTCCAATTGTAAAAGTTGTAGCCCGCATGTAGATCTCCAACTTTGTCAATTACGCCATGAGCTAGATCATCATGGTTTGAAAGTTATGGATCATGGAAATGGCGCTGTCAGTCGGCACCATTGAACAACTAAATTGAAAACTTCAGACATGCTACAGTGCCGACCGGTCGTAGGCCTCTGTCGCCGTGTGGCCACCATGCGCCATGCCCTGCCTAGCGCCACTTCCCACTGTCCACCGCATGAAGCCATGTCCTTCTACCCTCTTAGCTCGCTCTCATTCACTCTCCTTCCCTTCCCTGCAGCGTCCGCCGCGACAGCCACCGCCTCTGCCATTGCTGCCGAGCACGCGCCGTTGCTGAGCTCCTTCACCACCGCAATAACACTGCCTCTAGCTAGCCCACAACTCCACCATAGTCTCCTCTAGCTCGTCCACCTTGCTATTGAGCTGAAGAACCAAGGTAGAGGATGCATTTTTGTTTCTGCTGCCGGTCGGACCTCACTGGAGTTGTGCTCTCCATGGCTAGCACAGCACTGCTTCTCTCCTCCTTCCCTAGCTCTCATCTAGCCTTCTCCATCATGTACAGATGCTTAGGTGAAGATGCCACCATCAACGCCGGTCTAGCCAAGCCAGAACGCAGCCGCACATCGCCATGCGCCATGGCCGAGCCACCAAGCGCCATGGCTGGGGTACTTAGGGGCCGGTAGGGTTTAGGGTTAGGATGTCAATCGGTGTGGGAGGTCATGGTGAACACGGAGGTATCCTCCTCGTCGCCGATGACACCGTCGTCTGTGAGCTCTGCCGGTTCCACGTCGAGCAAGCTGCCTCCCCTGTTTTTGTTTCACTGACGTGCGGGCCCGGCTGACTGATGGACCCTGCCTATCAGTGACTGTGGAATTGAAAGCTAGTTCAAATAATTCAGATTTGAGTGTTGTTTTGTAAAATTTGTATCTCCAGTTTTGTAGATCCAAATTGAGTGGTTCCAATTTTGTTAGGATCATGGAGAAGTGTAGTATTTAGGAAAAATATAACATGAACAGTCTAGTAGAATTTCTGGAAGAATTAAATTGAAATTTGAAATGTGTTTTTAAATGAATGCAAACTTGTTTAATTTATATCTTGAGTTCCTGTGCTCCAAAAATTATGAAATTTTGTTGGTGAGCTCTTCTTGATGAGTAGAAGCTCTGGTAAAAATTTGAGAGATAGTGCATGTATAGTTTTTGAGTTATAGATTTTCCTTTTAACATTGGATGATCCTTGTGTGAATTTTAGTAATTTATCTATGAATCCAATGACCATGAAATTTATTGGAGAATGTCCTAGTCCCTTAAGGATGCTAGGAAAAATTAAAATCTGTTGTTTGACACTTTTCACTAGGGTTTCCTATTTATGTCATTTTTAGCCTTTATGCCTTGTCATTTTCGTGTACGATGTTATGCTTGTTTAAATGATGTGAAATTTCTATAGTAGCCTACTTGGAGCATGTAGTACCTACTGTAATTTTGTGGATTAAATGGTGCAGTTTTCATATATGTTTGTCATTCCTCTTAAATAATTAAATAAATTAAGAAAGGCATTAAAAGAAATAAATTGGTGGTGAACACTTTACTTTCTGGTGTTCTTGTGATATGTGTGATAAGTGAGTAAAGTTGGTTTTATCCAATTATATGTTTACAACATAAGTTAATAAATATTTTCTTGCATTATGTCTTTCTGGACAGTTCTTGGAACTTTACAAAGTTCACCATGATAATTTAGTTTGCTAGGAAAGTGGTGAATACAAAAGTTGTAGATAACATATGTATCTAGCTGCTGTCAAAATTGGGTGGCATTTGGCCCAGTAGTTTAGAAGCTACAATCATTCAAAGTTGGATCACAGTTTTGCTTGCTCTCTGTCTTGTTTGGACCTGATTATGTGGTTATGTAAATTCGGCCAGGTAAAGGTTGGAATCATGCCTTGAGGTCTGAAAATGAATTGTAGGCAATTTCATAAGCTTTCCAAATTGTCTTGTTACCTGTCATTTCAATTTGTGGATCTCCAGTTATGATCAGTTTACTGTACCACTATATAGTTCCTGTTTTGCTGAAATACGAATGTTTGTGTGTATGCTTTGTTGCAATGTTCTTGTTGATTGTTTAGGTGCTAGCCTAACTTGAGAACATGCTTAGGTGCAGGTGCTAGGTCCTTAACTGAAGATGAGCAATTGTACATTAGGTTGTATACACTTGGTAAGTTAAAGTGATTTGAATAGAGCTTAAGTCGGAAAAATGCGGACTGCAGTAAGTATGTGCATTCTCTGAGCATTCCTAACTTCGTTCATGTGCATCCATGATATTTATCTTGCGCATACATGCAATAGGTGTGCCAGAGGGAGTGATGCTTCTGGAGTTCGAGGGAGCAAGCCAGGAGGAGGAGGCCGAGGTTCAAGCAATCGACGAAGCAGCCGCCGAGGAGGAGTTGCCCGAGTGCCCTGACCACCGCCCATCCTCTTTCCTGAAAGGCAAGTCCCGGAGCATTCTAAGTCTCCTATGTTTTGACAAATATCTTGAGTATCTTTTATTGTTGATGATGCATTAAGTATAGGAATTGGTTGGAACCAATTGTTGCATTATAGATCTAACCTTGTCCAGATATAGCACTTGAATCCTATTTAAGTTCAGGAGTGGGTTAAATGCTTAGCCATGCTTAGTGCAGTAGAAGTCAGGTGATTTCCTATCACCTGCGAGCTTTAGGATGAGGTGGATCACGGTTGGCTATATTTGCTATCATGGAAAAGAACCATGTTAATAATGAATGAAGACCGGGCGGAGTCTTGTGTAGGGTTGGACATAGTGACTCCATCTATGTCATTTAAGGACCGATACGTTGTACGTCCTCATGTCATGTTGAATGCAGCCTAACACTTAGCTGGCCGGATAACTTGTTCCGACCGTGAAGTCTAGTAGCTCGACTCAGGCCGGAATGCGAGTAGTGGCGTGCATTCTGGAGGTAGTAAGGATGTACAGAGAGCCATTGGCATAAGCCCAAGGTGGGTTAGAGTCCTGATCAACCTTGGCAGAGTGGTTCTCTGAGAATGCCGATCTATTCGGACTCATGACTCCTAGAGTTGTGCCAAAGGTGACTTGATTGCAACCCTGAATGGGGAAGCAGGGTTTGTGTTTAGGAATACCCCTCCAGCTGGATAGGAATCGATTCGAATCACCGTCTCTCCCAGATAGTGAGAACTTGACTAAGCAGCGGCAACATAGATTCAATTAATTTAACGATATGGTTCAATGGATGATGATGATAATGTTGCCACAATTTATACCTGCTATGGTTATTAATGTATGCATCTTAATCAAATGATTGCTTAGTATAGTTGCTAATATAGATGACAGGTTAATGGCTAAAAGTCACTACTAGCTCAGGTTAAGAGTTGATCATTATTACTTATGCTTTTCCACAAAAAAAAGTGTCAGCCAGATCCACTAAATTAAGCTATGCAAGATCCTTGGTGTCATTTGTTTTGGTTTCTGACGGGTAAGTCTAGCTGAGTACATTCTCGTACTCAGGGTTTATTCCCTCTTGTTACAGATGACCTTTTTATCAGGGCTTTTGTAAGTACTGTCTCCACCCTACGGCTGACGAAGACTAGATCATGGGCATGATCTCTGTTTATCTTATCCAAATGCTTTTGTGGGATGTGATCGGCAAGCTAGTACTTGTATTTGAACTTGTGTGTGTGAGTTAAACTATTTGCTTCCACTACATTACAAGACTTGGTTTGTAATAACTATGACTCTGAGGTGTTGTAATCTATCTGCAAACTATTTGTGAAATGTTGTAACGTACGATGTGTTATGTTGAATTACTATGATCTTAGTTGTATGCAAGTTGGTTTGAAATCCTTCATGGTTTCAGTTGACTACCGGGTTTATATGGGCTCAAGTGTGAGAATTTGATCGTTTCAGTGATTGTTTTTGTACTTATGCTCTTATAAATTTGTCGGTTCTGTGACAGCTGGCATCGGAGCTAGATTCAACACTAAACATATTATATGGGTATTTAAAAACAAAAGTTTTTGTTGCGAAAATGGTTTTCCAACTTATAGTTATATATAAGTGTTCAAAAATCTGAAATTCTATACAGTGTGCCGGTGATCACATCCCTTGTAGCCCACATAAGGACTTTTAGGTGGCTTATATAATTACTAACTTAGGGGAAAGTGATTGTTTCTATTTCGTCATCCATGTGGTGTGCTATTGCTTGGGTGCTATTCGCTTGAATGGTAATGTATGGATAAATTGCCTCTACGCCAAGGTAAGTGTGAGTTGTGAGAGCATGACTGTCCAACTATCGGTCTAGGGGAGAGTTAGTTGTGGTTACTGGAATATTTACATGTTGCATACATGTACATATGAAGGTACTTAATTGTGGGTATATCTGTCGGGTAGTTTTGGATACCAAAGTATATATATCCAGGGATGTATATATGGAGAGTATCTTAGTTTACTACTTTCATTGTTAGCATTATATCTTGTTGGGTTGGGCTGCAATGAAATTTTTTGCAGGTACGCTAACAACGCACCATGTAGATTGACTAGTTACCGCTATTCGAGAGAACGTGTGTATGCCACCATATATTCTGCTAGAACTTAACTTTTCTTAGGTTTGTGAGGATGTACGGAACGAGCATGCATCATATTCACTCATGTCATTCATATTGCAGTACTCTCTCCCTTATAACTTACTTATGCCTACCTTGAAAAATAATCCTCTCATGAGAGTTGCATCCCTTTTGATATAGATGGCCGTGCCCGTGTTTCCTCCTAGTAGCAACACCTTTTTGGACTAGTTTGGTACGCCTACCTTGCTCTAGAGAGTGCTAAGCTCAGTTGGGTACCCGAAGGCGCCCTGTTACATGTGGGTGTAGACGGTGCCATTTAGAGATGTGCCATGGTACAATGTGACCTTGGTGGTGCTGTAGAACCCCACGAGACCGCTGTGGCGTGGATGGAGCACTAAGACTGATGGGCAAAGACCATGGGAAGCCACACAGGTTGCTACCCTTGATGTGCTTATGGACATAACATAGAGTTTTAGAGATGAATTAATGGGTGGACCAGCTTCATCCATTCCCTGAGTGGCTCCTACCGATGCTGAGTGGACTCAAGAAGCTGGCCAGGCCTTGGTTCGAGGCCATGGTGAATGTGTTCAGAGCGACGATGTGGGAATGAGTGCTATGATGGCTGTCTTGAAGCTTTGTCGAGTCAGGCAGGACACACTCTCTGATGAGTACAGGCCCGATCTTCCGAGAGGTAGCCGGTAAGTTCGATTTGTGGAGATCTCGACGTTGGCGATCCGGCTTCAAATCAGACACGATTCGAACCCTGCAACCATTACACCACCGCTCCGTTGGTTATCAACCAAGCACAACTTGATTGACCTCGCCAAGAAGGCTTTTCCTGCAAGCGAATCGAAGAGCACAAGCAAGAAGGTAAAACACGCAATCTGAAATTGCAAATATGAATGACACGAATATCAATAGAGGGTTCAAGAACTCGGTTCCAAAGGACTAATCGACACAGTGGAGGAGATCAAGAACAGGGGCCCTGGATCACTGTAAAAGGATTTGTCACCACAGTTACAATGAACGATTCAGTTTCTCGAGGGAAAACTAAACTCTAAACAAAACCCAATTGTGTAGCAGCAGCAGCGGCTGTGTTTATAGTCTAAGACTCGACCTAGGGTTGGGGACGGCCAGGGGTTGGGCGCCCACAACTTGGGCTTAAGGCCCGACACGATACATGGCCAAGTTGGCCCAAATAGGTGATGCAGCACCTTGCCGTGGTCACACAGAATGATCCACGGACCTTCTGGAGCTGGGACCAGATCCAAAACGACGGCATCGTCGTCCCCTTTCCAACGCATCCAAGAACGGCCCGTTTCAATGTCGTATGAGGAAGTTATGACCGAAACAGTAACGATGTGTCTGCTGAATCCAAGGACGACGTGGCAGCTGAGTTGGAAACGAATTGCAACTTGGGGAAGACCATGGCGTCGGTGTGTCCAGCGTGGCGATGTCCTCATCATCCTCCCCTTCTCGAATTGGAGTCATCCTCGACTCCATCTTGGCGATGTCCTCATTATCCCCTCCTTGTAGAATTGGAGTCGTCCTCGACTCCATCCCATCATCAGCGAACTCCTGCAAAAGGTTAGTGACAGCAGGCAATGCACCAGACATAAAAGGTTGACAAAACATAGTATAACATGGTGCATCAGGATTATCACATAACTCAGCAGTAGCAGGAGTTGTAGCAAGAAAAGCACCTCCTTTTAACTTAATCCCATTATTTTTAGCAATGTCTGTTGGAGGTTTATTTTTGATCTCATTAGCATGTTTAATAATATCCGTAGGAGACAAAGGCAGCAATGTAATTTTCTTGTCCTTATGTATGATAGTGTATGTATTAGTTCTACCATGGTGTAAGGCATCATTATCAAATTCCCATGGGCGACCTAACAAAATGGAACAAGCTTGCATAGGGACAACATCAAAATCAGCAGTATCATGATAAGAGCCTGTGAAAAAGCTAATGCGTGCTGATTTAGTTACCTTAGTCTTACCACTATTATTGAACCATTGAAGTTTATATGGATACGAATGTTGTCGTGTGGTCAAGCCAAGCTTGTCAACCAAATCTGAACTCACCAAGTTGTTGCAACTCCCGCTATCAATGATAGTGAGAACACGACAACCCTGCACAATGAGATACATGTGGAACAAATTGTGGTGTTGGATCTTCATCTCTTCTTCATGACCCACACGTGTACTCAACACACGCTGCACAAGAAGGCTAGGGTAGTACGCGGCAGCAGCCACAGAGTCAATGGTGATGGCCTCCTTGTCATGATCGCCCTCGATGGGATCTGCATCAATGTTAGCAGCAAGGGCTAAATCATCTTCAACATCACTAGCACTTACATATCCATCCTCGGTAGCAATGAAAGCGCGACGACTGGGGCATTCCTTCATGACATGTCCCATGCCTTTGCATTGGTGGCAAATGATTTTAGAGCTGGACGAGGAGGAGCTAGTAGAAGCACCTGGAGTGCCACCTTTCTTCAGCTGTGGAAACTGCACATTAGACAATTTACTTACCCCGGAAGAAAATGGAGGTGTAGATGGCTGTGGTGCAACAGGAAGCTTGGGCGTCTCCGGCTCGGAACGCTGCTGAAAATTCCTCCCATTGTTAGACCTGAGAGGCTAGTGTTGTTTGCGTCCCTGTACTTCTCGTTCGGCCTTAATAGCAAGATGATACAATTGGGAAAAATTGCGCCATTCTTTGTAATCAAGTATGTTCTGTATATCATGGTTTAAACCACCAAAAAATCTAGCACTAGCATCATCATCATCTTCATTTATACCACAACGTGCTAAACCAATAAGCAATTCTTGATAGTATGCTTCTACTCCTTTATCACCTTGTTTTAAAGTTTGTAGTTTCAAACGTAAATCACGTTGGTAATAAGGAGGAACAAAACGAGATTTCATATGTTGCTTTAAAACATTCCAAGTTTGAGGCACAGCAGCAGCATTATTGGCATTGCAAAGATCACTCCACCAGAACAAAGCAAAATTAGTAAACTCACTGGTAGCAAGTCTAACTCTATGCTCAGCAGGAACATTATGAGAATCAAATTTTTGTTGAACAGCAAGCTCCCAATCTAAATATGCCTCTGGATCAACATTACCAGCAAAAGGTGGTAGACTAAATTTAATTTTAGCAAAAGGATCATTATTACCATGATTATTACCTGCCATACCGCGACGATTGAAGTTGAGGCGGCGACGGGCACCACCGTCAGCATACGCATCTTCATCACCAGCATCTTCATCATCAGCACGATAAGGTGGAGGGCGTTGCTCAAGCTGTTCAATGCGGGTGACCAGATTGTTCACGTTGCGCGTCAGCTCGGTCATAAGATTGCGTTGTTCAGTCATGAACGTTGCAAGCTCACCCTTGGACACGCACTCATTGAAGTCCGTCGGAGTTCCTGCCATGGTTAGAAGATAGAAAAAGACAACACCAAAGTATTATCCCTATCAACTAAAAGGAAACAAGTGGTGGTGGTGAAAGTGGAATGCAAAATCACAAGCGGCTTACCACCGTCTTGCCTGTATTCTTACCAACGCCAAACAGGAGCAAAACCAAAGTGGCGAAGCAATCTGTTGTTGAGCGTGGGTAACAGTTGCAAGATGAACCTGTGCTGACAGAAGAATATGTGGAGCTATGGGTAGGCACACAATATGACAGCAAGGATTAGCAATTAACGAGTGCAGAGTAGCGATTGTTCAATCTGGATCCAAAGTACAAATCACAGTTGCTGGCTAAGACGTGTCGAGACGTAGCGCAACAAGGTGAAAACAAAGAACGATCGAAAGAACTCACAGAACAAGCAAATAGCCCGGATTTCTCCTTTTTCCTGAATTTTTCCCGGATTTTCCCAAAAGGCACTAGTAGGAAACAAACTTTTTTTTTACTATTTTTTTTAATACTTTTCTCTGAACAAGGATCACAAAAGATGCAACCACAAAAATTGGCACCTACAACTGAGGTGGGATGTGGTCTATAGAAATTCAGCACGTTCTCTGAAAAGCGTGCAAAAACTTTGACAATTTTTTTTCTATATTTTCCCGAATTTTTTGGCAATTCTGATGAAACCAAACAGGGCGAAGCCAAGTTTGGGTCGGGTCCAAATGGTGTCAAGAAGCTGCACAAAAAATTTCAGATTTTTCTGATAAACGAGCGAAAAGTTATGCCTGTTTTACCGAAGGTATCTCAAGGTATGTTTTCCGGGAGGCACAACACGGCGGCGGCAGTTAGGGCAAAGCGTCCCTAAACTCTAACACCGATCACAGCAGTAGGTATTCGCCTGATGATGTAAGGAGGGCTGCGATGCAGGCAAAATAAGAGCGGCTGGCAACCTATCTAGGGTTTGCGCGGCGGCGAGAAGTTACACAAGGCGGCTAGCGGGGCAAGTCGAGTAATGTGGTGGCTTCGACTTGTTGTTTGGGAACGGTGGATGGGATAGCGGCGGAAAACAAAATCACAGCAATGGGCGATTGAACTACGACCACGAACACAATCCTAAACCAGCAACAAGACTCGACCACGGACACAAACTCAACAACACGAATCTGAAACGAAATTGCAAAGGCACAAAGGGTGATAGGACAGCGGAAATTGAAATATTTTTGGGCTTTTTGTGGGCTCTAGGTAATGAACAAATATGAATCTAAGGCAAACGAGATTATACCTCACGGTAAACCTGAAATATCTGATACCAATTGATGAGTACAGGCCCGATCTTCCGAGAGGTAGCCGGTAAGTTCAATTTGTGGAGATCTCGACGTTGGCGATCCGGCTTCAAATCAGACACGATTTGAACCCTGCAACCGTTACACCACCGCTCCGTTGGTTATCAACCAAGCACAACTTGATTGACCTCGCCAAGAAGGCTTTTCCTGCAAGCGAATCGAAGAGCACAAGCAAGAAGGTAAAACACGCAATCTGAAATTGCAAATATGAATGACGCGGATATCAATAGAGGGTTCAAGAACTCGGTTCCAAAGGACTAATCAACACAGTGGAGGAGATCAAGAACAGGGGCCCTGGATCACTGTAAAAGGATTTGTCACCACAGTTACAATGAACGATTCAGTTTCTCGAGGGAAAACTAAACTCTAAACAAAACCCAATTGTGTAGCAGCGGCGGCGGCTGTGTTTATAGTCTAAGACTCGACCTAGGGTTGGGGACGGCCAGGGGTTGGGCGCCCACAACTTGGGCTTAAGGCCCGACACGATACATGGCCAAGTTGGCCCAAATAGGTGACGCAGCACCTTGCCGTGGTCACACAGAATGATCCACGGACCTTCTGGAGCTGGGACTAGATCCAAAACGACGGCATCGTCGTCCCCTTTCCAACGCATCCAAGAACGGCCCGTTTCGATGTCGTATGAGGAAGTTATGACCGAAACAGTAACGACGTGTCTGCTGAATCCGAGGACGACGTGGCAGCTGAGTTGGAAACGAATTGCAACTTGGGGAAGACCATGGCGTCGGTGTGTCCAGCGTGGCGATGTCCTCATCACTCTCTAGAGTGTTAGAAGAAGCTGGCAAGGCAATGGCAGCCTAGCACAAGTTTAGGTTGCGTGCCTGCAAGTATCGCCATAGGGCAGAGGCATGTGGGCAAGCTCAGCTGGAAGTAGATGAGATTTGGGCATTGCAATTTATCGCCTACAGTAGTGGGGTCAAGTAGCACATGAGAGAGATGAGCTTCATAACTAGCTTATGAACCTCACCATAGAGAGAGATGAGGCAGTACAGGAGTTGGGCCGCGTGACCCGTCATAGAGATGCAGCCTTAGAGTTGGTAGAAGAAAGGCGTTAGGGCTGGATCATGGCTAACCATAATGTTTTTCAAAGGGAGCATGAGCTCCAAGAGCAGCTTGAGGAGCTTCAGGTTGAGTACCATCAACTGAACAACCGTCTATTTCCTATTCCTCACCCCATTCCAAGGTATCCTAATGTGGGTGGACGTCAAGTGATTGAGGCCAATGAAGAAGAAGAGGACGTGTAGATGGATGTCAATGCAGCTAAACCTACAAATGAAGAAGAAGAGGAAGATCCTGAAGAAGTCCAGGGCATTTTCGATGTGGACAGTGACCACTTTGATGAGTAGTTAGCTAGCAAGTCTCATGAGTTTAAGCTTTTGCAGCCATTTGTGTAATGGACTTGGTACTATGACAGATGTTGGATGTACTTTTAATTCAAACTTGGCATGTAATGTACCTTAATCCGCTCCCTTTGGGATGCTTATCTTAGTTGGTGAATTTTAAAACTTGTCATGTTCGAATACACCATGTATGGCGCTAGTAATCTAATTGATGATGTGGTGATTGGAGAATGAATTATTGCCTCTATTTATTATATGAATTTTACATTCTCTCCAGTAAATTCAGTTTGGCATAATTACATTGTTCCTCTCCAATGTGCTAACATCACCAATAATTGCTGGTTGCGTATTGTTGCAGATGCCTTGCACTCGTTCCACTGGTGTGGCTGGTGATGATGATGATCTTCCACCGCCACCGCCACCCACACCAACAGAATTGATGGCAATTCTTGCTGAGGGACAGTGCACTATGGCTAAGGCTCTCCGCACAATTGCAAATCATGATGGTCGTGGTGCACGCCAAGGACCAGAAGCAAATCAGTATAGCGACTTCAAAGATTTCCTTGACACTAAACCACCGATCTTCAAGGAGGCTGAAGAGCCCCTCCAAGCTGATGAGTGGCTGAACACTCTTGAGCATAAATTACATCTACTTCGCTTGATAGAAGTGCTGAAGACTGAATATGCTTCTCACCAACTGCATGGGCCAGTTGGTATTTGGTGGAGTCATTATTAGTCCACTATGCCCGCTAATGCCCAAATCAATTGGGATCAGTTCAAGTCTGCTTTCAGGGGAAATTATATTCCTCCTAGTCTCATGGCAATCAAGCATACGGAGTTTATGAAGCTAACCTAGGGGAACAAGAGCTTAAATGAATACCTGCAGGCTTTTAATAAGCTTGCAAGGTATGCTACTGAGTTTGTTGACACTGATGCCAAGAAGATCACTAGTTTCAAGTGGGGACTTAGCCCCAAATTGATGTAGACTATGGGAAATTGTAAGTGTGCTTATTTTAATGAGTTTGTGAGTGATGCTTTATCTCAAGAGAACAACAATACTGTATATGCTCCTTCAAAGAATCGCAAGAGAGCTTATGAGGCAGGTGCCTCACAATCCAAGGCTATGGTCACACATAAGGCTGCATTCCATCCTCCGACATTAGCTGCTAAGTTCCACCCACCGCAGAAGAAGAATCCAGGCAGGATTGGATTTTGCAAGGCTTTTACAATTGCTCTTCCAAAGGGCACTACTTGTCAAGGCAGCTCCAAGGTTCCTCCAAGCAACATGCCATGCTAGAACTGCAACAAGATAGGTCACTAGGCAAGGGAGTGTCCTTACCCTAAGAAGAATAACTACCAAGGTGGCTATCAGGGGCAAGTGAACCACACCAATACTGCTGATATTCCATCAGGAGAGGTAGTAACGGCTGGTATGTTTCTAGTTGATCAACACCCCGTAGTTGTACTATTTGATTCAGGTGCTTCACATTCTTTTATTAGTCCTGCATTTGCATCCAAGTTTATGTAGAAAACATACACTGTTGAGGGTGAGGGTTATTGTATTAGGGCTACTAGTGGTACTATCCCAACCAAGCTCATAGTCGGGGACATGCAAATTGAGATAGAGGGACAAAGTTATCAGGTTGATCTGGTAGTTTTACCGAGGCTGGGTATCGATGTGATATTGGGAATGGACTAGATGAGCAGTCATGGGGTGCTTATTGATACATCGACTAGAGTAGTCATGCTCAGAGATCCTTGTAATTAGGAAGGTTTTCTAGTGTAGCTACCTAGGGACATCAATCTTTCTTATGTGGCTAATGCGGTGCAAGTAAAGGTTATGGTAGATATCCCTGTAGTGTGTGATTTTCCAGATGTTTTCCCAATGATTTGTCCGGGTTGCCCCCAGATTAGGATGTGGAGTTCAAGATAGAGTTGCTACCTAGTACAGCACCCATTTCTAGAAGGCCTTATAGGATGCCTCCCAATGAACTAGCCAAACTTAAGACCTAGTTGAATGAACTTCTAAAGAAAGGCCTTATCCATCCTAGTTCGTCTCCATGGGGGTGTCTGGCTATCTTTGCGAAGAAGGATCAATCACTACACATGTGTGTAGATTATAGGCCTTTGAATGCAGTCACAATCAAGAATAAGTACCCTCTGCCATGCATAGATATCTTATTTGATCAGTTGTCTAAAGCAAAAGTCTTTTCCAAGATTGATTTGAGATCTGGTTATCATCAAATCAAAATCTGACCTGAGGATGTTCCAAAAACTACATTCCCTACAAGATACGATCTGTATGAGTATCTTGTTATGCCTTTTGGATTGACCAATGCCCCACACATTTTATGTATCTAATGAATTCGGTGTTTATGCCCGAGTTGGATAAATTTGTGGTGGTATTCATAGATGATATCTTGGTCTATTCTGAGAATGAAGAAGATCATGTTGAACATTTGTGAGTGGTTCTCACTAGATTGCATGAACATAAGCTTTATGCAAAGTTCAGCAAGTGCAAATTCTGGCTTCGTGAGGTAACTTTTCTCGGGCATGTGTTGTCCGATGGTGGAATTATGGTGGATCCCACCAAGGTACATGAAGTGTTGGACTAGAAGGCTCCAATCTCGATGCATGAGGTTTGGAGTTTTCTAGGATTGGCTGGCTATTATCGTCGTTTCATCCTGGATTTCTCTAAAATAGCCAAGCCTATGACTCGGTTGCTGCAAAAAGACACGAGGTTTGTCTGGACTTTTGAGTGTGATGCAACTTTTCACACCCTACAAAACCCTTCTAACTTTGACTCTGGTTTTGGCACAACTGGATATCGACAAACCTTTTGATGTGTTTTGCGATGCATCAGGTATAGGTTAAGGAGGTGTTCTTATGCAGGAGGGCAGAGTCATTGCTTATACCTCTTGCCAACTTTAGAAGCATGAGGTGAATTATCCTACGCATGACTTAGAACTTGCTATAGTTGTTCATGCTTTGAAGGTCTGGAGACATCTATATTGATCATAAAAGTCTTAAGTACATCTTCACTCAACCTGAGTTAAATATGCGTCAGAGAAGATGGCTCGAGTTGATTAAGGATTATAACCTCCAAGTGCACTATCATCCTAGCAAAGCCAACATCATTGTGGATGCCTTAAGCAGGAAATCTCATTGCCACTCTTTGATTGAAAGTGACCTCCATTTGTCAAAACTCCTACATCCTACCATCATTCACAACATCACAGTCAGTTGTACTCTA
Source organism: Miscanthus floridulus (assembly GCF_019320115.1). Taxonomy (NCBI): domain Eukaryota; kingdom Viridiplantae; phylum Streptophyta; class Magnoliopsida; order Poales; family Poaceae; genus Miscanthus; species Miscanthus floridulus. The sequence goes on along the minus strand of NC_089583.1, from coordinate 53,469,712 downwards.
TAGAGCTGAATTATTGAGCTACAGAAGATAGATCCAGGTGTGTTCCACATGAAGCACAAGATGAAAGAGCAAGAAACCAAGCATTTTTGGGTAGATGAGAATGACATGTTATGGTTCAAGGATAGATTAGTGGTTTTGAAGGATAGAGAGCTTAGAAATCAAATCATATCCGAAGCACATTCCTTGAAATTATCTATTCATCCTGGTAGTAGTAAAATGTATCATGATTTGAAGCCTCGCTTTTGGTGGACCAAGATGAAGAAGGAGATAGCTGCTTATGTGGCTAGATGTGACATGTGTTATCGAGTTAAAGTTGTACACATGAAGGCTAGATTGCTTCAGCCACTCTCTATTCTAGGTTGGAAATGGGAGGAGAGAAGTATGGATTTTATTGTTGGACTCCCTACTACTCAGAGGAATTTTAACTCTATTTGGGTGATTGGAGACCGTCAGACCAAGTCTGCACACTTCATTCTTGTCCGCATAGATTTCCATCCAACTGACTATGCTGAGTTGTACTTCAATCAGATAGTCTGACTTCATGGGATACCTCGCACTATTGTCTCTGATTGAGGGCCATAGTTCACTGCTCAATTTTGGGAGCACTTACATGGATTATTGGGAACTAAGTTAGTAAGAAGCTTTGCCTATCATCCGAAAACCAATGGACAAACTGAGCGAGTAAATGAAATGTTAGAAGATATGCTGAGAGCATGTGTCATCTTGTCTAAGGGTTCTTGGGAAAAGTGGTTGCCCATAGCTAAATTCTCTTACAATAATAGTTATCAAGAGAGTATCAAGATGGCACCGTTTGAAGCTTTGTATGACCGGAAGTGTAGAACCTCATTGAATTGGGTTGAAGCCGGTGAAAAGAAATATTATGGAATTGATTTTGTTCAAGAAGCTGAAGAACAAGTCCATACTATCCAAACCCATATGGCCGTAGCTCAAGCTATGTAGAAAAGTTATGCTGCCCGCCGTAGAAAACCTACCGAGTTTGAAGTTGGAGACTTCGTTTATCTGAAAGTCTCACCCATGAAGAGTGTCCAATGCTTTGGTGTGAAGTGAAAGCTTGCGCCGAGATATGTCAGTCTGTTTCAAATCATTGGACGAAGTGGTAAGGTAGCATACAAGATCCAATTACCTCCTGAGATGAGTGCTATCTTCAATGTCTTTCACGTATCCCAGTTGAAGAAATGTCTTCGTGTCCCTAAAGAGACCATTCCACTAGGGGATATCGAGTTAGAATCTAATTTGACTTTTGAAGAAAAACCGGTCCGAGTAATTGACACTCGTGAGCGAGTGACTCAGAGTTGAGTGGTCAAGTTTTACAAGGTCATGTGGAGTAATCAGGGTAGTGAACTCGATGCAACTTGGGAAAGAGAAGATTATCTGAGGGAAGGTTATAAGGAATTCTATCAACAATGGGATGCTTGTCAAATCTCGAGACAAGATTTTTATAAGGGGGGAGGGCTATAACACCCCAGGTGTTTGGTTTCCACACCGACTCGGCATACTACACCTCCATGATGAGGATCTCATTCTAGCGCCCATCAGAGGGGCACCCTCCATTGACTCTAGGATGCACGTTGACTTCAACGACGAGGCATCTATGCTTCATTCCGAGCAAACTCTCTACTCAAAACCCGCTGTGGGTAATGTACATGTTGTTATTTACTTGCCTCTATCTTCCACCGATTACCTAGAGGGACCCCATTGTCCCCGCCGCAACTACCATACGACGATCCCCCTATGGCCTCACGTCTCCCATGGATGCGTACGCCCGGGGGCTCCGAAGGATGCCAGCGCCTCCCCCTCTCATGTCCAAATTCATGGGGATGGCGAGCTATGCTCCCACCTATTTCCTTGACCTCATGGATGACAATGTTGAGAGTGATGGCTCTACCATTGGCGACGTAGCGCCTAGCCACCACCCATCCGGGGAGTGCGCTATGGCGGATGCTTTGGGATAGCCACCGGTGGTAACAGAGTCCTTGCAGACACACGCCCCTCTGAATCCTCATGTGGAGAACCCCAAGCTCACATGGGAGCATGACGAGGCACTACAACAACAGTGGCTGCACCAGCCACCGACTACGCCAGCATGCTCGGCACACCACACGGCGCCCCATGCGCATAGACCAGCGAGCGACACCTGGGGTCATGCCCGTCGGGTCTAGTGCAACACCATGGATAGGGGGAATGATCCTCCATAGTTCACTCAAGCCAATCAGAACATCGCTGTTGCAGCAATGCTTTTGCATGGCCTACCCGAGCCGAACGACCCTCAGGAACAGACAATCCACCGGAACCTCCGGGCACTAGTGGAGACCACCGTTCAATAAGTGGAGAGCTCCGTATTGCGGCACCAACTCGCGGCCTCACTCCTTACCAGGGGAATGGGGACACAGTAGATGAGTCGCTCCACCTGCTCACCACTACAACCACCAAGCGCGGCACAAGAGGCCACATTGGCGCCTCATCTTGATTCGACGACTGCTCCGCATCAACTGCTTGTACACAAGCGGCTCGGGCCAAACCGAAAAGCTTGCAGCAGCGACCAGAGCCCTAGCCTAGATGGCCCAAGACCACGGGCCTTTGACCAACTCATCCAGCAAGCACCGCTCCTGCCATGCTCCAATGGAGGCCAAGGCAAAGGCAAGGCCAAGCACCATTATCAGGACGAGGGCTCCTCCACATAGAGGGGAAAAAAGAATAGAAAAGATCACCATTGACTGGCCAACTCTGTGTTGGTCGCCACGGCTGATCACATGGGCAAATAGCCCCAGTAGGACCTTCTAGCCCACTTCCATGAGCTCATGGAGAGCCTATGCACCAACCACCACTACCCCGTCAAAAACCTCTACAAGGACTATGAGCTCCTCAAGCGCCTTCTGCGACAGGCTGTTGGGCCAAAGGAAGAAAAAGGTGAAGAAGCAGCAGCCAAGAAAGGGGGCATAGTGGACAAGGATTTGGATGACTTAAGGTTGAAGTGATCTGACTGGACGTCTACCGACTGAAGGACGACAACATTCTCACCAAATGCTTGGAACAGCTATGCCATTTTTTCTTCCCTTAAATTCAGTCTTACCATTGTTTACTTAGCGTTTGCTCTGATAAGAGCACCTCGACCCAAACACTTTACGGCCTAGGTCGCTTAGGGGCTCCACGAGGGTGCACTACTACCTCTCTTTTTTGTTTATTATCATATGGTGAAACTCCTTCCTACCCAAACAAAAGGGTAGTTTGTTCCTTTAAATTGCCTTACGTAGCTTTGCTTTAAAATATTCCGACTGATCACACCCTACCTTTACCTATGGTTACGAGTAGCTGAGCCTCGTGGGCCATGCCTTGGGATCCCAAGGTTGCAGCCTATGGGATGAACGGGCAAGTACGAGAAAGAAAGAATAAAAACAAAATTATGCTAAGGGAAAAACTAAGGAACAAAAGGGACAAGTTTCCCCAAACAGAGTGACTCCATAAAAAAAATGAAACCGATTGTAGTCATTCAAACACACAAGAATGTTTACATGGGGGCTCCCCCATGAACTTAAACTTTTTTCATCTACTAAACTACTTATACTTTACAAGCTATTGGGGCGGCTCGGTGGCATCTATTGTCTGTACGACCAGCGAAGGCACGGGCTGCTCACTCCCTGGCGGGACAACATTTGGCTCGGTCAACATTGGTGCGATGTCCACCTCCGACCCAGGCTCCATGTCATTCATAGGCTAGGCGATGTCTCCCCAACGCATGCTTCTAGCCATGTCTTCACGGCGGACGTCCATCACTCACTACGCAGAGACTTGCTTTGCCACCAACCTTGTGTGTGGCAGCAAGCTCTCCCCGAGCGTTTGGATGTCCTCTGTCCTCAAGCCGTTAGCATACCCGCTGCAGATAGTGGCGAAGTCTAGGTTCGGGTGGTACATTGCCACCGAAGTCAACACCCCCGATGCTCCATAGAACAACCCACTTGTGATAAGATCCTAGACCTCATCTGGGGCCTCCACCAGCTAGACAGTGGGCGCGCTGGTACCTGGCGCCTACCCAAAGACCTCTGAGATGACAAGCCAAGCAACATTGCAGATCTGGTCTAGTTCCCCCTCGAGAGCACATCGCTCTTCATGGGACTTGGCCAGCTCCTCTGCATTCTAGCCAAAAGTCACCTTGATCGTCTCTAGGTCCCACTCCAATGACTTCACCTTTCTGCCCAGCTCTGAAAGAAGGGCGACAAGCTTAGAAATAGGCTGAAGGAAGAAACTAATGCGACGAACAATAGAAAAGGTACGTACCGAGGCGGAAGTTCTCAAGGGTGGAGAACTCCTCTGTCTGTCGGGCCACCTACTCACGCAGCCGGGCGCTCACCTCCTCTGTCCCCATCACCTGGCCTCGAAGCACGAGCACTTCCGGGTTTGCATTCAAATGGGCCTTTCACTCTGACTCTAGGTCCTTTTGCGCCGACTCCAGGGTGTTCCGCTCTGACACCAAGGCGCCCCGCTCTGACTCAAGGGCCTCCAGGCATTTTTGGAGCGCTACCTCAGTGTTTGCCAAGGATTTCCACAACCTCGCCTTGGTTTCCGCCTAGCAGGCCTTCACCGCCTCAAGCCCCCGCTAATTGGTGGTCACCTGCTCCACTGCACGCTGCTCCTTCGCCCGCACCGCAGTCACCTTGGTCGCCTGGTACTAGGACTCATGGTGGGTAGACTCTAGCTGATGCTCAAGCTCAGCACCTAGGCATGCTCCATCTAGAGGAACTAGGACTTACAGGATGACATCTTCTTCATACCCTATGAAAAGCAAGCATGCTGAGGCAACCAACAAGAGATTCAGAGGTCAAGGACAAAGATGGGAAACTCACCTCTACGGTGAGCTGTAGGTCGACCTAGACTAACTGTTGGTTGCACTTAACCCGCTCCTGGGTGTCCTTGAGCTTCATGGATAGGTTAGTGAGTTCAGACACTGTGGCAAGTCCTTTGCCCCCAAGGATGTCCTAGAGCTGACACTCCTAGGAATCCCAAAGGATGAACCGCACCTTTGCTGGGTCCTCGAGGCAAGGCCACTCTAGGTCACCCTCCGGCAACCCATCGGAGGGCCTAGCCTTCGATTGGACCACCGCCAGCTCCCATGACAACACCGGCAGCTCCACCATAAAATCCACCTCATCGTCGGACAGGACCTACACCACCTTGGTTATGTGGGCTACCGCAGGGCATTTTGACTCTATCCCGATCGCGTCTCCCCCTGGTGCCTTTAACTCTGACCATGAGGGTGAGCCATGTAGCCCTCCACCTGATGAGGTAGGGAGCTCGGTCTCCCTATCCTCTTCCACCTCAGCTAGTGGATGAGGGGCCGCAAGAGTTACCTCCGATGCAACCTCTGCCGTCAGCACTAGGATCACCGCCAATGCCGCCACCGCCGCTGACAAAAAAGTGTAGGTAAATCATACTCCAAATGGACTCAACAACAAAAGATCAAAAAATAAACAAAGAAAAACATACTAGGAGGTAAGCGGCATGACTCTGAAGGCAAGACCCGACATTGATGGGCCTATAGCTGAAGGACCGCTCCTAGGCTGTGACCCGCGCCCCCTCACATTAGCCAGGGGCGGAGTCATCCCAATTGGCTCCAACCTGGCCTGTGGATCACCGTGACCCTCGGCTCGGGACACCCCAACTAGAGCAGTAGGTGGGGCATCCTCTAGCTATGAGTCATGCACTGGCACCGGTCCTGGCGATGCACGGGTGCTAGCCCACTCCTCGTACCACCTGGCTTGCTCGGCCACGTCCGTGGTAGGTAGGGATGAGACCGATGACACCACAGAGGAACGCGGTGACCGTGTCCTCTTCGCCTCCCGTTCACTGACGGCGTCCACGCTCACTGCATGCTTCCTCAGCATGAGAACCACCATGCGCCTCTCCGCCTCCTGCTCATCACCAGTGGACATCGCTGCAGGGTCACGACACTCCACTGAGGTCACAATGACCTCCCGACTTTCCTCCTCCTTGGAGAAAACCATGTCATCCATGTCTATGGGATCCCTCGACTCAAGCTCGGACTCGACATTGCTCTTATTTTCCTCGGCCTTCACATGCCAGGCATTCTCCTTCTCCTTCTTATACTTCTGGTGAGCCACCACGGCTTTCTTCTTCTTCCTGGCATCCACCGCCTTCTTTTGGGTGGCCTGCCACGCTGTGCCCTCTGGGCCCTTCGGAAGGTGCGGCTAGGACCTATAGGCATCAAGCCCCTATGCAATAGGTGACTCAAGATCAAAAAAGCAAGAAAGCATAGGGGAAAAGAACACGAAGCAAAGAAAGAGGAGCATACCAGTTTGGACACCACCGAGCAATGAGAGGTATGGGCTTTCCCTCGACCATCTCCTTGGGCTTTAGCTGCAGCACCCGATCAAGGTGACTCTAGACCTCGTCATTCGGTAGCTCCTCTGGCGATGCATGATCAAGGTCCAATGCGCCACTGTACCTCCACATCAACCATGCCCTCTTCGATAATAGAGTAATCCAGCGGCAGTAGATGGTGTGGAACACCTGCACCCCATCAAGGCCGCGCCGCATGAACTTCCAAAGCTCCTCCTTGATGATCTCCACCTTCTTCTTCTCTCGACGGGAATAGCCCCACGACCAACTATCCTGCTTCTCTGGCCTTCCACCAATGAACGCCGGGAACAACACCTCCGCTGGATTCCTGATATAAAACCACTCCCTGTGCCACCCCTAGTTGGAGTCGTAGGGGATGTATGCACGATATGAGCCTCCCATGCTCGGTTTCCTCTATAGGGTGAAACCCCCCACCGGTGTGACCTCAAGCAGATTCCCCACCGGCAAAGCTCGCCTAGAGAACAGCCGCCGAAAGAAATCCACATGTGGCTCCATCCCGAGGATGGCCTCACAGACGGTAACGAAGCCGGCAATGTGCAACACCCTCATCGGATTGAGGTGTTGTAGCTCCAGACCCCACTCATTGAGAACTACTGCATGGGGTATCCTAACCTGTGCTAATGGAAGGCATGAAAGGAAACCACCTCATCGGGCTAAGGTTGCGGAAACTCCTCCCTCCCGGGAGCCTTCTAGTGCACCACCTCCTTCGGCGGCAGAAACCCCTTCATGGCGAAGGCCTTCAACACCAACTCCCTCATAGTGGATGACCTCTAGTCTGACATTTTGCTCTGGGATCACAAAAGGATTTCTAAGTTTTTCTCTTCTCCCTCGCTCTCTCCCTTTTCTTTCCTAGAAACCACCGCAGCTCTCAAGAACGCTCTTGGCAAAAAGGAAAAGGAAAGGAGGCGGTAGATGAGGAATAGGTGAAAGAATAGGGCAAAACCTTCTCCCTTCCCCTACTTTAGGAAAAGGGTATAGTAGTTAGGGGAGGGCGCGCCGATCGGGAAAGATGAAATGGCAGAGCGAAAAACCCTCTCTTTCCCATTTAATGTAGATGAGACACGCCCAGACCGATGAGACACGCCCTGCCCAATGGAATGGCTCCTGATTAGATGGGACATGGCCTGGGCATGGCCCACCACTACCGCACACCAACCACTACCGCACAATAGGCACAAGAACCAAAGCACCACAACATGTAGGTGGCCCTCTGCTTCCCCAGGCAGGAGTTGGAAAAAACTAGAAATGGGATCTTCGCCAGGAGAGACCATCGGGCTTCCTAAAGTTGATCGAATAGCTCAGGAAAACACATCGAGGGACAGGTAAAGAGCAAAGGGACGCCCCATGTAGGCCATACCGACTCCGTAAAAAACGACGAGCATAGGTCCCGGTCGGACATTTCCAACTAGAGCTCTTCAAAACCCTGTCACTCAAGTCATCAAGGTAACACTATCGACCCTCGCTATTTCTTAATAAATCATTTCATACATCCATACAGGCATTCATTCCATATGCTTGTGCCCCCTGAACAATTCAGGCCATGAACCACCTAGGGGCTCAGGAACTAAGCATTGCACATGCAGCGAAATGCATCACAACGCTCTGTGTTGTGTCATGTAGTGGCAGTTGCCTCATTCGACATGAGCAATGACTGATTGGGGTTCGAAGGCTAGCCCATGAAGGGCTCAAGGCCACCCCATGTCAAATAGAGCTAGGGGAGAAAATGCAGATGAGCCCCATGCGGCCCTCACCCAGTCTAGCAGATAGGGTCATCTTAACCTTCTCGTTCGATCCTAAGCCTCTGCCAAGCTCATAGAATCTCAATTGAGGGGAGGCCATTAGGCCACCTGGGTTGGTCTCCGGAATGACCCAAGCACCTACTGAGTTGTAGGTAAAGGAGCAGTGGAATGTCATAAGAGGGCTATGCCAACCCCGTCATGAACAACGTACCTAGATTCCACTTGATCATACCCGTTAGCGAACTCACCGAGCGCATCACTCAAGACCGAGCGATCGGGACAAGCGACAAAACTCGACCCCTTCGGTCATGAGAAACTAAGGATGGGGTAATGCACACAACCCAAACTGACCCCTACTAAGACCCAATGGGGCTTGGGGGCTCAAGACACAAAACACCTAGGTCTACGACCCCAAACTTGCCCCATCCATTAGCTACACTTTGACTGCACACCAAAACACCTAGGTTTATGACCCCAAACCGCCCCATCCAGCTACACTTTGGCTACACATCAAACACCTAGGTCTGCGACCCCGAACTCGCCCCATCAGGATCCACAAGCTTCGGCTCACCTGATCCCCAAAACTAACTAACTAACTGCCTCGGCTGCATAGGCTATGCCGACGCTAGGATCCACAACTCCGACTCGCCCAATCCCACAGCGCGCACCAACGCCAAGATCAGCGAGCTCCATCTCATCTGATCCCTATACTAACTGCCTCAGCTACACAGGCTGCACCGACGCCAAGATCCATGACTCTAACTCGCCCAATCCCATGGTGTGCACCGACACCAGGATCAGCGAGCTCTGTCTCGTCCGATCCCTATATTAACTACCTTGGCTGCGTGGGCTACACCGAGGCTAGGATCCATGACTCCGACATGCCTGATCCCATGGCACGCACCGACGCTAGGATCAGCGGGCTCTGTCTTGTCTGATCCCTAAACTAAAAACCACCTCAGTTGTGCAACGACACCTTGGTTGATAACTCCATCTCGACTAAAAAACACGCACACATGCCCACTGACAAAACCCCCTGGACAATTCTATCCGAATCACCCGGGGGCTCGGGGGCTACACCCACGGGTGCGCTCGTGCGCACCCACTGACAAAACAAAAAACTTCCCCCGCTGGCAACACGAAAAACCACCCAAATGATTCTGCCCAAATTGCTCAGGGGCTCGGGGGCTACACCTATGGGTGCGCTCGCGTGCACCCACCATCAAGACAAAAATCCCCCAGAAGATTCTACTCAAATCATCTGAGGGCTCGAGGGCTCTTGTCGGGTTCATAAACCCAGGGTCCCTTGCAGATCAGCTTCCCAACAAAGGCTCGGCCCAAGCAGACAACACGCAACTCATGTGCTAGCCCAAGTATCTAAACAATAGGCCAGAAGGGCGATCCAATCACCGACCAGAAGGTCTGCCCGAGGAGGAGTGATGCCCGTTTTCTGACTCTGGCCCATCTTATCGACCAGAGGTCTCACTTCAGTCTCTAGCCACCTCCAAACGGCCTCTCCGACCGAAAGGCTTGGCCAAAGCACTACTTCCAACTCCAACCCCACATCTCTAACCGGGGTACGTAAAAACCCTACCCACTGCTCTTCTCCGACTGGCGCAAATAGAGCCGACTAGGACCAACCGACCAGGGACGCCTGCTCGGAAAGGACCAGGGAACGAATGGAGAAAGCAAAGCAAGGCGCACAAGTCAAACCATGATACTAGGGACCATACCCTCTACACTTGCAGAAATAGTACTCTACAACCTCACTGTAACAAACAGTGTTGTAGGCGCCGATATTTTCCCTACAGTATTATGGGCACCATTAACTCCCATACGGTAAGGCTCCTACCACATGCCTCTAGGCATCGATAGTGTTGTGGGCGCTGGCATTTACCATACCGAGTGAACATGGTGAAACCCCTCACATGCCTCTTGGCATCAACAGTATAGCAGGTACCTACATCTGTGATACCTGAACAAAACGACATAGCCTCCCACATACATCCGACATCCAACAGTGTTGTGGGCGCCTACCATCATCCTATACCCATCGGCATGGGCAATAAGGTTTAGAAGCATATGTACTCTCTCTCTCACTTGTAAGGCCATCCCCTTCATCTATAAAAGGGGATGCACTCTCTCCCAAGAGATTCAGTTAATCTAGGTCGATTTAGGTGATTCTAGATTCATTAGATCGATCAAGTTCACTAGTTCACAACCACAAAAACACCAGGTTCAAACTTCAAGCACATGCTTGAACACTTAGCTCATAGCAAAGCTCCTGTTGCTCTTGGCCCTTCCGATCGGAGTCCGACCGGACCGCTTGTACCCCCCATCTTTCTCCTTCTTGTTTGTAACCCCACTGCAAACTTCAAGCACCTGGGCTCAGGAATAAAGTCATCAACTGACTCAAACTGGACATAGGGCACGTTGCCTGAACTAGTATAAACCCTATGTCATTGAGTGCTAGGCCACCTCCGATCACAACGTACGACAAAACTACAAATATTTACTTGTTGGTCACTTCCTGCACCGACACCTTCCCTAGTGGTACGTCCTATGTCCATTACCTTGGGTACCTAGGGTTATATCCCCCATAGTATGTCTCTCACATGTATGCTTACACGTCTACCCTTACATCTTTGCATGTTGTCATGATCATCGGCTAAGTTAGATTCATGCAACTGAGTAAATAATAACTGCTGATATGCTTGTTTTATTTACATTACATCATGAACATGCTAGATATCGACTCTCTAGTCAATAGCCTTATCGTGCTGGCCACTTGGTCGTATATTTGGAAATGTCTAGACAAACACTAGCACGTTCAACCGTAAAGAACTGATCATTTTCTATCCTTGTCAATTGCAGGGTCAAATTGACTAGAACGCCCTTGGTCACGACCATCCGGTCTGGCGCCCTTCCTAAGTCCAAAGAGAGCTTGGGATCTGCTCCACATAGTTTCTATCGGCTTGCTATGTGTCGGTGGCTCCCTGTCGCTATTTTGCCATCGACACGGATTTGGCAAGCCCAGTGGGATGACAATCGTCAACATGAACAACGAAGTGATCCTCAAGGTCAACCAAGACTAACCTCCATGATGACTAGAATGCACTCATTAATCAAGCGATAGAGGACATCAGAGAAAAGTGCCTGCTATCTTATAGTAGGATGTGTGATTTAGTTGTCCAAAAGACTCCCCTGCCAAGCGTCCTCCTACATGGTCAAAGTGAACATGTTGAGGCAAGGAATACTGCCCATTTGGTCGATAAGACTGTTCATGAAGCCTTTATGAACCACAATAAGGTGTTGGCCAATATGATTGGCAATGTTTTGAAAAAAATCTTCTTTGGAGTGCCAATTGATCAAGTTGGGCTAGCCTACTCCAATGGCTTTGATCCTTTGACTGTGGGAAACACGTACCTGGTTCTAGTCAGTAGCCGAATGGTGGGCAACTCCAATAGCCACCAATACATCAGCTTCTAGGTGGACAGGCTCAAGATTAGACCCTGCAAGTAGCAGGGGGCAAGGTTAAGCCCTCCTAGGAGCTAGGGGCAAGCTTAGATGATACGGTGGCAACCACAATAGCAGCAGTTACTAGGTGCCTCTATCACACAGGCAACTCAGCTTCCTAGTAAAAAAACCTAGATGTATTTAGTCTAGCAGCCAACCTCATAGCTACCTAGCAGGATTGCGCAATGGCTGGCTCAGGGAAGATTCAGTACTTCCTATCAAACACCTCAGTCAGCCCATAAAATTAGTCCATCCGTGCAGAGGATCATCAAGAATATCGATCCCAACTACTTGAATAGTCAGTTGTAAGGATACACGACTCACAATGCTCAGATTGACTATCTAGAGGGATACCACCTGGTTTCTAATGCTAGTACATTGGCCAAGCAGCAGTGACACCACCAAAGCATGAGCACTGTGTCAAAATCGCATACACCGTGGACGTTGCCTTCCTCTGTGAGCACGAGAAGCATGTACATAGAGGATATTTTATGAGCAACCGACCATCTCCATTGTCGGCTTCCAACATCCTTATCCCCTCCCTATGATTTTTGTCAACATGTTCGCGCTTGAGGATGAGGACCTACCATGGTGGCCAGCAAAATATCTCCATGCTAGCGATCACCTTCCTATGCTCCACTGCCATACCCACGCCTATAAAAGGTGCATCGAGGTTGCCGAGGGAAGCTAGGATGCATGATGCCACCATTGCCATGCTATGCTCTACTCTCCATCTCCTTCCTCGTCCTCTATTCTCTCTTAGCTCTGCTCCCTCTCTTCTTTCCTCCCCCACTCTTCTACCTCACCCCCTCTGCTCCTCTTCGATAGATGTAGGCTGTAGTGCCGTCGGTGCCCCATGCCTTGCTCTCCCCATGCACTTCCCCTCTCCACCAATGCTGCTCAGCCATAGCTTGCCATCCACTACACCCTTGCCCTGCTGCCGCTCCTGCTTTGTCCCCTCTACTCTCTCCCTCCTTGCCTCGCCCTATGCCACACCTCACTATGCTCTGCTCTTTCCACACCCTCTGCTGGCACCAAAGCCACCGTTGCCTAGTGGCTGACCTCCTCTGCTCTTCCTCTATCCCTCTTCTCTCCCTCATTGTCGCTCTATCTCTGCCGTCATCATGCCCTGCCCTATCCCTCTGCTCCCTCTCACTTCCACCCTGCCATGCTCTACATCAATGCCATCTGCTCGGTGCCTTCCCCGTCTCCCTTTCTTTCTCCTCTTTCCATCTCTCTTCCTCCCTCTCTCTGTCGCCCTCTCTGTTCTCTCCTTTTCTCTCTCAAGTTAGAGCACGAGAATGACCGAGGCAATGACATCTCAAGCTGCCACACCCTACATAAGTGCCATAGCATCTGAGGTCAAGTCGGCCATGTCGACATGGACAATGAGGGTAGGCCACCTTGCTAGTGGACCCCGCACATCAGTGACTCTATTACTCCCCTCTCCCTCCCATAGACTTGGTTCTCATGGGCTAAAGGAAAGGAGCAGTAAGTCCATCAAGTAGTGCACAAGCCCAGTCCATGACATAATGCGGTCTGCCCTGACCTCTAACTGGGGACTGTGCGTCAGCCATAGGTAAATCGCTAGGTGCACACGGGAATTGTACACACGATTATAAAATGTAAGCTTATTGATTACAAAAAAATTCCTAGAAAATTCTTAAATAAACTAGAGTCACCCTAGATCATACCTAGATATTGGCCACTCATTTATCATTAGCTAAAATTGTAGAAGTAATTTCCATGTTTCTTGTCATTCGCGTTTAGCCGTTAAACTTAGATAATTTATATCTTCCTCGTTTTAATTCTAAATCCCATAATTCTTTCACCATAAATATTCTAAAATAAAACGCTACATATTTGATTCCTTGTTCCTAATTTTTTGTGCCCATTTAAATTCTAGTTTGATTGCTTTCCTTTTTCTATATTTAATTTAAATACTAACAATAGTAGTTGTCACCACCATAGTAGTAGCCAACCCCGTATATTCGCATATGTGTGTGCACCATGACACATACTCGAATATATCCGTACCCAATCACTTAAAATAGTAACAACCCATGTATACAAAGAAGGATATGCCCGATACCTGGGTATATGCCTATGTATGGCTAACTTTATCTTCCGCCCTTTCTCTAACCTGGCTAACCTGAGGCACATACGTATGCATGTTCGTATGTGTCACTAACCTAGTGGACCTATAGAAAGCCTGACAAGTTATCTTTCTCTTTCAAGTTCACATAATAGTAAACCCAATAGTGTGGTCTATTTTTCCATCAGACCAGCCACCCCCTGAACATACCCGTAGAAGCCCTACCCTATGGATTGAATACCTCTATCCAAACCATACGTTAGATTGACATAATATCGTTAACCTAGATAACAACCCATCACCCAATAGGACCAACCCATCTAGGATTGTTTCCTTCACTTTGATTGATTATGCTTGCTTGTTATTTTCCTTGTTTGTGTTCCCTTGTTTGTCAACGCTAGACCACATAGGATAGAAGATGTGGAGAGAACCCGATGTAGTCCTAAAGATAGGAGCAAAATGCATAGGAATTGGACGATGATATAATTGTCAGCAAATGGAGGCAAGTCCTAACACCCACCTACCATTACCCCCTATAATACATGCCATCGATTAACCACCCCTTTCACCACCACCATATCTTGCTAGCCCCCACTATAAACCCTCCACCCTCCATCTCCACTAATTAATAAACCCAACTTATATTACTTAAAACCTCTTTTATGAATTAATGGAATTATAATGGGTCATGAGCTCAGTTATGATAATGTGAACATTGATGATAATTATATTGACATGATATAAGCTTGACTATAATATTGTAAATAGTGATAAGGTAATGGTTACCTTGATATGATATAAGCTCTATGAACCTAAAGATAATAACTATGAAACCTAAATTAGTAAAACTAGATTAAATCCCGATAGGGGGTGAATGAGGGGTAATTTGTGTGGTACAAGTTACCTTGGCAGGTTCACCTAGTGTGGGTTCCTATTAGGAGATACTCACCTCGGTCACACAAGGACCGGTTCATAATCCCTCTCACCTAGTGTGATATTACGTACAACCACATGTGTATATGGGTAGACTTGATCTCACACCCCGTTAGATTGAAGTATAATTTCTACTTGGAGGCCAGTGTTGGCAGCGAAATATCAGGAGAAGGCATGGATGCTATGTGATCTTTCATTGTCTGGTTGGCGTGGTTGCTATGTGATCCTCCATGTTAAGCCCCTTGACCTTGGCCGCATTCGAGCCCATATTATTATTGTTTATTTTGATGATTTGGTATCATCGGCACTTTTATGTTGGGATGATGTGGTATCATTTGAGATTATGAGATGGGATGATTTGGTATCCTCCCGAGTTTAGTGTGTTTTCCAACCCCTGAGAAGCCATGGTAGAGTTATATGAAAATCTAGGGTAGCACCCAAGCGGGTATGGGATCTCGTTAGGCCTATTCCTACCACCACGCAAGGTTAGGAACTACATCTAACATGTGGGGAAATTTATACACCTCTATAGAGTTTATTGAATCTATTCGAATAGCCACATCCTTGGAATGGGCAAATGCTAGGATGGGATATCATGATTAGACTTCTACAACCATGATAATCTGGTAAGATGCACTTTATTAATTTGATGAATTATAATGAACCCCAGAAACTAGTGAGAATGGTAATACTCTACCAGGGCCCAACCTATAATTATAACTACTCCACTCTACCACTTCTACCTTAACCCCCTCCATCACCATAACCCACCTCCACCATATAGCCTTCCCCTTTCCACCTTCCCTCCACCCAAAGTTTGGGGCTTGCTGAGTACTCTACGTACTCAACCCCCTCCATTCTATGTTTTTAGGAGTTAAGCTACAAGAGGACATACCAGGATGGAACCTCTAGAGCTACGCAATGATAGGATACCCAGAGTATACTCAGAGATGGCACTACTACAAAAACTTTACTGGAGGCGGGCATTTTTGGTTTTCCACGACAGGAAAAGCCATCCGCCATGGCCTAGAGGCCATGGTAAATCATGGCTTAACCGCGGCGGGTGGCCTTGCCCGCCGCGGTTAACCGATTTACCATGGTGGGCGATGTAACGTGCCCGCTGTGGTAAATATACTTTTACCACGGCGGGCACGTTACACCGCCCGCCACGGTTAATCATTTGGAAAAAACAAAAAAAAAACCCAAAGCCCACCGGCGAGCCCATTGACTGAGCCCACCAGCGAGCCCAATCCCAAACCGAAACCCTAGCATCGCCATCGTCGTCCCTAGATCTAGCTGCAGTCGCCTCTGCAGCACCACTGCCGAAGATGAGGCCGAAAAGGAGGAGGGCACCGAGCAGCCGCGCATCCGCGTGCACCGCCACCATAGCTCCGATGTCTGTGCCAGCTCTAGATCTGGGAAAGGGGAGAGGGCACAGTGAGGGAGACGAAGAGAGAAGAGCGAGGGAGACAAAGAGAGACCTATACCTGCATTGGCAGCGCCACCATCATAGTATTCACCTGATCTGGCCAGGATCCGTTGGATCCAGCCGCCCTCCTATAGGATTCGGCAGCCCTCCACCTAGAACCGCATGCCACCATCATTAGAGAGGGATGGGGAGGCCACCTCCCACTAGATCTGGCCAAGGTGGAAGAAGGGGGCTAGATCCGCATGATGGAGAGAGAGGAGACCAGGGCACGGTGCCGGTGGATGTCGTGCCACCACGTGGGGAAGGGAGCTAGGTCCCGCACGTAGAAGCCGATGTGCGCCCCATGTCCCCAGCGCCGCCGGTGGATGTCGCATTGGTAGAGGAGTGGAGAGGTGGTGACGACGGAGTGGAGAGGAGACTGCCTCGGTCTCGGGCGGAGTGGGGAGTGGGGAGGTCGCCTCACCTTGGACTCAATCACGTGGAACGGAGAGGAGGTCAGGCCGACCGGTGGAGGAAGAGAGAGACAGAGGAGTGGGGTAGAAATCGGGCCTTGCTGGGGATTTTGGGCTTGGGCCTTTTCTGAGGCGGGCCATATAGGATGCCCACCACGATAAATTGATTTACCATAGCGGGCACCTTAAGACATCCACCTCGGGAAATAGGCTATTTTTTGAGGTGGACGTCTTAAGACGCCCGCCACGGTAAATCAATTTACCGTGGCGGGCACCTTAAGACGTCCGCCTTGGGAAATAGGCTATTTTTCGAGGCGGACATCTTAAGACGCCCACCATGTTAAATCGATTTACCGTGGCGGGCAAAAGTGCCTGCCTTAGAAAATAAAAAACGCCCGCCTACGTAAATCGATAGGCATTAACCATGGTGGGCAAAAAGATGCCCACCACAGAGGTCACCTGGGCGACGTCACGCAAATTCGATCATGTAGTAGTGCGGAGCCGTATGAGAGAGCTACGCTAGGACAACGATGATTAGGAAATAGGAGTACGTTTAAGGATTAAGGCTAGGGTTATGTCTGCTCTCCAAGCTGCATGTAGGAATGAAGCCATGTTGACATAGGACCATTATCTTAGAACTCTAATATATGATATAAGGCCAGTGGCCCAAGCCGTGTAACCCGAACCGTGTAATAAGTTTCCCCATTAGCAACAAAAGTATGGTTTTTGATATCAATCTTGTTGAGTTGTGCGTATCAGCTATTGATCTAGGGCGTGATACATGATGCACAAAGGACCCTAACATTAGGGTCCTAACATTAAAGAAGTGCAATATGATAAGTTATGGTTGATGGAGTACATAGCAGTGAGGAATTGAACAAGCAATGTGAGTATACAAAATAAATGAAGCATATAAGAAGTCACTATCAAATTTGCATAGCAATTGGAGCAAGTTTGGATCCATTTGGTGCTTAACAAGGACTGACTAAGTGTCCGCCAGAACTCATAGACCATCCGACAGATTATAGGGAACAACGACTACTCAACCCGAGCACAGTTATGACCTACTAGAACCTTCTGCCAAGGAATCGATCTGTTCTGCCAACATAAATAAATCATGCAAAGATTAATATCAAGCTATAGTTCACCAGCGGAGCATGCAAAGAATTTCATGGACCATCTGTAACACCCCAGGTGTTTAGCTTCCACATTTGCACTGCATTTCATGAACACGAGCATCATGCATCCATTCATGAACTTATATCACATGAAACATGATTTCGAAACATTGCAACATGTTGTATATTTCATGTGTGTTGTTCTTTTATGAAATGTAAAGTGTGCAACACTTAAGTGCAACATGTGACACTCACTTAGTGAAATAAGATTAGTTAATACTATGCAACAAGATCATGAAACATGTGAAACATGACTATGAAACATTTGCAACATTTCTTGTGTTTTTCATTGTTTCAGTATATATCTTGCTTGACTCTTGTGTGACCAATGCATGGTATGGCTAAAAATGCTTGTAAGTAACTTAGTTACACATAGAATGTCTTTTGGAACATTGTTCATGTTGGTCACTTTAACTAATTAGGTTTACAAGTCATGGTTTGACCAATTTGACCCCTGAACCCTTTTGTTTGACTGTTTAAAAAGTGTGGCTTAGGATAATTGCATGTCTGAGCAACCTAAAGCAAAGATGTAGAGAATTATGTAAGGAACAAAAGTTATTTTGTGACCAACTTGTGAAAATGTGCACAACATGCCCAAAAAGGTCCCACAAGTCAAAATGGAAGTGGATTCAACACTTGAAATTATTTCTAAGTCCTAAGTGCAATTTCAGTTTCATGTACCCTAGTTTAGAGCTCTGTAGTTCGCAAACAAAGCCAAATCAGCTCGAGCTCCAATTGTAAGAATTATAGTTCACATGTAGACATTCAACTTTGTTAATTACCTCTTGAGCTAGATCATCACGGTTTAGGAGATAATCATCGTTGAAATTCGCCTGTCAGTCGGGACTGTCGAAACTGAAATGAAATTTTAGACTCGCTACAGTGACCGATCGGCGTCAGGCCATCGCCGCCGCGTGTCCGCCACGCGCTCTGCTCGCTCTGACCGCGCCGCGCGCTGGCCGGCTTGAAGTGGACGACGCCTGCTGCCTCTCCACTCACCCGCGCGCGCTCTGCCTTTCCCATTCACTCTCCTTCCTTCTCCGTCGCAGCCGCAGCAGCACACCGCCGATGCCATCAGCCGCCGAACTCGCTCGAGCTCGCCGCGGCACCACAGCCATCACCGTCCCACCCAGAGCGCTGCGAGCACCCCCCCCCCCCCCCGAACCGTGACGCCACTCTCTCTGAACCGGTCAAGCTCTAGGTAAGCGGCATTGCCGAATCGCGCACCACCGTGACATGGCCGCCATGGTCGCCGCCGGTGACCTCCCGTGACCACGCTCGAGCACTCCACCTCAGCCTTTAGCGGTAGCATAGATAGGTCCATCGTGATCCCTAGAAGCTTACGCGTGCCTTGCCCGGTCACCGAATGCCGGGGTTCACCGGAGATCCGCCATGCGCCATGGCCGAGCCGCCGTGCGCCATGGCCGGCATGCTTAGGGGCCGTTAGGGTCTAGGTTTAGGGTATCAATCGACGCGGGGTAGCTTGGGGGACATGCCGGTGCCTTCGGTTTCGCCAGAGTCCTCGTCGTCGACGAGCTCCGCCGGTCCCCGTCGAGCGAGCCGCCGTGCTCTGTTTTTCGTATCGCTGACGTGTGGGCCCAGCTGACAAGTGGACCCCGCCTGTCAGTCACTCTGTTATTCTTAAGCTAGTTCAAAAATACAGTTTTGATTGCTTATTTGATATTTTTGTATCTCCTGTTTTGTAGATCCAAATTGAGTACTTCCAATTTTGTTAGACTCTCTGTGAGGTCTAGTATTTAAGAAAAATATGTCTTGAGTACTTTATGAAGAAATTTTGGATGAATTAAATAGGAACTTGAAATGTGTTTTTGAATGCATGCAAACTTGTTTAAATCATATCTTGAGTTTCTGTGATCCAAAAATTATGAAATTTTGTGGGTAAGCTTGTAATGTATAGTAGAAGCTCTGGTTAAAATTTGAGAGTCATTGCATGTGTAGTTTTTAAGTTATAGATTTTCCTTTTATCATTGGTAGATACTTGGGTGAATTTTAGTAAATTAATTATGAATCCTATGGACATGAAACTTGGTAGGTGGTATCTTGGTACCTTATAGATGCTAGGAAAAATATGAAATCTGTTGCTTGACACTTTTCACTAAGGTTTCCTAATTATGCCATTTTAAGCCATTCTGTCTTACCATTTTTGTGTAGGCTGTTGTACTTACTAAAATGGTGTGAAATTTTTATGGTAGTCTACTTGGACCATGTAGGGTCTACTGTAATTTTTGTAGATTTAATGGTGTAGCTTTCATATATGTTTACTATTTCCCCTAATTAATTAAATAAATTAAGAAATGCATTAAAAGAAATGTTTTGGTGATGAACACTTTACTTGCTGGTGTTCTTATGATATGTGTGATGAGATAGTAAAGTTGGTTTTGTCTAATTATATGTTACATCATAAGTTGCTAATTATTTGTTTGCATTATGTCCCTCTGGACAGATCTGGGGACTTTGAAAGGTTCCCCATGATATTTTGGTTTTCTGTGATTGAGTTGAATACAAGAGTTGTAGATAATCTATGTAGCTAGCTCCTGTCAAAATTTGAGGGCATTTGGCCCTAGTAGTTTAGAAACTACAGCTGTTTAAAGTTAGGTTGCAGTTTTTGCTGATTCTCTGCCTTGTGAGGATAGACTTCGGTTGATTGATGAATTCGACCTGGTAAAGGTTTGAATCATGCTTTGAGTTCTGAAAATGTATTATAGACAATTTTATAAGCTTTTCAGATTGTCTTGTTGCATATCATTTGGATTTATAAATCTTCAGTTATGACTAGTTTACTGCGCCGCTACATAGTATTCATTTTGCTGAAATACAAATGCTTGAGTGTATGTTGTTGCAATGTTCTCGTTGATTGTTTAGGGGTTAGCCTAACTTGAGAATATGCTTAGGTGCAGGTGCTAGGTCATTAACGGAAGATGAGCAATTATACCTTAGGTTGTATAAACGTGGTAAGTGAAAGTGATTTGAATAGGGCTTAAGTTGGAATATGCAAACTACAGCGAACATGTGCATTCCCCGAGCATCCCCGACATTCATACATGTGCATCCATGATATTTATCTTGCGCATTCATGCAATAGGTGTGCCGGAGGGAGTGACGTTGCTGGAGTTCGAGGGAGCCAACCAGGAGGAGGAACCCGAGGTGCAGGAAGCCGACGAAGCAGTCGCCGCGGAGGAATTGCCCGAGTGCCCTGACCACCAGCCTTCCTCGTTCCTGAAAGGCAAGCCCCGGAGCATATTAAGCCTCCTATGTTTTCACAAATACATTGAGTATCTTTTATTGTTGATGATGCATTAAGTATAGGAATTGGTTGGAACCAATTGCTGCATTATATATCCTTCCTTGTCCAGATATCGCACTGAAATCCCATTTAAGTCCAGGACGGGTTAAATGCTTAGCCATGCTTAGTGCGGTAGAAGTCAGGTGATTTCCTGTCACCTGCGAGCTTTAGGATGAGGTGGATCACGGTTGGCTATATTTGCTATCGTGGAAAAGAACCATGTAAATAATGAATTAAGACCGGGCGGGGTCTTGTGTAGGTTTGAACATAGTGACTCCGTCTGAGTCGTTTAAGGACCGATACGCTGTACGTCCTCATGTCATGTTGAACGCAGCCTAACACTTAGCTGGCCGGATAAGTCGTTCCGACCGCGAAGCCTAGTAGCTCGATTCAGGCCGGGAACGCGAGCAGTGGCGGCACTCTGGAGGTAGTAAGGATGTGCGGAGAGCCATTGGCATAAGTCCAAGGCGGGTTAGAGTCCCGAACAACCTTGGCAGAGTGGTTCTCTGAGAATGCCGATCTGTTCGGACCCGCGACTCCTGAATTGTACCAAAGGTGACTTGTTGCGACCCTGACGGGGGAAGCAGGGTTTGTGTTTAGGAATACCCCTCCAGCTGGATAGGAATCGATTCGAATCGCCGTCTCTCCCGGATAGTGAGAACTTGACTGAGCAGCGGCAACGTAGATTCAATTAATTTAACGATATGGTTAAATGGATGATGATAAGGTTGCCACAATGAATACCTGATATGGTTATTAATGTTTGCACCCTAATAAAATGATTGCTTAGTACAGGTGCTAATATAGATGACAGGTTAATGGCTAAAAAGTTACTGCTAGTTCAGGTTAAGAGTTGATCATATTACTTATGCTTTTCTGCAAAAGAGAAATGTCAGCCAGCTCCACTACATTAAGCTATGCATAATCCTTGGTGTCATTTGTTTGGTTTTCGACGGGTAAGTCTAGCTGAGTACATTCCCGTACTCAGGGTTTATTCCCTCTTGTTGCAGATGACCTCCTATATCAGGGATTCTGCAAGTATTGTCTCCACCCGGCGGGTGATGAGGACTAGATCATGGGCATGATCTCCCTCTCTCTTATCTGAATGCTTTTGCGGTCTGTGATCAACCAACCAGTATGTGTATTTGAACTCGGTGTGTGAGTTAAACTATTTGCTTCCGCATGTTTTACAAAACTTGTTTTGTAATAACGATGACTCTGTGATGATGTAATCTATTTGCGAACATCTGCGAAATGTTGTAACGTACGATATGTTATGTTGGATTACTGTGATCTTGGTTGTATGCAAGTTGGTTTGAAATCCTTCGAGATTTCGGTTGACTACCGGGTTTATATGGGCTCAAGTTCGAGAATTTGATCGTTTCCGGCGATTGTTTTTGTACTTGTGCTCTTATAAATTGGTCGGTTCCGTGACAGCTGGTATCAGAGCTAGATTCAACATTAAACATGTCTTACGGCTATTTAAAACAAAAGCTTTTGTTGTTAAAATGGTTTTCAAACTTATAGTTATATATAAGTGTTCAAAAATCAAAATTTTTATGGTATACTGGTGATCACATCCCTTATAGCCCACTTAAGGACTTCTAGGTGGCTTATATATAATTACTAACTGGGGGAATTGATTGTTTCTATTTCGTCGTCCATGCGGCGTGATATTGCATGGATGCCATTCGTTGAATGGTAATGTATGGATCAATTGCCTCTACGCTAAGGTAAGTGTGAGTTGAGAGAGCATGACCGTCCAACCGTCGGTCTAGGGGAGAGCTAGTTGTGGTTACTGGAGTATTTACATGTTGCATACATGTATATATGAAAGTACTTAATTGTGGGTACATTTGTCGGGTAGTTTGGATGCCGAAGTATATATATCGGGGGATGTATATATGGAAAGTATCTTAATACTGTTTGTGTAATTAGCATTATATCTTGTTGGGTTGGGCTGCAATGAAGTTTTTCTGCAGGTACGCTAACAACGCACCGTGTAGATCGACTAGTTATCGCTAATTGAGAGAACGTATGTATGCCACCGTATATTCCGCTAAAGCTTAAATTTTCTTAGGTTTGTGAGGACGTACGGAACGAGCATGCATCATATTCACTCATGACATTCATATTGCATTACTCCCTCCCTTATAATTGCTTATCCCAAGTTTAAAGAGAAATCTCTCGGCAAGAAGTTTGAAGGAGAGGAATACCCAGAAGAAGTCCAAGGTGTCTCCAATGTGGACAGTAATCACTTCGACGAGTAGTTCGTTAGCAAGTCTCACTAGTTAAGCGTTTGCAGTCATACTTGTGAAGTACCTCAATTCGCTCCCTTCGGGATGCGTATCGTAATGGAAGTTTAAAACTTGTCATGTTGGAATGCACTGCATATGGCGCTAGTAATCTACTTGATGATGTGGTGATTGGGGAATGAATTATTGCCTCTGTTTATTGTATGAAGCTTTCATTCTCATCAGTAAATTCAGTTTGGCACGATTATATTGTTCTTCTCCAATGTGCTGACATCATCAATAATTACTGGTTGCGCATTGTGCAGATGCCTCGTACTCGTTCCACCGGTGCGAGTGATGATGATGATCTTCCACCACCACCACCCACACCCACGGAACTAATAGCAATGCTTGCGGAAGGACAGCGCACTATGGCCGAGGCCCTCCGTACGATCGCGAATCGTGATGGCCGTGGTCCACGCCAAGGACCGGATCCAAATCAGTACAGTGATTTCAAGGATTTTCTTGACACGAAACCCCCAATCTTCAAGGAGGCTGAGGAGCCTCTACAAGCGGATGAGTGGTTGAATACTCTCGAGCAGAAGTTCCGTCTGCTCCGCTTGACTGAGGTGCTAAAAACTGAGTACGCATCGCACCAACTTCATGGGCCTGCTGGCATTTGGTGGAGTCATCATCGGTCCACTATGCCTGCTAATGCCCAAATCACATGGGATCAGTTCAAGTCTGCTTTCAGGGGAAATTACATTCCTCCTGGTCTTATGGCGATCAAACATACAGAGTTCATGAAGCTGACTCAGGGAAACAAGAGCCTGAACGAATACCTGCAAGCTTTCAACAACCTTGCAAGGTATGCTACCGAGTTTGTGGACACAGATGCCAAGAAGATTGCAAGCTTCAAGCGGGGACTTAGCCCCAAACTGATGAAGACCATGGGAAATTGCAAGTGCGCTCATTTTAATGAGTTTGTGAGCGATGCTTTATCGCAAGAGAACAACAATGCTGTGTACGCTGCTTCAAAAAGTCGTAAGAGGGCCTATGAGGCGGGTGCCTCACAATCTAAGGCTCCCGTCGCACAAAGGGCTCCATTCCGTCCTCCAGCGTCAGCCGCCAAGTTTCGCCCCCCGCAGAAGAAGAATCCCGCCAAGACTGGGTTTCGCAAGGCATTTACAGTTGCTCTTCCCAAGGGCACTACCAGTCAGGGCAGTTCCAGAGCTCCACCAAGCAACATGCCGTGCTGGAATTGCAATAAGACAGGTCACTGGGCAAGGGAATGCCCTTACCCTAAGAAGAATAATTACCAGGTTGGCCGTCAAGGACAAGTGAACCACACTAATATCACTGAGATCCCTTCAGGTGAGGTAGTGACTGCCGGTAAGTTTCTGATTGACCAACACCCCGCAGT
Organism: Miscanthus floridulus; assembly: GCF_019320115.1. Lineage (NCBI taxonomy): Eukaryota > Viridiplantae > Streptophyta > Magnoliopsida > Poales > Poaceae > Miscanthus > Miscanthus floridulus. Next base: position 53,445,016 of record NC_089583.1, on the reverse strand, counting down.
TGTACTATTTGATTCAGGTGCTTCGCATTCCTTCATTAGTCCATCATTTGCATCCAAGTTTATGCAGAAAACATATACTGTTGAGGGTGAGGGTTATTGTATTAGGGCTGCCTAGTGGTATTATCCCAACCAAGCTGGTAGTTGGGGACGTACAATTTGAGATAGAGGGGCGAAGTTATCAGGTTGATTTGGTAGTTTTACCGGGGCTAGGTATCGATGTGATATTGGGAATGAACTGGATGAGCCGTCATGGAGTGCTTATTGATACGTCGACTAGAGTAGTCATGCTCAGAGATCCTGGTAATCAGGAGGGTTTTCTAGTACAGTTACCCAAGGACATCAATCTTTCTTGCACGACCAATGCGGTGCAAGCAAAGTCTCTGGCAGATATCCCTGTCGTGTGTGACTTTCCGGATGTTTTTCCCGATGATTTGCCTGGATTGCCCCCGGATCGAGAAGTAGAATTCAAAATAGAGTTGCTTCCTGGTACAGCTCCCATATCTAGAAGGCCATATAGAATGCCTCCCAATGAACTAGCTGAACTCAAGACTCAGTTGAATGAACTGCTACAGAAAGGCCTTATCCGCCCTAGTTCATCTCCGTGGGGGTGCCCAGCCATCTTTGTGAAGAAGAAGGATCAGTCTCTACGCATGTGTGTAGATTATAGACCCTTGAATGCAGTTACAATTAAGAATAAGTACCCTCTGCCACGCATAGATATCTTGTTTGATCAGTTATCTAAAGCAAAAGTCTTTTCTAAGATTGATTTGAGATCTGGGTATCATCAAATCAAAATTCGGCCTGAGGATGTCCCAAAAACTGCATTCTCTACAAGATATGGTCTGTATGAATACCTTGTTATGTCTTTTGGATTGACCAATGCCCCCGCACATTTTTCGTATCTGATGAATTCAGTGTTTATGCCTGAGTTGGACAAATTTGTGGTGGTATTCATAGATGATATCCTGGTCTATTCTGAGAATGAAGAAGATCATGTTGAACATTTGCGGGTGGTTCTTACTAGATTGCGAGAACACCAGCTGTATGCAAAGTTCAGCAAATGTGAATTTTGGCTTCGTGAGGTACCTTTTCTTGGACACGTGTTGTCCGATGGTGGAATTATGGTTGATCCCACCAAGGTGCAAGAAGTACTGAACTGGAAGGCTCCCATCTCGGTGCACGAGGTTCGGAGTTTTCTGGGTTTGGCTGGCTATTATCGTCGCTTCATCCCGGATTTCTCTAAAATAGCCAAGCCTATGACTCGATTGCTGCAAAAAGACATGAAGTTTGTCTGGACTCCTGAGTGTGACGCGGCTTTCCATACCCTAGCGAACTCTTCTAACATCGGCTCCGGTTTTGGCGCAACCGGATATCGAGAAACCTTTTGATGTGTTCTGTGATGCATCAGGTATTGGGTTAGGAGGTGTTCTTATGCAAGAGGGTAGAGTCATCGCTTATACCTCTCGCCAACTTCGGAAGCATGAAGTGAAATTATCCAACGCATGACTTGGAACTCGCTGCAGTTGTTCATGCTTTGAAGGCCTGGAGACATTATCTGCTTGGCAATGTGTGCAACATCTACACTGATCACAAAAGCCTCAAGTACATCTTCACTCAACCAGAGTTAAATATGCGTCAGAGAAGATGGCTCGAGTTGATTAAGGATTATAACCTTCAAGTGCACTATCACCCTGGCAAGGCAAACGTCGTCGCGGATGCCTTAAGCAGAAAGTCTCATTGCCACTCGTTGATTGAGAGTGATGTCCATTTGTCAAAGCTCCTTCATCCTGCAGTCCTGCACAACATCACTGTCAGTTGTACTCTACAGAGTCGAATTATCGAGCTACAGAAGACAGATGCAGGTGTGTTTCACATCAAGCGCAAGATGAAAGAGCAAGAAACCAAACATTTTCGAGTCGATGAGGAAGGCGTGTTATGGTTCAAGGATAGGTTGGTAGTTCCTAAGGATAGAGAGCTCAGAAACCAAATCATATCCGAAGCTCATTCCTCTAAACTATCTATTCATCCTGGTAGTAGTAAAATGTATCATGATTTAAAGCCTCGATTTTGGTGGACCAAAATGAAGAAAGAGATAGCCGCTTATGTGGCTAGGTGTGACACTTGTTGTCGGGTTCAAGGCGGTACACATGAAAGCTGGATTACTTCAGCCACTCTCTATTCCAGGTTGGAAATGGGAAGAGATAAGTATGGATTTTATAGTTGGACTCCCTACCACTCAGAGGAATTTTAACTCAATTTGGGTAATTGTGGACCGACTGACCAAGTCGGCACACTTTATTCCTGTTCGCATAGACTTTCGTCCAACCGACTACGCGGAGTTGTACTTCAACCAGATAGTCCGACTTCATGGGATCCCTCGTACTATTGTCTCAGATAGAGGACCACAGTTCACTGCTCGCTTTTGGGAGCACTTACACGGATTATTAGGGACTAAGCTCGTAAGAAGTTCTGCCTATCATCCGCAAACCAATGGGCAAACTGAACGGGTGAATCAAATCTTAGAAGATATGTTGAGAGCTTGTGTCATCTCGGCTAAGGGCTCATGGGAAAAATGGTTACCCCTAGCTGAATTCTCGTACAATAATAGTTATCAAGAGAGCATAAAGATGGCACCATTTGAAGCTTTGTATGGCCGAAAGTGTAGAACCCCGTTGAACTGGGTAGAAGCCGGTGAAAGGAGATATTATGGAATTGATTTCGTTCAAGAAGCTGAAGAACAAGTCCGTACTATCCAAACCCACATGGCCGCAGCTCAAGCTAGGCAGAAGAGTTATGCTGATCGACGTAGGAAACCTATTGAGTTCGAAGTTGGAGACTTCGTTTATCTGAAAGTCTCACCTATGAAGAGTGTCCAACGCTTTGGTGTGAAGCGAAAGCTTGCGCCGAGATATGTTGGTCCGTTTGAAATCATTGGACAAAGTGGTAAAGTGGCGTACAAGATTCAATTACCTCCTGAGATGAGTGCTATCTTCAATGTCTTTCATGTATCCCAATTGAAGAAATGTCTTCGCGTCCCTGAAGAGAGAGTTCCATTGGGGGATATCGAGTTAAAATCTGATTTGACCTTTGAAGAAAAGCCGGTTCGAGTGATTGACACTCGTGAGCGAGTGACTCGGAGTCGGGTAGTCAAGTTCTATAAAGTCATGTGGAGCAATCAGGGTAGTGAACGCGATGCAACGTGGGAAAGGGAAGACTATTTGAGGGATGGTTATAAGGAATTCTATCAACAATGGTACGCTTTTCAAATCTCGGGACGAGATTTTTATAAGGGGGGAGGGCTGTAACACCCCAGGTGTTTAGCTTCCACATTTGCACTGCATTTCATGAACACGAGCATCATGCATCCATTCATGAACTTATATCACATGAAACATGATTTCGAAACATTGCAACATGTTGTATATTTCATGTGTGTTGTTCTTTTATGAAATGTAAAGTGTGCAACACTTAAGTGCAACATGTGACACTCACTTAGTGAAACAAGATTAGTTAATACTATGCAACAAGATCATGAAACATGTGAAACATGACTATGAAACATTTGCAACATTTCTTGTGTTTTTCATTGTTTCAGTATATATCTTGCTTGACTCTTGTGTGACCAATGCATGGTATGGCTAAAAATGCTTGTAAGTAACTTAGTTACACATAGAATGTCTTTTGGAACATTGTTCATGTTGGTCACTTTAACTAATTAGGTTTACAAGTCATGGTTTGACCAAATTTGACCCCTAGAGCTCCTGTGTTTGACTATTTAAAAAGTGTGGCTTAGGATGTTTGCATGTCTGAGCAACCTAAAGCAAAGTTGTAGAGGATTATATGTGGAACAAAAGTTATTTTATGGCCATCTCATGAAAATGTGCACAACATGTTCAAAAATGGTCCACAAGTCAGCTTTGAAGGTGGATTCAACACTTAGAATTTTTCTAAGTAGGAAACTGAGTTTTCAGTTTCATGAACTGGACTTTGGCTTGACTTTACTCTGTATTCGTTGAGAATTAGTCCTTGGCACTTAAATAGAAATTGAAGATGGAAGTACAGTAGACGTTCAACTTTGTTAATTACCTCTTGAGCTAGATCATCACGGTTTAGGAGATAATCATCGTTGAAATTCGCCTGTCAGTCGGGACTGTCGAAACTGAAATGAAATTTCAGACTCGCTACAGTGACCGACCGGCGTCAGGCCGTCGCCGCCGCGTGTCCGCCACGCGCTCTGCTCGCTCTGACCGCGCCGCGCGCTGGCTGGCTTGAAGTGGACTATGCCTGCTGCCTCTCCACTCACCCGCGCGCGCTCTGCCTTTCCCATTCACTCTCCTTCCTTCTCCGTCGCAGCCGCAGCAGCACACCGCCGACGCCATCAGCCGCCGAACTCGCTCGAGCTCGCCGTGGCACCACAGCCATCACCGTCCCACCCAGAGCGCTGCGAGCACCCCCCCCCCGAACCGTGACGCCACTCTCTCTGAACCGGTCAAGCTCTAGGTAAGCGGCATTGCCGAATCGCGCACCACCGTGACATGGCCGCCATGGTCGCCGCCGGTGACCTCCCGTGACCACGCTCGAGCACTCCACCTCAGCCTTTAGCGGTAGCATAGATAGGTCCATCGTGATCCCTAGAAGCTTACGCGTGCCTTGCCCGGTCACCGAATGCCGGGGTTCACCGGAGATCCGCCATGCGCCATGGCCGAGCCGCCGTGCGCCATGGCCGGCATGCTTAGGGGCCGCTAGGGTCTAGGTTTAGGGTATCAATCGACGCGGGGTAGCTTGGGGGACATGCCGGTGCCTTCGGTTTCGCCAGAGTCCTCGTCGTCGACGAGCTCCGCCGGTCCCCGTCGAGCGAGCCAGCCGTGCTCTGTTTTTCGTATCGCTGACGTGTGGGCCCAGCTGACAAGTGGACCCCGCCTGTCAGTCACTCTGTTATTCTTAAGCTAGTTCAAAAATGCAGTTTTGAATGCTGATTTGATATTTTTGTATCTCCTGTTTTGTAGATTCAAATTGAGTACTTCCAATTTTGTTAGACTCACTGTTAGGTCTAGTAATTAATAAAAATATAGTCTTGAGCATATTATGTAGAAATTTTGGATGAATTAAATAGGAACTTGAAATGTGTTTTGAATGCATGCAAACTTGTTTAAATCATATCTTGAGTTTCTGTGATCCAAAAATTATGAAATTTTGTGGGTAAGCTAGTAATTGTATAGTAGAAGCTCTGGTTAAAATTTGAGAGTCATTGCATGTGTAGTTTTTAAGTTATAGATTTTCCTTTTATCATTGGTAGATACTTGGGTGAATTTTAGTAAATTAATTATGAATCCTATGGACATGAAACTTGGTAGGTAGTATCTTGGTACCTTATAGATGCTAGGAAAAATATGAAATCTGTTGCTTGACACTTTTCACTAGGGTTTCCTAATTATGCCATTTTAAGCCATTCTGTCTTACCATTTTTGTGTAGGCTGTTCGTACTTACTAAAATGGTGTGAAATTTTTATGGTAGTCTACTTGGACCATGTAGGGTCTACTGTAATTTTTGTAGATTTAATGGTGTAGCTTTCATATATGTTTACTATTTCCACTAATTAATTAAATAAATTAAGAAAGGTAGTAAAAGAAATGTTTTGGTGATGAACACTTTACTTTCTGGTGTTCTTGTGATATGTGTGATATATCAGTAAAGTTAGTTTTGTCCAATTATAGTGTTTATATCATAAGTTAGCTAATTAATTGTTTGCATTATGTCCCTCTGGACAGATCTGGGGACTTTGAAAGGTTCCCCATGATATTTTGGTTTTCTGTGATTGAGTTGAATACAAGAGTTGTAGATAATCTATGTAGCTAGCTCCTGTCAAAATTTGAGGGCAATTGGCCCTAGTAGTTTAGAAACTACAGCTGTTTAAAGTTAGGTTGCAGTTTTTGCTGATTCTCTGCCTTGTGAGGATAGACTTCGGTTGATTGATGAATTCGACCTGGTAAAGGTTTGAATCATGCTTTGAGTTCTGAAATGTATTATAGACAATTTTATAAGCTTTTCAGATTGTCTTGTTGCATATCATTTGGATTTATAAATCTTCAGTTATGACTAGTTTACTGCGCCGCTACATAGTATTCATTTTGCTGAAATACAAATGCTTGAGTGTATGCTTGTGCAATGTTCTCATTGATTGTTTAGGGGTTAGCCTAACTTAAGAATATGCTTAGGTGCAGGTGCTAGGTCATTAACGGAAGATGAGCAATTATACCTTAGGTTGTATAAACGTGGTAAGTGAAAGTGATTTGAATAGGGCTTAAGTTGGAATATGCAAACTACAGCGAACATGTGCATTCCCCGAGCATCCCCGACATTCATACATGTGCATCCATGATATTTATCTTGCGCATTCATGCAATAGGTGTGCCGGAGGGAGTGACGTTGCTGGAGTTCGAGGGAGCCAACCAGGAGGAGGAACCCGAGGTGCAGGAAGCCGATGAAGCAGTCGCCGCGGAGGAATTGCCCGAGTGCCCTGACCACCAGCCTTCCTCAGTTCCTGAAAGGCAAGCCCCGGAGCATATTAAGCCTCCTATGTTTTCACAAATACATTGAGTATCTTTTATTGTTGATGATGCATTAAGTATAGGAATTGGTTGGAACCAATTGCTGCATTATATATCCTTCCTTGTCCAGATATCGCACTGAAATCCCATTTAAGTCCAGGACGGGTTAAATGCTTAGCCATGCTTAGTGCGGTAGAAGTCAGGTGATTTCCTGTCACCTGCGAGCTTTAGGATGAGGGGGATCACGGTTGGCTATATTTGCTATCGTGGAAAAGAACCATGTAAATAATGAATTAAGACCGGGCGGGGTCTTGTGTAGGTTTGAACATAGTGACTCTGTCTGAGTCGTTTAAGGACCGATACGCTGTACGTCCTCATGTCATGTTGAACGCAGCCTAACACTTAGCTGGCCGGATAAGTCGTTCCGACCGCGAAGCCTAGTAGCTCGATTCAGGCCGGGAACGCGAGCAGTGGCGGCACTCTAGAGGTAGTAAGGATGTGCGGAGAGCCATTGGCATAAGTCCAAGGCGGGTTAGAGTCCCGGACAACCTTGGCAGAGTGGTTCTCTGAGAATGCCGATCTGTTCGGACCCACGACTCCTGAATTGTACCAAAGGTGACTTGTTGCGACCCTGACGGGGGAAGCAGGGTTTGTGTTTAGGAATACCCCTCCAGCTGGATAGGAATCGATTCGAATCGCCGTCTCTCCCGGATAGTGAGAACTTGACTGAGCAGCGGCAACGTAGATTCAATTAATTTAACGATATGGTTAAATGGATGATGATAAGTTGCCACAATGAATACCTGATATGGTTATTAATGTTTGCACCCTAATAAAATGATTGCTTAGTACAGGTGCTAATATAGATGACAGGTTAATGGCTAAAAAGTTACTGCTAGTTTAGGTTAAGAGTTGATCATACTACTTGTGCTTTTCTGCAAAAAGAAAGTGTCAGCCAGCTCCACTACATTAAGCTATGCATAATCCTTGGTGTCATTTGTTTGGTTTTCGACGGGTAAGTCTAGCTGAGTACATTCCCGTACTCAGGGTTTATTCCCTCTTGTTGCAGATGACCTCCTATATCAGGGATTCTGCAAGTATTGTCTCCACCCGGCGGGTGATGAGGACTAGATCATGGGCATGATCTCCCTTCTCTTATCTGAATGCTTTTGCGGTCTGTGATCAGCGAACCAGTATGTGTATTTGAACTCGGTGTGTGAGTTAAACTATTTGCTTCCGCATGTTTTACAAGACTTGTTTTGTAATAACAATGACTCTGTGATGATGTAATCTATTTGCAAACATCTGTGAAATGTTGTAACGTACGATATGTTATGTTGGATTACTGTGATCTTGGTTGTATGCAAGTTGGTTTGAAATCCTTCGAGATTTCGGTTGACTACCGGGTTTATATGGGCTCAAGTTCGAGAATTTGATCGTTCCGGCGATTGTTTTTGTACTTGTGCTCTTATAAATTGGTCGGTTCCGTGACACCATCCACTATGACAATAGACGGTTACAAATTGAGATAGATCAAATTTTGCTAAGTCATTTGGACCAATAGAATCTTCCACCACGGACAACGGACTGTCCGATAGAATGGTCGACAGCGGGCATGAACATAGCAACTGATCTCATTCAATCCATCACAACTCATGATTCAAACAATGTAAAGGCACCAAACTTGGCAAGGAAGTACATCTAAGTATCCTCTACGACATCCCTAAGACAGATTTGAACTAACCCTAGCCATTGCATAGATCGGGCTAACCCTAGCTTCCCCACCATGAAAAAGGAGATAAAAATGAGAAGGATTTGGCAATTATAGTGTTCCCCACATGATGGAGAAGCACTTGAGGGAATGCGAGCAAAGGAATCAATGAAGATGCATCCAAAAGTTTGCATCACGGAGTGGTCGGTGGCATGGGCGCATGGGCATGGGGGACTAGCAAGTGGGGAAAAAGAAAAGGACATGTTTCAGGGTATGTCGGTCTTTTATAGGATGATGACTGATGGATCATCCATCATGGTGGTGCACCATCTGCTAGCTAGCATGGGCCTAGCAATTAGAGAAGCAACTAATGAAAACTAACAAAGCTTCCATAAACATCCATGGATCATCATTAAATTATAGAAAATCAAGAATCTTTTCCCAATCGGCCTAGAACAATTTGCAGCCCAAAGATCGACAAGTATGTCAATAATCACCACTTGGTAAGCTCAGAGGTGAGCTTGAATTCAAGTAGGGGAGGTTTGGTAACAACCCAATGTCGTTCCAATTAGTGACCCTAAATCGACTCCTCCTGAATGTAACCTCAACCTTGTTTCTCGAACACCTCGACTGAAAAACACTTCTAACATGAGAAATTTTGGACAAAGCATTACTTCATCTCATGAATTGGTTATGCAAGGTTTCGATGTACCTCTTGAGTAGTTTGACAAAGGATCCTTATCTCTTTTGAGCAAGGGAAAGCACCACTTGGACTATCGATTGACCGCAATGTCATAACCCTCAAATTCTAAGTCAAGTGGACTAGATCATGATTCACTGGATCGTCCATCAAGAATACTGGACCATCATCACAACTGTAGAGGCATCAAATTAAGTGGGAATGAGTTGTCTTTCATTTATGAGGCATGCCCCACATGTCTGCATGGAATGGGATATTTTCCATAAGCTGAACCCCAGCTCTCCCTATTCCCCATCTCATTTCTTTCACTCCCCCCCCCTCTCTAGAATGAAGAACAAGAAGGAGAAAGGATGAACTAGAGTGAGAAAGTAGAAAAGATGAAGGAGAGAAGATGAATTAAGCTTACCAAGGGCAACAAGATCAGCCATGGATAAAGACCAAGAGCCTCATCCATTTCCTATCTCATGGTTAGCTCAAGAAACTCTCTTCTCATTATCTTGAGCTCAATCTCCAAACCCTAACATAAGCTCTCCTCTTTGCATGAATGGATCATGAGTGTTGGATGATACTTCATCATCTCAAGGGTATGATTCAAGCATTTCTTCAACTTAATCTTCTCAAGTTTTTCTTCAAAAATCTCTCAGTTGGTTTATGGATATTTTGGCAAGAAACTTTGGATTTCATCCCCAAGGATTGGAAGAATGGATCTTCAAGTGTTATCCTTTGATTTTGGTGACAAGGAACTATCCAAAATCCCAAGCTAAGTTGCCATGCCCAATCTAATCTCTATCTCTCTTTTCTAGGATTATAAAGTTGTTTAGTGAATCATTAGTTGCACTAGTGAACTAAAGCCAAAACCCTAGGTATCATAAGCCTAGCAAGCTACATAAACCTTTCTATGGATATCTTGCACATGCATAGAACCTAATTCCCAACATCTAGAGTTGTATCACCTAAGCTCACCCATGAAAGCAAGAACATAGGTTCCATCGCCCAACTAATGGATCATCCGTCGATCAATGGATAGTGCGTTAACCCTAAAACCCAAGAGCCAGAGACTTAACCAACTTCGCTATAATTCCACGAATCATCTGACAGAATCCATAGAGTGTCCATTGAATTATATACCAAAACCCCAAAGTAACCCGAAGAACCCAGTCTCTATTGGAGCGTCCGTGAATCCTCACAGTGTCTATCGATTTATAGAGACAAATGAATAACCAAAACCAAACATCCTTGATATCTATGGAGTGTTTGTCAATTGGTATGGAGTGTCTGTCAACCCTTACTGGAGTTGGCACAGAGTATATAAACCCTAGAGTTGTTGCAATAGAGAGTCCACCAGGTATACTAGAGTCTCCATTGAATAATAGAAAGAACCCATGAAGTCTAGAACCCTAGTGACCTATGACACCATAGTAGAGCCATCTTAGTAACTCTTTCTAAGCTCTCAATTCGATCTCAGTCTTTATCAATGTCTATCGATTCATCAATCAGTTGTCTCCAATCCTAGTTGTGTCTCTTTTAGGTTCCATCGATGCATAAGGATCGTGATTAAGTCATTATCATCAGCTTCGAATTAACATCAACATAATCAGGAAAGCACCCCACTACTATAATCCCTTTTCATGATTCAACTAAAAGTCGTCTCACCATCTTAGAACTATGCACTAAACAATTAGAGGCCTTTTATATCAATAACTAGGTTGGGATTATAGTAATGCTATGCTTTGTTGTTAGTTATGGTAGAAGTCCAGTTTGAGAAGGGCACTCCCTCTCACGTGGGTAGGATGTTACAAGGGGATAATTAATTAATTAAAACTTGCAAGGGTGACAACTTACTTAGATCTCCAATCTAGATTAAGGATCCACTCTAATTTGATAACTTATCTTGTGGTCAGTCTAATTTTTTACTCAAGCGAGAGGTAGGTGTTGCTATTTCTTAGCGTCACTACTAAGAATGACACTTGTCACTTAGAGAAAATATGTTTATATAAGGAATGCTACAAGCACATAGATATACCATTGTAGCACTTCACCCAGGAGTGTTTTAGGTATTGTTATTTATATTTTACCATAGGGAGGAGCGGTGGCTAGAGATATTGATAAACAAGATACTTATGATGAGATCATTAACTAAACACTTACTCTAAGCAGTGGTAAGCCAAATGATATATATATATATAATAAGTGTAAGGCAATGATAATAATCTAGAGATAGAATTAGATACTCATAAATGTAGTATAGCTAGACTAAGTGACAAAATAAGAGAAAGATTCCTAAGTCATTCCTATTTACCAAGTCTTTCGTACACCCCAGCATATATACTTTCATCTTGTTGGGTCTTGATACCCCGGGTATCTCAAGACACTGATTAGTTAGCCGCTTAGGCGGCCCACGGTACACTAGCTAGTATAAGCCCAAACGATCGAGGCGCAGCTAAGCTATGTAGACCTAGGCCAAAAACTAAGGAAAGGGTTGGCCATGACCTCCTCCCTTAGCCTTCACCACGCCTAGCGCAACTCCTCATGACCTCTCCTCCATCCTGACCTCTGGGAGCAACAGGGAGAGATCGAGCCCCACCAAACATGCCTACTCTAATAGGAGTAGACATGCCACACTGACCCCACAAGGACCAAGGGGACAATAGTCCCCTTAGCCCGGTCATACACCATTCATGTGCCACACAGCGTAGACAAGACAACACCGCCAAGTGGTGGTGGCTAGGATGGTGACCCACCATCCAAATATGGCCTGACAAGATAGATGTATGACCCCACCCACTACTAGATTGGGGCTACGATGGTGGCCTTGACTTTTGAGGCCATCTAAGCCAATGAAGGTTGTTGATGGTCATTAACATCAATCATAAACCATCAACATATCCTGCATATGTACTTAATTCCATCACCAAACATAGGTCTAGGGGTTTAAACTAATAAATTCCACAAGATTTGGTGAATCTATGTTTGTAGGAGGATTTATTCAGAAAACCATCAAGGTGGACCCAATCGTTAGATTAAATCATGTTTATCCATGAAAAAAAAACTAGTTTAGGAAGACTCTAGAACACTCCAGAAGACTCTCCACTAAAGATCGAGCCAAGAGGTTGATAGGGGGGGCTAGCCAGCCCCACCAGCAAGTTGGCCAGCCTATGAGTCCCATAGCTCAACCCCTCCTTTGAATGTTAGTTCTCCACCGCCTTAAAGATCAAATCTACACCGTTGCTCAAGGTCGGTTTGATTCGAGGGTCTAGAATTGATGTTGCCCCTTATATATACCCCCCATCTCCCCCTCCTGAGGCATCTCTCCAATCTTCAAAACTCTAGGGAAATCCATCAGAGATTAATATCAAGACACACCAGAGGGATTAGATCTAGAGCTCTTCAATGTAGTAGATTAGTAGCTAGGGAGTGAGGGTCAAGTTGAGCTCATGCTCAAGTTTCGGATCTTGTCTTGGAGGCTTGGCAAAGCCTTGTATCTTCACTTCTACATCGTGTAAGACTTATTATTAATTTATCATATTCCTATCTAGATGGCTATGCTTACTTTGAATATATATCTTGCTTAGTTAAGGTTATCATTACTTTTCTGTGCGGGTTCATAGAGCGCTTAGCCTGCTAGTTTACCGATTAGGCTAAGTAGCCGAGTCTCATGTAAGCCTAGTGCTTATATGATACTCTTCCTATGAGCACACCCTGTTCCCTGACCGTGTGGCAGCAGCGAGAGGTGACAACCCCGTCTATCCTTTGTAGTCCACCCTAAGTGAGCAGGTTTTTAAATTTAGGACTTTAGTCGCGTTAGTAGAGTTATCATTTCAGTGCTCTACCATCTAGCGGCGTCCTAAAGTGCATAAGCGTAGGGTTAGTCTTAATTATAGTTGGGTATACATTGACCATGTAATAAGAACATCATAGGAATCTACCTTACCCATTGTTCTCCTGAGTTAACTAGTTATTTATCTTTAATGATCAATCCCCTGAGTGTTATTATACATAAATTCCTATCATTACATTAACCCCTACTCTAGCTATGCTGGTATGTTGATTAGTAGTTACCCCTTTTGTTATTCAATAATCTTTACTCCAATGTTTCCATGTGGTAAAAATATAAATAACAATACTTGGAATACTCCCAGTAAAATGCTACAATGGTATTATGTGCGCTTGCGGAATCTTCATATTCTATTTGCGTTAATAAATACCAACAAGCATTTTTGGTGCCGTTGCCAGGGAAACAATAGGTGTAAAGATTTAGATGATTAACATACCACTAGCTTTAGTAGGATTACCCCTATTCTATTGAATTATGGAATAAGACAGGATGTCAGACACCATTTTGACCTTCCGTCAAGCTTCCACAAGAAAAGAAAAGAAACATTGAATAACCTAGGGTGCCTGAACTTCATGATTCATCAACACTGGAACCCTACCATCTCATAGGTTTGTATACATATATATTATTCTAACTATGTGTAGATTGGATAAAAGGTCATCGTCACAACAATTCAAATCACATCTCAAGTGACGAACATAGAAGCTACGCTACTCACAAATCCCAAATTGTGAGTCATGGTAAGTACGATCAAGAAAGGAGAGATAGTCTTGCTCATGGACTTTAAACTTGATGAGTAGTTATCTTTTGAATTTTTGCATACCACTGCATATTTACTTTGAAGTAATCCATGCATCCACTCCATTTAGTTTATGTTTTCTCATATCAAATCCACTCCATGTTTAGTTCCCTACATCTATCCATATCACTTGCATATAAAAAAGAAAAAAATATAAATAAAATAAATATTCCTCAACATGATGATACTCTTTCAACTCTATTTGAGTAAATCTCTATACGCTTTCATGCTACCTATGTCTGCCATAGTACACTTTGGTTTGGAAGTACTAGACATACTTCCAAAGGCTTTTAAATTAAGCGTGGTGCTTAGGTTAAAATGCCTTCCTTAAATAAGATGAATACATGCGCCTCATTCATCATGAATGGAAGAACTATAAGTATCAAAGTTTATTCACTTTGTCTTTTGCTGCAAGTTGCCTTTGCCTTGAACCATGCTTGAATGCACCAAACAAATAAAATTTGTTATCAAACATGATAAACAAAATCTATGCTAAAGTAATTCAAAAACCACCTTTTCATTTGCATAGATGAAAATCACACAAATTATGGACAACAACCCGTATTTCAAATTTGTTGTATTCCTTTGGGTATGTGTCCATTAACATTTTGCAAGAAAGAAGGAATATAAGTTGTGCCTGTCCATGGTTTGGTATGTACCCACGAACCCAACCCAAACCACCACTTCAGCTATGGAACAAAGAGAAAGGAGATGAGTGCCACAAAAAGAATCTACAATAGAAGCACTCACTCATAGGAAGTGGATGAACAAATCAATAGGCCACAAGTAAAGTCGAAGACAACCTAGCATTGAGCCTTTCCAAGACTCAAGCTAGGAGACTGATGAGAAGCAGGGTGCAACTCACCTTATATTAGCCAATCTGATGCCTGCTTTCATCACCTTCAAAGATACCATCTCGCACATCGTCAACTAAGGACAAGACAGTGAGATGCCACTACATCATGGCGTACATTCGTGTGCTAACAGACGTCATCAATCAATGGTTCACTACCGACTATGTCTTGTGAGACCATGAACAACCACGATTGCATGATGACATCCCTAAGTCATTGGAGATGAAGCTTTCATGCAAGTACTAATGAGGTTCCTTCCTCGACCATCAAGACGACTGGCAAACAAAGAGGAACCACTCTTCGCCATGCCACTAGAAGACAAAGACCATCAAGGAGGAACTTGAATTTGCATCTCCAATCAACACCAATTCATCAACCAAGAATCAACAAAAATCAAGAAGGGTTGACGAGAGAAGAACAATTGTCCGAATGGTACAAAGAAAAGGAAAGATCCTGCTCAACGGACTATAAGCCTTCACTAATAGGAATGAAACAATGAGAGGAGCAGAAGGTCCAAACAAAGTGCCAAGATCCATAAAAGAAAGGACAGAAGGATGGCATGACAAGAGGATGAGAAAGAAGGAGTACAACCGAGGGACCGAAAACAACGACCAGAGGGGGGTGAATGGGAGCCGAAAAATTTCTCATGAAATATTTGGCCGCTATCCTAATTCACCACCAAAGAAACGTGATGTCGATGACCCAAAAGAAAGAGTGGATGTTCCCTAGGAACACAGTGGGATACCACAAAGCCAACGCAAAAGACGAAACTCAAAATGGAGTTCAAACGATCAAGAAGCGAACAACAAGATTTAGCATTGAGGCCCTCCTACCGGCCATGTCTGGTGTGCCTACCAAGCTTGTTGAGAACTAGAACAAACCACAGACTCCCAGCTCCTACCGGACATGTCCAAGATGCACTGAACAGCACAGGGCTACTTCGGGAGAAAAATCAAAAGGCCTACTAAACGGTGTCCAAATTACATGAAATTTAAACCACACCCACTAGACACCTTGAGGTAGGTCTCTACCAAATTTTATTAACAAACTCAAAAGTTTGACTACCGAACATGTCTGATATGCACATCAGACATGTCTGGTATGCACGAGCAGACTTGGGGAAAATTGATTTCAAGGCCAAAACTCAACCAAACCAACTCGGATCGACTTGCAACTTTGAACAAGGATTCACCAAGGAGTATGAAGGCTACCTCCAAAGGATCATGGCCTAAGACAAACCAAAACTCCGTGAATTGAAGAAAAGCAGTGCAAGAGCAAGTTTTCTCCCCAAAACAAAAGCAGCCCCGATCTATGAGCTTGTGTGGAATCTGAAGGATTTCCTTTGGTGAAACACTTCAACACACGTCCTTGCCCATCTAGAAATAAATGGAACAACTCAAAACCCACCAAAATCGATGAATCAAAACAAAATAGGGGAGGTGAGAAATAAGAACACGAAGAACACAAAACAAAAATCACAAGACACAACTCATGATCTGAATCCCGGAGGATAAGGTGAGGTAAAGGCCTCACTTCCCACTTAGGTTGGAGTACACATATTTGATCAGTTCATCTATGGATCACAATAGTCTAGAGGGAGGAAACCTTGCAAGGAAGAAAGAAAATGCTGACTAAAGTGATAGGCTGGAGTGGAGGCAACCCCATCTTATTTATAGGACTTTTATACAATTCCACTATTTCCCTTAGATATTTTAAGTCGAACTCTTTTTCTGATGATCAGACAGCCACACTTCCTGCACAAATTTGCTTTGCCTCGACGCAACCTCTATGATTCTGCCACATGCCACCCCTGTTCCTCCACGGAACCTCTGCCTAGGTTTTGAGGCTCAAACCCAAAAACTGTCCACCGATGGTTTTGAGGCTTAACCCACCAAACCGTCCACCGATGGTTTTGAGGCCCAAACCATCAAACCGCCCATGAGTAACGTACTGCATACATGTCCCCTGCAACTTAATGCATGTCACCTCCATCCTCGACTACTCGCTCAACTTACATGTCCACCGTCTTGACTTGGCCAACATGGTCATTCCTCCAAGTACACTTGCGCTTGTTGATGTCCCCAAGTGTTAGCCACCACGGCTGGTCACCTAGCCTCCAAGTCCCTCAGTCCAAGCCTCATGCCCAGTCCTTCACCACTCCCGGTCCTATCAGCATGACACGTCCCTACTTGACCTTCACCTTGTCATCGACCACCACCTCCGAGCTCCACACCTACGCACCACAGGCCAAGAGACATGTTGCATAATGCAACTCATGCCATGGTTAGTTCACAAACTCAACCCAAGACATGAATCATGTTAACAATCACTCATCATAAATCTGAACCACAAGGGCACATATGAACCTTGTGTTCACAATCTCCCCCTTGATGAGTGCATTTCCAACACCAACACACAATAGCTGAGAGAAAGAAAAAGAAGAAGAAGATAAAACAAAGAACACACCCAAATGACCAAAAGCCAAAACTGGGTCATTTGAAATTAGCAAAACTTAGTCCCCAAAGACATGGGCAACGACTCGACTGCAACCAAGTAAAACACAACTAGCCCTAAGAAGAAGCAATGAGCTCAACACCACTAGCAAAGCTCAAAACACCTAAAAACAGCAAGACCCTCTAGAAGAGACAAAGGCTCAACACATGTAGCAAAAGCAACTTAGATGCAACTCCCCTGAACAAATGCAATCTCCCAAATGAATGCATGCACTCAACAAGATGAATGTATAAACTCTCCCCTTGGAGTTGTGTGATCTATCTCTCCCCCTTGTTGACACATGCCCACATCAAGCCCTAAAAACTACCACTCCCCCTCAAAATAAGTTATGAATGCAAGGGAAACTTTAGGAGTATAGCAATCAGATTGAAAAGATGCTCTAACTGGTGTTGTTATGTGTGTGTAGCAACAAATACAAGTGCTAGCAAATGCTCAAACTAATCAAGTGAGACAAAATATGACACTTAAGCAATCTTGATCAAGTTTAAGCAATTCAAGAAGGGGTTCACTGCTAATAGTAGCACATAGCAGTTATAAGCAAGAAATTAACCTAGTGCTAACAAGTGTATACAAGGTGAACTACCCCAAGTAGCAGTCACACAAGAAAAACCTAAGACTTGTCTTTTCATCAAATTTTAAATTTTATCGGAAGTTTGCAGCTTAACACAAGATTTAGTCAAAACATCTGTGTGCGAGAGGTTATCTATACCATCAGGCCTAACTGAGCAACCATTCCAAGCCTATGTTGTAGACAATCAGAATCTTAAGACAATGGTTTTGGCATCCACTACAAGGCCCAACTTCATCCAAATGTGCAATTGGAAGCCGTCTTGATACCTTGACATAGGACAGCACAGACCCATCTCGATCTTTTCTCATCACTTAGCATGTTTTTCAAATTTTAGCACAAAAATCTCCAAGTTGTCCAAGCAAGTAAGTAACTCAAAGCATGAGATCTAGCAACCTAGCATATAACTGATAGCATCAAGGATCTCAACAAGTCCTACACATGCTAGTGTCAATCCCAATGGTGAACAAATTTCAAGTTTCAATAGTTGTTAATCATGTTCACAATTTAAAGCTAGCTTATCTCATAACATGCATCAATTGATCAAAAGGAGCCTAAGCCATAAGCACCATCATGTACAAACAAAACATCCCAAATAGAGCATAATTTCAATCTAACCGTTATTATCATGAAGCTCAAAATGCTCTAATATACATGATGAAATGCAATGCAATATGATATAGAAAACCAGAAAATAAAAGCTAAGCTACAAAGAAAACAAAACTACTATACAACACAAATGTTCCCCTCCTCTAAAAAGGGAAACAAACCCCTAGCTCCCCTTGCAAATGTGCAAACTAGGCTAGGTCAAGGGGTTTGGTGAAGATATCTATGAGCTGGTTTTGGGTGTCAATATGGCGTAGGTCAATATCCCCTTTCTCATAGTGGTCTCAGCAATAAGTGAAAATGCACCTCTATATGTTTGGTTTTTGAGTGGAGAAAATGATTCTTAGCTACGCTTATGGCATTGGTGTTGTCACAAAGCAAAGGCACTCACCCAAACTCTAAGCCATAGTCTCTCAGGGAAGCTATCATCTAAAGCAGCTGGGAGCAGCAAGCAGCGATAGTGAGATATTCAGGTTCTATGGTGAATTGGGCAATGCTGGACTACTTACGAGAAGACCAAGACACAAGAGAAGACCCAATAAATTGACAAGTCCCTGATGTGGACTTTCTCTCAATGCAACAATCAGCATAATCCTCATTAGAATACCTACAAAGAGAAAGAGAGGAGGAGGCCGAAAACCAAAGACCAAACTCTAGTGTGAAATGAAGGTACCTCATGATCTACTTGATGGCTTGATGATGAGACGTACATGGGGAAGACTGAAAGCACACACATAGATAGACCATGAACTGAATGTCCGGTCTCATCATCGTCAAGTACATCAATGATCCAATCATGCTATGGTACTCCTTCTAGTCCATGGCTTATCCTTCCTCATCAATGTCTAGGGCCATCATGGTCGACATGGGCATCAAAAGAGGCTTGGCCTCTCCCATATCAAACTTCTTCAGTAGGTCCTTAGTGTACTTGCCTTGGTGCACAAACATTCCTTCTCTGGTTTGCTTGATTTGTAACCTAAGGAAGAAAGTCAATTCTCCCATCATGCTCATTGTATCTGAAAACTTGGCAACAAGAGCATGAGAAGAGCCACCGAACATTATATCATCCACGCATATCTAAACAAAGAGAGTGCCAGTGCCTTGCTTGAGGAGAAACAAAGTTTTATCAACAAACGCCATCTTAAAACCCTTATCAAGCAAGAAAGCTTTCAAACACTCATACCAAGCTCTTGGGGCTTGCTTCAGGCCATACAAGCCTTTGTGGAGTTAAAAAACATGGTTAGGAAACTTAGGATTTTCAAAGCCAGGGGGTTACCTAACATAAACCTCTTCCTCTATGTAACCATTCAAGAAAGCACTCTTCACATCCATCTGATAAAGCTTGAACCCTTTTGAAGCTGCAAAGGCTAAAAGAATCCTAATGGTTTCTAAACAGGGCAACAGGAGCAAAGGTTTCCTCATGGTATATACCCTATTTCTGGCAAAACCCCTGAGCTACCAACCTAGCCTTATTTCTCACTACCACCCCATCCTCACTCTATTTGTTCTTGAAAACCCACTTTGTACCAATGGGGTGGCAATCTGGTGGAGGTGCCACTAAAACCCACACTTGGTTTCGCTCAAAGTTCTCTAACTCCTCGTGCATGGCACTGACCCAATCAGAATTATATAGAGCATGTCCAACATCTTGAGGCTCACAATAAGCAACGAAAGTAGAGTGAGTGAAGTGTGAGATGTGATATGACCTAGACTGCGTGACTCGCTAGGTGATGCTGAATGTGTCATGGTGCCTCCCTTGAAGAAGTCACCTCCCCCTCAACAACAGCTAGGGCCTCCTCAGGTGTAGCCAGCATATGCTGAGGAGGTTGCTCAAATGGATCGAAAGTAGTGGAAGAAGAGGGATCAGGGCCATGAGCTAAAGTAGACATCATAGGCTCGAGAAGGGCAGCCGGTGGAGTCAGCTCGGGATCACCCCAATCGGCATCTTCCTGCTCCTCCTCCATAAAGATGCTCTCACCAATCTCCTGATCACCTACATAATCAAAGACAGGAGTGGAACAAGGCATGGTTTCATCGAATGTGACCTCACATGTCTCCACAACTCAGTTAGTTTCAAGGTTAAGAACACGATATGCATGAGAGTGAGAAGGATAACTAAGAAAATACTATCAGAAGACCAAGACTCGAACTTATCCAAATTACCTTGTTTTAGGATGAAGCACTTGCACCCAAACACCCTGAAGTGACTTACCTTGGGTGGTCGTCCGAATCACAACTCATAAGAAGTCTTCTTCATGAAATCTCAAAGGAAAATCCAATTGGACACATGGCACGCGGTGTTGATCACTTTGGCCCAATATCTCCTAGGAGTCCTATGCTCATCGAGCATCATCCTATCCTTCTCAAAAAGGGTCTGATTCTTGTGTTCAACAACACCATTTTGCTGGGGGCATATGGAGAGGAAAACTGATGCTCAAGGCCCAAAGAAGCACAAAAGGTTTCAAAATGAGTATTCTTGAATTATGTGCCATTATCACTACGAATCGCTCTCATGGAATTCTTAGGAAACTCATTTTGCAACTAAAGAATCAAATCCCGAGCATGTGAAAAAACCTCATCCTTACTCTCTATGAAAAACACCCAAGAGTAGCGACAAAAGTCATCCACGGTCACTAGAACATACCACTTCCCACCATCTGACCGAACCCAAGCTAGACCAACTATGTCCAAGTGAAGTAGCTCACTAGGTTCTTTGGTCATGACTTGATTCACAAGTGGGTGCGAAGCGACAACCATCTTCCTGTGACCACATGGGTAGCAAACTAATTCCCTCTCAAATTTCAACTTGGGCAATCCATGGATTAGATCAAGTGAGCTCAACCTAGATAGTAAGGCAAAGCTTAGGTGACCAAGTCTCCTAGGCCACTTCCATAGCTTAGAGGAGGATCCAACCACCAAACATCGAGAAGAGCCAAAGGAGTGAGAGAAATTAGCTCGAAAGACATGGCCAGAAGGGACAATCTGGCAAACAAGATTTCCCTGAGAATCAAGAACTCGAGACAAGCCAGTCTTAAAGCGCACTTCAAAGCCATCCTGAAGGAGTTGCAAAACTAAAAGAAAATTGAAATGCTAATTTGAAACCAAAGCAACATCCTTCAAGACAAAACTCTCATTGACCTGAATAGTCCCATGAGAAAGCACCTTACCTTTGCTATTGTCCCTGAATGTGATGTACTCCTTACATTGCATGGGGTCGAGGCTGGAGAACCATTTTGAACTTCTGGTCATGTGGTGTGAATAGCCGGAATCAATGAGCCATGTGTTCTCCAGGACTCTGTCCTGCATCAATTGAGAGGCATGGGATGAGCAAATGGCGCAACACTAGGGTTAGTAAACTATGAAGGATACCAGTGTTGGCTCATTTGCCCTAGAAAAGTGTTAGGAAAAACACCAAAGATGCCATATCCCATTCGAGGGAAGTGAACACCACATAGGGAAAAACATGGTCCGCTAGAGTTGTGGGACTGAAAACCAAAGCCACAACCACAGGGTTCAAATTCATATTGACCATGATCTAAACCTCGCTAGGCATGACCACCGCATGGTCTCACAACCTGAAGCCTAGCTCCTTGAGGCATTGCACCTCTAGGCCTAGCACTATGCCTTTGAACAGGTAGTACATGTACACCATGGGGTGGGTGGTACATGTTCTGGTTGTTCAACTCGTACTCTCGCCATTCATCTCTCTTCTTCCTAAAGCAGAACTCAACAAGGTGACCATCCCTATGGCAATAGTCATAGTGATACCTCACTGTTCTCTTGGGTGGTTGTTGGCTCACTCTCTTATGGTTATGGTTCACTCTTGGTGGCTGTCTAGCTTTAGGAAGGGGATCCTCATAGATATTTGGTATAGTGTCAAGTTGGTTCTTGAGATGGATAGGTTTTGGAACTCAAACTTGTTTCTAGGGTGGAGCTTTTGGAGGTTGTTCAAACACTCCATCTTTGACAGTGGGCTTAGTGGGCTTAGGTGGAGTGATTTTGATCAACTTGGGAGTAGTGGAAAGGTTTCTCACTTGGGTTCAAGCCACTGAAACTCACCAACCTTGCCATAGATACTTTCACCCTTCCCACCTAAAGCAAAGCCTACACCCGATGCACCAAGTTCCTCACCTGAATTGGCTCATCATCATGCCCAACTGCGGCTCACTGTAGGACACCCTAGCTCAAGATGGACTAAAGGTATGTGTTGTCTACCTCAGGTTCTCATCTTGTTGTGTCTACAGGATTCAAGCTCTAGCACTAAGCTCTCACAACATGCACACTTAGCCATAGTGCTATCTGAACTAGCCTTCTCAAGCAAAGAGATCCTAGGAACCTTCTCTACCAGCTTAGATTGCAAGCTCGAGTAGGACTTGAACGCACCCACCAAGCCAGGCCTAGACTTGAACTCATCATTCTCATCAAGCAAAGCAAAATACTTGGATTACAAATCAGTAAGGTTGGACATGTGAATAGCATATTCATCGCACTCAACCTCATCATACACTACTATAGCATGCTTCTTAGCTTCTTCAAGCTCCTTCAATGTAATTTCTAGCTTGTCCTTAAACTCTTTCCTCTCATGGGCAGCATGCTTCAGTAGCTTATCTTGGCTAAACAAGGTGTCATTCATCGTATCAAGCTTAGCAACAAGATAGTCAATAGAAGGTGTAACCTCAGTAGTGTCATCATCGATGGGAACCACATCCTTGCTAGCCTTCACCTTGGCATCAACCTCCATGGTGCAAAAGCCTCTATGGGTGGAACCGGCGACAAAGTAGAGCCCGGTCAGCTTGTCCTCTGTTGGTATTTATTAACGCACATAGATAAATCTACAAGCGCATGAATACCACTATAGCTTTCACTCGGAAGTATTCCAACTATCATATCCATAGGGAAACATGTGAGACTAACTATGGTCTAACTTAACTAAGGGTAGCAACAAGGATTAGGATAAATAGGAGTGTAGAGAGGATAACTAAGGTTCTCTTGTTCTGACTTCGATAAGCTATGTCTTCTACAATTTAACTAGGGACATTACTAAGGCAAAAGACACCAGTAGTAATCAGGGTCCTATATGGCCTACAAATGGGAGGTGGACTATAGAGGATTCATTGCAAGTGTCACACTTGCATTCTAACGCAACTTCATGATCTACCACCAGTCTAGAATGCAGGGTGCATCCATGATTACCACAAGTATAAGCACCACACTTACACTTATGATTAATACTTTACTCCCCCTAGGAAGAGAATAAAGCACTCAACAGAGTCGTGATCCTGATGAACAATATAAACAAGATGATTACTTGACTCAGAAGTTGATTACCAGAGAAATCTCAGAGGTAAGCTCAGATACAACTTAGATCCACCAAGGTACAAGCCGTAGAGAGAGAACCAATAGGCCGGCACCTCCTCCAAACTCTTCCTCATGCTCTATCTCACTATTTCTATTTATAAGACTAGATCCTATGGAGGACTAATCTTCTCTTGATTGCTGGCTTTGATCCTAAAGATATTAGCTAGGGTTTCAGGGATGGCTCTCTAGAGGGGGTATAGGGCCATATATATAGGGGGTTGCATCAATTCTAGAGCCTCAAATCAAATCGACTTAAAAGGATAGCGTAGATGCAATCTAGGAGGTGGTGGAGAACACACATTCAAAGCGAAGACTGATGGGAAGGGCCCGTAGGCTGGCTGGCCTGTAGGTGGGGCTGGTTGGCCGCACCTAGAAGCCTCTCGTTGTCTTCTTTGGTGTGGTGTCCTCTAGAACCTTCTAGAGTTGTTTACATTGCGGTTAAGCATGATTAAGTCTGTTGTTTGGGTCCACCTTGATGGTTTTCTAGATAAATCCTGCTAAAAACACAGATTCACCAAAACTTATGGAATTTGTTAGTTTAAACACCTATACCAATGTTTGGTGATGGAATTAAGCATATATGCAGGTTATGTTGATGGTTTATAATTGGTGTTAGTGACCGTCAACAAGCTCCCCCAAGCTTACCATTTTCTAGTCCCTGAGCAAAGTTAAACTTAAACGATGGATTAGGAGTTGCTACAATGCTTTCATGCCTCAAAAGTACACATGTGTTTGATCAAAAATTCTTCTTCGCATTAGAATAAACTGATCTAACTTTCAAACTCACCCATATTACCTTCAACTATGGGACTTCTTAGCTGTCACTTGGGTCTTGAGCAATTGAAAGACAGAATGATCAAGTCAAGCACTATGTCTCAAGTTCTTTCTTCCCCCATTGTTCTAGAGTTTTTATAAGTTTTCAAAATAAAACTTAGAGATTCCATTGTATGACACTCTCAAGTCTCTCAATATATGTGGTATTTGTGTATCCTCAAGGAAATAAAGATGTTGTGCCTTTTCTCTTCCAACCACTAAGGCTTATGTGGAGTACATAGGTAGGGAGAAAGCTAGAGAATACTTGCAATGCATATATTGTAAAGTCAAATGATGGATCCAAAGAGCGTTGAGTCATACAATAAAATCAAGAAGTGCATGTGTGGATTGTAACACCCTAGTGTTAACCTTTGCATTTGGCACCTGCATTTCATGAGCACAAGCATCATCCAAGCATTCATGACCATGCGCATATGAAATTTCATCTCATTCTTATACCTTATCACATGAAATGTTGATTTTATATATATGCTTATGCTTGCAATCATGTATGACCAATGTATGAAATGGTTGTAAGGGCACCAATATACCTTAGACACATCTAGAATGGTGAATGGAACAACTTTTGTATTCATGACATGGACCAATTTTGCTTCTAAGTGTTGGTGTACTTTGAAATGTCATTTTCATGATGCTAGTTTGACCAAAGATGAACAATGTCTTAGAGCATTTGCATGGTTGTGTGACCTAAATCAAAGTTATAGTTCACATCAAGGGTAACAAACTTTATTTAAGGGTCATGAGCTGAATCAATGTCTAACTTAGTAAAATAGGGCTCACAAAAATCAACAAAATGCTATTTTGAAACTTAGAAATTTTTGCAAGTCATGTGCTAACTACAGTTTCAAAGTACTCAAATTTGGAGCTTTGTAGTTTGAAAACTATTGGGAATTAGGCCAAACTCCTTTAAGCATTTTTGTAGTACTCACTTAGCTCTACAAATTTGATTAAGGAAGTGTTTAAGAATTCGCCAAGGATTAGGAGTTATAGAGTCATGAACTCACGCTATCAGCTGGGTTCAACGATGTCTGAATCGGCACCGTGCGCATGCGTCGTGGCCGATCGGCGTAAGCCACGCACATCACGTGATGGCCGTATGCCAGCGTCGGCCCCACCAGTTAGGCCGACGTAGGCAACAATGCCGTGGGATGCAGTTGCCCTCACTCACTCGCCCGCATTCACCCTTCTCTGCCTTGCCTCACCTCTCTCTCGTCGCACCAGAGCAAAGCCTCCGCACACCACGCCATCACCGCTGAGCTCCATCGAGCTCATGCGCCACCATCATAGCACCATTCCCCAAAAGCGTACAAACACCACTTGGCCATTTCCCCCTCCACCTCACTGATGACCCATCACCTTAGCCTGAGCCAAGGTAAATGCCTAAGGGCAAGTCTGTCGTCACCGCACCCATCTTGCTCACGCATTCCGCTTGTTAGGGATAGTCTAGGGTTAGGGTTAGGTCACATCGCTGGCCGTTGAGCCAACACCAGCACACCGGCACCAAAACACCACTACATATCGCCATGCTCGCACCACCATGTTGCCATGCACATGGCCAAGCTTCGTTGTCGCTCCACCCTGACCTAATCCATGACATAGAGCTTCGCTAGGGTTTGTAGATGCCATAGTCGTGCTCGCCTAGCCATGACATCATCGAGGATGGCCGGAGCACCACCACACACCACCACCGAGCTGCCATGCTCGCCGACGAGTTAGCTCTGATGATTCTCCAAGCAAACCTAGGGTACCTATAGGTGCGTAATAGGATGGGGAACATGTTGGTGTCAATGTCGTCACCGTTCACCTCATGCGTTGGTGAGTTCTCACCGGTCAAAGCTAGCCCCTGCCTCTGTCTCTATCATGTGGGGTCAGTTGACCCACGGGGCCCAATCATTAGCGCCTCTATGGTGTATACGCTAGGTGCACCTAGCATTTAGGGTTTAGTTATTTTTGAATTATTTTCACAAATTTGAATACAAACTTCAAAAATTCATATCTAGAGCTAGGAGTTTCCAAATGGGGTGAACCAAATTTTGTTAGATTCATCATGAAGTGTAATATTTGGTGAAAATATGAAATATACTGTTTAGGGTATTTTTCTCAGAGAATTAAATTGAGAAAGATAAGTGCTTTTAAAGTAGTTTCTGTCTTATAAATTGCATAACTTGAGCTAGGAAGGTGATAAAATTGTGATTCCAATTTTACTGGTCTTGTGTTGACATGCTCTATCTAGGAAAAATATTAAATATACAGTAAACATACTTTTAATATGGTCTTCCTATTTAATCTTAATTAAATTTTAGTTTCTAGTGAAATTAATTAGGGTAAGAATACATAACATATGATCATGCAAATTTTTACATAGTATTCTTGTGCTAGGAGGAAAGTAAGAAAAATATTAAATCTGTTGCTTAACACTTTTCATTAGGCTAAACTATTTTTGCTAAAATATGCCTATATAACTTGTCATTTTAGTAGAGATGGCTATACTTATCCAAATGGCATGAAATTTATATAGTAGACTATTAGGGTCATATTGAGGCTACTATAATGTTCTCAGAATTTATTGAGCATTGGAAATATTTATCCTTTGAATCACCTTGATATATAAAGAAATAAATAAATGAAAATAAATAAATTAGTTGGGCTTAACCATGATATTTTCTATGGTGTTTGTGATTCATATAGAGTGTTGATGTTATCAGATAGGCTTAGGAATGATTGGTTGTAGACAACTAGCTAATTATTGTTTTATACTTCACTTAGATGGCTGCATGTGTAGTTTTTGTTGTGGTAATAATTTCATGATGATAATGACCTTTTATGTGAAACTTGTTAATAACAAAGTTGTAGATAACTTACTTAGGCTACCTTGTGTTAAATTTTCATTGTCATAGGCCCTATTGTTTAAGAATTATAGCTGTTAGAATTCTGCTATCAGAAATGCTTGCTCTCTGGATAGATCTAAAAGATTGAATTGTTTGACCTCAATAACTGCTGAATCACATTAAGATGATTTAAATAAAGTTGTAAGAAATTTCATAAGCTTTCCATAATGTCCACAACCATATTATTTAGATGTGTATAACTCTAGTTATGGTCAAAACAAGTTGCTGCTGTCTTGAAGTCCAGAACATTACTTAGATGAGAATTTGTTTATATACTAGAGAAGAGATATGCACCTACTGAGTAAAATAAGATGTAACTTGTTATCACCTTAATACAATGCTTTTGAAAACACCTATGAGAATGCATTTCATCATACCCCACCATATCATACATGTCATTATATATGCAACCACGGTATCTTATTCCATGATCATGCATATAGGATCATCCGAGGGGATAACACTTTTGGAGTTCAACGAAGAAGAAGAGGAGGAATAGCAAGAGACACCTCAGGCCATAGCTCTAGAAGGAGAGGAGTAAACTCTTGAGGACTTCTCTAAGTGCCCGGATCATAGGCCAACCTCTTTCCTCAAAGGCAAGCCCTAGAGCATTCTAAGTCTCCGTTGTTTTACAAAACTTCACTTGAGTCCTTTTATGTTTGATGCATTAGGTGATAAGAGTTGAATTGAAACCACTTGATGCATAAAACTACCTTGTCTAGATATATACACCTTTAACCCTGTGTAGGTCTAGGATCAAATACATGCTTAGCCATGCTTAGATCGGTAGAAGTCGGGTGATTTCCTGTCATATGCGAAATATAGGTGGATACCGAAGCACGGTTGGCTATATTTGCTATCATGGAAAAGAACCATGGGGTAATGTAAATGGAGGCCGGGTGGAGTCTATGTGTAGGTTGACTCATGTGAATCTATCTGTGCCGATTAAGGACCGTACCGTTGTTGGGGACTTTTGACAAGATTGAATGCATGTCCTCTCACTTAGCTAGCCGGATAACTCATTCCGACCATGAAGCTAAGTAGCTCAACTCAAGCTGGGTCCCATTCTATAAAAGTGCGCACTCTGGATGGTAGTAAGGATGTACAGTGAGCTAGACGTGAGCCCAAAGGCAAGCCAGGCCTGAACGTCCTGGTAGCTGGTTGTCCCTGATTGTGCAGGCACTAGGCGAACCCATGAAATGTGGACCTGAGTTGTACCATAGGTGACCTAAGGTGACCATTGATTTGGTCTGCCTGGGTTTGTGTTAGGAATAAATTCCTAGCTGGTTGAAATTTATTCAAATCGCCGTCTCTCCCAAACAGTGAGAAACTTGGCTAGTACCAACATCGTAGTAACTGTATTATGGAATGATGGTTATGATGAACCTAGATTATTATACCGGCTATGGTTGCTATTGTTATGCTACTAAATGATATACCACATGTTTGGCATAGGTTAGTTGCTAATCTTGAGATGAATAGCTATAGTTAACTTGATGACCGAATTATAAAATGTATTGTTGAATTAGTGGCTTTTTATGCAAAATGTTGTCAAGCTAGCTCCACTTATAAAGCCTTGCATAATCCTTGGAGGCACTTTATTTTTGGTTTATGATGGGTAAGTCTAGCTGAGTACCTTCTAGTACTTAGGGTTTCATTCCCATTTTTGCAGATGGTATAGTTTATCATGGCTATCGCAAGAACTGCTTTTGTCCCGCCATGGACAAGGAGTAAGCCCTAGGTAGGCATCTATTATTAATCCCTCTCTTATGCTTTTGTAGAAGTGTGATCGTGAGCTACCACTATATTTAAACAATGTTGTAGATGTTGGTTTCAAACTTTTAATTTGCTTCCACTACTATCTTAGCTGAACGTGGTTTGTAATAACTTTAATCCTTACTCTGATGGATGAACTGTATTTATGAACTTTATGTAACATGTGACATGTATGTTGAATGATGTACGATCTTGGTTGAATCAAGACCCTTCGCGGTACTCGATGGACTACAGGGTTTATATGGGCTCAAGTATGATAGTGCGACCGCTTGCGGGCAACCATTGTACTTATGCTCTTATAAATTGGTCAGTTCTGCTACATGGATGTATGGTGGATATACATGGTGGCTAACTTAATTCTACTTTGCTCCTTGAAAACATATATCTCTTTTGAAACTTGGAAATAATTGCAAGAGAACAGGGGTTATCTTATTCATCTTCTCTCTTGTTTTTCTAGGCGGGCATCTAAGTACCCATTGTTTTAAATATATCAGGACACTTGTCCATTTTTCTCAACTCTTTTTTTTATTTTATTTCTCTTTTTATGAATAACTTTTGCATAGCCCATGCCTCTTTTCTGCAAGAAAACTTTGAGAGATAGCAATAAGAACTTGGAGCATTTATTTGGTGGATGAAAACCTATCAAGCATGTTTTTGTGTTCACTCCTAGTGTAGGAGTAAAATATTTTTGGGTGGATCTAGATGGAAGACATGTTTCTACACTTACCCCAGTGTAGGAGTAGTGCATAACTGGGTGGTGTGTACGTGATCTTGATTTTAAGAGCTTGACAAACCTCTCATAAGGGTCACAAAGCTTGACAAAACTCAATGCAAAAGCATGTAGCATATATGTGAAAGTTTTCCTAGCCTAAATAACATGTATGGCTCTGGTGGGATTTCAAGCTTTGTCATATAGGAACTCATCATGTAGTATTTTTGTGTTTTCAAAAAGTAAATCTCTAGAACTTTAGTGTCACTTGGAATAAAATAAACAATAGCTCAGACCTTCTCATACCAAATTCGTCAATTACCTAGACTTAGATCAAGTATATGCTACCCATGAGTTTCAAGTTCAGAATAAATCCTTATATGAAAATAATTTTATCCAAAACTCAGGAGAATTCAAGGCTAAAAAATAGGTACTTCAAAGGAATTACAATAGAGCAACTATTCATCATTTCCATTTTAAGAGATTATTCTAAGTCCTCTTTATTTATTCAACTATTAAAAATAAATTAAAGCAAACTAGGCACACCTTTTTATTTTGTTTTCAATTTTACTAGATCCCACATTATTACTATAAATGACTATTGCAAAGAAAAAAACTTTATTTTGATTTTCATTCATCATTTTTTAAATAATTAAAAAGAACTAAAACTAAAACAAAATGGGAAGGAATACTCACCTAGAAACACGGGAGTGCTTCTCCCCCAAGCTAGCTCTTTTTGTGAGGGTATAGTGTTGTAAGTCCTTCAAACCAAACTTCTCCTTATGAAGTTCATTGACCAAATACCTCAATTTACTCTTAGGACGAGGATTCTTGTGATGACGCCTCTAATGGTGATGTCACCTTCTTCTGTCAAACCGTCTTGGTTTTGAGTTTTGATTTTGGTTTCATAGGTTTAGAACTTTCACTTGTAGAAATTGGGGAATCAACTTTCCCACACTTTGCTTGAAGTGTGTCCTGCTCATAAAGACAAGATAGAGATCAAGTGCATGGGCTCTGTTGGTGGAAAAGCACCAACAAAATCTGATGTAGACTAAGCCCAATCTTCTGAAAGGTATGATAGCGTCGATTGGTGGAGACTCGACGTTCAAGATCTAGGCTTCAAACCAAGACTGATTTAGACCCCCACAACCATTACACCACTGCTCCATTGGTTATCAACCATGTGAACGCGATTGACCTCACCGAGAAGGCTTTCCTACAAGCGAATCGAGAACACAAGCAAGAACGGGATGAACGCAATCTAAAATTTCAAATAAATATGAGGCTTATGATAACAAGGAGTTCAAGTCTTTATTCAAAAGGACTAATTACCATAGGCGAACAAGATCAAGAACTAGGGGCCCTGGTTCACAGCAAGCAGCCTTAGTGGCACAGTTGTAGCAAAACGATGTCTGTTTCATGAGGAAATCAAGAACTAAACAAAACCCAAACCCTAAGGAGAGTGACTGTTGCTATTTATAGAGTCTTGGGTGTCACCCCCCTAGACACCCCCTAATGGGCCCAAACACGATATATGGTCCAACGGACCAAAAGATGGTGTCGTAGCACCCTAGCAGATTCTGGATGTTGTTCAACGATTACCATTGATTCCAAAGGTATTTTGATGTGAGACTACTTGGATTGGCTTCCTTATCAAATTAGCTTTCCAACCATATGTGGATCATTGAAAATGGAGTTCGGATGCATCCTGGGTGACCAGTTTAAGGCAGACTGGTCCTGGAACCCGAGATGGGCTCCAACTTCAGTTGGACTAGGCCTCCACCATGAGAAAGATGAATTGGATGCCTATGCTGGTCCTCCTCCTCTCCTTGGCTTGTATGTGATTAAGAAGTGATGTCTTCATCATCCTCCCTTTCTTGAATTGAAGTCATCCTCGACTGAAGCAGATCGTGTCCTCCATTAGATGACAGCAACGATGGCTCTAGAAGAAGACATTCATCTTGGCACCCAATCCTTCGCAAAGGTGGCTGCCATGGTGGCTTCCCTACTGGGAATTCATCCTCCTCCTACAAAAGGTTAGTACCAACAAGAGGCATAGCACTAGAAGCAGGACCAAGTGGACATATAGGCGATGTACAAGTTAAAGCATAACAAGGTTCATCATGATCAGCAAGAACAGATTTAAAAGCAAATAAAACTTCTTTCATGTTACTTGATGGTTCATTTGTTGGTTTGCTATAGTCTTGGCCTTTCTTTTTCTTTTTAGCAAGTTCCTTTTCATATTGTACAATTTCAGCAGGAGTTAAAGGAAGTAAAGCAATGGTCTTTCCCTTAAATATAAAAGTATATCTATTTTGCCTATCATGATGTAGAGCATTATTATCATATTGCCAAGGGTGGCCTAACAAAAGTGAATAAGCTTGCATAGGCATAACATCAAAATCAGCATAATCATGGTATGATCCGATAGAAAAATGCACACGAGCAGATTGTGTTACCTTTGCCTTACCACTATTGTTGAACCACTGAACATGGTATGAATGTGGAAGAGCACGTGTAGATAAACCAAGGGTCTTGACAAGCTTAGAACTTACCAAGTTATTGCTGCTCCCTCCATCAATTATAGCACGAACACGAAAATTATTGACAATAAGGAACATTTGAAACAAATTATGGCGTTGTAGCTTGTCTACTGGCTCAACTTGTGTACTCAAAACACGCTAAATAAGGATTGATTTGTAGTTTGCAGTGCATGTCACACTATCAATTACCTCATTAGGATCTTCAGCACTATCCACAAATTTATCTACATAAAGATCAGTTGCAAGTGCAAATTCATTCTCTTCATCACTAGCACTAGCATACCCACCATCATTAGTAGCAATATATGCACATTTACTAGGGCATTCTTTGGCAATATGTCCCATGCCCTTGCAGTAGTGGTAAACAATTTTAGAAGAGCTGCTAGAGGAAGGTGTAGCAGATCCACTAGAATAAGGTGTGATAGAAGAACTCTTCTTTATAGGCGCTGGTGGTGTCTGCACATCAAAAAATATACTCACCTCGGTTGGACGTGAAGGAGTGGATGGAGTCGTGGAATGCCTAGGTTGTCGTCCCTATACTTCCCTTTCAGCTTTAAGAGCATAATGATATAATTGGGAAAATCTAGTCCATTCTTTATAGTCAAGAACATCCTATATTTCACGACGCAAACCTCCAAAAAATATAGAACACTTATCCATTTCATCCTCTTGTATGTTACTACGTGCTAGATCAATTAAAAGCTAATGATAATATTCCTCAACAGTCTTACTACCTTGATTTAAACGTTGCAGTTTTAATCGTAGATCACGCTGATAGTATGGAGGAACAAATCTCGATTTCATTCATCATTTAAGTATAGTCTAGGTTTGAGGTATTTGAGCATTAGCATTAGCACTAACATTATTGCAAATATCATTCCACCAAAAAATAGTAAAACTAGTAAACTCACTAGTAGCAAGTCTAACTCTATTCTTCAGGGACTTGATGGGAGCTAAATTTTTGATCTACAGCCATCTCCCAATCTAAATATGCTTTAGGATTAGTAGAACCAGAAAAAGGAGGTATCTTAAACTTGGTTTTAGAGAAAGGATCATTATTACCTTGGTTATTACCTCCCATACCATGTCAGTTAAAGTTCAACTAATTATGGTTATGTGCATCCTCAGCACGTCATTGAGCTTCGGCTTCAGCCTCCGCATCGCCATCATCCTCCTTAGAGAGATCATCATCATCATCTTCAAGACATGGTCTAGGATGTCGTTGTTCAATATCTTCAATCCTCTTGGCCAAGTTGGTGATTTGTTGAAGGATCTCATTGAACTTATCGTCAAGAACAGCACAAAGCTCATTCTTAGAAACACTGTCATTGAAATCTATAGGTGTGTCCCTGTTTCCTTTGCCGCTGCCTTCCACTTTTCCTGACATGGTTAGTAGAAAGAAGAAGACAACACAAATAGTATTATCCCTACCAACTACTTAGGTTGTAGACAAGGAAAAACAAGGCACTTAACTCTCAAGCGTCTTACCACGGTCTTACAAGTGTTCTTACCAAAGCAACGGGCGGTGCAATTGGTCGGTGACTATGATACCGTTGTAGCTTGAGTGTAACAGTTGCAAGGTGAACCTGTACTTGGTTAGAAGAAAGTGGAGCTTGGACAGGCACAATATAGTAGGAAGGAATAGCAAAATTCGCAACTAAATAGCAAAGTTGAATAAGTATCCCAGGTACTTGTCTTAGTTGCTGGACTACTCACGTTCCAAGTACCAGATGTATCAAGTGATGTGAATAGTAGGAATATGATTAGGAACAAGACAGAAATCAGAACACGCAAACACAGCTCAAATGGCGCTCTCTATGTGCTCCTCTAGATATTGTTCCACTTTTGCCCCTCTTTTTTCTCTATTTTTGGGCTGTCGTTGTTTTTTGGGATTCTTTGACTTTTTCTTTTTGTTTTTTTGATATTTTTTCTTCACTTAGGAGCACAAAAGAAGTAACCATAGAAAATATGAGCTTAAACAAGTGAAAGGCGTGGCCTATGGAAATTTCAGAAGACATGCTAAAAATCGACAAAAAGCTTGTGACCACGAAAAGAGGATCTTGTGACTAGTTTTTGACCAAAATAAAAATCTCCAACCCTGACAAAGCAGGGATGGATGGATCCTGAAATTTTTTTCTGATCGATTTTGATATATGGAACATTGAAATTGGAGTTCGTATACGAAAACTAGACCAGTTTTAAGAAGAGACTCCGAATTAGAGGACAAAATGGGAACAATGCGCACAAATTTGATCATGGCAGCAAGGATTTGATGGAAACAGTGAAGACAAGTATAACAAATTAGATGGCAGTGGACTAGGGTTTGATGGATATAAAGGAAACGTAGCAAGACTTGAAGGTGTTCACAGATTATGATGAAAAACAAAGGGAAAAACACAAACTAGACTCAAAATCGATCCAAAACCAGCAACCAGAGCTTGACCTAGGGCATAAACTCAACCACACGACACAAAGACGAAATTGCACTGGCACAATGAGGACTATAGGATAGGGAATACGTGGTGGTGTATATTTTTTTTGGCTTTTTGTGGACTATAGGTAATGCAAAAACAGTAACAATCTAAAGGGGAAAACAAAGTTATACCTAACGGGCAACAAGGGCTCTGATACCACTTGATGTAGACTAGGCCCAATCTTCTAAAAGGTATGATAGCGTCGATTGGTGGAGACTCGATGTTCATGATCTAGGCTTTGAACCAAGACTAATTCAGACCCCCGCAACCATTACACCACTGCTCTGTTGGTTATCAACCACGTGAACGCGATTGACCTTGCCGAGAAGGCTTTTCTACAAGCGAATCAAGAACACAAGCAAGAATGGGATGAACACAATCTGAAATTGCAAATAAATATGAGGCTTATGATAACAAGGAGTTCAAGTCTTTATTCAAAAGGACTAATCGCCACAGGCGAACAAGATCAAGAACTAGGCCCTGGTTCACAGCAAGTAGCATTGGCGGCATAGTTGTAGCAAAATGATGTCTGTTTCATGAAAAAATCAAGAACTAAATAAAACCCAAACCCTAAGGAGAGCGACAGCTACTATTTATAGAGTCTTGGGCATCACCCCCTAGGCGCGCCCCCTAATGGGCTCAAACACGATACATGGTCCAACAGACCAAAAGACGGTGTCGTAGCACCCTGGTAGATTCTGGATGCTGACTTGTTTCAATGATTCCCTCTGATTCATAAGGTATTTTGACATGAGACTACTTGAATTGGCTTCCTTATCAAATTATCTTTCCAATCATATGTGGATCATCAAAAACAGAGTTCGGATGCGTCCTAGGTGACCAGTTTAAGGCAGACTGGTCCTAGAACCCGAGATGGGCTCCAACTTTAGTTGGACTGGGCCTCCACCATGAGAAAGATGAATTGGACACCCATGCTGGTCCTCCTCTCCTTGGCTTGTATGTGATGAAGAAGTGATGTCCTCATCTGAATCAAAACTTTATTTATTCTTCTCTAACATTAGGCACATTGAACAAGATGAATTTGATGTTCATATGCTTCGTTCAAGTATAACATGAGTGATAAGATCATAAGATTGAGCATGAATGTAGCATTTGAAGATATTTGGCCAAAAGGGTTGAATTGCTTAACCAATGGAAGAATTGTCTATCTTTACATAATGTATCAAACTTTACATGATTATAACTATCATCTTCTAGAGATAAGATGTGCAACTTTTTAGCTCATTTGGTTAAGACTATGATATCAAGAAAGTGGTGCTAGGAAAAAGCTTAAAGAACTAAACATGCTGAGTTAATCAGGTTGGATCAAGTAAGTTGTAACTCAAACATGTTTGTTTCTTAGTTATGTGCCTACCTAAATCAAGGAAAACTATTTAAATAATAACCATTTACCTTAAGATGTTACTTTTGTCACTGAAGCGTGATGACATGACATGACGAATGGTAGATGACTCATGATGGTCCTTCCCTTTTTGCTTCAAGTTTTTCGTGTTTGGCTAGCCTCACTGTTATGGGCTTCTTGTTGCCTAGATTGCACCCTTTCTTTCTCATCCTTTGGTCATGCCATCTTTCTACTCTTCGATCTTGCCATTTTGTTGGACCTTTAGCCTCACCCTTTGTTTTATGCCTCAGTGATTTGTTTTTACAAATGATCTTCTCTTGGTGAGGGCTTATTAGGTCTGTTGATCAAGACCTCTCCTTGCATTTAGCTTTTCTTTGCATCATCCGATCCAGGAGATGAGGATGCTATGAGTTGCATGTTCTTCTCTCATCAACCACTCTTTGATTTTTGTTGATTCTTGGTTAACAAGATGTTGTTCATTGGAGTTGCGAACTTGAGTTCCTCCATCCATGAGCTGTGTCTTCTTTTCACAAAGTTATTGGAGTTCATCATGTGCCTTGCTTCATCTTCGATTTGAATTCATCTCATGACTTACCCAAATTGAATTGAGAGTTTTCTATAGGGGTTAGTCCAACAAAGTATCCAGAATATAATAAAGTATACTATCGGCTCAAAAATCAACCTAACCACGTCTAATTTGATTTAGGAAGGCATTTTAACTGAAGCACCACGATTAATTTAAAAGCCTTTGGAAGTAAAATCAACACCCCTAAACTAAGCACCATGCTTAATTTAAAAGATGTATGAACATACTCTAAACCTTAAGCATACTATAGCAAACAAACATAGCATGAAAGCATTATAGAGATTTACTTAAACGGAGATGAAAGAACATGATTGTTATTTAACAAATTGAGTATGGCTTCAATGTACAAACAACCTAAATGATTTAGCAACATGGCAAGAGATATTTTTTAGAGAAGTCTATCCCCCACCTTGAATTTTGTAGAAAAAATCAAGTTTGGATGGATGTAATTAAATGTTGCATGATAAATGGTTGGACATACCTTATGTCATCATCCTTCATTCTTTTTGCTTCAAACATGGAATGGTTAGTGATAAAAATACAAGAAGGAATATTTTCACAATTATATTTCTATTTTCATTTCACAAGGGCATTACAGCAAAAGGTGAAAGCTTGTGTTGTCTCCCAAAAGTGCTTGTTTTAGGACAGAAGCTCATCCTTGGGAAACCTTCTTATCGCGCTAACTTAGTGAGGTGGTTTCCCCTACAACACCAACCTTTGTGTACCTATCTCAAGATCAACCTGAGAGCATAAGAACTCATGTTGTCAAGATTCATGCCAAGGATGGCATAGGAGAGCCCAGTCATTTAGAAACTCATGTTGTGTTTTAGTGGATTTCTAGGATCATCTTGAGACTTAAGAGCATAAGAGGGATCATCAGGGTCAAGGATGAGTTTGAATGAGACATCTAATGTGGGCATAGAAGGGGAAAGATAGGAATTGTTTCTAAATGACTGGGCTCCCCTTCTATGCCATCCTTGAATTCTTCCCAATGTCCTAAATGGGAATAAGGATGCTTTCTAAGAGATCCCTTCTTGAGAAGAATTGAATTATATTTGCTCGAAGGTCTCTTGTGGAACTAGAAGTTTAAGCTTTTCTAAAATCAGCATAAAAAATCATTCTCACAAGAAATTTCAAAAGGTTGAATTTCTTCTTCCCTTGGAGGATTTTGGGGTATTGATGGTTCGAGATTGATAGCTAAATCTTGGGATTGGAGTGGTTGTGATTTGGCTATCAAAACATCCTCTTCTTGTTCAAGAGATGATTCCTTCTCTTCCTCGGGGAGTTCATTATTAATGGTAATGCTAGGAATCTTTCCACTAATTCTATCAATCATAAACCTTGCTTCACTAGCAAACAAATGAAGGAAAGCTCCTATAGAGGCTTGATCAAGGGATTGCGCAAAATCCTTGCTAAGACCCATATAAAAATATTGAAGGAGCATCACATCTGAAATAGCAAGGTCTGGGCCAATGGTGATAAGACTATTAATACATTCCCATGATGTGCCAAGAGATTCTTCTTCTAGTTGTTTAAAAGTTAGAACCACTTTCTGAAGGCTAACTACTTTAGAGATGGGAAAGAAATGTAAACAAAATTTAGAGCATAACGTTTCCCAATCTCCTTGTATACTTCCTATGGTTCGACTATACCATTTTTAGCTCTTCCCGTCAAAGAGAATGGAAATAACTTCCATCTTAAGTTCTTGTCAGACATGCTAGTGATATGCAAGCATGCACAGATCTGTGCAAACTCCCATAGGTGTGAGTATGGGTCTTCATCACCTTCTCCCGAGAAGGGTTGTTCTCAAATCATTTTTATAAAACATAGGCACAACTCATAGCCAGGTGTTAGGATAGGCTCTAAAGATCTTGGTGGCTTTAGGCTTGCACTCATGGGTTTACCATATTGATAAATAGGTGTGTTATCCATGCTAAAAGAAAAAAAATCAAAGGAAAGATTAAAAGGTAAAAGGTTGAGCAAGGCTCGTAGTTAATTTAGCAACCGTTTTCCTGGCAACGACACCGGAAAGCTTGATGGTATTTATTAACGCACATAGATAAATCTACAAGCACATGGATACTGCTGTAGATTTCACCTAGAAGTATTCCAAGTATTATATCCATAGGGAAATGTGTGATACTAACTATGGTCTAACTTAACTAAGTGTAGCAATAAAGTTAGGATAAACAGGAGCGTAGAGAGGATAACTAAGGTTCTCTTGTTCTAACTTCAGTAAGCTATGTCTTCTACTATTCAACTAGGGACATTACTAAGGGAAAGACACTAGTAGAGGATGCTTTCCTTTGTAACTTGGTCCTACTTGGCCTATAAATGGGAGGTGGACTACAGAGGACTCAACAAAAGTGTCACACTTGCGTTAGACGGTACAGTGTGATCTACCACCAGTCCGTAACGCAGGGTGCATCCAGAATTAACCCAAGTCTAAGCACCACACTTACACTTATGATTAATAATTTATTCTCACTAGGAAGGGAATAAAGCACTCAAAAGAGTGACGATCCTGATGAACATTATAAATAAGATGCTTACTTAAATCAGAAGTTGATTAATAGAGAAATCTCTGAGGCAAGCTTAGACAGAACTTGGATCTACCAAGGTACAAGCCATAGAGAAAGCACCAATAGGCTGGTACCTCCTCCAAACTCTTCCCTCACTCTCTATCTCACTATTTCTATTTATAAGACTAGATCCTATGGAGGACTAATCTTCTCTTGATTGCTGGCTCTGATCCTAAAGATATTAATTAGGGTTTCAGGGATGGCTCTCCAAAGGGGGATACTAGGTCATATATATAGGGGGTACCATCAATTATGGACTCTCGAATCAAACCAACTTAAAAGGACAACATAGATGCAATCTAGGAGGTGGTGGAGAACCAACATTCAAAGCAAAGACTGATGGGAGGGGCCCACTAGCCGGCCAGCCTACAGGTGGGAAGCCTCTCATGGTCTTCTTTGGTGTGGTGTCCTCTAGAACCTTCTAGAGTTGTTTATGTCGTGGTTAAGCATGATTAAGTCTATCATTTGGGTCCACCTTGATGGTTTTCTAGATAAACCCTACTGTAAACACAGATTCAACAAAACTTGTGGAATTTGTCAGTTTAAACCCCTATACCTATGTTTGGGGATGGAAATAAGCATATATGTAGGTTATGTTGATGGTTTATGTAACACCCTAGGTGTTAGCCACTTGCTAAGCAATGGGTTTGAGCTCAAACATGACATGTTAAGTGGTAATTAGGAGCTTTAGTTCCTTATCTCAGAAGTGGTGATGAAGGTGTCAAGGTCAAATATATGAAACTAAGCCCCACTTAAACTTTTGGGAATCAATACAACACCTTTGTGTTTAATGGTGAACCATTTTTAAGATATATAACTAAGTAATGTTTAAGGTGCCCCTTTTCATGTGCCTTACATCAATTACCACCCACATTGATGATTGGAAAAGTTTCATGAAGTTTGGAATCAAGAAGTCACATGAAAATACAAGTTATGCCCATGTTTGAATTGCTTTACTAAGTGAATGAGAACATATGTCATCAACCTAACCTTGCAACCTTGCCCAAATGACTCTAATTGGACTCTACCACAAAAGTCATGCAGGGTTCATGTTGAGTAAATGTCAAGAAAATGCTTCAATGGATCACAAAGCATAATTTAAAGCTTTATTGTGATGTTATTTTGACTAAAGTAGAACTATAAGATCTGTACTTGTTTTAGTGTTTGACCTTAAATGAAAGTTGTAGTTTAGCTTCTATAGAACAAACTTTGTTTTTGGACAAAGAGCCAAATCATCATAAAAATAGCTCAAACAGTGGACTCAAGAGTGAAAGAAATGTTATTTTCTCACTTCTCAAATCTTTTCCAAAGTCATGGAGGTTTTGACCGACAACACTATGTTGATGTGGCACATTCTCTAATTTTATTAAGCAACTTTTGTTAAACTAAACATGGAAGATGGAATTTATACTATGGACAGGGGCGAGCAAAAGTTTGGACTTAGTTTGACCATGAAATTGGTTCTCAAACTGGACTATGTGGTCACTTTCAATAGCAGCTTTGACTCTAGTTAAACCTGCTGACACTGTCACTTTAGGGCTTAATTAACCACTAATTCATAGCTCTAATGACCTAGAGCCCTTAATAGATGTTGTAGAATGGTTAGAGAATAGAAACTTTGGTTAAGACATTTCGGGCCGAATATGCTGTGAATATACTAAAATTTGGATCCCAACTCTAGCACACCATCACCCACCATGTGCTCGATGGAATGACTACATGGTAGCCATGCATGACCTAGTGCCCCACCTTCACTGCCATGTGCCTCTCTCCTAGCTCCATGCCCCTGCCTCCTCTAAGCACCCTCTCTCACTCTCCCTCTGCCGCTCTCGCTCACTCGCTCCTCCTCCCTCGCCCTCTGCGCCACATGCACGTGTCAAAGTGCGCCTACCATGGTTGACTCCAGAGCTAAGCTCGCTGCCATGCTACGCACCACCTCTATACTAGCCAGCCTTGCCATCACCTTCCTTGTGTCATGTTGCCTCTATCATGATGCTTTGTAGGCCATGACATCGCCTATAGCACCGACCATCGGAGCCATTTCCGTCGCCGCCATCTATTATCAAGGTCCCATCGCCACAGGCCATCGCTGGCCATGCTAAGACCTTCTGTGGGTGTGTCCTGCCACCGCACTACCACAGCGCCCCTTTTGCCAACCACATTCATCATCATGGTCCCCACCACCGGAGCTGCCTCTGCTACGGGCTCCTATGCTCGTGGCTAGGATGCCATGACGCTTCTTACGGCCATCATTGGCCACCCACCGGTGCGCACGGGCCACTTAAGGCTTCTTCGCCACTCCACCACCGATGACGAGCCTCCTCTAGCCGGCATTGGTGAGCTCCTGTGCCTCCTCTGCTCTGACTCATGGCAGGGAACTCATGCTCAAATAAGGAGAAAGGGAAGGGTCTATCTATGAAACATGTGACTCATGTGAATAGTGCCTAGAAGGCCCTTTTTGCTAGAATCTGTTTAGAGGAAAGCTCAGGGGCCTCAATGCAAAGGTGTTTTTCCTTTATGGGTGAAACTTTGGAAAATCATAATAAAGCATAGAAAAATCATAAAAATAGCAAATGAAAATGTTTTGGAATCCTTGTGAGTAGATCTACGCAGTAGAGTCATAATATAATATGTGTTAGTATAAAGTTTCTTCTATTTTTATTTATTCTTATAAAGAGGTTTTAGAAATCCTTTTAAGTTTGTCAGATGCATATCTTGAGGTAGGAATGTCCTAAAAATGTGATTATAGTTTTGGGAGTCTTGTTTTAGCATGTGCTAGCTAAGGAAAATATTAAACATGTTGTTTGATCGCTGTTTTTATGATGTTTTGACTTAATCATGATTAATGGTTAATTCTAGCATGCTTTCCTTGCTATCCACATATCTACTGTTGTACTACTCCAAATGACCTAAACTTTTATTCTAGTATACATATGGCTTGTGTGAGCTCCGATTAAAATTCCATAATTTTTTGTGCTTTTATGGCTGAGTTATGAATTTAACTTGATTAATGCTTGATAAATGGTTTTAAATGGTTTATAAATAATTTATATATGCAAAAATGTGAAATGTGGTTCCTTTTCCTCTACATTGTGATATTGTGACCTTAGAAACCCTAATATGGCTATACATTTATCGTAAATGATGATCTCTAGATTTATCTTGCTTTTACATGTTTTCTTGCAATAGCAATTTGTCTTTTTCATAGTAATCAAATTATAAAACCTGAGCATGTGAAATTTGTGTAGTATCCATGTTTTGATAACATCTATCAATCATAAAAGTCTCATCTCCAAACTAGTTGTTATCATATATCACTAAAATAATATATATGTTTA
The DNA here is from genome assembly GCF_019320115.1 of Miscanthus floridulus. Lineage (NCBI taxonomy): Eukaryota > Viridiplantae > Streptophyta > Magnoliopsida > Poales > Poaceae > Miscanthus > Miscanthus floridulus. The sequence goes on along the minus strand of NC_089583.1, from coordinate 53,402,429 downwards.
TTAGGAGAAAGGATTAATAAAAGCATAATTGTAGATAAAGCTTGTAATTGTATTTGGTGATGCTTTGAGTGCTTGGTGTTCAATAAAGTGTTGCTAAGTATGTTAGTGGTGGTTGAAGTTCTTGAATGGCTCATGTGTGTATGCTCTTTGTTAGCAAAACAAGTGAAACATCAAATTGTTATATTCTAAAATGGTTGCATGTGCATTTTCTGTTGTGATGATAACTTCATGGATCAAATGATGTTTTCTATAAATGTGGTGAATACCAAAGTTGTACATAATTTCCTTATGTTTCTTGTCCTAAAATTTCATGACTTTAGGCCTACTGGTTTAGGAGTTATAGATTTTAGAAACTTGCTGTCAGGTTTTGCAGGTCCTCTAAACAGATCTGAATGGTTGTATTGTTTAGAATATGTAGACATGGAATCATGTATTAGTGATAATAGATGAGTTGTAGTGATTTTGTTTATCTTTCCAAAATGTCCAAGAACACCCTTATTGGTGGTCTAGAACTCAAGTTATAGCTGTTCAAAGTTGGAATGGTAGATTTTGTCCAAATCTAGATAGAGATGCCATCATTCGATTAATTGGCCTTGTTGACTATTAATTCTCCTTAATAGGATCATAAGAAAGTCGTATATCACTTAATAAGCTTTCTAGAAAGTTAAGAATCATGTTTGTTGGATAATTAGAACTCTAGTTATGCATTTTTGAAGTTCATGTCAGTTTTCTATCCTAGTTGGTGCAGATCTGCTTGTTAGTGTTTTTCAACCTTGTTAACCATTGAATCAGGACGGCTGGCTATATTTGCTATCATGGAAAATAACCATGGGATGTTATCAAGTGGAGACCGGGTAGGATCTTATATGCAATGCTACTGGGTTGGCTATGTTGGCCCCATCCGTGTCGATTAAGGACCGTACCATTGTTGGCACTTGTGTCAAGATTGAACGCATGCCTCTTACTTAGTTGGCCGGATAACTTGTTCCTACAACGAAGCCAAGTAGCTTGACTTAGGCTAGGCCTTGTGCTGTCAAAGTGCACAAACTGGAGGTAGTAAGGATGTGCGGGGAGCTGGACGTGAGCCCAAGGACAAGGTAGTCCTGATCATCCTGGCAACCGGTAGAGTCCCTGATTGTGCGGTGTTGATCGAACCTGTGAAATGTGTACCTAAGTTGTACCAAAGGTGACCTATGGCTACTATGGCTAGTAGACCTAGATTTTATTAGGAATACTACCCAACTAGTTGCAATTGATTTGAATCGCCGTCTCTCCCGGATAGTGAGAAACTTGACTAGCTCCAATATCGTAGTAAATGGATTATAGAATATGATGGTTATGATGAATATGAAAATCGTACACTGGCTATGGTTACTATTGTATGCTACTAAATGATATACCATATATTTGGCATAGGTTAGTTGCTAATCTAGAGATGAATAGATATAATTAATGTGGTGACCGAATTATAAAATGTATAGCTCAGCTAGTGGCTTTTTATGCAAAATGTTATCAAGCCAGCTCCAATTATAAAGCTTTGCATGATCCTTGGTGTCACTTTATTTCTACTTTACGACGGGTAAGTCTAGCTGAGTATATTCGAGTACTCAAGGTTTATCCCATGATGTTGCAGGTGAAATTCTCGGCCTAAAGAAGATGGTGGCAATCTGCTGGTGGGCTCAACGACTCTATATAGTGTTCTCATCTTTATGTTTTTGTCAGAGGATGTCATTTATGCTAGCAATATATTTGGAACTTATATTATTGTAATCATATGAAAGTTATGTTTTTTTTACAAATTGGTTTTAAAAACCCAAACTTGTACTATCATTTGCGAACTCAGTTGTAATATTATTTCCACTACAACTCCGTGTATTTTATGGGTATTTGCTTAATCATGCGATCTTGGTTGTGATGTGGATTTACTGAGGTCCTTCGTGACACTCAGTGGACTACCGGGTTTATAGAAGTGAAAGTATGCGTGTTTCAACGTGTTAGTGGGGACAGCCACACATGATCTTATATAAATTGGGCGGTTCTATCATAGCTGATATCGGAGCAATATTAGGTATAATACTTTCATGTACATAGTTTTAAAAGCAAAGTTTTGGTTTTAAAAAGCCTATTTGGACCAAAACTTTAGCTACAGGCAAATTTGTGAAAACTAATTTGCAAAACTTTGTTAGTGACAACCTCTGGTTAAGCCCAATTAAGGACTACTAGGTGGCTAAGTAAACTAATACTAACTATAGGGGCATGTACTTTATTACAATTTTTATTTCGTCGTCCATACGGTGTGCTATTGTATGGATGCCATTCGCTTGAGTGGTAATGTATGGATCAATATACCTCTATGCCCAGGTAAGATGGTGAGTGGCATGGCCACAAGATGTGAGCATGCGGTCAGAGGGGAGAGGTAGTTTCGATACTTAAGTATATATATCTCATATATATACGGAAGTATTTAATTGTGGGTTAGCTTTGGTACGGCTATATATGCATATTCTAATGTATGTATAGATGTATTTACTGATGGGTAGCTTTGATATGGAAATATATATATAGTCGGTATATATATGGAAGTATTTAGCATGAAATCTAGAGACTAGACTTTTATTCTTGCATATGTATATGTGGGGTTGGGCTAAAATAAAATCCTTCAGTAGGTACGCTAACCATGAATGTATAGATTGAATGTAGCTGACGACTAGCTATATATCAAGAGAGTACGTGTTATGCCACTGACATAGAATGTGATTGCCACCTTAGCCTAGCAATTTGGTGAGGACAAATAGGACGAGCAAGCATCATGATTGTTGCTTGTGCATAAACATGCTCCTCTCACCCTTGTTCTATTAAAGGATAACTTGTCATAACCCTATGGTCATGTTGTGCATGACCAAAAACTAATTTGCTAAATGTAAGTAAAACTCATTTTGAAGAGATGTACACCTACTCAGTAAAAGGAAATAAAAGATAACAATACCTTGCCACCATGTTTTGCATGTTATGTGTAGTTGTGTTGCTGGAGATGACTGTTTGTTATGTGCGAGCTTGGTGCTTTGTAATAGTCACTTAAGCTAATTGGATTGAGTAGTTTCAAATGCTTCCTTAAGACCATGATGTATGTGTGGATGCTTTGTTACCTGAGGTAGTATCAAAGTCGTTACCCCTTTTGTCCATGGTGAGCATACAAGTGTTGAAAAGCCTAATCTTAGAACCACACTCAAGTTACGTTAATCTCATGGTTGTCTCCTAGTAGATTCCTTTTTCTTAGAGCTTAAGCCTGTATGTGAGATTGTTAGCCCTTGAATGTTTGTGTATCCATGCCTTTGCTTGACTCATGAGCTCAAACTTAGTTCCCATACATGCTTGCATATATCGTGGATGTCTTGCTTCTGTGTGTGAAGACCCTGCCCAAAAATCCTTATCAGGCCTCTCTGCTTCTTATCCTAAAGATGGTCTGGTACAATGCTAATCGCTATCTGCCCTAGCTTTGGAACCTTTTTCTCATAGATCATGTCGTTGCTTTATCAACTAAATCCCTAGTCAGTGTATCGGCTCTATCCCTTGAATCTCATTTGTTTTGTCTCCAACTCTTTCAAGTCTCTAGATGTTTATCAACCTGATCTCATGTTGCTGCTCGGCAAGACCAAATCTCATGATAATCTTTATTTGGTAGTCACCTTGGTGGACGCAAGGCGTATATGGAAATAAAGCAAGAGTCTCATGCTCAGTTGTCTTCATTAGTTAATTTTTGTTCCCTTGTGCTGTGTTTTGATCTTCAGATCATCTCCTTGTTGACTCCTAACCTTCTGACTAACTTTGCTTGCTATCCCTCCTTTGCATAGTGTTTGTTCATACAACCCAATATGTGCCACTTGAAATTTCACTTTGGTTGTGTCATCGGATAATGGTGTTACGAGTAGCAACTAACGGTGCCACGACAAAACTGAGAGCCTCCTGTGGCACGCAACACAAGGTTGTGCTGCTCGGCATGCACTGGTATCAAGGTTTCTAGTCATGATCCCTTGCAGAACTATACCGATGTGCTATTTTCATGTGAGCCCTTCCTCGGTTATCTTTCTAGATCATATTAGAAGATTCCTATACCAGACTGGATGAAGTAGGACTTCCTTTTGAAGTCGTCTAGAGGATAACCTTTGAAGAACAAGTTACCAACATAAACATTGGTAGACTATAAGAGGTGGTAGACAAGTGAATCTGCTTGACTATCCCTGTATTGACATCGGTCATCTAGTGAGCAACTTATGTCACCCACATTGGATTAGGTAGGTACACAACACTTAAAGTTGGACAAGTTATCAGTCAAATGATATATGGATTGGGACATTATGTACTATAATAGGTCACCTGCTGCTCATGAGCTTTCTATCCAAGCCTTGATCTTTATGTGCAAGGTGATCCTAGTAGTCAAATAACCAACCTTCTTCAGTGACCCCTTTTCTGCTGACTTCCATGGTGACTGTCTGTTTACACATAACTACAATTGTTGCTGCCAACAAAGAAGTTTTGGAGTTTTCTAAGTGTTGAGGGACAACTGATTAATTACCAATAGGAAAGTTAAGCTACAGCTAGGTGAGAAATCTTTGGTGAACTACTGAAGGCTATGTCTTACAGAACAATGTTAAGCAAAGAAACAACAAAGCTGGTCAACAATGCAAGTACCACTTTCTTCTCCAAACCCTATGTCATCAAGTCAATTCCATCTTGGACAATCACATAGATAGTGCAGGATGCTGTATTAGCTAAGTAAAGAGCTAGAGAAAGCACATCCCTAGTTTTAGTCAGCATCATTATGTATATGGTGCTATCAAAGGATTTATTCAGGACTCTATTGGAGGAAGTACATAAGGGTAGTTGGAAATGGTCCCTTATCTTTGCTAGACTACCCCTCCACTGTGGAGTATGCTTTGTGCCCCACAAAAATAGCCTAGTAGTCCAAAGCTTGTGCATCATCGAGCTAGTGTCTAAATCAACGGTGAAAGTTATTCCCTAGGAAGCATGTGAGGAAAACCCTAGCCTCTATCCTTAGTAAGAAAGCGACCACTGTCATAAAAAGAGTTAGAGAGTGAAGAATACAATCCAGAACGTGTGAAGCAAAGGAAAAAAGAGCGAGAAATCTGTCCAGATTTCATGGCACTAAACCGGTTATCCTTAAGCCAGTGATTAGAGGCTCAAACATAGTTGGATTGTCACAAAACTTGATGAGCTCGTTCCTCGCTTAGGATACTTTGATGCCTTAAGTTGGTTTCGAGTATTGGTTGAGTAAAGCATTGGATTTGAGAGATGTTTTGTTAGTTTGGGTCACTAAAATTTTAGAACCAAGCAGTTTTGGTAGATGACTTATTTGGATAGTCAAACAATGTCTATTTGAGCTAAATTTTGTTCAGTAGTTAGAGGACTCTTGGATCTAAATGGCAACCAAAAGTTGTGCACAATGGAGTAGCAGTTTGTGAGATATGACCTAAAAACCAAGGTGCATAGAATCTATGATTTCTCTATTGACTGCTATCAGCCCTCATATTAAAAGGTTGTGTTTATAAATGATGTCAAGATTTGCAACATGGTCAATGTTTTGCCATTAGACAATCCTTTAGATGCCATAAAGGAGACTCCTTACACCCCTTTGCGCCTCGCTTTTACCTTCATCTCAACAATATTGAGCAGTCAAGATGTTCTACAAGTCAAAATTGTGCCATTGTGAGTCGAAAACAATTTGAAAAGTGTCAAACAACATATTTTAGATAATGATTTGGAGTTGTTGATTGACATTAGAAAGGAAGATTCAATGTCAAAAGCAGATCAACAAGTAAGCTTTGTTGGACTGTAATTGTACTATAAAGGAAAGTTGTGCTCAAGCTACTTTGGTAGAGGATTGCTTTTTGAATTTTGTGAATGAATCTTCGACCACTGTTGTCCTTCGAGCATCACTATTCCCCTATTCAGTAGCAATCTTTAACATTCGGTTCATCCATGGTACTTGTTGTTTGTTTTTAGCCAAGAGGTTGCATTAGATTCAACCTAGATAACTATTGCTGTTTGGATACAAGGATCCCCTTAAAATAAAGATCATCGAAAATACTAAGCTGACAGAGTCAGCTATCACATTCACTGCTCACTCAATAGACTTAGATAATACAGTGTTATCATTAGAGAAATAGAACTACACACATGGAAGTTCATGTAGCATTTCCTTAGTTGGCATCTGAGTGGTTGAATAGTCACCAGCGGCGCAAACACCTTCCGCTGGTAGGCCAGTTTCCTGACAAGAAGGGTTTTGTGGAGCATGATTGTTCATATACATGCTTATCCACTAAAGAAACATATATTTATGAGTAGTTAGTTTATGCTCTGTAGCACTCTTCGTATTTCAACAATGAAGTGCAGTGCTATCTTGGATTCCTCCCAATGCAACAATGCTTCATGGTGGTCAATGAAGGAAATTCTTCAGTCAAAACTTACTACAAAGTGCAAGTATCAGAGAGTGTCTTGACCAAAGTAGCCTCTTTGATGCTCGAAGCTAAGTAGCCTAAAGCTATTCCAGATGTTGGAAAATGGATGACGCACTTCTCTTCCCTTAAAAATCTTTCGCACTGAATCTTGAGGCGAGATTCTCAGTAAGGGTTTGGGCTATAACACCCCAAGTGTTAGCCACTTTCTAAGCAGTTGGTTTGAGCTCAAACATGACATGTTAAGTGGTAATTAGGAGCTTTAGTGCCTTATCTCAGAAGTGGTGATGAAGGTGTCAAGGTCAAATATATGAAAATAAGCCCCACTTGAACTTTTGGGAATGAACACAACACCTTTGTGTTTAATGGTAAACCCTTTTGCAAATATATACCTGAGTAATGTCGAAGGTGCCCCTTTTCATGTGCCTCACATCAATTTCCACCCACATTGATGATTGGAAAAGTTAAGTGAAGTTTGGAATCAAGAAGTCACATGAAATAACAAGTTATGCCCTTGCTTGAATTACTTTACTAACTGAATTAGAACATATGTCATCAACCTAACCTTTCAACCTTGCCCAAATGACTCTAATTGAACTCTACAACAAAAGTCATGAAGGGTTCATGTTGAGTAAATGTCAAGAACATACTTCAATGGATCACAAATAATAATTTAAAGCTTTATTGTGATGCTGCTTTGACAAAACTAGAACTATAAGTTCTGTACTTGTTTTGGTGTTTGACCTTAAATGAAAGTTGTAGTTTAGCTTCTATAGAACAAACTTTGTCCTAGGAACAAGAGATAAATCCACATACAAATAGCTCAAATAGTGGACTCAAGATTGAAGGAAATGTTGTTTTCTCAGTTCTCAAATCTATTCCAAAGACATGGAGGTTTTGACCGACACCACTATGTTGACGTGGCACATTCTCTAGTTTTATTAAGCAACTTTTGTTAAACTAAACATGGAAGATCGGAATTTATACTATGGACAAGGTCTAGCAAAAGTTTGGACTCAGTTTGACCAAGGTTTGACTATGAAATTGGTTCTCAAACTAGACTAGGTGGTCACTTTTAGCTACGGTTTTGACTCTAGTTAAACTCATGGACACTATCACTTTAGGGCTTAATTAACCACTAATTCATAGCTCTAATGACCTAGAGCCCTAAATAGATGTTGTAGAATGGTTAGGGAACAGAAACTTTGGTTAAGACACCTTGGGCCGAATATGCTAAAATTTGAATCCCAACTCTGGCACACCGTCGCCCGCCACATGCTCGATGGAATGACTTCATGGCAGCCATGCACGAGCTGGCACCCCACCTTGAGTGCCACTGTGCCTCTCTCCTAGCTTAGTGCCCCTGCCTCCTCTAGAGCTCCCTCACTCGCTCTCCCTCTATCATTCTCGCTCACTCGCTCCTCCTTGCTCGCCTCTACGCCACCCACGCGCCTGCCATGGCTGAACTCCCAAGATGAGCTCGCTATCGCTACTACACACCGGCTCTACACCAGCCTGCCTCGCCATCCCCTTCCTTGTGTCACGCTGCCTCCATTGTGCTGCTTCATAGATAGTGTCGTCACCTACCGCCCCAATAGCCAGAGCCATTTCTATCACCAACATTTGCTATCGTGGTCCCATCACCATGGGCCATCGCCAGCCATGCTGAGACCTTCTACGGGTGCACCCTGGCACCACACTGTCGTAGCACCCCTTTTGCCAGTCGCATTCGTCATCGTGGTCGCCACCACCAGAGCCGCCTCCAGTCGTGGGCTCCTATGCTCATGGCTAGGACACCACGGCCCACCTTACGGCTATTCTTGGTCACCCACCTAGTGCAGCATGGGCCCCCTAAGGCTTCTATGCCACTCCACCGCCACCTGACGAAGCCTCCTTTGGCCGGCATTGGCGAGCTCCCACGCCTCCTCTGCTCTGATTCACGGCAGAGACCTCACTGCTCAAATAAGTAGAAATGGAAGGGTCTATCTATGAAACACGTGACTCATATGAATAGTGCCTCAAAGGCTCCTTTTGATTGAACCTGTTTAGATGAAAGCTTATGGGCCTCAGTGCAAAGGTGTTTTTTCCTTTTTGGCTAAAACTTTGGAAAATCATAATAAATCATAGAAAAATTGTAAAATAGCAAATGAAGATGTTTTGGAATCCTTGTCAGTAGATCTACATAGTAGTTTCATAATATGATATGTGTTAGTAGAAAGTTTCTATTATTTTTATTTATTCTTATAAAGTGCTTTTAAAAATCCTTTTAAGTTTGTTAGATGCATATCTTGAGGTAGGAATGTCCTAAAAATGTGATTCTAGTTTTGGGAGTCTTGTTTTGGCATGTGCTAGCTAAGAAAAACATTAAACATGTTGTTTGATCATTGTTTTTATGATGTTTTGATTTAATCATGATTAATGGTTAATTCTATCATGCTTTGCTTGCTATCAGTCATATCTACTGTTATACTACTCCAAATGACCTAAAACTTTATGCTAGTATACTTATGGCATGTGTGAGCTCTAGTTAAAATTCCATAATTTTTTGTGCTTTTATAGCTGAGTTATGAATTTAACTTGATTAATGCCTGATAAATAGTTTTAAATGGTTTATAAATAATTTATATATGCAAAAAATGTGAAATGTGGTTGCTTTGCCCTTGCATGGTGATATTGTGACCTGAGAAACTCTAATATGGCTATATGTTTATAGAAAATGATGATCTCTAGATTTATCTTGCTTTTACATGTTTTCTTGTAATAGTTAATTGTCTTTTTCATAGTAATTAAATTATAAAACCTGAGCATGTGAAATTTGTGCAGTCGCCATGTTTTGATAACATCTATCACTTATAAAAGTCTCATCCCCAAACTAGTTGTTCTCATATATCATTAAAATAATATATATATTTATTAGGAGAAAGGATTAATAAAAGCATAATTGTAGATAAAGCTTGTAATTGTATTTGGTGATGCTTTGAGTGCTTGGTGTTCAATAAAGTGTTGCTAAGTATGTTAGTGGTGGTTGAAGTTCTTGAAATGGTTGCATGTGCATTTTCTATTGTGATGATAACTTCATGGATCAAATGATGTTTTCTGTAAATGTGGTGAATACCAAAGATGTATATAATTTCCTTATATTGCTTGTACTAAAATTTCATGAATTTAGGCCTACTGGTTTAGGAGTTATAGATTTTAGAAGCTTGCTATTAGGTTTTGCAGGTCTTCTAAATAGATTAGACTGATTGTATTGTTTAGATTAGTTAGGCATGGAATCATGTATTGGTGATAATATATGAGTTGTAGTGATTTTGTTAAGCTTTCCAAAATGTCCAAGAACACCCTTTTTGGTGGTCTAGAACTCAAGTTATAGCTCTTCAAAGTTGGAATGATAGAATTCTATCCAAATCTGGAAATAGATGCCTTTATTGGATTAATTGGCCTTGTTGACTATTAAATCACATTAATAGGATCATAAGAAAGTTCTACATCACTTAATAAGCTTTCTAGAAAGTTAAGAATCATGTATGTTGGATGATGAGAACTCCAGTTATGTATTTCTGAAGTTCATGTTAGTTTTCTATCCTAGTTGGTGCAGATCTGCTTGTTAGTGTTTTTCAACCTTGTTAACCTTTGAATCAGTTCTAGATGTAAATAACAAAGTTGTAGACAATTTCCTAAGATTTCTAGAAAGTCTAGGATCACAATTGTTTGATACCTATCACTCTAGTTATGATTGAAACAAGTAACTATTGTGCTTGGTTGATGTTTAGTTAAATAACTCTAGGTGCCTATGTCCTGCATAATCTTGTGCTTGTCTTGAATGCTCTTATGTGATGTATCTCGTATTACCATTCTTAGTGTTCATACACTTGCATTTTTCATCTCATCTAGGTACGCTAGATGCACCACATGAAGGACGTGATGTTGGAGCCAAACCCGAAGATGGTGTTGGGTGGGCCTAGCTCGAAGATGGAAGGACTATGCAAGTGCTATGACCAGAGATCTCACCAAGGCAGTGCAAGCTAACTGAACTAACTTGTGTTGGATCCTTGGCAAGCCCTGGTGCATTCTAAGCCTCCTATGCTTTATAAATATCACCTAAGTCCTTTATGTTTTACACATTAGGTTCTAAGAGTTGATTGGAAACACTTGATGCATAGAACTACCTTGTCCCGATATATACTATGAACCCTATGTAGGTCCAGGATCGAATATATGCTTAGCAATACTTAGACCGGTAGAAGTCAGGGTGATTTCCTATCACTTGCGAGATATAGGTGGATACTGGAGCATGGTTGGCTATATTTGCTATTGTAGGAAAATAACCATGGGATGTTATCATGTGGAGACCGGGTGGGATCTTATATGCAATGGTGTTGGGTTGGCTATGTTGGTCCTATTTGTGTCGATTAAGGACCATACCATTGTTGGCACTTCTATCGAGATTGAACGCATGCCTCTCACATAGCTAGCTAGATAACTTATTCTGACCATGAAGCCAAGTAGCTCAACTTAGGCTAGGCCTCGTTCTATCAAAGTGTGCACACTAGAGGTAGTAAGGATGTGTGGGGAGCCAGACATGAGCCCAAGGGCTTGGTAGTCTTGATTGTCCTGGCAACCGGTAGAGTCCCTGATTGTGCGGCGCTGATCGAACCCACGAAATGTGTACCTGAGTTGTACCAAAGGTGACCTAAGGCTACCGTGGCTGGTAGACCTAGGTTTATCTTAGGAATACTGCCTAGCTAGTTGCAATCGATTCGAATCACCAGTCTCTTCTGGATAGTGAGAATCTTGACTAGCTCCAACATCGTAGTAAATGGATTATGGAATATGATGGTTATGATGAATATGGAAATCATACACCATCTATGGTTACTATTGTATGCTACTAAATGACATGCCTCATATTTAGCATAGGTTATGTGACAGAACCACCCAATTTATACAAGATCAAGTACGGCTATCCCCTGCTAACATGTTGACACGCGCGTACTTTCACTTATATAAACCCGATAGTCCACCGAGTGTCCTGAAAGACCTCGGTAAATCAACATCACAACCAAGATCGCATGATTAAGCAAATACACATCATATACGCAAAGATGTAGCAGAAATAAAATTATAAATGGGTTCACAAATAATAGTACAAGTTTGGGTTTCAAAACTGATTATTGAAAATAACATAGCTTTCAAATGATTACATTAATATAAGTTCCAAATACATTGCTAGCATAAGTGACATCATCTGACAAAAGCATATAGATGAGAAGTAACTATAGAATCACCGAGCCCACCGACGGTTATCCACCATCTTCAATAGGCTGAGAACTTCACCTACAACATGGTGGGATAAACCCTGAGTACTCGAATGTACTCAGCTTGACTTATCCGTCATAAACTAGAAATAAAGTGACACCAAGGATTATGCAAGGCTTTATTAGTGGATCTTGATGGACAACCTCTTTGCATAAAAGCTTGAGTAATCATTAGCATTATTAACCTGTACTAGCAGTGACTTTTAGCCATTTCCTACCATCTATATTAGCACCTATACTAATATAGATTCACACCAAAGACCTCCATGCCTTGTTGTTGCACTACCATCATCCCGTCCGGTCTCCATTCATTATTAACACATGGTTCTTTTCCCACGATAGCAAATATAGCCAACCATGACCAGAGCTCATCCTACATCTCACAAGTGATAGGAAATCACCCGACTTCTATCGGTCTATGCATAGCTAAGCATCATTCGATCCTACACTTAATTAGGGTTCACAGGATTTTATCTAGGACAAGGTAAGGATATAATGCAACAATTGGTTCCAACCAATTCCTATACTTAATGCATCATCAAATAAAAGATACTCAAGATATTTGTAAAAACATGGGAGATTTAGAATGCTCTAGGGCTTGCCTAGAATCCAACACTAGGTTAGAGTTTGTTAGACGACACTCGCTTGGTGAGCATCTCCTATTCAGGCATGTACTCTAGGGGTCCTTCCATCTTCGGGTTGGGCTCCAACATCCCATCATTCATGTGGTTCATCTAGCGTACCTAGATGAGATGCAAGATGCAAGTGCATGAATATGAAGAATGGTAATATGAGATGCATCACATAATAGCATTCAAGGCAAACATAAGACCATGCAAGACATAGGCACCTAGAGTTATTTAACTAAACATCACACAACCTATTATAAAGGGATAGTAAACATATTAGGCATAGCACACAAGTGAACTTAAGTTCAGACATTGCACACATGCATTAATCAAGAACTAACCAACTTGTTTAGTCAAAACAAGAGCAAGCTAAGACAATCACCTAGCACATGAATAGAAATCTAGACTACAGCACAACAGTCACTTGTTTTATCCATAACTGGAGATATAAGCATCCAACAAGGGTGACCCTAGACTTTCTAGAAAGCTAATGACATTGCCTACAACATTGTTATTATCACCACAAGGTGATTCTACCATTAACAAGGTCAATCCAGCACAAATGAGCACCTCTGTCCAGACTTGGACAGATTCAGCCATGCAACTTCACAAGCTTAAAACTGGAGTTGTACTAATCCAAAAGACATGCAACAGGACAATATGGAAATACAATGGAATTTTCTACAATTCATATTTAAGCATCCCAAGCATGATTCCCAAGTTAAAAGGGTCAAATAGTCACATTTATCAAATCTGGTCCAGAAATTCCAGAGAACTACAATTTCTAAAGACCAACTTAGAACAGTCATAACTCACAAAATATTTGGCCAAATGCCATGAAAAGTTAACACAAGATGTTTAAGTGAGTTATCTACAACTTTCTTATGATCATATTAAGATGATTCTACAGCTAACAAGGTCAATTAATCCAATGAATGAATCTCTGTCTAAAACATGGTTAGAAACTGATATGCCACTTTAAACAACTATATATGAAGTTATACATGTCCAATAAATACTGGTTCTAGACTTTTTAGAAAGTATAAAAAATTCTAAACAACTTTGTTATAAACACCTAAAGCTAATTCTACTATTAAGAAGGCCCCACAATACCAACAAAGCCATCCTATCTTCATTTGGGCAGAAACTGCCACAGAGATTTAAGCGACTATAACTAAAGATCTACTTAACCAAAAATCATGATATTTAACTTTTTGGAAAGCTTATGAAAAGTACTACAACTCATGTATTGTCATAAAGTCATTATTCATAACTTAACTGATCCAATTAATTCAAACATGCAGACCTATTCAGAATAGGAGCAAAGCAACACAGGGCATTTGTTATTTGTATAACTCTTGAACCGTCAAACCTAAACTCCTGAAATTTTTACCAGACATCCACCATCACCTTAGTAGCACTCCTGTAAAAATTTCACATTTATTTGAGTACAACAAATGCAGTTATGAAAAAGACAAGACACAACTAGTATTAAAAACCTAACTGCATAAATCTATTTTTACAGCAAAATATTTAAACAAAAACATGCCATATTATAGATCTACTGCATACAAAATTTCACAAGGATTCCAAAAAGTCCTCATTTACTATTTTATGGTTTTTGTACTAATTACTATGAATTTTCAAATTTCTGCATAGAATATGCATAAAAGGAGAAACATAAAAGAAAAACACTTTTACGTCGAGAACCCTAAACTTTTCACGAACTGAACAAGCCCAGAACAGTAAACTCTTGTCTCTGGCTATTTTACAATGGAAACCTTGATACTTGTTTCTATTTACACTTCACCCCATCTTCTTCTTCAGACCGAACACGAGAGACAGAGGGGCGCTGCGGCCGTTAGGACCGGCCAGCGGCTGCATCGGCCGGTTGGGGAAAGGGCACCGCAGCAAGGGGGGGCAGGCCAGCTCGGCCGTGGCCATGCCCTAGCCATGCTCTGGCCTAGACTTGGCCGGCTGGGGCCTGCTGTGCCTGGCCATGTGCGCAGGGAGGGGCTATGCGCATGGCTAGCCCGCGGCGACGAGCGGTCCCCGGCAACGCTGGATCGAACGAGCACGCGTGCAAAGCAAAAGAAGGAGCCAGACGGTTGGCCAGGCGAGGAGGACGCAGCAAGAAGCAGGAACGGGCAGCGTGGAAGCTTCTCTACGGCTAGCCATGGCGAGTGGCATGGTGTCGGCTTGGAGAGAGCGGGAGAGGGAAGGGGAAATGAGAGAGAGAGAGAGTGGAGAGGAGGGTACCAGTCCTTTACTTAAGCAGGCAAGGAGGCGAGCTAGCGACCATGCAAGCAGCGAGGGCGCCACGTGACCTGCAACGCCTCTACATGGTGTCGGCCATAGAAACCCAATTCAAAAGCATGAAGGAGCTGCAATACTACCTCAAATCTATGTCTGAAACCCATACTTCGTACCTCCGTAACTCCTAAACCACGACGAGTTAGCAAGAGCTCTATTAATAAAAGTTGTATATCTACATACCATCTCCAACTTTTGTTAAAGAATCAAAGTTTGATTAGGCCTAGGTTGGAGAGATACAAGGATCTAAAGTGGGGTACACGAAACTAAAAACTCAGTTTTAGTCCATTAGGGACTTCGCTAAATTTTTGAGCTCCAGAAACAGTAATACATTCACTTTTGGAGGCCATGATAGACTAATTTAGAGACTAAACTAGCTCTTGACCCCTAAACAAAGTTTGTTCTACTCCACTCAAACTTCAACTTTTGTTTAGGTTCCACTACCATGCAAACCTTCTAAGCCATAGTTGGAACCAAGTCAATGTAGCATCATGATAAAGCTTAAATTACCCTTTTTGATCTATTGGAGCATTTTCTGGCCACATGCTCAACATGAACCCTTCATAACTTTTGTTCATGAGTGTAAGTAGAGTTGTTTAAGCGAAGGTTGCAATATTTGTTTGTCATGACATGTTCTCATTCACCTAATAAAGTAATTCAGGCAAGGGCATAACTTATCATTTCATGTGACTTCTTGATTCTAAACTTCATTAAACTTTTCCAATCATCCATGTGGGTGGAAATTGATGTGAGGCACATGAAATAAGCACCTTCAACATTAATTAGGTATATATCTGAAAAAGGCTAATATGCAAGCAATGTGTGTTGCCCAAGTTTAAGTTGGAGCTCATTCTTGTAGATTTGATCTTGGCACCTTCATCACCACTTAACATGTCATGTTCACTACTAGGGATGTGTACATCAATGATGCTCTTCTTTCATCACTGAAGACTCCAAAATCATCACATGTATTATTTTATGATGAATTTGTGATGATATGGTATTCGTCATTGAATGCGCGTCATATTTTACCTACCGTGATGAAATGTCGATTTTCGTCATAGATGTGCATTTGTTCTATGATGAAATGGCCATCAGTCATAGAAGTGTATTCTTTCTATGATGATCTATTTTTGTCATTGATATAGCCCCTTTTCGTCATGACTTGCCGTCTGTTAGGTGGCCAGATGACGTCTGCCACGCTAGCAGCTGACGTGTCTTGTCCACGTGGCACGTCCACATTGCAGGTGACATGTCCGACCACTGTGGCAGCTGACGTGGCCAGTGATGTGGATGGTCCACATGTCCAATTTTTATTGGGCCACAAGGCTTGCTGTGATAGGTTCTCATTTTCAGTCACTGAAGTAAATAGAAATTCATCATAGAATCAATTACCAAATCATCACAGAAAGGTCAGATAATTCATCACAAGTTCACATGCTGATTTCATTACAGAATGCAAATAATACTAGAATGACCAAAAGCTTCCATAAATTAACAGGTCTAGTATTCCAATGACCAACAACTTAATCAACAATTCTAAACTTGGTTCACATAACTCACTAGACAACACATTTGAACTACTAGTTTCATCTCAGTTCACATTAACATCATAGGAAATAATAAAAAGTTGCCAACCACCAGCAACATAAGTTACTACATAAATAAAATCACTAGCAGACCCCTTGCTTAATGAACCAGCAGCTATGAGCAGTGCTCATGTCGAAGAAGCATTATTGATGGCCAAGATACGCTTGAGCAGTGCATTGTTCTCCTCCATTGCCTTGTTGCTTATCTCTGTCAGCTTCTTGTACTCCTCCATCTCCTTTTGTGTCCTCGCCAGCTTTTCCTCAGCTTCTTCACTTCTCTTCCTGAGTTCATCGATTTCACCTTGTATAGCAGCCATAGCTTTAGCTGCTAGTTGCTCCCGAAGCTCGCTTTCATTTTACTGATGATGATTTGGAGGAATGGCACTAGTTTGATGCCAACACTCTTTAGGAAAAGGTTTGAGCTATTCTGAGAGAGCACCTAGGACACAACCTGCACACTAGACACTACTGTCTCACCTTTAGCAACAGGTTCTGTCCTCAAAGCTTTCATATTTGACTGAAACAGCAATGACCCATCATTAGTTGATACTTATTGCATTAATTTGAGGAGGAAATATCACACAAGATGTATTTTAAAAAATAAAAACCTATGCTGCATTGATAGAAACTGACGTCAAAAAACCACCAGTCACAAATTTATCACATGTCATTTCATATAGGAAGTAAAAGATATCATTAATCCACCATATACGAAGCAACATATCTCATTAATCCACCATACATTTTATATAAGTCAGCTATATACAAAACTGATGGCTATAAGAACAACTATGTCTAGACATCGAGCGATATATAAGAACTGATTCCAATATATTGAAGGGACCAAAAAAATGGTGAGAAGTAACAGCTAGCACAACTTAAGTCTTGGATTTCAGGGTGTACCATTATTTTCCACACACATCACAGGGGGAAGCTTGTTCGGCTGCTTCAGCTGTGCTTCTTCCACATGCATGACCACTTGGACATGTTAGTCTCCTGCATAAAAATATTGTAGGACACAAGGCTGCATTAACTAACTGTGGTGATCATGTGAGGAAAATAAAAATAAAAATAAGCATTAACTAACTGCAGGTCGCGTTCTGACCAAATCTTCCTTCTTAAAACACTTATGTACTATCTGGATGGTTAGTTAAGATGTGCATATATGAATATATCTACTACCAGCAGTACTTAATTTCATTATCCACGCTCAGTCAATAGATGCTTAAGATTGAATGGTTACTCTTCCAAGATCAGTTGATACTAATGGAATCTGACAACTCAAAGTAAACATGGAACAGTATCCTAGGCAGCATTGTAGCATATAAATAAAGCCAATGCTTTGCAAATATTTAGATGCATTGATCTAAAGCTTTCATACCAGAGCTAACTACTGTGGTAGCACAGAATAGAAACCATTGAACATCACACTGTTCCTAGCTAACTAAAAATGGGATTGTACCATGAACAGACAACAATAGCATTTATAAATTATTTACAAGCCATGAAACTATTAGAAAGTATCAACTGATCTTGCATATTTGCATAACACAGTAAGAAAGTTGAAACAACAACTCATTGGTTTTGGCTTCTTACAATGTAGAGATCAAGGTAATCCAGCTGTAATCCTTGAGTGTGTTCTGAAGTGCTGACCGAACCTTATCAGGAACCAACTCTGTGCACCTGAAGTTGTCAAATATTGATCACATTTTGCATTTGGAGTGTTAATTGATGACATTTTGGTATTCAGTCGATTACTAGTTTTGTACTTCCGAAGAGACTAGCATCGCCATTCACCTAAAGTTTCAGCTATAATGATTATCAACCAAACGGCATAGTGAGAGTACTGAGGATGTGCATTACAGTACCTCGGAATGGAAGGAAGCAGGAGCGCACTAGGGGAGGATGAGGAAAGCTCTAGTGCTGCCACCGCTCACCTTGCGCTGACGATGGATCTAGCTCATGCGCCGCCGGATGCACAGTGGCCTGCTACTCATGCACGAGGCTACCGCCATGCTCAGGCGCCGCCACCTCCCGCCTTGTGCCAGTGCCGGATCTAGCATAGCCCTTACCATGCGCTGCCGAATCCTGTCCATGGTGGATCCATCTGCCTCCTCTCCTACCACGGCACGGCGGTTAGGGGGCTCTAGCTGCCTCCGCTCTATTCATCAAGTAGGGCCGACGCATCCTAGTGGCCTCTAGTTCTTGCTGACCGTGAGGGAGAGGTGAGTGTGGCACAGCATAGGATTAGACCATTGGGGGCGGCAGCTGGCGACTGGTGGACAGGAGGAATTGAGGAAGCCAGCTCTGCTACGGCTCTATGTCTCATGACGGGGAGAAGAGAAAAGGAGGCGCAGGAGAGGGGTGGTGGTCTAGTGGTGGTAGAGTACAGGAAGAGGGTAGGGTTTCGTGGGTTTTATATGAAGTATAGCGTATATGGACCGTCCCTTTTGAGATCTAACGGCTGAGAGAGAGGGGTCTTGATTTGGGCTGAACCTGAGCATCATTTTAAGGCCCAACATGTCTCATATTTTTTCCATTTTAATCATCACAATTAAATCATAATAACTATGGTTTACATGATACTTATGTGTTCAACATAATTTTTACATTAACTAGACTAGCTAAGAGGTGTTGTCTAGAATTGTCAAGGGTTTTTGAAGTTATTTGCTATTTCTTAAGGTTTAAGTCATTTACTGCATGATTTTGTAAATTAACTCCAACTTAAACTACATGTCATGTCAAACAACATCTCAAAAGACAAAAATATATATAAGAATACATGGTTTATTTGAGCTCACATCTTGAAAATTGGTGGAAATGAAGTGTTTCATTAGGGATACTGGAACTTGTATTTTGGTGGCTCCCACGAAAAAAGGTAATAATAACGTAAAGTAGTTCAAAATAATTAAAATCAAAACTACTAAAATAATTTTGAGACACCAAATAATCTTAAATGAAAATTTGATAAACATCAAAGTTGTAGAGGTCATTAAGATCTATAACTTTTATTTTGGTCATCTTGTCATTTGACAAAATTTGAACCTTTCAAATTTGAAATTTTAAAAAATGACAAGTTCGAACCAAAATTTGAGACCCAAAATGATTTCAACATAAAAAGTGATGAATACTAAAGTTGTTCAACTCATTATTATCTACAACTTTTATTTTAGTCATCTTGTCATTTGACAAAATTTGAACCTTTCAAATTTGAAATTTTGAAAAACGACAAGTTGGAACCAAAATTTGAGACCCAAATTGATTTCAACATAAAACGTGATGAATACCAAAGTTGTTCAACTCATGAATATCTATAACTTTTATTTTGGTCATTTCTTCATTTGACAAAATTTGAACCTTTCAAATTTGAACTTTTGAAAAATGACAAGTTGGAACCAAAATTTGAGACCCAAATTGATTTCAACATAAAAAGTGATGAATACCAAAGTTGTTCAACTCATGAATATCTACAACTTTTGTTTTGGACATTTCTTCATTTGACAAATTCTTAGCACACATTGTTCACTAATCTTACACATGTCTCATATAGTTTATAAAACCTTATGAGAGATGTATCACATTTGTGAACAATGTCGTTACCACTTTATCATATGAAGAAATGGCCAATACAAAAGTTGTAGATCTTGATGAGTTATTCAACTTTGGTATTTATCACTTTTTCAGCTGAAATCATTTGGGGAACCAAAATCTTATCTGAAAGTTGCATTTTTTTAAATTCAAAATTTAAATTGCTCAAAGTTTTCATATGTATATATTGACAAAACAAACAAAATAAATTGATAGATAATGATTTAAGAAAATTTTAGGAAAAAAAAATCATCAGATTTGGAGTTAGTACGAGGAAGAAAAACTAGTTACAAAGTTGATCCACACATTAAAAAAAGAAATCACACTGTTCACTAAGATCATGTAAGGATCATCTAGAATAGTGTGATTTCTCTTTTTAATTTGTGGGTAAACTTTGTAACTAGTTGTTCTCCCTCATACTAACTCCAAATGTGATGGTTGTTTTTTTCTAAAAATTTCTAAAATCATGCTTTAGCATTTAAGTTTGATCAAACTTGGATGTGACAATGTTTTATACATTTTAAAATTTGAAATTTGAATTTTGACAAGTTCAAACCAAAGTTTCAAACCCTAAATGATTTCATATGCAAAAGTGATGAATACAAAAGTTGTTCAACTCATCAAGATCTACAACTTTTATTTTGGTCATCTTGTCATTTGACAAAATTGGAACCTTTCAAATTTGAAATTTTAAAAAATGACAAGTTCGAACCAAAATTTGAGACCCAAAATTATTTCAACATAAAAAGTGATGAATACCAAAGTTGTTCAACTCATTAATATCTACAACTTTTATTTTAGTCATCTTGTCATTTGACAAAATTTGAACCTTTCAAGTTGGAATTTTTGAAAAACAACAAGTTCGAACCAAAATTTGAGACCCAAAATGATTTCAACATAAAAAGTGATAAATACCAAAGTTGTTCAACTAATTAATATCTACAACTTTTATTTTAGTCATCTTGTCATTTGACAAAATTTGAACCTTTCAAATTTGAAATTTTGAAAAACGACAAGTTCGAACCAAAATTTGAGACCCAAATTGATTTCAACATAAAAAGCGATGAATACCAAAGTTGTTCAACTCATTAATATCTACAACTTTTATTTTAGTCATCTTGTCATTTGACAAAATTTGAACCTTTCAAGTTGGAATTTTTGAAAAACAACAAGTTCGAACCAAAATTTGAGACCCAAAATGATTTCAACATAAAAAGTGATGAATACCAAAGTTGTTCAACTAATTAATATATACAACTTTTATTTTAGTCATCTTGTCATTTGACAAAATTTGAACCTTTCAAATTTGAAATTTTGAAAAACGACAAGTTCGAACCCAAATTTGAGACCCAAATTGATTTCAACATAAAAAGCGATGAATACCAAAGTTTTTCAACTCATGAATATATACAACTTTTATTTTGTTCATTTCTTCATTTGACAAATTCTTAGCACACATTGTTCACTAATCTTACACATGTCTCATATAGTTTATAAAACCTTGTGAGAGATGTGTCACATTTGTGAACAATGTCGTTACCACTTTATCATATGAAGAAATGACCAATACAAAAGTTGTAGATCTTGATGAGTTATTCAACTTTGGTATTTATCACTTTTTTAGCTGAAATCATTTGGGGAACCAAAATCTTATCTGAAGTTGCATTTTTTTAAATTCAAAATTTAAATTGCTCAAACTTTTCATATGTATATATTGACAAAATCAACAAAATAAATTGATAGAGAATGATTTTAGAAAATTTTAGGAAAAAAATCATTAATTATTATGTTATATGTTTACAAATAGAAAAACATGCATGCCTTTATCACAAAACGGCGAGTGCTCTAGTGGTAATGCACCAACATGTCTAGCAGCAGGTCGCGGGTTCGAATCTCCCTGCGTGTGCTATTTTTTGGCAAAAAAAAGGGAGGCGGAAGGATGCAGGTCCACCTGGACCGTGTGGGCCACGCTGCCCCACTTGTTTGCTGCCACGTCCTCAGGCTGAGACCCGCTGGTGGGACCGCATCGCCACGTCTTTGAGGTTGGGACCCAATGGTGGGACCACGTCGCCACATCCTCGAGGTGGGACCTGCTGGTGGGACCATGGCACCATGTCCTCGAGGTGGTACACGAGCCAAATGATCTATGATGATTTAGTTTTGTTGTTTTATGATGATTCTTTTGTTTTTGTCATTATTCTTCATGCCAAAGCTCCGTCACTTATTACTTATGACAAAGCTAGAAATTTCGTCATAGAAAGCTCTTGTTCTGTGATGAAATTTGTAAGCGTCACGACTGAATCATCATTGATGAACACATTTATCATAGTGGTTTGAGCTTAAACCCATTGCTTAACTGGTGACAAACACGTGGGGTGTTATAGCCCTCCCCCTTAAAGGAATCGCGTCTCGAGATTCAGGACGAAAGACTTTTATGGAAGAGAGACATGTTACTAGTTTCCAATATCAGCGATAGCTTTAGGCTACATAGCTTCAAACATCAGAGGGACCAAATTGGTCGAGACAACTTTCTATACTTGTTCTTTGTAGTAAATTTTTGTTAAAAGGATTTCATTCATTGGCTCCCATAAAGCATTATTACATTAGGAGGAATACAAGATAGCACTGTCCTATGTACTTTGTCCTCAATGTACGAAGAGTAATACAAGCGTAGACTAAATACTTGTAACATCTACTTCCTTAGTGGATATAGCATAGACCATATGGACTTTGCACTAGACCATAGTCTGTTGATGGATATTCCTTGCAACGGTGCTATATTTGTTCACAAGGTTTGAAAAGCAGTTCTCTACTAAAGTGGCTTGAGCACAACTTTTCATAAAGGATGTGATCGTAGACGGGGTAAACATCCTTTGAGGGTATGAGAAGCTAGCTAACCAATATCCAAGCTAGCTATAGCGGTGCAAGCACTCAGATGTCAACTGATGGAAAGCTACATAATGTTCCATGTGTGCAGTGCTTCTTCTCTAATAACAACACTGTATTATCTGAGTCTGTTGAGTGAGCGGTGAATGTAATAGCTGACTCTGTTGACTCAATGTTTTTGATGAACATTATTTGAGGGAATCCTCATATCCAAGTGGCAACAATTATCTGAATTGTATCTGAGGCAACCTCTTGGGTAAAACACATGGAAGGTACCAAAGGACAAGGCAGCATTGAAAAACATTACCAAGGATGATGGATAGCGAGGCCTAGAGTACAATAAAAGTTGCAAGTATTTCCTCAAACTAGGGAAATAGTTCACTACCATGCATTTTGAGTATGATTTTCCTTCATGGTGCAGTTACTCAGTACGTTGAGTTGACTTGCACTATATCAAAACTATCTTTGTGGAACTACTTTTGACATTGGGGCTTCATTTCTATTGTTAGTCAATATCTCCAAATCACAATTTGAAATATGTTGTTTGACACCTTTCAAATTGCTTCCGACTTGCAAGGGTACAAATTGACTCATAGAACACCTCGATTTCTCGAACATTGTTGATAGAAGAGGCCAAGAACAAGGTACAAAGGGGTCCAAGGAGTCTTCTTTAGGGCATCTAAGGATTATCTAGCAACAATTATTGACCACATTACATACCTTGGCATCAATTGCAAACACAACTTTCGAAGGCGAAGGATGATCGCAGTCACAAAGAAATTACAGATTCTATACTCTTCGGTTTTCTATTCATATTTCACAAACTATTGCTCCATTGTGCATGAATTTTGGTAGGAATATAGATCCATGAGTCCCTTAACTGCTCACCAAAATTCAGCTCAAACGGACATGGTTTGACTGTACAAACAATGCGGCTACCAAAACTGCTCTATTCTGTAATTATAGCGTACCAAATTGACAAAACATCTTTCAAATCCAATGTTTCACTCAACCAATCCTCAAACAAACTTAAGGCATCAACGTATCCTAAGTGAGGAATGAGGTCACCAAAGTTTGAGGCTGTTCCAACCATGTTTGAGTCACTAATCGTTGGCTTGAAGATGTTCGGTTTTGTACCCTAAAATCTAGATAGATTTCTCGTTCTTCTCTTTCTTTGCTTCACACGTTGTGGTGTGTGTTCTATACTCTTGATCTCTTTGTATAGCAGCAGCAGTAGCTCCTTTCTCTGAGGATGTAGACTAAGGTTTTCCATATGTGGTTCTCAGGAAACAACTTAAATCGTTTGATTTAGACACCAACTTGACGACGCACAAGCATTGGACTTGTGGCTATGTTTTCGGGACACAAAGCATACTCTTCATGGAGGGGCTGTCCTACAGAGACAAGGAACCATTCCTATATATCCTTCGGCACTTCATCTAATAGAGTCCGGACACATGTGTTAGTGGCACCTAGGGGCACAAAGATGCTGACTAAAACTAGGGACATGCTTTCGCTAGCTCCTACATAGCCGATACAACATCTTGTACTATCTGCGTGATTGTCCAAGATGGAATTGACTTGATAGTACAGGTTATGGAAAACAAAGCAGTAGTTGCATTGCTAAATGGCTTGTTGTTTTGTTGCTTACATTGCTCTGCGAGACATAGCCTTCATAATTAGTAAAAAGTTGTCACCTAGCCGGAGGTTAAGCTTCCTACTAGTAACTAATCAGTTGTCTCTCAACACTAAAAGTTCTAAATCTTCACACTTGCCAACATAGTTGTGATTGATGCATAACAAATGGTCGCCATCGAAGTCAGCAGGCAAGGGGTCACACTAGTGATGGTTGATCTGGACTGTGCGATCCACATGCACATAATGATAAAGACTTGGATAGCCAGGTCATAATCACAATGTGACATTCGATTCTTATCTGACTAACAACTTGTCCAACATTAAGTGTTGTGTGCCTTTTTGATCCAATGAGAATGACATAGGTTGCTCACTAGATGACTGACATCATTATAGGGACCGTCAAGTAGAGTCACATGTCTACCATCTCTTATAGTCTGTTATTGTTTATGTCAATGACCTGTTCTTCAAAGGTTATCCTTTGGATGGCTCTAGAAGGAAGTCCTATGGTATCTAGTTCGACGTACAGATCTTCTGACATGCTAAGGAGAGATAACCGAGGAAGAGTTCATGTGAAAATAACACATCGGTGCAGTTCGGCAATGGATCATGACTAGGAACCTCGATACCAGCGTGTGCTAAGCAGCATAACCTTGTGTGCGCTGCCCACAGGAGGCTCTCGGTTTTTTCATGGCATTGTAGATCGCTAATCGTGGCACCATTACTGAACATACAACCCACAAGAATTTTCACATGGCACAAATTTAGTTGCACAGGAGCAAGCACTATGCGAAGGAAGGATAGCAAACAAAGGTAGTCACAAGGTTAGGAGCCAACAAGGAGGCGATCAGAAGATCAAAACATAGCGCAAAAGAACATAGCCTAATTGCCGAAGGCAACTAAGCAGGAGACTTTTGCTTAATTTCCATAAATGCCTTGTGTCCACCAAGGTGATTACCAGGTAAAGATTAACATGAGATTTGGTCTTGCCAAGAAGCAACATGAGATCAAGACTGATAAACATCCAGAGACTTGAAAGGGTTGGAGGCAAAATAAACGAGATTCGAGGGCCAGAGCCAATGGACTGACTAGGGATTGAGTTAATAAAGCAATGACATGATCTATGAGGAAAAGGTTCCAAAGCTAGGATAGATAGCAATTAGCATTGCACCAGATCATCTGTAGAAGAAGGAGCAATGAGATCTAACAAGGATTTTTGAGCAGGGTCCTCCCACACAGGAGCGGGACAACCACAAAACATGCAAGAAATCATGAAAACTAAGCTTGGGCCTAAGGTCAAGCAAAGGCATGGATAAAGGTCTCTGTAGCGCAACATTCAAGGGCTAGCAACCATGTGTACAGGCTCAGGTTCCTAAGAGAGAACTCAATTGGAAACGACAACCATGGGATTATCAACACATGGACGTTGTTCCTGGATAGCACTCTTCCACACTCATATGCTTATCGAGGACAAAAGGGTGACAACTACGTCACTACCTAGATAACGAGCATCCTCACATATATCCTGTTCTTAAGCGAGCATTTCGAAACACTCAATCCAATTAGCTTAAGTGACTATTACTAAGAACAAAGCTCGCACCTAACAAGTAGTCACCTACTGCAACACCACTACACATAAACTTGGTAGTAAGGTGTTGTTATCTTTTTATTTCCTTTTTACTAAGTAGGTGGATATCTCTACAAAACAAGTTTTACTTACCTTTAATAATTTAGTTTTTCGAAGGGGTGAAGTTTTTGCTAATTAATAACTTGTCATCTCTTTCCTTTGGAAACAAACATACAAGACGAAAACTAATCACACACTACCTTCAAGCATAGCTATTCAAGCAGCATGGGACAACGTATTTTGTCTAGCTTCACATAGGGAAGATAGTAACATCACATTGATCACAAGTTACTTAATATTAGAACAAAGTGAGGGAAGCATATTTATGCACAAGCACAATCATGATGCATGCTCATCCTATTCGTCCTCACGAAATTGCCAGCCTAAGGTGGCAATCACGTTCTATGTCGGTGGCATAACACGTACTCTCTCGATATATAGCTAGTCGTCAGCTACATTCAATCTACGCATTCGTGGTTAGCGTACCTGTAGGCAAATTCATTGCAGCCCATCCCCACAAGAGATAAATAATCACACAATGAAAGCAGTAAACTAAGATACTCTCTATATATACATCCCTAGATATATATACTTCGGTATCCATAGCTACCCAACAGATATACCCACAATTAAGTACCTTCATATATACATGTGTGTAACATATAAATATTCCAGTAACCACAGCTAACTCTCCCCTAGACCAACAGTTGAACGGTCATGATCTCACAACTCACACTTACCTGGGCGTAGAGGCAATTGATCCATACATTACTATTCAAGCGAATGACATCCATACAATAGCACGCCGTATGGATGACGAAAGTAAAACCCCCATGTTAGTACTTAGATAGCCACCTAATAGTCCTTAACTAGGGCATAAAGGAGGATGTCGCTAGCATAGTTTTGTAAATTAATTTTTGACAAATTTGCCTATAGCTAAAGTTTTAGTCAAAATAGACTTTTTAAAACCAAAACTTTGTTTTTAAAACGACGTACATGACAGTATTATGCTTAATCTTGCTCTGATGCCAGCTGTGATAGAATCGCCCAATTTATACAAGATCAAGTACGGCTGTCCCCGCTAACACATTGACATGCGCATACTTTCACTTATATAAACCCGGTAGTCCATCGAGTGTCTTAAAAGACCTCAGGTAAATCAACATCACAACCAAGATCACGTGATTAAGCAAATACACATCACATACGTAGAGTTGCAGCAGAAATAATATTACAAATGGGTTCACAAATAATAGTACAAGTTTAGGTTTCAAGAATGATTACTGAAAACAACATAGCTTTCAAATGATTACATTAATATAAGTTCCAAATACATTGTTAGCATAAGTGACATCATCTGACAAAAGCATATAGACGAGAAGTAACTATAGAATCACCGAGCCCACCGGTGGTTATCCACCATCTTCAATAGGCCGAGAACTTCACCTGCAACATGGTGGGATAAACCCTGAGTACTCGAATGTACTCAGCTAGACTTATCTGTCATAAATCAGAAATAAAGTGACACTAAGGATTATGCAAGGCTTTATCAGTGGATCTTGCTGGACAACCTCTTTGCATAAAAGCTTGAGTAATCATTAGCATTATTAACCTGTACTAGCAGTGACTTTTAGCCATTTCGTACCATCTATATTAGCACCTATACTAATCAATCACTTGATTAAGTTGCAAACAATAATAACCATATTAGGTATTTCATGGCTCATTATCATCATCATCATCATTTAACCATATCTTTAAATTTAGTGAATCTACAGTTGCCGTTGCTCAGTCAAGTTCTCACTATCCGGGAGAGACGGCGATTCGAATCAATTCCTATCCAGCTAGAGGGGTATTCCTAACACAAACCCTGCTTCCCCTATCAGGGTCGCAAACAAGTAACCTTTGGTACAATTCAGGAGTCGCGGGTCCGATCAGTCTCACAAAATTAGAGAACCACTCTGCCATGAGTGCTCGATGACTTAACCCGCCCTTGGGCTTATGCCAATGGCTCTTCGCATATCCTTACTGCCATCTAGATTGCGACCAACTGCTTGTGCTCCTGGCCTGAATCGAGCTACTAGGCTTCACTGGTCGGAACGAGTTATCTAGCAAGCTAAATGTTAGGATGCATTCAACATGACATGAGGACATACAATGTATCGGTCCTTAAATGACACAGACTGGGGATAGATTCACACCCAAGACCTCCATGCCTTGTTGCTGCACTACCATCTTCCCGTCCGGTCTCCATTCATTATTAACACATGGTTCTTTTCCCACTGATAGCAAATATAGCCAACCATGACCAGAGCTCATCCTACATCTCACAGGTGACAGGAAATCACTCGACTTCTACCAGGTCTATGCATAGCTAAGCATCATTCGATCCTACACTTAATTAGGGTTCATAGGATTTTATCTAGACAAAGTAAGGATATAATGCAACAATTGGTTCCAACCTATTCCTATACTTCATGCATCATCAACAATAAAAGATACTCAAGATATTTGTAAAAACATGGGAGACTTAGAATGCTCCGGGGCTTGCCTGGAATCCAACACTAGGTTAGTGTTTGTTAGACGACACTCGCTTGGTGAGCATCTCCTGTTCAAGCATGTACTCCAGGGGTCCTTCCATCTTCGGGTTTGGCTCCAACATCCCATCCTTCACGTGGTTCATCTAGCGTACCTAGATGAGAAGCAAGATGCAAGTGTATGAATATGAAGAATGGTAATATGAGATGCATCACATAATAGCATTCAAGGCAAACATAAGACCATGCAAGACATAGGCACCTAGAGTTATTTAGCTAAACATCACACAATCTATTATAAAGGGATAGTAAACATATTAGGCATAGCACACAAGTGAACTTAAGTTCAGACATTGCACACATGCATTAATCAAGAACTAACCAACATGTTTAGCCAAAACAAGAGCAAGCTAAGGCAATCACCTAGCACATGTATAGAAATCTAGACAGCAGAACAACAGTCACTTGTTTTATCCATAACTAGAGATATAAGCATCCAACAAGGGTGACCCTAGACTTTCTGGAAAGCTAATGACATTGCCTACAACATTGTTATTATCACCACAAGGTGATTCTACCATTAACAAGGTCAATCAAGCACAATTGCGCACCTCTGTCCAGACTTGGACAGATTCAGCCATGCAACTTCACAAGCTTATAACTGGAGTTTTACTAATCCAAAAGACATGCAACAAGACAATATGGAAATACTATGAAATTTTCTACAATTCATATTTAAGCATCCCAGCATGATTCCCAAGTTAAAAGGGTCAAACAGTCACATTTATCAAATCTGGTCCAGAAATTCTAGAGAACTACAATTTCTGAAGACCA
Organism: Miscanthus floridulus; assembly: GCF_019320115.1. Taxonomy (NCBI): domain Eukaryota; kingdom Viridiplantae; phylum Streptophyta; class Magnoliopsida; order Poales; family Poaceae; genus Miscanthus; species Miscanthus floridulus. Next base: position 53,373,000 of record NC_089583.1, on the reverse strand, counting down.
ACTTAGAACAGTCATAACTCACAAAATATTTGGCCAAATGCCATGAAAATTTAACACAAGATGTTTAAGTGAGTTATCTACAACTTTCGTATTATCATATTAAGATGATTCTACAGCTAACAAGGTCAATTAATTCAATGAATGAATCTCTGTCAAAAACATGGATAGAAACTGATATGCCACTTTAAACAACGATAAATGAAGTTATACAAGTCCAATAAATGTGGTTCTGGACTTTTTAGAAAGGTTAATAAATTATAAACAACTTTGTTATAAACACCTAAAGCTAATTCTACTATAATAAGGCCCCACAATACCAACAAGGCCATCCTATCTGGGTTTGGGCAGAAACTGCCACAAAGATTTAAGCGACTATAACTAAAGATCTACTTAACCAAAAATCATGATATTTCACTTTTTGGAAAGATTAAGAAAAGTACTACAACTCATGCATTGTCATCAAGTCATTATTCATAACTTAACTGATTCAATTAATTCAAACATGCAGACCTATTTAGAATAGGAGCAAAGCAACATAGGGCAATTGTTATTTTTATAACTCTTAAACCGTCACACCTAAACTCCTGAAATTTTTAACGGACATCCACCATCACCTTAGTAGCACTCCATAAAAATTTCACATTTATTTGAGCAAAACAAATGTAGTTATGAAAAAGACAAGACACAACTAGTATTAAAAAACTAACTGCATAAATCTATTTTACAGCACAACATTTAAACAAAAACATGCCATATTATAGATCTACTGCATACAAAATTTCACAAGGATTCCAAAAAGTCCTCATTTACTATTTTATGGTTTTTCTACTAATTACTATGAATTTTCAAATTTCTGCATAGAATATACATAAAAGGAAAAACAAAAAAGAAAAACACTTTTACGTCGGGAACCCTGAACTTTTCACGAACCGAACAAGCCCAGAAAAGTAAACTCTTGTCTCTGGCTATTTTACAATGGAAACCTTGATACTTGTTTCTATTTACACTTCACCCCATCTTCTTCTTCTGAACCGAACACATGAGAGACAGAGGGGCGTTGCGGCCATCGGGACCGGCCAGCAGCTGCATTGGTCGGCTAGGGAAAGGGCACCGCGGCAAGGGGGGACGGCTAGCTCAGCCATGGCCGCGTCCTAGCCACGCTCTGGCCCGGACTTGGCCATCTGGGGCCTGCTGTGCCTGGCCACATGCGTAGGGAGGGGCTAGCGCCCATGGCTACCCATGGCGACGAGCGGTCCCAGGCAGCGCTGGATCGAACGAGCACGCGTGCGGAGCAAAGAAGGAGCCAAACGGTTGGCCGGCAAGGAGGATGTAGCAAGAAGCAGGAATGGGCGGCGTGGAAGCTCCCCTACAGCCGGCCATGGTGAGCGGCATGGTGCCAACTTGGAGAGAGCAAGAGAGGGAAGGGGAAAAGAGAGAGAGTGGAGAGTAGGGTACTGGTCCTTTACTTGAGCAGACAAGGAGGCGAGCTGGCGGCCATGCAAGCAACGAGGGCGCCACGTGACCTGCAACACCTCTGCATGGTGTCGGTCATAGAAACCCAATTCAAGAGCATGAAGGAGCTATAGTACTACCTCAAATCTACGTCTGAAACCCATACTTTGTACCTCCGTAACTCCTAAACCACGAGTTAGCAAAAGCTCTATTAATAAAAGTTGTATATGTACATACCATCTCCAAGTTTTGTTAAAGTATCAAAGTCTGATTAGGCCTGGTTGGAGAGATACAAGGATCTAAAGTGGGGTACATGAAACTAAAAACTCAGTTTCAGTCCATTAGGGACTTTGCCAAATTTTTGAGCTCCAGAAACAGCAATACATTCACTTTTGGAGGCCATGATAGACCAATTTAGAGACAAAACTAGCTCTTGACCCCTAAACAAAGTTTGTTTTACTCCACTCAAACTTCAACTTTTGTTTAGGTTCCATTGCCATGCAAACCTTCTAAGCCATAGTTCAAACCAAGTCAAAGTAGCATCACTATAAATCTCAAATTACCCTTTTTGATCTATTGGACCATTTTCTGGCCACATGCTCAACATGAACCCTTCATAAATTTTGTTCATGAGTGTAAGTAGAGTTGTTTGAGCAAGGTTGCAATATTTGTTTGTCATTACATGTTCTCATTCACCTAATAAAGTAATTCATGCAAGGGCATAACTTGTCATTTCATGTGACTTCTTGATTCCAAACTTCATGAAACTTTTCCAATCATCCATGTGGGTGGAAATTGATGTGTGGCACATGAAATAAGCACCTTCAACATTACTTAGGTATATATCTGAAAAGGGCTAATATGCAAGCAATGTGTGTTGCCCAAATTTAAGTTGGAGCTCACTCTTGTAGATTTGATATTGACACCTTCATTACCACTTAACATGTCATGTTTGAGCTTAAACCCATTGCTTAACTGGTGACAAACACCTAGGGGTGTTACTGGTTAGTTGCTAATCTTGAGATGAATAGCTATAATTAACATGGTGACCGAATTATAAAATGTATAGCTCAACTACTGGCTTTTTATGCAAAATGTTATCAAGCTAGCTCCAATTATAAAGCCTTGCATGATCCTTGGTTTCACTTTATTTCTGGTTTATGATGGGTAAGTCTAGCTGAGTACATTCGAGTACTCAGGGTTTATCCCACAATGTTGCAGGTGAAAATCTTGCCCTGAGGAAGATGGTGGCTAACCACCGGTGGGCTCGGTGACTCTATATAGTGTTGTCATATATGCTTTTGTCAGAGGATGTCATTTATGCTAGCAATATATTTATGCTAGCAGTTCTCAGTTATGTTGTTTTTACTAATTGGTTCTAAAAACCCAAACTTGTACTATCATTGGTGAACCCAGTTGTGATATTATTTCTATTGCAACTCCATGTATGTGATGTGTATTTACTTAATCATGTGATCTTGGTTGTGATGTGGATTTATCGAGGTCCTTCATGACACTCGACAGACTACCGGGTTCATATAAGTGAAAGTATGTGCATGTCAACGTGTTAGCTGGGATAGCCGTACTTGATCTTGTATAAATTGAACAGTTCTATCATAGCATATAATTAGTGTTAGTGACCGTCAACATCCTCGCGCTTCCTCTTGGACTCATTGTCGCTCGAGGGGGAAGAAGAGTGGTCATCGTCGGTTTTGTTGTCAATGTCATTGAGGGAGGCAAGGAAGGGGTGTAACACCCCTAGCTATTAGCCACTTGCTAAGTAGTGAATCTAGACTTAAGTAAGATATGTCAAGCAATGATCATGATCTCTAGTTTACAATTTTAAAAGTGGTGATGGAAGTGCTTAGGTCAAATCTATGAAATTGAGTCCCAACTTAACTAGGGACAACACACCTTTGCTTACATGTGGACCCTTGTTAAGATGATGCATGAGTAATGTTAAACATGCTTATTTCATGTACATTACATCAACATGCATCCATAGTGAACTTTTGAAAAGTTTCATGAAGTTTGGAATCAAGAAGTCACATGAAATGATAAGTTATAACCTTTCTTGAATTACTTTATTAGGTGAATAAGAACATGTGATGTCAAACAAACCTTGCAACCCTTCTTAAACAATCCTAAATCAACTTAGGAACAAAAGTTATGATGGGTTCATGTTGAGCAAATGCCAAGAAAATGCCTCAATTGGTCTAAAACTCTAATTTAGGGTTTATCGTGATGCTGCTTTGACCAAGGTGAAACTATGATTTTAGGACCTAGATATGAAGTTTGACCTTTAATAAAAGGTGAGGCTTGATTGGAGTACAACATACTTTATTTTTGGACCAAGACCTGATTCAACTCCTATATGACTCAAACAGTGGCCTCCACTTTGAATGTAGTGCTCTTTTGGGCTCTTAGAAATCTTTGTAAGTCCTTGATTGGCAACAGTGGGTTGACATGTTGTGACATTTTTATCTTCCAAATTCATATGGTAACCCAACTAGATTCCTTAATATGAGTTGGAGTACACTGTGTGGAGGAAACAACTGAACAAGTCTCATAACTTTTGGAGATCGTTTGGATGTTCAAATTGAATTTCAAAAATAGAACCTCACACTATTTTGTCCCTAATTGGACTAAATGTCTGAACCTTGAATTTCAGTTTCAGGTACTCCACTTTGGGGCCTTGTATCTTCCAAACCAAGTCAAACTAGTCCAAGATCCTTTAAGCAAAGTTGTTCACCACATATAGCTCTATAGCTCTTAGTAAGGAAGTTTGATCCGCTACAACATGAATTTGGTAGATAGAGAGGGGAGAGTTTGGGGTTTCAGTCGATTTTGAACCAAATTGAAACCTTTAGGAGCAGAGTGTAACAACCCAAAAATCCATACACTAAAAATACCAACTACAAATTTTTTCTTAAAAACTCCCATGTGATGATGAGTGTCATGTATTGAAACCCAACCTAAGAGATGCATTAGGTCTAACCCCAACCTAAGTCATCACACAAGCATGGCATGCCATAGTTAATCATGTTTATTTAAATACTAACAAATGAAACATAGCATATATTGTTAACTCACATGGTGATTTAGATTTTCATTTGCTTTATGTAATGCCTGAAAACTCCTTTAAAGAAACACACCATAAAGTAATTATGATTCAAACCAAAGGATAAATGTTTAAAAAGAAAACTATTTCCATTTGTGTATAACAAAACTACACCTATTTTTGTTGTACAAAATAGCTAAATAAATTCCTAATATATATAAAAATGACATGGGCATCATATCTAAAAGGTACACCAATTTGGAATTCAAATTTCAAACCAAATTTGAATTCAAAACAAGGAAGAAGAAAAAGAAAACAGAAAAAAGGAAAAAGAAAAGAAGAAGAAGCCTCTCAGCCCGCCAGCATGCAGCAGCCTAGCAAGCAGCCCCGCCTGTGCATGTAGCAGCAGGCCAGCCCAACTCGCAGTGGTAGCCCAGCGTGCGTTGCCCACGCCCACACGCCTCCCCACTTTCCCTTGCTGCTGCTGCCACACGGGCCCTACATGTCAGCCACCCCTAGTCCACAGTGTCGTCTTCCTCCCCCACACCGCTCATGCCTCTAACCAAGCCCCGACAGCCCTAGCAGGAGCGGGCCAGGGGGATCACGCCTAGGGCATGGCCCTGTCTCCTTGGCACTACGCCTAGACAACCACGCATGGACCGTTGGATGCAAGCACGCGCCTTCGATCCCCCTTGATCCCCATCCGCCGTTCACCGGGCTCCGCCGTTCCCCGATCGGCTATAAAGCCCCGGCCCTAGGTGCTGTGAGCTCCCTTAATGCCCCTGCCGCCACTTTTTGGCCATCTCGTGCACACCTGAGCCAGAGAAGGGCAAGGAAGAAGGAAGGGAGAGGGAGGAGGAAGAAGGAGGCGCCATCGGAGCACCTTCGAAGCCGCCGGAGCAGAAGTCGATGCCATGATCGCCTACAGCAGTGCTGCATGGCTTCCGGAGCTACACGGCCTCGAACCGCCACTTCATCACCACCCTATCACCATCAACACCAATGGTGAGCCCCCCGAGTCTTCCCCTGCTCACCACCGGACCTCACCGTGTTGGCCAAGGCGCTCCACACCGGGAGCACGTAGGCTAGGGCTATCTCCGGCCTCTGGGTACACACACACCCATGCGTACATCCGTGACCATGCTGTGACTGCCCCACCAGAGCCCCATAGTGCACCCGTGTGCCTCGCCATCATCACCATGTTGCCGTGGCCGCCGGGGAGCCCCTACCGGCCGCATGGGAACCCAAAGCCTCGCCTTGAGCCTTGGATGCCCTCGCTGCATCCCCACGGATCCGTAGAAGCTCACACGCCCCACCGAAATTCCTCTCCAAGGCCATGGCCACCACACCGATGCCGCCATCATGCTCGAGCCACCGATCACCATGGCTAAGGCCCTAGGAAGCTTTGGCAGCCACTTTGACCCCACCATCGCAGTCACCATGGCGTGGGGGAGCTTTTCCCCTCCTCAATTGGACACCAGCGCTGCTAAGGGAGCTCGCCAGTGAACTCACCACCGATGGAAGCACTGACGGGAGAGGAGGTAGGGGAATTCCCCTCGTCGGCCACACGCGCATGCACCCGGTGCACATGGACCACAGAGAGAGAAGGGTAGACGAGGTTCACTAGAAGGAGAAGCAGTCCACCGTTGACCGGCGCATGAGTCCACCGTGGACCGCAAGCCATAGACCATAACCCAGTGGAGGCCCAAGGTTGTGACATGGCTGCGTCATAGCCTGCCACTGTGTCTAGGTCAGCCTGGCCTAGACCAGCCCAACCCGAGCCCACCAAAGCCCATTTGAGACCCAGTCCGAGTTGACCGTTGATTGGTCAACATTGACCATTGACCTAGGCCCACATGTCAGTGGCACAGACACTCTGGGCCCACATGTCAGATGATGATGTCATGCTGACGTCACACTGGGACCCACATGTCAGAAGCTAACACAGCCGGGGTGACATCATGCTGACGTCACGATGACATCAGCTGCTGACTTCAGCAGCCCTGGTCCCACATGTCAGTGACCATTGACCGTTGACTCACCCGTTGACTGACATTGACTTTGACCGGACCCACATGTCAGTGACCCAAGAGTCCCTAGACCCACCTGTCGGAACTAATGACATTGCTGACGTCATGCTGACGTCAGCTGGACCCCACCTGTCAGCTCAGAACTGAGATGATGATGTCATGCTGACATCATGCTGGCGTCAGCATGCCACGTGGACCAGTCATAGCATGACATGTGTCAGCCCAGAATTAATTCGGCCTTTTCTATTTTCAGAAATGATTTAAACTTCAGAAATTCATAACTAATTCATACGACCTCGAAAAAATACGAAACCTAAGACCAAAATTCATCTAAAATCGAGCTTTACGCAATGAACCCATGTTTGAGTGCATTTGGCTCTTTTGAATTTTCATTACTTCTTTGTGCTATTCTATAGACGTCGCTAACACGACTATAATACGATCGTTGTAGACTCAGAGGAGAACCAGATGGGTGAGGATCGTGAGTACCTATGAGGAGTATAGAGACGACTACACTAAAGGTTCCACATCCCACCCAATCTCATAGCACCTATTACGCATGGCTAATATAGAACTGCTATTGCTTTACTTTACTGTTATAATCATACTATGATAGGACTTGCATGGTAGTATGCTTATTTGATGGCCTTTACCTTAATGCAACCGTACCCCTATATACCCTGCTAGTAGGCTAGACACACGCTTACTGCTATAATTCATTGCTTACACTTCTACTATGCTTATACTACATTAAGGCATGGTGGAAACTGGCATTATCTGGACTATGGGGAGAGTGCTGCGTGTGTGACTTGGGTGTGTGGAAGGTGAGGGTTGTGTCGACCAAGTTGGAGTATACGACGAGCCTAGGGCAAGTCTTGCCATGGGGTGCTACCTGGGCACCCCTAGGAATAGATACCTGTGGTGGGTAAATGGTATATGAGGTGGTCCTGGGTGTGAACCTATGATGGGAGGAGCCCGAGGTGGAGGTGCTGTGGTGGCATAGCAAATGGAAACCCTAATGAAGACATTCTAGCTTGGTCATCCCTAAGGACTTACTAGTACTCAAATTCACCAGGAAGCCTTACGTACCACTCGCCCTATATGGTGCGAGACGGCCAGACTACTTGGTAGGATATTGCCACTACTACTAGGTTGATAGCAGACAATGTAAGGAGGTACAAGGCATGGAGGATTACCCCCACACCCTTCCAAGACTTCATGGAGACCTTGTGGACCCAGCTCATGACTCATAGTTTCAACCACCCCAGACTAGACTTGGGGTGTACTAGGGCTGAATGGTAGAGTGGCATTATCCTAGGCTAGCAAGCGGCCAGAATCAGCCCAATTGATGATGGTCAGTGAGGAAGGTAGATCTTGTGGTTATGTAAAACCTCTGCAGAGTGTATGGTTGATCGATCGATACATGTGCCGACTTGTCGGCTATGGACCTTTCCTGGGTTTCACTTAAACTAGATAGTGAGATGAGTCCTCTTCTTTCCCCGTGAGAGAGTGTCGATCATAGCCAGGGGCTACGGGCCTTGAGACAGTGCTAAGAGGGAGTTGGCCTATCGACTGAGCGAAGGTATGGTGCTAGTGGAGATGGTGGTATATCGATCCCAGGATCGAAACCTGGCTTAGGAAAGGGAATGGGGTGGATGGTGTGTGGGAATGGTGTTAAAACTTGACCAACTATTACTATATACTTGATATGCTACTGCATAGGAAACCCCAGCCTCATAGGTTCCTTTTGATTATATCCAACATGCATCCAACTTCCACAAAGCAATGCTCATAGGGTGGGATTGGCCAGTACAAATCGTACTGATAAATTTTGGCACACAAGTTCTGCTGAGGAGTATAGCTCCGAGGAGTTTGACGAATAAGGGGTTCATGCCTATGCTCGAGTTTGGCGATCTTATCTTCAAGCTGTTCTGAATGAATGCTACTTTTTGATTCCGCCAATACGGTGATGTAATAATTTATGTACTTCCGCACTATTTGTACTCTGAATTTATCATTGTATGGATATGATATTCGACTGGAATTTGGGTAATATGATCTACCATGGTCTTATTACACTTTGACTCTGTGGATTTCCCTTTGCGAAAATCAGGTCGCTTCATAGAGCATCATGACTAACTGGCCACAGCGCATCACTGCCGCATGCCTCACGCACCTGCCTACATGCTCACCACCTCGCCCACGCTCGTCGATATGGAGAACCCAAGCCGCTCCACCTCGCTCTCTCTCTCTGGCTCGCTCTTGCCCTTTGCTCCCTCTTGCTATTTGTCTCTCGTGCTCTCGCACGCCATGGCCAAGACCGAGCAGAGCTTGCCAGCCCCGCTTGCTCCACACCATGGCTCCCTTGTCCATTATTCTCCACCATGGCTTGCCACCCCACCTCACTCAGCATCGCTTGCTGGTCCTCCGGCCGCCTCCACCACTAACGTTGTAGATCACCGCCTTCATGGCTAGTAGCCTATAGACCATCGCTGCCCAAGCTATGCCCCACTACAAGTGTGCAAGCATGCCTTGGTACTCTGCCACCACCACTCATCGCCGGAGGTCGACCACCTCGCTAGGAATCGGCCCTGCCATGGCTTCCTCTGCTCTGTTCCTCGTTGAGGAAGAAGAAAGGGTGAAAAAGAGAATAAAAACTCTTTCCAAGGTTCCTGATGCAAGATTACCAGAGAGAAGGATTTTTTAGATCGAGGCTTGGTTAACTTGTTAACAATCTAGGGTTCCAGATGCAAAAGTGTTTTTCCTTTTCTTTTTCTTATATGCATCTAAATCGGCTCAAACTTTGGAAATTCGTAGTAAATTGCAGAAAAATCATAAAATAGCAAATAAACATGTTTTGGAATCCTTGTGACTAGATCTACGCACTAGAGTCATAATATGATATGTGTTAGTAGAAAGTTTCTGTTGTTTTTATTTAATTATGTAGATTAGGCTTTTCTAGGAATAAATTCATATCTATAGTTGTGGTGCTCCAAAAGAGGTGAAATTTTTATGGTAGGCTACTAGTGTCATATGTGTGCTATGATAAAAATTTCAGGTTTATTGGTGCAAGTGTGACTGAGTTATTGATTTAACTTGCTTAATGCTTAATAAATAATTTTAAATAAGTTATAATTTTTATGAAGGTGTAAAAATGGAAAATGTTGTTCCATTATCTTTGTATGATGTTGTGCTACCATAATAACATATAATATGGCCATGTGTTTGTAGAAAATAGTGTGTTTTAGATTTATCTTGCTCACACATGTTTTCTTGCAATAGCAATTTGTCTTTTTTTAATAATTAATCTATAAAACCTGAGCATGTAATATTTCTACAGTAACCTTGTTTTGATATCACCTATCACCTGTAAAAATTCCAGCTCCCAAGTCTATGTTTAAGATATCACCTAAAAATAATATATATAGGTTGCATTATATAAATAGGAGAGTGAACGTTGCTAATAGATGCTTGTAGTTAAGTCATATGATGCTCCCTTGCTTACACTAAGTTGAAGGTTGCTGAGCTATGATAAATTGTCATACCCAATTTTAAAGACAAAATTGGATATAAAACCATATGTGTGCCTAGGTATCAATTACACACATATAGAGCCAAATTAAAGGAGAATACTAAGCATAGTGCTTTATTACATCACGAATATTTAATCCATTACATAAGGATATCAAAGTCTAGCAACGCAATAATTAAAGATAACTTTGTGGCACCACCATAGCGATAGGGACGGTTGACTGGTTGATCGCAAATCTAGAAATCCTCTAGAAAATCCTCATAACCATTGCCACCTGTTACCCATCCGAGATTTTTATCCAAGTAGTAAATATAAACAAGCGTAAGTACATCTCGTACTCAACAAGAATAACACGGGGTTCATGAGGCTTAAAAGGTAGACACTGGTTTAACTGCATTTAGCTTTTATTGAATCACCGTTTTATGCAATAGAGTAGCAACAAGTTTAACATAACCCAAACAAACACATGATCAAGTAGACATGGATAATGAATAGCATAAACATACTTATCATTAATGATCATCTATTCCATAAGGGTCTAAGGCCGCTCGTGTCTATGAGCACGGCTGTTATAATAGTTTTTAACACTCTGCAGAGTTTGTACACTTTCACCATGAGCCGTGATTTACCCTTTTGCTCGACATGATCAGCCTCTTGATCCACTACCAAGGAAGATCGGCAGGGTTCACTATGAAGTCTTTCAAAGGTTCGTCTAACAAGTTAGGGCCGCTAGGATTCCTCGGCAGGCAGATGTAGGAACCCCTCTTTTGAATGGCACAATTCCTTCATGGCTATACACATAAGAACAGAGGCTGTCCTATACCCAATGTGGCAAGCCCCTTTTACACCTTTCGGTAACCTCTAACAAGCTAGAAAAAGTCCTCATACTAGACTAAAGCCAGAGCCATGTAGCACTTATGGTTGTACTATAAGTCCTGGATTTTTGCTTACAAATAAGTCCTTAAGGAGAGGAATCTAGAGCATCACAAAAACTATGCTCTAACCCCTTGTTCCTTGTTGCTAAAAAGCATCTTTTAGTGTTTATTGCATATACCATTAGTCAAGTTACAAGATCATGGTCTTTAATTGAGCACTAGCATCACTACCCAATGCAAAAACCCATAGGTGACAAGGTATAAGCACAAAGCTAGGAAATCCTTAGTTGTAATCAAGGTAGACATATGCAGTATGAAATTAAATGATTAAAAGTGAGTGGGTGTCAAGGATGATCCCATACTATACTTGCCTTGATCAATGAACTCCTGCTGGTCCTGCTGATCGTCGAAGTAATGGCCTTGATCAACATAGTAAAACTCACCGTCTATACTCAATAATCATCATCAAAGCAACACACATACATCCATGCAATCATGCACAAGCAAATAAGAGCTATGGTTAGAACAGTACACCAATAGAGGGAAAATATGTTTAAAAGCCTATAAAAATATTCTACATGTCACTACGAACACACAGACGTGAGAATCACCGAAATCGGATTTAAAACGGAGAAGATATGTTAATTATAAGCTACGGATGGCAATCCTGTAATTACTACAAACTTATTTTTGAATTAAAAGAAATAAAATTCGGTTTTCATTACTGTGCAGGGACTATGGGTTTGATTATCTAAAAACTAGGGTCTCTTTAGAAAAACTACCAACGAAAGGGTATGTTCTAATATGGAGCGTCGATCTCGATCTGGACGGCTGAAAATCTATGAAAGAGTATAAGAGAGAGAGATGGCTGCACACAGTACTCTGGCACGGTGGTCTCCATTGATGGCAGCGAGGAGCTCGCCGGCGCTCATGGATAGGACGATTCCAAGCGATGTAAATCAAAACAAAAATACTGGGAGATAGAGTGGACTGACCGCGAACTCACCAAGGGCTGTTTCGAAGACAGAAACTGAGATGTAGACGATGTGCAGCTTGACGGGGCGGACGAATGTGTTCCTACACGTTCGGCGAAGGCATGAGAGCGATAGAAAGCAAACTGAGCGAGGAAGAAGGGCTAGGACGGCTTCTTCACCTCGGCACAAAGCTCAGCATAGGGTCGAGAACGGCGGCGAAGCTACGCACGAATGGATGATGTGTGGCTGCAGTAGCAAGGACAGCGGCGGCGCGAGAGCTCCGGGCGCTGCGACTACTGCGAAGGGGTCAGGAAAGGGCAGCGTACGACTCATCACTTTTATAGTCATGGTCGTTCCAGAGATGGAAAGGATGGAGATCGACAAGGATTTGGATGCCCTTAACAATGGAAAGTTATGGCTTCCTTTCCATGACAAGGAAGATGAGGGACGTTGGCCACGGCAACAAAACTGGAAGCAAGCCGTAGAACAGAGAGAAGCAAAGTCAATTTCCCTTGATAATTTTTGAAAGCTGAACTTTCCAAAGCCTTTCAAAAGAATTTTGAATACAGAGAGATGAGACAAAAACCACACATTACAAATTAATAAAATGTAGCAGCATGTATGCAACATCATGTGTCTAGCTTTATGTCAGATTTTAATTTGACAAGATTATTATTTTCCCTACATTTGAATGCACACACACAATGGCATATTTAAATCAATTTAAGCTATTTTGAAAGGATGCAAATTTTGGGGTGTTACAAACCTTCCCCCCTTAAGACGAATCTCATCCCCGAGATTCCGCCGATGGCTCAAAAAGTTGCGGATATTGTGATCTCAAATCCTCGTCTCGCTCCCATGTTGCCTCAGCCTCTGAGTATCGATTCCATTGTACCTTGCACATCCATATGACTCAGCTTCTAGTGACCTTGTCTGCTGTCTCTAATATCTTAATGGGATACTCTAGATATGTGAGGTTCTCTTTCATACTGAGCTCTTCCAAAGGTAATTGCTCCTTAGGCACACGTAGGCACTTCTTGAGTTGAGACACATGAAAAACATTGTGCACACCTGACAAGCTTTCTGGTAGTTCCAATTGATAAGCAACTTTGCCTCTTCTCTTAAGAACCTTAAACTGGACCAATATACCTTGTTGCTAATTTACCTTTCATGCTAAACCTCTTCATGCCTTTCATCGGTGACACTTTGAGATACACATAATCTCCTACTTGAAAAACCAAATCCCTTCTCCTAGTATCCACATAGCTTTTCTGGCGAGACTGTGCCACTTTTAGATTATCTCTAATCATCTGCACTTGTTCTTCGGCATCTCTAAGCACATCTGGACCAAACACTTGACTCTCACCTGTCTGATTCCAAAATAATGGTGTTCTACACTTTCGTCCATATAATGCTTCAAAAGGTGCCATCTTGAGACTCTTCTGGTAACTGTTGTTGTATGAAAATTCAGCGTAAGGCAAACTCTTATCCCAACTGGTACCATATTGTAATGCACAAGCTCTCAACATATCTTCCAATATTTGGTTTGTCCATTCAGTTTGTCCATTGGTCTGTGGATGATATGCTGTGCTAAAATTCAACTTTGTCCCTAAGGATTCATGTACTTTCTGCCAATAGTGGGATGTGAATTGAGTACCTCGATCAGACACGATCTTCTTAGGAACTCCATGTAGACTCACTATCCTCTCCATATACAATTCAGCCAACTTTGCACTGGTATAAACGGTCTTGATCGGCAAAAAATGAGCAACCTTAGTTAAGCGATCCACTATTACCCATATAGAATCATATCCTCTCTGAGTGTGGGGCAGACCAATTATGAAATCCATACTAACCTCATCCCACTTCCACTCAGGAATCTTCATCAGTTGTAGCAACCCTGCAGGTCTTTGATGCTCAACTTTCACCCTTTGGCAAGTGTCACACAAAGCCACATACTCTGCCACGTCTCTCTTTAACCCATACCACCAATATTTCTCTTTAAGATCCAAATACATCTTAGTACTCCCAGTATGTATAGAATAGGCGGACTCATGAGCTTCACGCAAGATTGCATCTCTAATAGTCTTGCTCTCTAGCACGCATAATCTCTTACCAAACCATAAAGTACCATTGTCATCCATATGGAAGCCTGGCGCCTTACCGATGACTACATTCTCAGCTATCTCCTTTAATTTCTCATCCTTCAACTGGCCTTTGTGTATCTCTTGCCCTAAGATAGGCTCTATCACCAACTCTACTGCATTAGTGACAAAACCCAAGTTGAGACGCTCAATTTCAGCACGCAACTCCCTTGACATAGGCGCCACCTACACCTCATTGGCATAGCTCTTCCTGCTAAGCGCATCGGCCACAACATTTGCCTTCCGAGGATGATAATGCACTTCCAAATCATAGTCCTTGATCAACTCCAACCATCGACGTTGTCTCAAGTTTAGATCCGACTGAGTGAAGATATACTTCAAGCTCTTATGATCTATGTAGATGTCACTCTTATGTCCAATTAAATAGTGTCTCCAAATCTTCAAAGCATGAACCATTGCTGCTAATTCCAGATCGTGTGTAGGATAATTTAGCTCATGCTTCCTCAACTGCCCAGATGCATACGCCACCACTCTTCCTTCTTGCATGAGAACACAACCAAGACCTTGGCGAGACACATCACAATAGATGGAGAATTTCTTGCTCAAGTCTGGCAATATCAACACTAGAGCTATAGTCAACCTCTTCTATAATTCATCAAAGCTAGCTTGACACTTTTCAGACCACACAAACTTGGCGTTCTTCTCTAATAATGCAGTCATAGGCTTTGCAAGCTTGGAAAATCCTTCAATGAATCTCCGATAGTAACCAGCTAATCCAAGAAAACTATAGATTTCACTCACATCAGTTGGTGGTTTCCAGTTCAACACATCCTTCACCTTGCTAGGATCCACTGCTATTCCTCCATTGGAAACAACATGACCTAGAAAAGAGACTTCCCTCAACCAAAACTCACATTTGCTCCGCTTAGCATACAACTTGTGTTCTCTAAGCTTCTGCAAGACTAACCTTAGATGTTCAGCATGTTCTTCTTCATTTTTGGAGAATACCAATATATCATCAATAAACACCACCACAAACTTGTCAAGAAATTCCATGAACACCTTATTCATCAAGTACATAAAGTATGCAGGTGCATTGGTCAAACCAAAAGACATAACTGTGTACTCATACAACCCATACCTCATGGTAAAAGCTGTCTTGGGAATGTCAATTACACGAATCTTCAATTGATGATATCCAGAACATAGATCAATCTTTGAGAACACACAAGCACCTCTCAACTAGTCAAATAAGTCATCAATCCTAGGCAACGGGTACTTGTTCTTGATAGTAACTTCATTAAGTGACCAATAATCAACACACATTCTTTGAGTACCATCCTTCTTGTCCACAAAGATAACTGGTGCTCCCCAAGGTGAAGAGCTAGGATGGATAAAACCTTTCTCCTGTAACTCCTTCAATTGTTTCTTAAGTTCTTCTAGTTCATTAACCCCCATTCTATATGGACGCTTAGCTATGGGTGTAGTTCTAGGTAATAATTCAATAATAAACTCAATGTCGTGGTCAGGTGGCATACCTGGCAAATCATTAGGGAAAACATCTAGAAACTCATCCACAACGCGATCAAGTTGGTTGACATTATCATCTAGCTGGTTCACAGTAGCTGTCTGTTGCTTTTGCACTGAAACATCAACACTGATCTTGTCTCCCTTTGGCGTTGTCAGAACTACTGCCTTCTCCTAACACTGAATCATTGCCCGGTGTTTCTTCATCCAGTCCATACCTAGAATAACATCAATACCAGCAGTTCTCAACACAATAAGGCTCGCGTTGAAATCTACCCTCCTTAGAGTAATACTAGCTGAGGGACAACAATAAGAAGCTGGTATGGTACTTCCCGGTGAATTTACTAATATGGGATTTTTCATGGCTCGCAAAGGTATGCTATGCACTCTAACAAAAGCTTGTGAGATAAAAGAATGTGATGCACCTGAATCAAAAAGAACAGTAGCTGAGGTAGAGTTGACACTGAACGTACCCAGCATAACCTTGGGCGCTTCCTGTGCAGTCTCAGCAGACACATGGTTCACCTTTCCAACATTAGGTGGTCGTGGAGTTGCCTTCTGGTTGCTATTCTGATTCTGTGGAGCCAGCTAATTTTACTTCCTAGGACAATGATTAGCATAATGCCCAACTTCTCCACAGCAATAGCACACATTGGGGTTGCTAGATGGACTATTCTTCACTGGAGTGTTGTTGGGATTCCCTTGGCGTGGAGTCTGGCCATCAATCTATTGCTGAGAGCGCTGGTTGCCATTCTTTTGCTGGTACTGAGGCCGTTGTTGATTCGGGTTGCTATTCCACTAATAAGATGGTCCCTGGTACCTCTGCTGAGAGCCTTGTTGTGGGTTGTAAAGCTGGCAAGTATTGCTTCCAGAGGCCTGTCCCTAAAGCCTCTTCCTTTTGGTACCCATCTCCTTGCGCTTATTGTCAATTACAATAGCACGATTCACAAGAGCTTGAAAGTTGGGGTAGGTGTTGGACATAAGCTGAAGCTGAAGACCATCATACAGACCCTTGAGAAAACAATGCTGCTTATCAGCATCATCAGCCACCTCATTAGGAGCATAACATGACAACTGAGAAAACTTATCACGATACTCGCTCACAGTCATGGATCCCTGCTTGAGAGCCTGAAACTCCTCCTGCTTGAGCTCTATTAGTCCTTCTGGAATGTGATATCCCCTGAACTCATTCCTGAATTCCTGCCAGGTGACAGCAGGAGCATTAGTAGGGCATCCATACAGGTATGACTCCCACCAATCTTGAGCGGCTCCCTGAAGCTGGCCAGAAGCATATAGCACTTTCTCCAGATCATTACATTGCGCCATGTTTAGTTGTTTCTCCACAGCGCGTAGCCAGTCATCTGCTTTCAAAGGATTAGCAGCGTGAGTGAATATCGGAGGGCATCCCTTCATAAACTCCCCACACTTGTCCCTAACTTGGACAGGCAGTGGTCCTCCTACAGGCTGATTCTGGATATGCTGCATCATAGTCTGCATCAATTGTGCCTGCATTGCCATGAGTTGCTCCATAGTCATCGGCGGCGGCGGAGGTGGTGGATTAGGGGGAACACCTCGACCCCTACCTCTGCCTCTGCCTCCTCCTCTGGCGGCCATCTGTTTTCCAAAACAAATGTTCAAATTTTAGAGACGTCCAATAATACATCACTTATAAAAGATAAAGAATGCAATCTGAAATTCCTGAGCGAGTTCCAACTGCTGTAGTTCAGTAAAACAGTCATATCTTGAGCTACAGACATCATTTTGAGACGTTCTTTACCTGGTTGGAAAGCTTAAGATATTCCCTACAACTTTCGTGTAGAACTCTTTTTCAGATTCTGTCATTAATTTAATAAAAAACAGAGCACCAACCAAACTGTTCTGGATTCCAGACAGCGCAGCAACCTCAACTTGCAACAGTTATATCTCCGAAACCATAACTGATAATAACGTGATTCTAGTGGGATTTGAAAGATACAGCAGTCTAGTTATCTCCATATAATTTTCATAATTTTTGGATGTACGGATTTTGAGATATATGATAAAGAGCACAGACTGCTCCAGAAATCAGAACAGCAGAGACAGAATAAAGTAACCCCACTATAATATTCAATATCCTTAAACTTTAAAATCTTTAACTAGGAGATCAATGGACATACCCACATAATCTCAGCACTCATTAGAAAATTCCAAATCACACATAACCATAAGCACAATCAACTAAGCATTAAAGTTCACACGGCACACAAACTTGACTCGACTCAACATGACTCGCGCTACTAGCGTCTTTATTACACCAGAGGGACTCCTGAACTCTTATAAGCTTGGATAACATCTTGGTTCTTCACTTCTTGCGGGGATCATGGATCTTGTCAAAAATTCTAGGCTTGCCAAGTTCCTCTACGAGATCATCACGTTGGGTGCAGACGCGCTTGAGAGTCTTATTCTTCTCCTTCA
Organism: Miscanthus floridulus; assembly: GCF_019320115.1. Taxonomy (NCBI): domain Eukaryota; kingdom Viridiplantae; phylum Streptophyta; class Magnoliopsida; order Poales; family Poaceae; genus Miscanthus; species Miscanthus floridulus. Next base: position 53,354,990 of record NC_089583.1, on the reverse strand, counting down.
ATTCCACCAGGAGGGTTCCCACTTGTGCGCGTAGCACAAACGAGTCAATCACATAGAGAGGATCCTAGGTCACGGCCTTTGTACTCTAGGTAAGCTTGTTGAGCCACATCTGCCAAAGCATATCCTAGAGATTCATGCCTTGCAACTGAGGTGAAAGTAGCATCGACTTTCTGACCTCCCATGATCGGATCGAAGAAGGTGACAGATAACTCTATCTCCCATTCGGATCCAACCCGAGGATGCACACGCTCAGTGCAACGGTAGTATGTCTTCATCTGACTTTTGGGATAGATGCGACGCAACTGTTCTAGGAGCCGGTGGTGGTAGTAGTCATCGCCCACATTCCTGAAGCAGGTCCTCTTCTTCCACCCAACACGAGAAGGATCGAACGTCTTCTCCTGGACAACTTGGGGTGGCACATCTTGTGGTGGAATGGCTGGGGGTGGAACAACTGCAAGCGGCACTGGTGATGGTGGTGCATTGGATCCTTGCATGGACTGATCTTCTTCTAGTTCTTCTGGATCCTCTTCTGGTTCTTCTGAGACTTCTTCATCAAGATGCACCGCCTCGACGTGCACTTCCTGGAAGTGCACCATTCCATCGTTGTTCACAAGCATGATGTTGACCTCTTCACGTGGTGCAAGCTGCCTATGGGGGAAAGCTCCTCCCACGCTCATGCGGGCAGTCCTACAAACCATCTACAGAATGGACCAAGATAAAGTTAGAATTAGAGGCAATTAATTTATAATAGAGTAAAACTGAAAGAAGCATAAAGTTTTAGCAAATAACAAGACTGAGGTAGAAGCATGAAACAAGTGAAGCAAAAGATGCTAAAACGACCATTACTAACTAGTCATGCGTCCTACAGTCAACACAGGCTTTGATACCAATTTATCATACCCAATTTTAAAGACAAAATTGGATATAAAACCATATGTGTGCCCAGGTATCAATTACACACATATAGAGACAAATTAAAGGAGAATACCAAGCACAGTGCTTTATTACATCACGAATATTTAATCCATTACATAAGGATATCAAAGTCTAGCAACGGAATAATTAAAGATAACTTTGTGGCGCCACCATAGCCATAGGGATGGTCGACTGGTTGATCGCAAATCTAAAAATCCTCTGGAAAATCCTGATAACCATTGCCACCTGTTACCCATCCAGGATTTTTATCCAAGTAGTAAATATAAACAAGCGTAAGTACATCTCGTACTCAACAAGAATAACATGGGGTTCATGAGGCTCAAAAGGTAGACACTGGTTTAACTGCATTTAGCTTTTATTGAATCGCCGTTTTATGTAATAGAGTAGCAACAAGTTTAACATAACCCAAACAAACACATGATCAAGTAGACATGAATAATGAATAGCATAAACATACTTATCATTAATGATCATCTATTCCATAAGGGTCCAAGGCTGCTCATGTCCATGAGCACGGCTGTTATAACAGTTTTTAACACTCTGCAGAGTTTGTACACTTTCACCATTAGCCGTGATTTACCCTTTTGCCCAAGGTGATCAGCCTCTTGATCCACTACCAAGGAAGATCGGTAGGGTTCACTATGAAGTCTTTCAAAGGTTCGTCTAAAAAGTTAGGGCCGCTAGGATTCCTCAGCAGGTAGATGTAGGAACCCCTCTTTCGAATGGCACAATTCCTTCACGGCTATACACATAAGAACAGAGGTTGTCCTATACCTAATGTGGCAAGCCCCTTTTATGCCTTTCGGTAACCTCTAACAAGCTAGAAAAAGTCCTCATACTTGACTAAAGCCAGAGCCATGTAGCACTCATGGTTGTATTGTAAGTCCCGGATTTTCACTTACAGATAAGTCCTTAAGGAGAGGAATCTAGAGCATCATAAAAACTATGCTCTAACCCCCTTATTCCTTGTTGCTAAAAAGCATCTTTTAGTGTTTATTGCATATACCATTAGTCAAGTTACAAGATCATGGTCTTTAATTGAGCACTAGCATCACTACCCAATGCAAAAACCCGTAGGTGACAAGGTATAAGCACAAAGCTAGGAAATCCTTAGTGGTAATCAAGGTAGACACATGCAGTATGAAATTAAATGATTAAAAGTGAGTGGGTGTCAAGGATGATCCCATGCTATACTTTTCTTGATCAACGAACTCCTTCTAGTCCTGCTGATCGTCGAAGTATTGGCCTTGATCAACGTAGTAAAACTCACCGTCTATACTCGATAATCATCATCAAAGCAACACACATACATCCACGCAATCATGCACAAGCAAACAAGAGCTATGGTTAGAACAGTAGACCAACAGAGGGAAAATATATTTAAAAGCCTATAAAAATATTCTACATGTCACTACGAACACACAGACATGAGAATCACTGAAATCGGATTTAAAACGGAGAAGATATGTTAATTATAAGCTACGGATGGCAATCCTGTAATTACTGCGAACTTATTTTCGAATTAAAAGAAATAAAATTCGGTTTTCATTACTGTGCAGGGACTGCAGGTTTGATTATCTAAAAACTAAGGGTCTCTTTAGAAAAACTGCCAGTGAAAGGGTATGTTCTAATCTGGAGGGTCGATCTCGATCTGGACAGCTGAAAATCTATGAAAGAGTATAAGAGAGAGAGAGATGACTGCACACAGTACTCCGGCACGGTGGTCTCCATTGATGGCAGCGAGGAGCTCGCCGGCACTCATGGATACGACGATTCCAAGCGATGTAAATCAAAACAAAAATACCAGGAGATAGAGTGGATGACCACGAACTCACCAAGGGCTGTTTCGCGGATAGAAGCGAGATGTAGACGATGTGCAGCTTGACGGGGCGGACGAACGCGTTCCTGCACGTTCGGCGAAGGCGTGAGAGTGATAGAAATCAAACGAGCGAGGAAGAAGGGCTAGGACGGCTTCTTCACCTTGGCACAAAGCTCGGCATAGGGTCGAGAACGGCGGCGAAGCTGCGCACGAACGGACGATGTGTGGCTGCAGCAACGAGGACGGTGGCGGCGCGAGAGCTCCGGGCGCTGCGACTACTGCAAAGGGGTCAGGAAAGGGCGGCGTACGGCTCATCACTTTTATAGTCATGGTCATTCCAGAGATGGAAAGGATGGAGATCGACAAGGATTTGGACGCCCTTAACAATGGAAAGTTACGGCTTCCTTTCCATGACAAGGAAGATGACGGACGTTGGCCATGACAACAAAACTGGAAGCAAGCCGTAGAATAGAGAGAAGCAAAGTCAATTTCCCTTGATAATTTCTGAAAGCTGAACTTTCCAAAGCCTTTCAAAAGAATTTTGAATACAGAGAGATGAGACAAAAACCACACATTACAAATTAATAAAGTGCAGCAGCATGTATGCAACATCATGTGTCTAGCTTTATGTCAGATTTTAATTTGACAAGATTATTATTTTCCCTACATTTGAATGCACACACACAATTGCATATTTAAATCAATTTAAGCTATTTCAAAAGGATGCAAATTTTGGGGTGTTACATAAATAATGGTTTAAAGCTAGTTCAATGCCTTATGTGCTTGCTCTCTTGTTAATATAATAACTAGTGAGTATGTTGCTTATGCATATTTCTAGTCCTTGCTTTAGCTCTTGCCTGAATGTGTGCTATGTGTATCCTAGTACATGTTTGGGTGTTGATTAGACCAGCCCCTAGAGTGCAGTTTGCTCTTATTTGCATGTTGCTCATGTTTATTACTTGGTAAACGAAGGTCCAGTGAATTGTTTGAAAGATGAACATTGCTATGTGGGATCCATGTTAGAGAAGTGTTATTGTGTTTTTATGTGGCTATGACTAATGTTAGTTTTCTATGTTAATAATAGTTTATGATCCATGTAATTAGTCATACATGTATAATCTAGTTAGTAGAATCAAGTGATGAACCACTTTGCTTATGTGCTGAAAATGGCTGCTAGAGCAGTCTCTGTTGTGGTGATATTTTCGTGATGCAAATGATGTTTTTTTGTAAATGTGGTGAATACCAAAATTGTAGACAAGTTCCTTATCTTTCTTATACTAAAATCTCATGATTTTAGGCCTGATGTCTAAGAGAACCACTTCTGTAAATGTAGTACTTTTGTTAAGCTTTCCAAAATGTCTAAGAGAACCACTTTTGCTGGCCTAAAACTCTAGTTATAGCTGTTCAAAGTGGAATGGCAGGTTCTGCCCAAATCTGGATAGAGATGCCTTCTTGGTGTTGTTTGACCTTGATTACTGTAGAATCATCTTAAGATGATAATAACAAAGTTATAGATAACTTAATAATATTTCCATAAAGTTAAGAATCATGTTTGTTGGATGATTAGAACTCCAGTTATGTATTTTTAAAATTCATGTCAGTTTTCTGTCCTAATTTATGCAGATCTGCTTGTTAGTGCTTTTCAACCTTGTTAACCTTTGAATCAGCTCTAGGTGTAAATAACAAAGTTGTAGACAATTTATTTAGCTTTCCACAAAGTCTATGATCACCCTTGTTGGATTCTTATAACTCTAGTTATGGTTGAAACAAGTGCCTTCTGTGTTGCTGTCCAGAATTCTGGGCATGTGCTAAGTTAATTGCTTTAGCCTACTCTTGTTTGACTAAACTTGTTTAGTTAGTTCTTGATTGATAAATTCTTGTAATAGCTAAACTTAAGTTGACTTGTGTGCCATGCTTGATATGCTTGCTATCTTTCTATAATAGATTGTGTGATGTTTAGTTAAATAACTCTAGGTGCCTATAGTTATTTGGTGTGATCTTGTGCTTGTCTTGAATGCTTTGTGATGCATCATGTTTTGCCTCCTTTTTGGTTCATACCTTTGCATCATGCATCTCACTTAGGTATGCTAGATGAACCACATGGGGAACCGAAGGATGTGATGTTAGAGTCGAACCCAAAGATGGTGTTCGTGGACCTATCCCGAAGATGGAAGGGCTAAGCAAGTGCTAGAGTGGAGATGCCACCAAGACGGTGCAAGCTAACTGAACTAACTTTGTGTTGGATGCATTCTAAGTCTCCTACCTTCTCTTTTTACAATTGCACATAAGTATAACTTTTGTATGCTGCATTAGGGGATAGGAGTTGAATGAAACCATTGGTGCATAATTCCTACCTTGTCCACTACATATAAATACCTGAATCCTTACAAGTATGAGTAGGACGTTCTATGCTTAGCCATGCTTAGACTGGTAGAAGTGGGTGATTTCTTGTCACCTGCAATATAGGTGGGTACCTGGTCATGATTAGCTATATTTGCTATCGTAGAAAATAACTATGTGATGATGAATAAATGGAGACTGGACAGGATCTGGTGATTGAGAGGCAGCAGGACATGGAGGTCTTATGTGCATGTTTTATCCCATTTGTGTTGGTTAAGGACCACATTGTTGAAGGCCCTCTCATCATTTTGAACGCATGTCTCACACTTAGGTGGCCGGATAACTTGTTCTGACCACGTAGCCGAGTAGCTCAACTCAAGACGAGCCTCGTTATATTAGGGTGCGCACACTAGAGGTAGTAAGGATGTGTGGGTAGCCGGATGTGAGCCCAAGGGTAGGGTAGTCTTGATTGTCCTAGCAACCGATAGAGTCCCTGATTGTGCGACGCTGATCAAACCCGCAAAATGTGTACCTAAGTTGTACCAAAGGTGACCTAAGACTACCTTGGCACAGGTATGTCTTGGTTTGTGTTAGGAATACTGCCTAGCTGGTTGTAATCAATTCGAATCACCATCTCCCCTGGATAGTGAGAAACTTGACTGAGTTTCTTCATCGTAGTAACACTAGATGGAACATGATGGTTATGATAATTATATGATAAACTAGATATGGTTACTAATGTGATGCTTATTAATCATGTGAGTACTCTAGAATAGGTACAAAGTTAGACATAATAAGCTTCACTAAACTTGATGCTAAAATATTGACTAAAATATTGAAAGTAAGGACTTATGGTAGTAATGCTCTTTTTGCAAAGTTATGCTATCCAACCAGCTCCACTAATTAAGCCTTGCATATCCTTGAGAGTCTTTTTATTCTCTCCTATCGGGTAAGTCTAGCTGAGTACATTCGAGTACTCAGGGTTTATCCCACCATGTTGTAGGTGAAGTTCTCGGCCTGCTGAAGATGGTGGCTAACCGCTGGTGGGCTCGGTGACTCTATATTCATTTCTCGTCTATATGCCATTGTTGGAGGATGTTACTTATGCTAGCAGTGTATTTGAAACTTATGTTATTGTAATCATTTTAAAGCTATGTTGTTTTAGCCATTGTATTTGTAAACTTGGCAACATATTATTATTTGTGAACTCAATTGTAATATTATTCTGCTGCAACTCCATGTATGTGATGTGTATTTGCTTAATCATGCGATCTTGGTTGTGATGTTGATTTACCAAGGTCCTTCATGATACTCGGTGGATTACAGGGTTTATATAAGTGCAAGTGTGTGCATGCCAACTATGTTAAGCAGGGGCTGCTGTGCTTGAACATGTATGAATTGGACAGTTCTGTCACAAGGCATGCTCCTAGGGCCTTGGCCTTCTTGAGGTACATCTTCTTGAGCACCTCCTTGTTGAATCCTCCCTTTGACTTGTTCTTACCGAAGGTGTTCTCACGCTTGTCCTTGCGCTTGCTAGAGTCATACTTGTTGGAGGAGTGCTTGTTTTTCTTGGCGCAGTGGGTGATGAAGTGGTTGGGGTCTCCATAGCCATAGCATCATTCCATCGGACCACCACCGCATTGGCGATTCAAGCGGTTCTAAAACCACGAGAACCGGCGGATGACCAGTGCTAGCTTGTCGTCCCCAAGGGCCTCCAACTGCTCCTCTGTGACATACACCAAAGAAGACAAGGCAAACAACATCTGTGAAGGGTTAGCTAAAGAACTTGAGCCATTACCTAAGACTAAAGCCATTGTCAGTGCAGAGGGGTTCTTGATCTTGGCATGGGTCTAGTAATCAATCTCGGTGGACTTGAGCTTGCTAAAAAGCTCATCCATGGTGAGGGTGTTCGTAGTTCATGGACTCAATGACAGTGGACACCTTCACATCCCAAACCTTCTAATCTAGGGTATATAGTAACTTGAGTGCCCTATCATGATCATCATAAGGTAGCTACAGCTTGTTTGCCCGCATCTTGTTCACAATCGTCTGAAAGTGAGAGAACATGGCATCGATAGACTCTCCATCCAATTGAGAGAAGTTCTCATACTCTCACTTGTACATCTCAAAGAGTCTAGTTTTGACCTATACAGTTCCCTCATGATAGCTCTAAAGCCTCACCCAGATCTCTTGAGCAGTCATACAATTGGAGACTCTCTCAAACTTAGAAAGTGAAAGACTTAAAAAGAGAACATTGTGAGCCTTGCTATTTGTGTTGTGTTGATCAATTTGATCCTAAGTGTTGCGAGCATCAAGCACAACATAATTAGCATTCTCACAAATCTCCCAAACTTTCCAATCAACCCCCTGAAGATGTGCTGACATGCGAATCTTCCAATAGGGGTAGTTTGTTCCATCGAAGAACGACTAAAAGCTCTAGTTTGGTTTTGGTGAATTGATGAAACCCTAAGTGCTAACCTAATTTATCTAATTGATCATGAGATAGGTAGCACTATTCCAAGTGGTGGAGCAATGATGAAGATCATGATGATTGTGTGACCATGGTGATGATCAAGTGCTTGGACTTGGAAAAGAAGAAAAGAAAAACAAAAAGCTCAAGGCAAAGGTGAAATTTGATAGGAGCTTTTTGGTATGGTGGTCAAGATACTTAGTGAGTGTGATCATATTTAGGATCGATAGCCATACTATTAAGAGAGGTGAAACTCGTATCGAAATGGGGCTATCAAAGTGCCACTAGATGTTCTAACTCATTGCATATGCATTTAGATCTAGTGGAGTGCTAACACCCTAGAAAATGTTTGTGAAAATATGCTAACACACATGCACAAGGTAATACACTTGGTGGTTAGCACATTTGAGCAAGGGTGGAGAAGTTAGTGAAGTAACAAAGGTGATTAGTCACTAATTTTTAGTGATCGGACACTGCTATCGCAGTGACAAGACGCAAGCTTGTGAGTCCGATCAGTAGAGGTTGAGGCAGTGTAACCTAAGGTATTGCACCAGACACTGTGAAGGGTCAGGTTGAAGATGCACCGGACACATCCAGTCATGATTTGGCCACTCTAGGAACCTCTCTAGAAGTGACCAGACTCTAGGTGTATATGCATCTGGTCATCTCAGTAGAGTGTCCGGTCATGGCATAGTAGTGGCATGCGCGCATGGCTAACTTGGCACCAGCACTGTCCGATCTGCACAACGGCGCGTCCGGTCATGACTTAAAGCGCTCAAGAACAGCTACTTGCCATTGGCATCGTGTGACTGGCATTTGAAACAGGTGTGACACATGGATGGCATCGGATGACTAGATGCTGAGGCATGCATCCGATCACATCTAATCAGTGTGTTCGGTCACCCCGAGTTGGGCTGCAGTGAGAGCCCAATGGCTCTATTTTGTAGGGCTTCTATTTAAGCTCCATGGCCATTTGCATTGACATAGCAACCTTGTGAGCTTAGCAAAAGCCCTCCCACTCATCTCCATCATAGATTGATCATCTTTGTGAGATTGGGAGTGAATCCAAGTATATTGCTTGAGTGATTGCATCTAGAGGCACTTGGTATTGGTGTTTCACTGCAAATTTCGCTTGTTACTCTTGGTGGTTGCTACCACCTAGATGGCTTGGTGCAGCGAGGATCATTGAGCAGAGCAAGGTGCTTGTCTCTGCCTCTGATCCTGGTGATTGTGAGGGGTTCTTGACCTTTCTCCAGTGGAGAGCCAAAAGGTACTCTAGTGGATTGCTCGTGGCTTGTGTGATCCTCATCTTGTGATGGTTCTGTAGCACCATATTGAGGGTTTAGCGTGTGATGCCAATTAGTGTGTGAACCTCCAAGTGAGTGTATTAGCAAACTGGGGAGTAGCTTGTCGGCAAGCAATTGAACCTTGATGAAAAATCATTGTGTCACCTCTTGTCACCGGGACTCTACTATAATTGATTTGCTTCATCTTATGATTGGCACACCTCTCTACATAGTGGTATAAACATGTCAACCACTTGTGTATTTACATTCAAACTATAGCTAAGCTCTTTAGTGTAATTAGTTTTGAGAGCTAACTTATGTCGTATCTAGTGGTTAGTGAGTGTTGGGTTCATAAACCCAAGGTCCCACGCGGACCGGCTTCCCAACAAAGGCTTAGCCCAAGCAGGCAATGCGCACCTCATGGGCCAGCCCAAGTATCTAAACAACAAGCCAGAAGGGCGATCTAATCACCGACCGGAAGGTCTGGCCGAGGAGGAGCGATGCCCGTTTTCTGACTCTAGCCCATCTTTCTGACTGGAGGGCACACTTCGGTCTCTAGCTGCCTCTAGATGGACTCTTCAACCAAAAGGCCTAGACAAAGTACTACTTTTTACTCTGACCCCACATCTCCTGACCAGGGGTACGTAAAAACCCTGCTAACTACTCTTCTCTGACTAGCGCAACCAGAGCCGACTAGGACCAACCGACCAGGGACGCCCACTCGGAAAGGACCAAGGAACGAACATAGAAAGCAAAGCAAGGCGCACAAGTCAAACCACAATACCAAGAACCATACCCTATAGACCTATAGAAATAGTACTCTGTAACCTCCCTGACACAAATAGTGTTGTAGGCACCGACATTTTCCCAACAGTATTGTGGGTGCCATTAACTCCCATACGGTAAGGCTCCCCCACATGCCTCTGGGCATCGATAGTGTTGTGGGCGCAAGCATTTACCATACTGAGTGAACATGGTGAAACCCTTGACATGCCTTTGGTCATCAACAGTATAGCAGGTACTGACATCTGCCATACCCAAACAAAACGATGTAGCCTCCCACTGTACATCTAACATACAATAGTGTTGTGGGCGCCTACCATCATCCTATACCTGCCGGTGTGGGCAACAAGGTTTAGAAGCATATGTACTCTCTCCCTCTCACTTGAAAGGCCATCCCCTTCATCTATTAAAGGGGATGCACTCTCTCCCAAGAGACTCAGTTAATCTAGGTTGATTCAGGTGATTCCAGATTCATTAGATCGATCAAGTTCACTAGTTCACAACCATAGAACCGCTAGGTTCGAACCTCAAGCACATGCTTGAACACTTAGCTTATAGCGGAGCTCCTATCGCTCTTAGCCCTTTTGATCGGAGTCCGGCTAGACCACTTGTACACCCCATCTTTCTCCTTGTTTGTAACCCCACTGCAAACTTCGAGCACCTAGGCTCAGGAATAAAGTCACCGACCGATTCAAACTAGATCACCTCCGATCACTTCGAGCACGTTGCCTAAACTAGTATAAACCCAATGTCATTGAGTGCTAGGCCACCTCCGATCACAATGTATGGCAAACTACAAATATTTACTCATTAGTCACTTTCTGCACCAACAGTTGGCGCCGTCTAGTGGGGAAGACGTTGTACATTCAACACTTTTTGGTCATCAGATGGCCCACTTTTCCACCACCTTCGCCATGGCAGACTTAGGCGACACGACTCGCTTCGGCTCATTGGAGTTTCCTGCACTCCCACTAGTTAGGGATGTGGGTTCCACCCATCTCTGAGCCATCCTAGGCCTTCCTCTTTGGAAGCCTGGACTTCGTTGCCGACCGGATCGGCGTACTACACCTCCACGAGGATGCTCTCATTCCGACGAACATCGGAGGGGCACCCTCCATCGGCTCTAGGATGCATGTCGACTTCAACAACGAGGCATTTGCACTTCATTCCAAGCAAACTCTCAGCTCAAACCCCGCTGTGAGTAATGTGCATGCTGTTATTTACTTTCTATTCTCTATCTTCCACCAATTACCAAGAGGGACCCTGTTGTCCCTGCCACGACCACCATACGACCTAGTCCCCCTACGGCCTCATGTCTCCCATGGATGCATATGCCTGGGGGCTCCGAAGGATGCTAGCGCCGTGCCCTCTCACATCTGAATTTATGGGGATGGCGAGCTATGCTCCCACCTATTTCCTTAACCTCATGGATGATGATGTTGAGAGTGATAGGTCCAGCATCAGTGACGTGGTGACTAGCCACCAGCCCGTGCCAAGAGTGTGCTATGGCAGACGCTCTAGGACAGCCACCGGTGGTAACAGAGTCCTTGTAGATAGATGCCCCTCTAGATCCTCGTGCAGAAACACTCGATCTCACACAAGAGCATGGCGAGGCACAACAACAATAGTGGCTGCAGCAGCCACCAACTACGCCAGTGCACTTAGCAGCACCACATGGCGCCCCATGCACATAGACCAGCAAGCGGCTGCCTAGAGTCACGCCCGTTGGCTCTAGCACAACACCACGGATAGGGGGAACGATCCCCATAGTTCGCTCAGGCCAATTAGAACATTTGCCGCTATGTCAATGCTTCTACACGGCCTACCCGAGCCTGAACTGACCCTCAGGAATAGATGATCCACCAGAACCTTCGGGCACTAGTAGAGACCGCCGCTGTTCAACAAGCGGAGAGCTCTATATCGCAACACCGACTCACAGCCTCACTCCCCATCAAGGGAATGGGGACACAGCAGACAAGTTGCACCACCTGCTCACCACTACAACCACCAAGCGTGGCACAAGAGGCCGCATTGGTGCCTCATCTTGACTCAACGACAACTCCACATCGACCTGCCTATACTCAAGCGGCTTAGGCCAAACCAAGACGCTCACAGTAGCAACCAAAGCCCCAACCCAGATGGCCCAGGACCATGGGCCTTTGACCAATGCATCCAACAAGCACCGCTCCCATAGTGCTCCAATAGATGCCTAGGTAAAGGCAAGGCCAAGTGCCAAGATCAGGACGAGGGCCCCTCCACGCAGAGGGGAAAAAATAACATAAAAAGATCATCAGTTGACTAGCCAACTCCGTGTTGGTAGCCATGGCTGATCACACGGGCAAATAGCCCCAGCAGGACCTTCTAGCCCACTTCCATGAGCTCATTGAGAGCCTATGCACCAACCACAACTACCCCATCAAACACCTCTACAAGGACTGTGAGCTCCTCAAGCGCCTTCTACGACAGGCCGGTGGGCCAAAGGAAGAAAAAGGCGAAGAAGCAGCGGCCAAGAAAAGGGGCGTAGCGGACAAGGATCTGGACGACTTTAGGTTGAAGTGATCTGGCCAGATGTCTACCGACTGAAGGACGACAACAACGACAATCTCACCAAACACTTGGAACAGCTATGTCATTTTTTCTTCCCCTAAATTTAGTCTTACCATTGTTTACTTAGCGTTTGCTCTGATAAGAGCATCCTGACCCGAACACTTTTCGGCCCAGGTCGCTCGAGAGCCCCACAAGGGTGCACTACTACCTCTCTTTTTCGTTTATTATCATATGGTGAAACTCCTTCCTACCCAAACAAAAGGGTAGTTCATTCCTTTAAATAGCCTGACGTAGCTTTGCTTTAAAACATTCCGACCGACCGCACCCTGCCTTTACCTACGGTTACGAGCAGCTAAGCCTTGCGGGCCATGCCCTAGGCTCCCAAGGTTGTAGCCTATAGGACGAATGGACAAGTATGAGAAAGAAAGAATAAAAAACAAAATTATGCTAAGGGAAAAACTAAGGAACGAAAGGGACAAGTTTCCCCGAACGAAGTGACTCCATCAAAATACAAAACCGCTTGTAGTCATTAAAATACACAAGAACAGTTTACACGGGGGATCCCCCACAAACTTAAACTTTTTTCATCTACTAAGCTACTTATACTTTACAAGCTATTGGGGCAGGCTCGGTGACATCTGTTGTTGGTACGACCGGTGAAGGCAGTGGGCAGCTCACTCCCCAGCGGGACTGACATTTGGCTCGGTCGACTGCCGGGGCGATGTCCACCTCCAACCTAGGCTCATGTCTCCGCGATGCATGCTTCTTGCCATGTCTTCACAGTGGACATCCATCACCCACTGTGCAGAGACTTGCTCTGCCACCAACCTTGCGTTCGGCAGCAAGCTCTCCCCAAGCATTTGGATGTCCTCCGTGCTCAAGCCGTTAGCATACCCGCTATAGATAGGGGCGAAGTCCAAGTTTGGGTGGTACGTTGCCACCGAACTCAACACCCCCGATGCTCTATAGAACAACGCACTTAACATAAGATCCTAGACCTCATCTAGGACCTCCTCTAGCTGGACAACAGGCCCACTGGTACTTGGTGCCAACCTGAAGACCTCCAAGATGACAAGCTGGGCAACATTGTAGACCTGGTCAAGTTCCCCCTCGAGAGCACGTTGCTCTTCATGGGACTTGGCCAGCTCCTCTACATTCTGGCCAAAAGTTGCCTTGATCGTCTCTAGGTCCCACTCCAATGAATTCACCTTTCTACCTAGCTCTAAAAGGAGGGCGACAAGCTCAGAAACAGGCTGAAGGAAGAAACCAACATGATGAATAATAGAAAAGGTATGTATTGAGGCAGAAGTTCTCAAGGGTGGAGAACTCTTCCACCTGCCGGGCCACCTGCTCGCGTAGCCGGGCGCTCGCCTCCTCCATCCCCATCACTTAGCCCTAAAGCAAGAGCACTTGCTGGTCTGCATCTGACCGGGCCTTTCGCTCTGACTCTAGGGCCTTTCACGCTAACTCTAGGGCATTCTGCTCTGACACTAAGGCACCCCGCTCTGACTCAAGGGCCTCCAAGGATTTTTGGAGCACCACCTCAGTGTCCACTATGCATTTCTACAATCTCACCTTAGTCTCTGCTTGGCAGGCCTTTGTCACCTCAAGCCCCTACTCGATGGCTGTGGGGGATATACCCCCGGGTACCACAAGATGGTACATGGGCCGCACCATCCAAGGTGGCCGGGCCCATAAGATCAAGGTGTACACGGCTAGATTACAAGTTGTACCAGATATTGTAATAGTACCAAATATGATACTTTACTTGTAACCCTCCTCCTCCAGACTATATAAGGAGAGGTAGGGGTCCCCCTCAGGGAGGACAATCCATCTAGATCTCAATTAATACAGAATAATGGAACACAGGACGTAGGTATTACGCCAACACGGCGGCCGAACCTATATAAATCTTGTGTCTTGTGCCTCTATAACCATCTGGTTCCTGATTACACACACTGTCTACCGATAATCTACCACCACGGGCACCCCCCTCGGTGGACTGCCGACCATATTTCATCGACAGTGGCACGCCAGGTAGGGGTCCCCTTTTAGGGGTTGTGCGTGCTGATCTTCCGATGAATCAGATGGAAATCTTCTTCATTAACATCATCCGTGGCGCGCCAGACATCACGGCGCAAATTTTGCAAACTCACAACTACAAGCTTCGATACATGGAGTCAAGTGACGGATCCTTTGATTGGTGCACATGGCTCTGCATCCTCTACTAATCAGGCTAGGCATATCGGCAATAGGACATGGTGCTCCTATTTTCCTTGTCGATCTATGTCCGGCTCGATGCGTCGTCAACCGTAGCCTGGAGTACTACTAGCACCAGCTCGTACACTGACTAACAAGATCTAAAGGCAAATAATCAAGATGTATCTCACGTGAGGCAACGGTGCATGCATATACACATATGTCATCCATGCATACACGTATATCATCCATGGGGAAATTCTTCACTTGATCATGCAAAGCTTCCGCTCGACCTCGCACAAGCTAAGTCAACTTTTTGATCTTAAAAGTAATATATCATATGACATAGTATGTGTCCAGATATCTACATATACATATGATTATTTTATCAGGAATCCAACTATGCTCGTCATCGTTCTGCAGATCTCATCGGCAAACCTCTAGCTCATTCGTGAGGGCATCGAATTTGGTGCCAAAGTACAACCTGAACAAGCGTAGTCTAGTACATGGAGGTCTAGCGATGGCCTTGTGCTCCTGCCTGTGCGGAGTAGCCCAGTGAAGATCAGAAGCAGAAACAAGGAAAAGAACGTGGAACATCACCAGCACTGTGGAGGCGATCGTATCCTTCAAGATCCAATTGGCTAGGAGTCACCAGCATGTACATGCATGATGCCCTGGTGTCCGATAGCCTCAAGAGTGAAGACTCGATCAATAAAAGACATTCATGATCTAGGGAAGCCATGCAAAGCTAACAACATATGTAGTTTGCATATATGTATATACATCTACAAGGAAGAAAGCGAGCCGCCAAGTGAGCCATGCCGAGCCACAAACGAAGCCACGTCGAGCATGCCAAGCCGCCAAGCGAGCCATGCCGAACCACAAGCAAGCCATGTCGAGCACGCCTAGCCATCAAGCGAGCCACGCCGAGCTATCAAGCGAGCCGACTAGCAAGCCATGCCATATGGCTCTGCCGAGCTCCGACCACGTCAACCAAAGACCGCACCAACCATGTCCCGAACAGCTCCACCGAGCTCCGACCACGTCGACCAAAGACCACGCCAACCATGTCCCGAGTAGCTCCGCCGAGCTCCGACCATGTCGACCATGTCCTGAGCGGCTCCACCGAGCTCCGACCACATCGACCACCAGACCACGTCACAATAATGATCGCTGCAAAGAATGGTGCTATGATAACCGCGACCACCATCATCATGACAGGTCAGAAAGCTCAAGGATCGGACGACTTCATCATTACTGACCGGATTTCTATCCAAAGATAAGTACACTTCTAATGTTTATGTTTAATATAATTTTTCATTATGACATTTCTCCACAAACGTCCTCGTCATGATTATTCTTCAAATAACGTTTGTCCATGTATACCATCTTAAATATAACATACAGCCATACTTAATGCAAATCCTCGACCAGTCATGTTGACGCTCGATGTTTCCAGAAAAGGCCCTATCTCCGGCTCCTCCCTACACGTGCACAAGCGTCTGCCCTCTGCATTATGGGTGGTTGGCAGCGGCTCCTTAGCGACGCTTTGTTCTTCCTACACGTGCATGGGCTCCATGCCCCGCATTATGGTTAACGGGCTAGCTAGGGCTGGAGGCTCAGCTACATACTAACTAGTTAGATGATTTATATTAAGTATAAACACAAACTTCATATTAACACTGATGTTTACAAAGCACCAACTGCTTTATCACATCATGCTCATTTGCAAATGACTGCTGAGCATCATATGCTATTTCTTCACCACTGATTTTTTCTCCATAATTTATTATGTTGTACATCATGTACTACCATTCTACATATTTATATTGTAGTAATTTCGAGCTATGCTCGGGGACTTCATCGCTCGCTTCTTGACCTACGCTCGGGGACTGCCTCGACCACTCTCTGACCATAGCTCAGGGACTTCATCGCTCGCTCCTCGACCTATGCTCAGGGACTGCCTCGATCACTCTCCGACCACTGCCTGGGGACTTCGTTGCTCGCTCCTCGACCTACGCTTGGGGACTGCCTCGATCACTCTCTGAGCATGGCTCGAGGACTTCATCGCTCGCTTCTTGACCTATGCTCGGGGACTGCCTCGATCTCCGACCATGGCTCGGGGACTTCATCGCTCGCTCCTCGACCTGTGCTCGGGGACTGCCTCAATCACTCTCCAACCACTGCCCAGGGACTTTGTCGCTCGCTCCTCGACCTACACTCGGGGATTGCCTCGATCACTCTCTGACCACGGCTCAGGGACTTCGTTGCTTGCTTTTGGACCTACGCTCAGGGACTGCCTTGATCACTCTCCGACCATGGCTCGAGGACTTCATTGCTCACTCCTCGACCTATGCTTGGGGACTGCCTCGATCACTCTCTGACCATGACTCGGGGACTTCGTCGCTCACTCCTCGACCTGTGCTCGGGGACTGCCTCGATCACTCTCCGACCACGGCTCAGGGACTTTGCATCTCGACTACATGTGACTGGAAACTCGCATACAGTTGGGATATTTTTTCTCACATAGACCTTGCTACAAGGCTCATACCTCGCCTTCCAGCAAGCTCGGGGACTACATCGGTATGATGCACCTGCTGGTGCATCTCGCATCACCTGTACGATGATTGGGTTCTCAACTTAACTGGGAATTCTTTTTAGACCCTGGCACCATGTGCCCATGTCATCTACTACCAGGCTCGGGGACTAAGTAGGCACACTTCACCTTGCAGTGAATGTGTTTGTTTTTCGACCCCTACGCCTTTGATGATCAAGGACGCTATGCTTTAAGACGCACTTACATTTCTTTTCAGAAATACAAGTGGGCACACTTCCCAGGATGGAAATCTTTTTCTTTCTTCTTAAGGGCACCATACATTCTTCAGACTACCTACTTCTCTAGCGACAATGGTGGTCGGAGATTTCAAGAACTCAAGCCTCACTGTTTGGAGAAGGTTAAAATGGCGTGTCGCATCAGAATACATGGCGCTCGGGGACTAGCTATGGGGGATATACCCCTGGGTACCACAAGATGGTACATGGGCCGCACCATCCGAGGTGGCCCAGCCCGTAAGATCAAGGCGTACATGGCTAGATTACAAGTTGTACTAGATATTGTAATAGTACGAAATATGATACTTTACTTTTAACCCTCCTCCTCCAGACTATATAAGGAGAGGCAGGGGTCCCCCTCAGGGAGGACAATCCATCTAGATCTCAATTAATACAGAATAATGGGACATAGGACATAGGTATTACGCCAGCACGGCCGTCGAACCTGTATAAATCTTGTGTCTTGTGCCTCTATAACCATCTGGTTCCTAATTACACGCACCATCTACCGATAATCTACCACCATGGGCACCCCCCTCGGTGGACTGCCGACCATATTTCATCGATAGTGGTGGTCACCCACTCTGCTCCACGCTGCTCCTCCGCCCACACCATGGTCACCTTAGCCACCTGATCCTGAGACTCGCAGCGAGTGGACTCTAGCTGACGCTCAAGCTCAGCCACCTAGGCATGCTCCATCCTGAGGAAGCGGGACTTATGGGATGACATCACTTTTAGACCCTATGAAAGCAAGCATGCTGAGGCAACCAATAAGAGATTCAAAGGTCAAGGACAAATACGAGAAACTCACCTCCGTGGTGAGCTGCAGTCGACCTAGACTAACTGCTGGGTGGACTTAACCCGCTCCTAGGCATCCTCGAGCTTCATGGATAGGTTGTTGAGTTCAGACACCATGGCAAGTCCTTTCCCCCCAAAGATGTCCTAGAGCTGACACTCCTAGGAATCCCAAAGGATGAAGCACACCTTTGTCGGGTCCTTGGGGCAGGGCCACTCTAGGTCACCCTCTGGTAGCCCACTAGAGGGCATAGCCTCCGACTGGACCACCACTAGCTCCCACGACGACACTAGTAGCTCCACTAGTTCATCCACCTTGTTGTCGAATGGGATCTCCATCACCTTAGTTGTGCGGGCTACCATCGGGCATTCTGACTCTGCCCCGGCCATGTTTCCCACCAGCGCCTTCAGCTCTGACCGTGATGATGAGTTGTGCAGCCCTACACCTAGCGAGACAGGGAGCTCGGTCTCCCTCTCCTCTTCCTCCTTAGCTGGTGGAGGAGGGGCCATGAGAGTTACCTTTGATGTGACCTCCACTATCAGCATCGGGATCACCGCCAATGCTGACACCGCCGCTGCCACCGTACCGGCAACCGATTCGAGGGGCATCACGCCTAGAAGGGAAGGGTTCACCGCTACCACCTTGTTCCCCCACCGCTCACTACGACACACTATAGGGTGGGCCTCCAAACCTCCCACACAGGAGTTGGGTGATGCTCAACCCCATCATTGCCCGGTCGCTAACAAAAAAGTGCAGGTAAGTCATACTCCAAAAAGACTCAACAGCAAAAGATCAAAAAAGAAACAAAGAAAAACATACTAGGAGGTAAGCGGCATGACTCTAAAGGCAAGACCCAATGTCGATGGGCCTGTAGGTGAAGGACCGCTCCTAGGCTGTGACCCGCACCCCCTCACTTCAGCTAGGGGCAGAGCATCCCAACTAGCTCCTGCCCGGCCTATGGATCATCGTGACCCTCGGCTCAGGATGCCTCGACCGAAGTAGCTGGCAGGGCATCCTCCAGCTATGAGTCATGCACTAGAACTAGTCCTAGCGACGCATGGGTGCCAGCTCGCTCCTCAGACCACCTAGCTTGCTCGGCCACATCCGCGGTAGGCGAGAACAAGACTGGCAATGCCACCGAGGGACACGGTGACCGTGTCCACTTTGCCTCCCATTCGCCGACGGTGTCCATGCTCACCGCATGCTTCCTTGGCATGGGAACCACCATGCACCTCTCCGTCTCCTACTCATCACTAGCGAACATCGCCATAGGGTCACGACGCTCTGCCGAGGTCACAACAACCTCCTGACTTTCCTCCTCCTCAGAGAAAACCATGTCATCCACATCTGTGGGATCCCCTGACTCGAGCTCGGACTCAACGTCGCTCTTATTTTCCCTAGCCTTCACGTGCCGGGCAATCTCCTTCTCTTTCTTATACTTTCGGTGAGCCACCTCAACTTTCTTCTTCTTCCTAGCATCCACCGCCTCCTTCTAGGCAGCATGCCACGCTGCGCCCTCTGGCGCCTTCGGAAGGTGTGGCCGGGACCTGTAGGCATCAAGCAACCTACGCAATAGGCGACTCAAGATAAAAAAAAGCAGGAAAGCAAACGGGGAAAGAACACGAAGCAAAGAAAGAGGAGCATACCAGTTTGGACACCACTGAGGCATAGAGAGGTATGGGCTTTCCCTCGACCTTCTCTTTGGGCTTTAGCTGCAGCACCCAGTCGAGGTGTCTCTAGACCTCGTCATCCGGTAGCTCCTCTGGCGATGCACAATCAGGGTCTGACATGTCGCTGTACCTCCACATCGGCCATGCCCTCTTTGATAATGGAGCAATCTAGTGCTAGTAGAGGGTGTCGAACACCCGCACCCCATCAAGGCCGCGCCACATGAGCTTTCAAAGCTCCTCCTTGATGATCTCCACCTTCTTCTTCTCCCAATAGGAATAGCCCCATGACCAACTATCCTACTTCTCTGGCCTCTCACTGGTGAATGATGGGAATGATGCCTCCACTGGATTCCTAATATAAAACCACTCCCCATGCCACCCCAAGTTGGAGTCATAGGGGATGTACGCAGGATACAAGCCTCCCATGCTCGGTTTCCTCTATAGGGCGAATCCTCCCAACGACACGACCTTGGGCAGATTCCCCACCAGCAAAGCTCACCTAGAGAACAGCCGCTAGAAGAAATCCACATGCGGCTCCATCCCGAGGAAGGCCTCACAGACGGTAATGTAGCCGGTGATGTGTAGCACCCCTATCGGATTGAGGTGCTGTAGCTCTAGACCCCACTCATTGAGGAGTCCATGTAGGAACTAGTGTGTGGGGTATCCTAACTCACGCTCATGGAAGACAAGAAAGGAAACCACCTCGCTGGGCCAAGGTTGCAGAAACTCCTCCCTCCCGAGAGCCCTTTAGTGCGCCACCTCCTCCAGCGGCAGAAACCCCTTCATGGCAAAGGCCTTCAACACCGACTCCCTCATAGTGGATGACCTCTAGTCTAACATGTCGCTCTGGGATCACAAAAGGATTTGTGAGTTTTTCTCTTCTCCCTCGCTCTCTCCCTTTTCTTTCCTAGAAACCATCACGGCTCTCAAGAACGCTCTTAGCAAGAAGGAAAGGAATGGAGGCAGCAGATGAGGAATAGGCGAAAGAATAGGGCAAAAACCTTCTCCCTTCTCCTACTTAATGAAAAGGGTACAACAGTTAGGGGAGGGCGCGTCGATTGGGAAAGACAAAACGGCAGAGCGAAAAACCCTCTCTCTTTCCCATTTAATGCAGATGAGACACGCCCTGACCGATGAGACGCGCCCTGCCCAATAGAATGGCTCCTGATCAGATGGGACATGGCCTGGGCATGGCCCACCAATACCGCATGCCAACCACTACTTCACTATGGGCACAAGAACCAAAGCGCCACCGCACACAAGCAGCCCTCCGCTTCCCTAGGCAGGACATGGAAAAAACCCAAAAATGGGATCTTCACCAGGAGAGACCATCGGGCTTCCTAAAGTCAATCGAACAGCTTAGGAAAACACACCTAGGGATAGGTAAGGAGCAAGGGACGCCCCATGTAGGCCATGCCAACTCTGTCATGAATGACGAGCACAGGTCTCGGTCGGACTTTTCTGACTAGAGCTCTTCAAAACCCCGTCACTCGAGTCATCAAGGTAACACTACCAACCCCCACTATTTCCTTATGAATCATTTCATACATCCATACACACATTCATTCCATATGCCCATGCCCGCTAGATGATTCAAGCCCTGAACCGCCTGGGGGCTCAGGAACTAAGCATCGCACATGCAGCGAAATGCATCACAACGCTCCATGTTGCGTCACGTAGTGGCAGTTGCCATGAGCAATGACCGATTGGGTTTCAATGGCTAGCCCACGAAGGGCTCGAGGCTGCCCCATGTCAGACAGAGCCAGGGGAGAAAATGCAGATGAGCCCCATGCGGCCCTCACCTAGTCTTGTATACAGGGTCATCTCAACCTTCTCGTTCAATCCTAAGCCTCTGCTTAGCCCATAGAATCTCCATCGAGGGGAGGCCATTAGGCCACCTGGGTCGGTCTCTAGAAAGACACAGGCATCTACCGAGTTACAGGTAAAGGAGCAGTGGAATATCACAAGAGGGCTATGCTGACCCCATCATGAACAACGAACCCAGATTCCACTCGATCATACCCGTTAGCGAACTCACCGAGCACGTCACTCAAGCCCGAGCGATTGGGACAAGCGACAAAACTCAGCCCCTCCAGTCATGAGAAACCAAGGATGAGGTAACACAAACTACTCAAACTGACCCCTACTAAGGCCCAACGGGGCTCAAGGGCTCAAGACACAAAACACCTAGGTCTACAACCCTAAACTCACCCCATCCATCGGCTACGCTTCGACTGCACACCAAAACACCTAGGTCTGCGACCCTGAACTCACCCCATCTGGCTACATTTTGGCTACACACCAAACGCCTAGGTCTATGACCCCAAACTTGCTCCATTAGGATCCACGAGCTTTGGCTCGCCTGATCCCCAAAACAAACTAACTAACTACCTCGACTGCAGAGGCTGTGCTGATGCTAGGATCCATGACTTCAACTCACCCAATCCCACGGCGTGCATCGACACCAGGATCAGTGAGCTCCATCTTGTCCGGTCCTATACTAACTACCTCAACTGCACAGGCTATGCCGATGCCAGGATCCATGACTCCAACTCACCCAATCCCAGGGCATGCACCGATGCTGGGATCAACAAGCTCTGTCTCGTCCGATCCCTATACTAACTCCCTCGACTTCACAGGCTGCACCGAAGCTAGGATCCATGACTCTAACTCACCCAATCCCACGGTGTGCACCAACACTGGGATCAATGAGTTTCATCTTGTCTGATCCCTATACTAACTGCCTTGGTTGCGCAGGCTACACCGAGGCCAGGATCCATGACTCTGACTCGCCCAATCCCATAGTGCGCGCCGATGCCAGGATCAGCGAGCTCTGTCTCGTTCGATCCCTAAACTATAAACCACCTCAATTGCACAATGACACCTTGGTTGACAACTCCATCTTGACTAAAAAACATGCACACACGCCCACTAACAAAACCCCTCGGATGATTCTACCCTAATCACCTAGGGGCTAGACCTGCGGGGGCGCTCGCACGCACCTGCTAGCGAAATGAAAACTTCCCTCGCTGGCAACATGAAAAAACCCTAGATGATTCTGCCTGAATCACCTAGGGGCTCAGGGGCTACACCCGTGGGTGCGCTCGCACGTACCCACCATCAAGACAAAAATCCCCCAGACGATTATGCCCAAATGGGGCTCCTATTAGGTTCATAAACCTAGGGTCCCTCGCGGACCAGCTTCCCAACAAAGGCTCAGCCCAAGTAGACAACACGCAATGCATGGGCCAGCCCAAGTACCTGAACAACAGGCCAGAAGGGTGATCCAAACACTGACCAGAAGGTCTGGCCGAGGAGAAGTGATACCCATTTTCTGACTCCAGCCCATCTTTCCGACCGGAGGGCTCACTTCGGTCTCCAGCTACCTCTAGATGACCTCTCTGACTAGAAGGCCTGACCAAAGCACTACTTCCAACTCCGACCCCATGTCTTCGATCGGGGTATGTAAAAATCCTGCTCATTGCTCTTCTTTGACTGGCGCAACTAGAGCTGACTGGGACCAACCGACCAGGGACGCCCGCTCGGAAAGGACTAGGGAATGAATAAAGAAAGCAAAGCAAGGTGCACAAGTCAAACCATGATACCAGGGATCGTGCCCTGTACACCTATAGAAATAGTACTCTACAATCTCCCTGATATAAACAGTGTTGTAGGCGCTGACATTTTCCTTTCAGTATTGTGGGTGCCATTAACTCCCATATGATAAGGCTCCCCACACATGCCTCTAGGCATCGACAGTGTTGTGGGCATCAGCATTTATCATACTACGTGAATATGGTGAAACCCCTCACATGCCTCTAGTCATCAACTGTATAGCAGGTATCGACATCTGCCATACCCAAACAAAATGATGCAGCCTCCCATGTACATCCGACATCCAACAGTGTTGTGGGCGCCTACCATCATCCTATACCCATCAGCGTGGGCAACAAGGTTTAGAAGCATACGTACTCTCTCCCTCTCACTGGTAAGGCCATCCCCTTCATCTATAAAAGGGGATGCGCTCTCTCCCAAGAGACTCAATTAATCTAGGTCGATTCAGGTGATTCCAGATTCATTAGATCGATCAAGTTCACTAGTTCACAACCATAGAACCGCTAGGTTTGAACCTCAAGCACATGCTTGAACACTTAGCTCATAGCGGAGCTCCTGTTGCTCTTAGCCCTTCCAAACAGAGTCCGACCGGACTGCTTGTACCCCCCATCTTTCTCCTCGTTTGTAACCCCACTGCAAACTTTGAGCACTTGGGCTCATGAATAAAGTCACCGACCAACTAAAACTAGACGTTGGGCATGTTGCCTAAATCAGTAAAACCCTATGTCATTGAGTGTTAGGCCACCTCCGATCACAACGTACGACAAAACTACAAATATTTACTTATTGGTCACTTTCTGCACCGATAGTGAGTCTCTTTAGTTAGTCATTGAGAGCTCACTAACTTACTATAGTGACATAGCCTTTGTGTGCCTAGAGATCATAGAGACTAGAATTGTGGTAGGTGGCTTGCCTATCAGTAGGCTAGCGCGACATTTGCTTCACCTCATAATTGACTAACCATTTTGTTTAGTGTTGTTGTAGAAATTTTTATATACTATTCACCCCCCTCTAGCTATTAGGACCTTTCAACCACACTCCATGTGTCCTTCATGGATCACAAACTGATTAAGGTGGAATGATCCTTAACTGGCTTTGATACCAATTAAAGGACCAAAAACAGTGACTAGAGGGAGGGTGAATGGGAGCCAAAAAATTTCTCGTGGAATATTTGGCCGCTATCCCAAATTCACCACGAAACACATGAACCATCCAATGTGATGTCCATGACCCAAAAGAATGGGTGGATGTTCCCTAGGAACACAGCGGGACACGACAAAGCCAACTCAACAAACAAAACTCAAAACAGAGCTCAAACGATCAAGAAGCGAATAGCAAGATTCAGCGTTTAGGCCCTCCTACCGGACATGTCTAGTGTGCCAACCAGACATGTCTAAGAAGTTTGATGAGAACCAAAACAACACTTAGACTCGTAGCTCCTACCAAACATGTCTAGTGTGCCAATAGGACATGTTCGAGATGCACTGAACAACACAGAGCTACTTTGGGAGAAAAATCAAAAGGCCTACCAAATGGTGTCCAAATAACATGGAATTTTAACCACAGCCACTAGATAACTTGAGGTAGGTCTCTACCAAATTTTAGCTCCACACTCAAAAGTTTGTCTACCGGACATGTTCGATATGCCTACCAAAAATGTCTGGTATGCACGAGCAGACTTCAGGAAAAAATGATTCCAAGACCAAAACTCAACCAAACCAACTCGGATTGACTTGCAACTTTGCACAAGGATTCACTAGGGAGTATGAAGGCTACCTCCAAAGGATCAAGGACTAAGATGAACCAAAAATCTATGAATCAAAGAAAAGCAGTGCAAGAGCAAGTTTTCTCCCCAAATCGAAATCAGCCCCGATCTATGAGCTCGTCTGGAATCTAAAGATTTCCTTTGGTGAAACACTTCAACACACGTCCTTTCTCATCTAGAAACAAATGGAACAACTCAAAACCCACCAAAATCGATGAATCAAAACAAAATGGGGGAGGAGGGAAACAAGAACATGAAGAACACAAAACAAAAATCACAAGACACAACTCATGATCTGAATCCTAGAGGATAAGATGAGGTAAAGGCCTCCCTTCCAACTTAGGTTTGGAGTACACAGATTTGATTAGTTCATATATGGATCACAATAGTCTAGAGGGAGGAACCCTAGCAAGGAAGAAAGAAAATGTTAACTGAAGTGATAGGGTGTAGTGGAGGCAGCCCCATCTTATTTATCGGCCTATCACACAATTCCACTAATGCCCTTAGATATTTTGAGCCAAACCACTTGACCTAAGGGCGTAATGGTCCAACTCTTTTTTGTCGATCAGATGGCCACACTTTCTGCATAGATTTGCTTTGCCTTGACACAACCTCTATGATTTTGCCATGTGTCGCTCTGTTCCTCTTTGGAAGCTACGCCCGAGCTTTTAGGCCCAAACACGAAAATCATACACTAGTGGTTTTGAGGCTCAACCCACCAAACCATCCACCAATGGTTTTTAGGCCCAAACCATCAAACCGCCCATGAGTAGCGTACTCCATATGCATCCCCTGCAACTTGATGCGTGTCACCTCCGTCCTCGACCGACTAGGCGCCAAGTCTTCTAGAGCCTCCGCTCGACTTGCACGTCGATCATCTTGACTTGGTCAACATAGTCACTACTGTATGCACACTTGCTTTGTCATTGTCCCCAAGTGTTAGCCACCATGGCTAGTCACCCGCCCCCCTAGTCCCTTAGTCCAAGCCTCATGTTCATCCTTCACCTCTCCCAGTCCATCGGCATGGCATGTCCTTACTTGACCTTCACCTCGCTATTGACCACCACCTCTGAGCTCCACACCTGTGCACCATAAGCCAAGAGACATGTTGCATAACGCAACTCATGCCATAGTTAGTTCACAAACTCAACCCAAGACATGAATCATGTTAATAATCACTCATCACAAATCTGAACCATAAGGGCACATATCAACCTTATGTTCGCAATAACATATGAGACAAGATGCTCATGAACAACTCAAGATGCGAAGTTAGTCAAGCAAGTTAGGATTCAATCAAAAAGAGAAGATCGCCACAAGTCATCTACCCTTCATCACATGGTGCCATCATACTCCAATGATGAAGGTAACATCTTAAGGTAAGTGGCCATTATTTAAAAAGCTTTCCTTTAATCTTGCTATTCACATAAATAAAGAAACAAACATGTTTGAGTTACAACTTTGCTTGATCCAACCTAATTAAGTCAACATGTTTTGTTCCTTAAGTTTGTTCATAGCACCACTTTCTTGATCTCATAGTCTTTACTAAATGAGCTAAAATGTTGCATATCTTATCCTTGGAAGATAGTCATAATCATGTAAGGTTTGATACATTATAAATAGTCCTTCCATAGGTTAAGCAACTCCACTCTTTTTGATAAATGTATTCTAATCCCACATTCATACTCATTCTTCTGATCTTATCATTCATGTTGTAAGAATGAATGCACATAATGTCAGCTGTAACATGATTCCATGTGCCTAAGGCTAGAGAAAAAATAAATAAAGTTTTGGTTCTATTGGTGTTTTCCCACCAACAGAGCCCATGCACTTGATCTCTACCTTGTCTTTATGAGCAGAACACACTTTGAGCAATGTGTGGGGGAGTTGATCCCCCAAATTCAACAATTGAAAGTTCTAAACCAGCAATATGATGCACACAAGATGTTGACTTCGAAACGCTAAACAAGGAGGAGGAACAAGTCAAGAAAGGATGCACTTGTCAGACCTAAATCAAACTCAAAACCAAGTCGGGTTTAACAAAATAAGGTGGCACCACCATTTGAAGCACCACTACTAGAGGCGCCAGCTCAAGAATCCTCAACTTCAAGAGAGAACTGAGGAATTCGATCAATGAACTTCCACAACTATCAAGGGCAAGATTATTAAGCAACCTCAAGTGGGCATCAAGGAGGACGCATATCTTTCTCTGCCCGAGGGTATCATAACTCTTAGGAGACCTACCACCACTTCAACAATAGACTCGCAACCATTAAAGAGGCGAATGTTGCCATATAAGGTATGTTACATAATCATTCATAATGGCAGGTAAGCATGGGACATGAGACGGACAACCTCTAGCAACAACAACAACAACAAAAATTAAAATTGGGAGGCTCTATTCCAGCACCTCCACATCCGGCCATCTCGTTGAGCAACCACGACAACAACCAGCTTGGGGGAGAAGGCATCCCCATGTATCTAGATAAATATTTCTTTTCCTTTTATTATTCTTAGTTTGCTTTAAAAAAAGATGAATAACTAAAAATGAAATAAAAAGTTATCTTTATACAAATATATAGTTATAATGTATCATCTAAACATGAAAACAAAATAAAGAGAGTGTGTCTAGTTTGCTTTAATTTATTTTTAGGAGCTGAATAAAATAAAAAGGACTATGAAGATAATCTATTAAAATGGAAATGATGAATAGTTGCATGTCATTAAGTCCTATTTAAGTCCTAGAGTCTTATTTAACACCAGCTATTGCGTGTCATTAAGTCATATTTAGGTCAACGACGAGGATGAGGATGGTAATTCTGATGATGAGGAGTAAAGGTGATTTGTTATTTGTTATTTGTTCAATGACTTGTGTTAATGGTGAAATAAAGTGAGACTACTTAATTGTTGTGCTACTTTGTGGCACTAGATTGTTGTACTACTTTGTGGCACTATGTTTTCAATTATTTGCATGTATTGTTGTATTACTTTGAGGCACTAGTTTCCTCCTTAACTTTGTGTGGTTTAGGTACATGGGCATATAATATGGTACATGTATGCTATTAGGTCAAACGCCACTAGTTCTCATAGTAAACAATAGTGATTTGATTTGAAAAATCGTCATATCTTATGTTGTACACGTGCGAGGGTATTTGAATCTTCCCGATGGACTTTGATTTCCTATGTACACATGCGCATGTCATTTGGTCCACCAGGTATTGCATGTCATTAAGTCCTATTTAAGATGAGGATGAAATGTTGTAGGGAATCAAATGTGCTAGAGAACCTAAACCGCATCGTGTTCTGCGTCGAGTCGTCCGTGACCCGCGTTGGTGGCCGCGAAAGTCATACACCTTGACTATTGCCTTCCCCGCTAACATCTTGAGTTGGGGGTGGGCTATTTAAGCAAAGGTAAGGGGAGCCTCTCTAGCAAACTCCAATCCTTGTGCCTCCTAGAAAAAACCGAGAAAACCTAGAGTTGCGCATAGTCTAATGTCACCATGGCCTCCCTCGTCCTATAGCGACTTTAGTGCCGCTAGGAGAAGGCCTTCAAGATCAGCTTCCGCCACCACCTATGCGCAGCTATATGTTAGTTCATCCTAGGTGTTAGTGGAAGTTTCATAAAGATTGAGAGGAATGCAGCCAAGGAACAGCCCTCTGCTAGGACATTGGTTGTAGCACTATAGCCAGAGCATTGGTGGTGGACCTTAGTGACTAGGGTATTTTGCAATGGTGTTCCTCTCTTCCCCATGGTTTCCTATGTGGGTTGGTGTCCTCGTGGGGCTCCTCCTCCTCTAGGGGGCTCCTTTTCCTCCTAGGGCTCCTTCTCCACACCGGATTTCATCAAGTACATGGTAGAGAGCACTTGAAGGGGTTATGGTATCCGCTTGGTACAAGTGATCAGTTTCTCATGCACAAGCACAAGCCGCATTCGATAGGTCTTTGTTATTGTACATCTATTGTTCGATAGGTCTTTATTATTGTAAACCTATTTAATGTAATGGTGTTTATCAATAAAGAGTTGCATCACTTTATTATTGTGTAATGTTTGCCTCATTCGAGTTAGGTGAATGATATGGTGTGCATGTGTGCTATTTCATCAAGCAGTAAGGGTTGCCAATGTAAATAAAGGTTATCTGTTTAGTACCATAGGCGCATCATATGATATACATGTGCACAATTAGATCAATGGTACTTGGATGCCATAGTTGCTAGCGCTCCACCATGTCATGCAGTCATATGTGTCAAAGGTGCACAAATAGAACATTCCATGCAATAGTATAGATAGAGATGTTCAAAGTTCAAACTTAAAGTACTTATCTATAATAGTATGTACACTTTTTGTATAGGATGATGCAGAGGTAGGTTACATTCCAACTACTCATGGGGAGTAATAAGAATGATGTCCCGTACATCCATCAACACTGAGGTGGACTCGGTCATGGGCTGAAAGTAAATGACGAGCACCTCTCGCTCATGAAAGGATGACCATGGTAGGAACCCTGGCTCTAGCCCACATAGGCCCCTAGGACGAAGCTGGGTAGCAGCCATGACCCCAGTGGCCCCTTGATGAATGCCATAGTTTTTCACCTCCATGACCTACATCGGTAAGGCATGGAGACACTGCTCCATGGTTGCCCCTGTAGGCGCCACCATAAGGATGGTGACAACTGCTGCCTCGTTAAGGTCACTAAAGCAGCGCCTGTTTTCCACCAAGAACTGGGCAGTGACATAGGCATTGTCATCGGCATCACGGTGAAGGAGGATCACCTCCACCATCTACTAGACCAAGTCATCATTGGTCTGACGCAACTTTGCCATCTATTGGACCAGGTCATCATTGACCCAACGCAAAGCCTATGTGGCGTTTAGCTACTCCTCGATACCTAAAAATGGTGATAAGAAAATCCTACAACTAAGCACACAACATTGCATGAAGTGAAAGAGCAAGATCATGGCCAATGCCCTGCCAACGAGCTACGCTTGGGCCTCAACGGCCATAGCTCCACCGTGGCCGTTTCACATTCCAAATTGAAAAGTAGCATCTCCACAGTGTTGAGGCACAGCTACAGCTGGAACACCCCCTGGCTCTCCTCCATGATGGTAGATCGGGGCACTAGTTGTGACAACGCCAAGGTGCCTACTCCATCAGCTGGGAAGCACGGCACCATATGCGCCATGCAGATAGCACTATACAAAGGGGAAGCATCAAGACCACTAGAGTAAGATGAAATGCAAGATCCATACTTACCCGTACTCTCGTCGCATCATGTCATGTAGGAGGAGAGGACCTCCGAAGACTCACTCCTCTATTGAGCCTTCCCTTGGGCACTTCTGCTACTCTGCCATTGGATGAGACCTAGAAGATGGGGTGTCAAGGTGGAGTGCCAAATGAATTAGACGATGATAAGAAGGAAGGTAACTGTAATGAGTTTAGAAAGGAAATTTACTTGCTTCCCTACCTTAGCCTTCGCTTTTATAGAATGATAGGCATACGATACGGTGTAGTTATCTAGTGGGAGGTGTATCATCTAGTCATAAATTGCACTATGGCACTTGATCTTGGACATTGCACACAATGTTGATGACTCATCCCAAAACAATGTGGCTCTATTCCCAAGGTGACCCACAATGAGGTTGCTCTAGTGTGGTTGTGGTTCCTGAGACACTACCCAAACGCTCACCATCATTTCACATTGAAGCGTCATTAGAATTTGGACAGAGAAAATTTACTCCACCACAGTAGTAGACATGTAAAATATATAATTAATGTTATGTTCATTTTTATGATAGTGACAAATTGCATCATTATCATGCTTTATTATCATTTTAGTTTTCCTCTGTGTGCACCCAAAACTATATCAACTCATGAATGTCTCTGTTCTTCCCTTGAAAGGCCAAGAATGATGTAGCACCACACAAGACTTTACCCTCAATGAGGTGCTCTACCTTCCATCTTGGAACCCTCATAGTCAAGGGATGCATATTTGGTTCTTAACTGTGAGAGATCCAAGATGGAATAAAAGCACCCAACCTTGAAGTACTTCTCCCAATGCCGCTTTGCTGCCATCGGAGGAGATGGAGAAGGAGCACCTCGATCACAAACTTGCAGTAGCATAGGTGCTTTACCTTCCATCTTGTAGCTCTCACGGTCAAAGGTTGTAGATCTACATCTCAACCATGAGAGGAGCAAGGTGAAACATAAAGCACCTAATCTTGAAGGCTAAGAATGATGTAGCACCTTGCAAAACTTCACCCTCAGTGAGGTGCTCTACCTTCCACCTTGCAACCCTTGCACAGTCAAGGGATGCAGATCTACTTCTTGATTGCATGAAAGATTCAAGATGGAATATAAAACACCTAATCTTGAAGTACTTCTCCCAACACCATTATGGAGTATGGAGGCGCTAAACAAAAGAGCATCCTGATGATTGCACATCATTTCTTAATAGAAGATCTGGAAAGAAGATGTGCAATCATCTAGGTGCTCTTCTATTCAACACCTTGCACCACCAGTACTAGGCCGTAGCTCGGGAGAGCAAGGAAGGAGGAAGAGTGTGTGGAATGAGGCTAAGAGGTGCACCCAGACTTGGCTTAAATAGGCCAACCTTGAAGATGGAGAAGCAAAAAGGAGCAAAAAGAGCAAGGTCAATAATAGAGCTAAGTGATTGGCTATAAGCTTATAATTTATAAGAGGCAAGTTAAACAATAGTTGTTTCCTATTTATCTATAATTTTTTTTCTTTTTCCTATTCCCCCTCACAACACTTGCTATTTGGGTCCACCACTTCATATGCATTCGTGCCTAGCTTGGTGCTTGCATGAGAGCCAAGCTATCATCTCTCTGCTCTCTTCTCCCCTCCACATCAACCTTACCTTGGCTATAAGCCCATTATTGTACTCGCTCTTAAGTTGCATCATCTAGGCATACGCCTCCTATATGTTACACCATTTCATAGATTGTTCATTTCATATGATCCGGTGCACATGTTGTGCTGCCTTAGATTGACTTGTCATAGTGATGTGGTGCGGGTATATAGTGGGACACGTATCATCCGGCCAATAATTGCACTGTGGCACTTGATCTTGGATGTTGCACATGATCTAGAGGACTTAGCCTAAAACAATGAGGTTTGATTCCTGAGGCAACCCGCCCCGAGGCCGTGCCGGCCAGTTGTGCTTCTTGAGGCACTGCTCCAACCCTCCCCATCATTTCGCATTGAAGTAGAGGGTCGTTCCCGTTATTAAAATGCCCAGTACTAGTTTCTCCACCTGCACACGCCAGGCTTGGTGAGAAACCCCATTCTCCTCACTCTCTACTACAACTCCACCACCCACACCCCACCCCAATCCCCATCACATTGTGATGTCAAACTCCCGCTCCCATTCTTGTTTGCCTCTCAACCGTTCACGCTACTCTCTGGTGCCTCCATTGCCCTCCCACTCTCCTTGCTTGCTGCTCACTCCATCACCTCCCGCTCTCCCTACTAGCAGCTCACTCCATCGCCATCCTGCTCTCCCTACTCATAGCTCACTCCGTCGCCCTCCCTAGAGCGCCATGGCTAGCTAACGATGCCCACGTATGGTGCCAGTGATGAACAGGGCCACGACATGGAGCCGTCCCCATCATCATCTACAAGTCTGGTGGGACCCGCATAAAGGAGATGGAAGACACCACAATCCTAGAAGCCTTCCTCTCCTCGTCACTCTCTCTCTCTCTCTCTTTCTCTCTAGTGTGACATGTGTCTTCCCTTCATCTAAAAATAGGAACCAGAGCGCCCCATGGAGGGGGAGGGAGCTCAACCAAACTCACTCTTTTCACCAAAGACTTGGGACCTTTCTACCTCTCTCACCTATTTGTAACCCTAGCTACAAACCAAGTGCTAGTAACACGAGCAGCAGCAAACTAGACATAAGGACCTTCTACCAAAACTAGTATAAATCCTTGTGTCCTCCGAGCATAGCCATGCAGGGTAGACAGACAAACTAGAAATTTACTAGCTGGTGATCTGAAACACCAATAGTTGGTGTGCCAGGTAGGGGCCTTTTGCGCGTCTTATCATCCACAATAGGCCATGGATGGCTAGCCATGGCTTCAGCTATGTCTTGGTTGCGCACATGCTCTTTGGGAGTCAGGCCTTCATCATCATGTTAGAGGGAGAGCTATCGTGGGCTCCCTCCCCCTGTCGACCTCTTCATTCTATCGAGCTCGATGCAATCATTGAGGCCCTCGAGGAGCTAGAGCTACACGCATTAGAGGCCCATGTCCCTAGGAGCGACCAACTCCTTGACTTCGACTATGGGAGGCTAGAGCACCAGCTAGATGCCTTCCTAGGACCTCGACAGTCCTAGGAGGATGTGCACTGCCTCACCTTCTCCTTCACCAACATCATGTTGTAGCTTGCCAGAGGGGAGCCGCTCTCCTCGGAATATCTCACCCAAGATGCGCCGATAGTGTTCCCGTTTGGTCTATGCAATGTCATGAGGACCTTTGGTCACCTCATGGCACAACACATGCACCAGCCTCCCATGGATGATGAATTCGTGGGAATGACCGATTACGTCATGGAGTCTTTCCATGACCATCTTGCGGGAGATTCAGAGTTGATATCTAACTCTGACTCTAGTAGGGGGAGCCATCACCCCTCATGAGAAGGCTTTATGGTAGACACACTTGAGGGGTGCATCAAAAGTATCCACGAGGGAGTGGCTGCTCCTGTGAATGACCCCAACGATAATGTCGAGGGAGATGTAGGGGCCCCTCCTCACCTATGAGTAGAGCAGCTAAGGGTGCGGCACAAGGAGATCGAGGATGCGTGACTCCAGTTGGAGCAGGAGTGTGTGGAGCTCAAGCGCTGTGGAGATGGTGGTCATGTGCGTACCATCACTCGTGACATAAGCCAGAGGAAGCCAGAACATAGCTACCATGGTGGCCCTACTTCGAAGGTTGTCAGTGCCTGCGACACCCGAAGGCTGTCGGGCCCACCGCTATAACACACCAGTGTTAAACATTGCATTTGACACATGCACTTCATGAGCACAAGCATCATCCATTCATTCATGAGCATGAGCATATGAAATTTCATTTCATTCTTTATACATTATCACATGTGATGTTGATTATATATATGCATATTCACAATTTCAACTTAATGCTATTTGTAACTTAGAAAATTTTGCTAAGTCCTAAACTATTTTACAGTTTCAAGTAGCACACTTTGGAGCAATGTAGTTTGAAAACCAGTTTGAATTAGAACATGATCATTAAAGCAAAGTTGTAGTACTCACATAGCTCTACAATTTCTATGAACAAAGTTTTTGCTAAATCACCATGGATTCAGAGATTTATTAGCTCAAAGTAGCGCTATCAAATGGACTAAATTAGCACTTAGCCAATTTGCATCGACCGGCATCGTGGCCGATCGTGCCATGCCATGTCTGCCGCATGGTGGCCATCCACCGGTGATGGCCCCACCAGTCAGGTCAACATGGGTAGATAAGGGCGCCACTCCCTCCCACTCACTCTCACGTGCTCACTCCCTATGCCTTGCCTCGCCTCGCTCTCTCTCGCACCCATAGAGCAGAACCACAGTGCCACACCATCACCGCCAAGCTCCGCCATGCGCACATGGCACCGCCACTGCGCCATTCTTTGATAGCTCACGCACATTGCTCCGCCACGGCTCACTCCACCTTACCGACCCTCTAGTGTCACCGTTCAAGCCTAGGTATAGCCGCAGTTCGAGTTCACGCCCATCGTGGTCGTGCTCCACTCAGCCATCACGCTCACGCTTTTCTCTTGTTAGGGTTAGCCTAGGGTCATGTCTAGCTCACGCCATTAGTCATCGAGCCATCACCGGCACACTGGCACCAGAATGTGGCTGGTCACCATCGTGCTCTTGCCACTATCATGCCAAGCACACGGCCAAGCTTCACCGCCGCTCCACTATAGCCCTCACCTAACCCTAGGTCTTCTCTAGGTAGCCCTAAAGCCACAGCAGTGCTCGCCTTGGCTTGCCATCACCGAAGATGATGAGCCCGCCATAGCGTAGCACCACCGCCTACCATGGCCACCGTCGAGCTAGCTCCAGCAAGCCTCTAAGCCAACCAAGGGCACCCGTAGATGCAGAATGGATTGGGGAACACGTTGGTGGTGATGCTATAGTCAGCACCTTGCCGTCGGTGAGCTTTTCGCTGGTCAACTAGCGCATGGGGCCGGGTTCACCTATGGGGCCCCACTATCAGCCACCGTGGGTGTATAGATCGTTTGCACCTAGCTGTAGCACCCGAGTGGAAATTTGATTTGTTTTTAATTTATTTTTCATAGATTTTGTTGCTAACTTGCAAAAATTATATCTAGAGCTAGGAGTATCCAAATGGGGTGAACCAAAATTTTTTGGATTCATCATTAAGTGTACTATTTGATAAAAATATGAAATCTACTATTTTGGGTATTTTTCTAGGAGAATTAAATTGAGCAAGATAAGTGCTTTTAAAATAGTTTCTATCTTGTAAAATGCATAACTTGAGCTAGGAAAGTGACAAAATTGTGATTTTCAATTTTTCTGGTCTTGTGTTGACATGCTCTTGCTTGGAAAGATATTGAACCTATAGTATGCATACTTGAAATATGGTCTTCCTATTTAATCTTAGTTAATTGCTAGATTCTAGTGAAATTAATTAGGGTAAAAATACATAACATATGATCATACAAATTTTTACATAGTATTATCCAAAAAAAATTACAAAGTAAGAAAAATATTAAATCTGTTGCTTGACACTTTGCACTATGCTAAACAATTTTTGCATAAATAAGCATATGTAACTTGTCATTTTAGTAGAGATAGCTATACTTATCCAAATGGCATGAAATTTGTATAGTAGACCATTAGGGTCATGTGTAGCCTACTGTAAGTTTCTAGGAATTTATTAAGCACTAGAAATATTTACTCTATAAATCACCTTATTATCTAAGGAAATTAATAAATGAATATAAATAAATTAGTTATGTTTAACCATGATGTTTTTTGTAGTGCTTGTGATGCATATGATCTATTTATATTATTAGTTAGGCTTAGAAGTATTTGTTTCTAGGCAACTAGTTCATTATTTCTTTATAATTCAACTAGATGACTGCATGTGTAGTTTTTGTTGTGGTGATGATTTCATGATGATAATAACCTTTTCTGAAAAGATGGTTAATAACAAAGTTGTAGATAACTTACTTATATACCTGGTATTAAATTTTCATAGTCATAAGTCTGCTGTTAGAAAAGCTTGCTTTCTGGATAGATCTAAAAGATTGAATTGTTTGACCTAGATAACTATTGAATTAGATTAAGATGATTAAAAGAAAGTTGTAGGAAATTTCGTAAGCTTTCCAGAATGCCCATAGCCATATTATTTAGATGTGTATAACTTTAGTTTTGGTCAAAACAGGTGGCTATTGTCTTGTAGTCTAGAAAATTGCTTAGATGAGAATTTGTTTAAATACTAGAGAAGGAATATACACCTACTCAGTAAAAGAAAATTTATCTTGTTATCACCTTAATCCAATTCTATTGAGAACACTTATGAGGATGCATTCGTCACATCATATCATATTATATATGTCATTATATATGCATCCATGATATCTTATTACCTGCTCATGCATATAGGATCGTCCGAGTGGATAACTCTATTGGAATTCAAAGAAGAGCTAGAGGAACAATAGGAGGCACCTCAGGCCATAGGTCCAGAAGGAGAGGAACAAACTCTTGAAGACTTACCTAAGTGCCCAGACCATAGGCCAACTTCTTTTTATTAAAGGCAAGCCCCGGAGCATTTTAAGCCTCCCATGTTTTACAAAATATCACTTGAGTTCTTTATGATTGATGCATGAGGTTATAAGAGTTGAATTGGAAACACTTGATGCATAGAACTACCATGTCTAGATAAATATACCATTAACCCTATGTAGGTCCAGGATCGAGTATATGCTTAGCCATGCTTAGAGCGATAGAAGTCAGGTGATTTCCTATCACCTACGAGATATAGGTGGATACTGGAGCATGGTTGGCTATATTTGCTATTGTGAAAAAGAACCATGGGATAATGTAACTAGAGGTCGGACAAAGTCTATGCGTAGGTTGGTTCATGTGATTCCATCTGTGCCGATTAAGGACTGTACCATTGTTGGAACTTCTATTGAGATTGAACGCATGCCTCTCACTTAGCTGGCTGAATAACTCATTCTGACCATGAAGCCAAGTAGCTCAACTTAGGCTAGCCCCCATACTATAAGAGTGAGCACTCTAGATGCTAGTAAGGATGTGCGGGGAGTCAGACATGAGCCCAAGGGTAGGCCGGGCCTGAACATCCTAGAAGCTTGTTGTCCCTGATTGTGCGACGCTGATCAAACCCGTGAAATGTGGACCTAAGTTATACCAAAGGTGACCTAAGGTGACTATTGATCTAGTCTTCCTAGGTTTGTGTTAGGAATAAACTCCTAGCTGGTTGAAAATGATTCAAATCACCGTCTCTCCCGGACAGTGAGAAACTTGGCTAGCTTCAACATCATAATAAGTGTATTATGGAATGATGGTTATGAAGAACATAGAATTACTACACTGGCTATGGTTATTATTGTTATACTACTAAATGATATACCATATGTTTGGCACGTGTTAGTTGCTAATCTAGAGATGAATAGCTATAATTAACTTGACGACCGAATTAAAATTGTATACTTGAATTGGTAAGCTTTTTATGCAAAATGTTGTTAAGCTAGCTCCACTTATAAAGCCTTGCATGATCCTTGGAGTCACTTTATTTTTGGTTTATGATGGGTAAGTCTACCTGAGTACATTCTTGTACTCAAGGTTTATTTCCCATTGTTGCAGATAATCCTATGTATCATGGTTACTGTAAGAACTGCTTCTATCCTACCGTGGATGAGGAGTAGGGCCCTAGGCAAGGCGTTTCTCTTGTTAATCCCTCTCTTATACTTTTGTGGGATTATGATCATGAGCTGGCACAATATTTGAACAACGATGGAGATGTTGGTTTTCATACTTTATTTGTTTTTGCTACTGTTTTACCTAAACTTGGTTTGTAATAACTTTTAATCATACTCTAATGTATGGAACTATATTTGTGAACTTTATGTAATGTGTGACATGTATGTTGAATCATGTATGATCTTGGTTGTATGTTGGTTGAATCGAGACCGTTCGTGGTACTCGATGGACTACCGGGTTTATATGGGCTCAAGTATGACAGTGCGATCGCTTGTGTATTGCTATTGTACTTGTGCTCTTATAAATTAGACGGATTTTGCAATAGCTGGCATCAGAGCAAGATTCAATATTAATTGCCACATGTGTATTTAAAACAAAGGATTTTGTTTTTCAAAATCCTATTTTGGCAACTGATAGATATATACATATATAGGTGTTTAAACCTAAAGTTTGAATCTAAAGTGTGCTAGTGATCACTCCCTTTATGCCTAGCTAAGGATTTTAGGTGGCTAATTAAGTACTAACTTGGGGGTTTTTATTTTCATCATCCATATGGCGTGCTATTGTATGGATGCCATTCACTTGAGTGGTTATGTATGGATCATTTGCCTCTATGCCCAAGGTAAGATGATGAGTGGCATGTCCACAAGATGTGAGCGTGTGGTCTAATGGGGAGAGTTAGCTTTGATACTAAAGTATATATGCGTCTCATATATATACGGAGGTATTTAATTGTGGCTTAGCTTTGATACGACTATATATGCATATTTATATGTATATAGGACGTATTTACTTTCGGGTAGCTTTGATACAAAAGTATATATATGGGTATATATATATGAAAGTATTTAGCTTGCAACCTAGAGCCCAGATTTTTATTTCTATATATATACTTGTGGAGTTGGGCTGAAATGAAAAACTTGTGTAGGTAAACTAATAGCGAAATGTGTAGCCCGACTAGCTATGTTATATATGAGAGAACACATGTATACCCAATGTTTTCCTAAATGGTTTTGTACTTTTTAAAAAATACATATAATTATATATGTACATGTAAAAAATCAAGTATTCTAGCATTTATACATATTTATCTGAGTAAAAATCAATTATTTTGGTATGTATATATATTACTGCATGTGAAAAGAACCAAATATAGATATTTATGCATGTCACATATCAAGTGTACACATTTATAAATATAATAAACTTAAATATACAAATTTATCCATACAAAACTGAACTAGATTTACCTCGTGTTCACCTAAACAGCCGTTTAAACAATTGCTTAGCCCCTTTAATACTGTTTATCCCTGTTCCGTTTAGGCCATTTAGACCATTTTTCCTGTTTTTTGACCGTTTAAACGGTCAACTGTTTAATTTCTGTTTACCCCCTAAACAAAATAGTTTACCACCATTTACCATTTAGTGGCCTTTTAAATGGCCGTTTAACCCATTTAGGCGAACACTGTGTATGCCACCATGTATGCCATTAGAAGTTTTAATTTTCCTAAGTTTGTGAGGACATACGGAACATGCATGCATCATGATAAATCATTTATTACATACTTGCATTGTTCCTCCTCTTATAAGTTTCTTATTTGGGTAAGTAACTATGGCAGAACCTCCTGAGAAATTGGGCCCATGTGCACCTATCGTTGTCTCAACAGACCTTTGATAGCATACACGAGTTCCCAACAACTTAATAGGTCTGTCGGGTGTCCTCGGGAAACCCAAATCATCCATGATTCTTTTTCGAACAGGATCCCAATCATAGACATTGCAGATTACAACAGTTTATTCAAATATATACATTAGAGTAAAAGATAGCGGAAGTCTTAAGATAACATAGTTTACAAACTAGTTGTTTCAAACTTACAATACCATAAGTGTCATACAACCATAGTAGCGGGATAATATTACATTAACATTATTTATCATACAAACTAGTGCCTTGTCCAAAGGCCATTCATCATTCCTCATTGTCATTGACTTCAAACACAGACATGCAGCAGGGACCAAAACAAGCCTGCGCATGTGACTCACCTACAACAAGGGTTAACAAACCCTGAGTACAAAAGTACTCAACAAGACTGACCCAACGTAACAGGGGTGGAAAGACTTTAAAGATGCAGGTATTAGGGCAAGGTAAGGATGTAGCAAGATTCAAAAGTTCTTTGCCAAAAGCTTACTATTCTTCATCCTATTTTCAAGTTTTACCCCTAAGTCCTTTTAGTTCATTATCTCAAACTAAATGTACATTTCCCATATTCCAATCCTTCTCATTCCATTCTTTTTCTCATGTTTTAGTAATTCACCAGTCCTACATTGCTTATGTAATGAATCGAGTCTCCATATCCGCGGAGCACCGGCAATTCAAATTGATTCAAGTCCCAGCTGGGGATTCCTTATCACATGACATATGTAGAACTTAATCTTGCATATATCAACCTCGCTACCGGATCCTCCTACACTAAGCCATCTCCACGCCACCCGAGAGCACAGCACACCTCAAATCCGGCCACATTCCAGCCATGAGGGTACATGCTACTCCTGCCATCTCTCCACTCCCAGTGCGTGGGCATTCATCTTAGTATCGGATTTGCCGAAGTAGGCTTACCGGAGTATGTGACCAGTACTACAAAGTGTCTCGTTCAGAAGATCCACAATGAGTGGCCTTTATGCGACATAATCGGCAACATTACCCAACATTCAAGATAAGTCACCCGACTAGTCTCTAGTTCATCCTATCTTCTTTCTTTCTTTGGCCAGTATGCCATCTTTGATTGTATCGAAACTTTTTACTTTAAAAGCCTACCATAAAGCATACTAAGCATTCTATGCCTTTATAAATAAAATCATCTTCAGGGATGGTAAGCAATTAACAAGGTAGGCAATGCATTAAGTAGGTAACATTTGAATTAATCAACTTAATGCAATAGGTAACATAGGTGATAAACTTTTCTACTTTTCAAAGTAAACAAGGTAATGGTTTAATGCATAAACTGGGGCTTGCCTTCGTTGACGATCTCAGGTTCTGGATCAGTACCACAATTATCGAATCCTGTGACAACCGGAGATTCTCCCAGAACTTGCTCAACTAGAATCGTTTCACTCTCGGATTCTACACAAAATGATAACATATGCTTTAACATGATGATAATGTAAACATGATGCTATCATGGTACATGAAATATAACAACACTTCGAATACAACTATTTTTCACGGTACAGTTGCAAGCCAACAAAACCAACTTGCAATTCTACCATCAAGGACCACACCTGTGACTTGACCAAACTAATCTTGAAACCCTACTAGTCACAAAACATGATCAAAACAAGATCAAACACTAATCAAACACTTAGGGTTTGCTTTTATTTATTTTTGAATTAATTTGGAAATAAGCCCAAAAATGAACTTGTTCCAAATGACCTCAAAATTTTATGTAAGCTTCCTCATGACAAATTAGTATACCAAAACAAATTTCATAATTTTTGGAATTATACAGTGGCCTACAAAAATCATGGAAATTGCATTTATCAATTAATGGACTAAATTTTTGAACATTAAAAATTTATTCAAATTTCAAGTTTCATATTTTTAAACCATAACAGAACATGTACAGAAGCTACATATAAATTTTTAGAAGT
The DNA here is from genome assembly GCF_019320115.1 of Miscanthus floridulus. Lineage (NCBI taxonomy): Eukaryota > Viridiplantae > Streptophyta > Magnoliopsida > Poales > Poaceae > Miscanthus > Miscanthus floridulus. The sequence goes on along the minus strand of NC_089583.1, from coordinate 53,313,284 downwards.
TTTAGAGCTGTAATTAATTTCCTATAAATTTCCAAATTTGCTGCACTATTCAAAAATAAAAAATAACAAAACTTCACTGTTCTCTCTCTCTTTCTCACTGACAGCCAGGCCCCGCTTGTCAGTGACATAGAATAGGGATACAGCGGCGCTACCATCATCGATCGGCCAAAACACGCCGGCGGTGATGCTCCGGTGAGGCAGACCGCACACACATGACCTACACAACCCTATGAACATACCCCGACCCTCAAAACAGCAGCAGGCACACCGGAGTGAGCTCTTCGCCGGCCATGGCGACGCGGGTGTGATGGCGCACGGCACAACCCCAACCACAGTGCGGTAGAGGCTAAAGTGGAGTGAGCATCATGCTCAGGAGCTCACCACGATCACGCTGGTGTGCTTGGTGAAGGCGGAGACGGACTTGAACGATGTGGCCACGGTGAGGTCGATGGTGGCGGAGCTCCGGCCGGTCTTGGGGAAGAACGCGTTGCGCCGGGCGATTCTGGCCAACACAAGCGACATGAGCAAGCTGAAGAGGAGCGCAAGGTCAAGGCAATCATGCTAGCATAGCTAGGCATGACGGACGTGGTTCGACGGTGGCTACGGTGAGCGATGGAGCTGATCGGTGGCGGAGCAGAGCAGAGGGGAAAATGGAGGGCGACGGCGGTGGTGCTCCTATTTATAGTCAGGGAGAACACACCCGGCGTCAACAGCTCATGCACGAGCTCGCCATGGAGCTTGCTGCGTGTCAACGCGCGAGAAAGCGGCGCAAAACGATCGGCGGCGACAGCTACATGGCGTCGGCGGCAAGCATGGAGGTGGCGCTCGGCTGGATTTTGATTTTTGAAGTATTTACAGAATTGCCACTGCCTTTATTTTGAAAATCTCCAAAAATGAAAGTTGCTCAACTTTTCAAACTCTACAACTTTGCTTCAAGGAATATTTTCAAATTCTGCCTCCATTTTGAAATTTGAATTTGGGGTGCATTTGAGCATTTGAATCATTTCAAAATTACTCCAAATTTTATATGTAAACTTGAAAAACTTTGAATACCAAAGTTAATATTTATAAAATAAGCTTCAACTTTGCTTATTGTCACAACCCCAAATTCCAAATGGATTTTGATTTAGACAAAAGGGGCAAAAAGGACCTTTATGATTTGAATTTGAATTCAAATTTGATTTGTTTACCTTTTTACTTTAACTTTGATTTTTGACCAGTAACATGGCCCATTAGGGTTATTTGAGTCAAATGACACATGGCCTCACATGATCACATGAAATTTGACCCTTGTGGCCATGACCTTTATTTAGAATTTGAATCACATCACACATAAAATAACAACTTATGAAATAAAGCTTATTTAGTGAATGCATTCAAAACTTTCTACTTTATGAATGCTTTGCAATGCATATGATGACATGTCAAGTTTTAGTGCTAGGTCAAAACACTAGAGGTGTTACAGTAACTCTTTTCTATTATAACGTCATTCTCATGAGAGTTGCACCATTTTGTTGGAACATATGGCAGCATCAGCTAGGAGTGAGACTTTGGAGGGTCCTGCATTATGTGGGATATACCGAACCGCCTCTCTATTCTTGGAATGAGGTATAGCTAGAAGGATAGACATGGTATGAGGTACAGCTAACCATACCAGCTCATACCCAAGCACCCTTGTGGCAGGAGTGGAAGGCATAATCTGAAGGAAAAAATTCCTTGGGAGGGTGCCTAGGTAGTTGCTTTTGAGGTACTAAGCTAGATTTGTCAACAGCACGGGGATGAGCTTACCGGCAGTGCCACTAGTACTTTTCCTTGGGTGGATCCATCCACAACAGTTTGGGCACAACGCAACCGCAATGCATTGATCCGAGACTAGGATGAGCGGGTAGCTAGTTCTAGTCCCGCTATGAGTGCAATGTTTATAGTGATGAAGATGTTCGATACTCATCAGGATACCTAGGACTTCTAGCAGGAGTCCTATACTACTTGCATGGATATGCTCATGAGGGATAAAGCTACACATCGAAAGCTGAGGAAGCATGTTTGCAAGCACAAGAAGACAACACGTGAGGCTCGATGGGAAACTGATCAAGCTTATGTAGCATTGGGAAATCTCCACACTTATGGAACATGTCGATTAGGATAGAGCTACTGCCCATGCAGCAAGAGCTGATGATCAAGTAGTGCTAATAGGACTACAGGAGCAGCTAGAGACCGCTCATGCTAAGGCACTCATAGCTATGTGCTAGCGGATCCAAGCAAACAACCATGTAGCCCTAGCAGAAGCAGCACAAAAATAGAGCCAAAGCCCTAACCGTGCTATAGGACCATGTCAAGAGGGATTTACGCTAGCAGCTTGCACAGACCTAGAATGTGGTGGTTGATCTTTAGCATTAGGTGTGTTATCTAAACAACCAACTGCACCCGCTCCTTAATGAGAAAGAAGAAGTGGATCTAGAGGATGAGGATGATGCTATCTCTGACCTCGATAGCGAGCACGCTGAAGAGTAGAGCCATTTAGTGACTAGTTTGAAGCGCTAGTTGTATCCCTGCTACTAATGTAATAGACTTGTAGTTTGAATTACACTACTCATGATGTAACTTTGATTTAATATTGGTACTCTACATGTTAATCCATGATGGGTTGAACTTTGATGAAATTCTAGTTTTGTTTTACTAGTGAAATATGACATGCATGTTAACGCATTGTGAGTATGATAAGTGATCAAATTGGTGATGTTATGTTGCAAGAATGAATTATTGTGCCTCTATTTTATTGTATGAATTTAAGATTCTCTTGAGTAATTTTTGTTGGCATGATTACACATTCATCGTCAATCTCTTGACATCATCCAATAATCACTTATTGTTGCAACTTTGTAGATGACTCGCACTCACGCTGGGGCAGGCACCAGCCAAAGTGGCAATGATGGTGATTTACCACCACCACTGTCCCCTTCTATGAATGAGTTCTTCACTCAATTTCTGGGAAATCAGAGAGCTATGGAAGAGACACTGTGCCTCATTATGCAAAACACTGCTCATACCCATTAGCAACATCAAGGGCCTAAAGTGAATCAAAATAGCTTATTCAAAGATTTCCAAGACACCAAGCCTCCTATCTTCAAAGAGGCCCAAGAACCGCTCCAGGTGGATGAGTGGCTTAACACGATAGAGCAGAAGTTTTGTCTATTGAGGGACCGGTAGGGATTTGGTGGACCCATTTCCTATCCTCTTTACCTACAAATGCATGGGTCACCTGGGAACTATTCAAGTTAGCCTTTAGGGGACATCACATTCCCCTAGGTCTAATGTGCATGAAAGCAGTCGAGTTCATGAGACTTACTCAAGGGACCAAAACCCTTATCGAGTTTGTCAACATAGAGGAAAAGAAAATAGAGAGGTTCAAAAGATGCCTTGGCACCAAACTAATGAAGACTATGGCCAACTCAAGGTGTGCCACCTATAATGAGTTTGTTAGTGGTGCCTTAACCTAGGAAAATTAGAACAACTTACACACAGCAGCAAAGGCCACAAAAGATCAGCTAAGGCAAGTGCCTTAGGGTCATCTTAGTCTAGAGCTCAAGTGGTAGCCAGGCCACAGTTCCATCCACCAGTGCCTAAGTATAGGCCTTAGACAAAAGCTCAAGCCAATCGCACTCAAAAGGCATTCCGTAGGGCATTCACCATTGCCATACCTAAGGGCAATGCTGGCCAAGGAAGCTCAGCAGGACCAAGGAATAACTAGCCATGCTTCAACTGCAATCAGTTGGGTCATTAGGCCAAGGAGTGTCCCCATCCCAAGAAGAATGGCAATCAAAACCAGGGTAATCAGAAATAGGCCAATCCAAAAGCATGTCCTAGATATGTGCATTATACATCCATGGAAGAAATTCCCACGTGAGAAGTTGTGACCGCCGGTATGTTTTTTGTTAACAAATATCCCACCATTGTTTTATTTGATTATTTGCTTCTCATTCATTTATGAGCCAAACATTTGCATCTAAGCATCATTAGAAGATAATTGAGGTAGACAAGGGTGGTTATAGTATAAGTACAACTAGGGCACTATTTTTACTAATCAATTAGTGAGAGATGTGCTTGTCTCTATACAAGAGAGGGAGTACACTATGGATCTATATTATTGCCAGGACTAGCAATAGATGTGATTTTGGCCATGAATTGGATGAGGAGTCATGGAGTTCTCATTGACACATCCACTCGAATAATTATGTTGAGAGAACCAAAGGGGAGGAATGCTTTTCTAGTACCACTTTCCCAAAGTTTTGATCTCCAAAACTTGTCTTGTGCTATTCAAGCCACTACCCTATGTCATATTTTAGTAGTCTGTTAATTTCCTAATGTATTTCTAGATGAGTTGCCTGGTTTACCGCCTAATAGGGATGTGGAATTTAAGATTGAGTTAGTGTCGGGTACATCACCTATCTCGAGAAGACCCTATAGGATGCCACCAAATGAGTTAGCCGAACTTAAAATTCAGCTACATGAACTTTTGGACAAAGGTCTCATTCGACCTAGTTCATCTCCATGGGGATGTCTAGCTTTATCTATAAAGAAGAAGAACAAATCCATGAGAATGTGTGTGGATTATAGGCCGCTTAATGTTGTGACCATTAAGAACAAGTATTCTTTGCCTCGTATCAATATCTTGTTCGATCAACTGGTAAAAGCAAAGGTATTCTCTAAGATTGACTTGAGGTTCGGTTATCATCAGATTAAGATCAGGCTAGAAGATGTACCTAAAACAACTTTCTCTACTAGGTACGGCTTGTACGAGTATTTGGTCATGTCTTTTAGACTAACAAATGCTCCTACCTACTTCATGTATTTGGTGAGTTCGATATTCATGCCTGAGCTTGATAAGTTTGTGGTCATGTTTATCGATGAAATCTTGATTTACTCAGAGAATGAAGTGGATCATGCAGAGCATCTGAGAGTTGTTTTGTCTAGATTGAGGGAGCATAAATTATATGCCAAATTTAAGAAATGTGAATTTTGGTTGAAGAAAGTACCTTTCTTGGGTCACATCATATCTAAAGATGGAATTTCTGTAGACCCATCTAAAGGACAAGAGGTCATGGATTGGAAGGCCCCGACTTTGGTTCATCAAATTCGGAGTTTTCTAGGGTTAGTAGGCTATGATCATCATTTCATTTTGGATGTTTCCAAGATAGCTAAGCCCATGACCAGACTACTCCAAAAATGAAAAGTTCAATTAGACTCCAGAGTGTGAAGCTGTTTTTCACACTTTGTGAACCTTGCTAACTACAACTCTTGTTTTAGCACAACCCAACATTGAGAAGCCTTTCGATGTGTTCTGTGATGCATCGGGTATAGGTTTGGGGTGTGTGCTCATGCAAGAAGGCCAAGTTATTGCCTATGCTTCTCAGCAATTGAGAAAGCATGAAGTCAACTATCCCACCCATGATTTAGAGCTCGCCGTAGTTGTTCACGCATTGAAGATATGGATACATTATTTGTTGGGAAACATATGTCACATATACACTGATCACAAAAGTCTCAAATATATCTTCACTCAACCTGAGCTAAACAAGAGGCAACATAGGTGGTTAGAGCTGATTAAGGACTATAATTTGGAAGTGCACTACCATCCAGGAAAAGCCAATGTTGTAGCAGATGCACTTAGTTAGAAATCTCATTGTAGCACCTTGGAAGCCTTGTTGGAAGATGGATTTAATTTGTTACATCCTGTTGTGCTACATAATATCACTGTTAGTTGCTCACTTGAGAGCAAAATCATAGAACTACAGAAGACAGATGTGGGTGTGTTCCACATCAAGCAAAAGATGAAAGAACAGGAAACCAAGCATTTTAGGTTGGATGAAAGAGGTGTGCTATGGTTTGAGGAACAACTTGTGGTACCAAAAGACTGAGAACTCAGAAATCAAATTTTAGATGAAGCTCATTCATCCAAGTTGTCTCTCCATCTAGGTAGTAGCAAAATGTATCAAGATTTGAAAACCCATTTTTGGTGGACCAAGATGAAGAAAGAGATCACCACCAATGTTGCTAGGTGTGATAATTGTAGTAGAGTCAAGTCCATTCATTTGAAATCTACTGGATTACTTCAGTCATTGCCTATTACAGGTTGGAAATGGGAGGAAATAAGTATTGACTTTATTATAGGCCTTCCACAGACACAACAAGGTCATGATTCCATACGGGTCATTGTAGATTGCCTCACCAAGTCGGCACATTTTGTACCAGTTAACACAACATATCACACTACGAAGTATGCTAAGTTGTATGTTTCTCAGATCGTGAGACTATGTGGAGTACCAAGGACCATAATCTTAGATCGGGGACCATAGTTTATACCTTGCTTCTGGGAACATGTGCAGCGGGCCTTGGGAACTAAACTAATTAGAAGTTCAGCATACCATCCACAAACTTCTGGATAGACCAAGCGAGTGAACCAAATCTTGGAATATATGTTGAGAGCTTATGTTATATCCTACAAGGGTTCATGGGAAAAGTGGCTACCTTTAGCTGAGTTTTCCTACAACAATAGTTATCAAGAGAGCATCAAAATGGCTCCTTTTGAAGCCTTGTATGGTTGAAAATGTAGAACTCCTTTGAATTGGATTGAGCCTAGAGAAAGGAGGTACTATGGCATAGATTTTGTCACAGAAGCTGAAGAACAAGTACATGTTATCCAACAACACATGAAAGCAGCTCAGTCAAGACAAAAGAGTTATGCTGATAAAAGAAGAAGACCATTAACCTTTGAAGTGGGAAACTATGTGTACTTAAAACTTTTGCACATGAAGGGAGTGCAGAGATTTGGAGTAAAAAGGAAGCTTGCACCTAGATATGTAGGGTCGTACCAGATTATTGAACAAAAGGGAAATGTCACCTATAAGTTACAACTTCCTCCTGAGATGAGTGCTATATTCGACGTCTTCCATGTTTCTCAGCTAAAAAGATGCCTTCGCATACCTGATGAAGATATTGCACCCACCAACATTAAGCTCTAATCGGATTTGACTTTTGAAGAGAAACCAATTTGAGTGCTAGAAGAAATGGAAAGAGTAACCCGAAGCAAGGTCATTAAGTTCTATAATGTGGTGTGGAATAAACATAGTGAACAAGATGCCACATGGGAATGGGAGGATTATTTGCATGAAGTCTATCCCACTTTTTATGAAGAATGGTAAGTCTTACAAATCTCAGGATGAGATTTCTATAAGGGGGAGGTGTTGTAGCACCTTAGTGTTAAGCATTGCATTTGACACTTGCATTTCATGAGCACAAGCATCATCCATTCATTCATTCATGAGCATGAGCATATGAAATTTCATTTCATTCTTTATACATTATCACATGTGATGTTGATTATATATTTCCATATGCTTGTAATCATGTATGAGTAATGTATGAAATGGTGGTGAGGTCATGAAAACACCTTAGACACATCTAGGATGGTAAATGGAACAATTTTTGTATTCATGACGTGAACCAATTTTGCTTCTAAGTGTTGGTTTACTTGGTAATGCCATTTTCATGATGCTAGTTTGACCAAAGTTGAACAGTAGTTTAGAGAGCTTGCATGGCTATGTGACCTAAATAAAAGTTGTAGTTCTTGTCATGGGTAACAAACTTTATTTAAGGGTCATGACCTAATTCAGTGCCTAACTTAGTCAAAAAGAGCTCACAATTTTCAACATAATGTTGTTTGTAACTTAGAAAATTTTGCTAAGTCCTAAACTGGTTTATAGTTTCAAGTAGCACACTTTGGAGCAATGTAGTTTCAAAACCAGTTTGAATTACACCATGATCATTAAAGCAAAGTTGTAGTACTCACATAGCTCTACAATTTCTATGAACAAAGTTTTCGCTAAATTGCCACGAATTAGGAGATTTAGGAGCTCAAAGTGGTGCTATTAGACGGAATGAATCAGCACTTAGCCTATTTGAATTGGTCGATGTCGTGGCTGACCATGTCAGGCCACGTCCACCGCATGGTGGGTGTCCATCGACAATGGCCCCACCAGTTAGGCCAGCACAGGCAGATAAGGGCGTCGCTCCCTCTTGCTCACTCTCACATGCTCACTCCCTCTGCCTCGCCTCACCTCGCTATCTCTCGCACCCACCGAGCGAAACCACAGCGCCATGCCATCGCCGCCGAGCTCTGCCATGCATGCATGGCACCGCCACCATGCCATTCTTCGATAGCTCATGCACATAGCTCCACCATGCCTTACTCCACCTTGCCAACCCTCTAGCATCACCGTTCAAGCCCAGGTATAGCCATAGTTCGAGTTCGCCATTGCCGCGCCATCACCAGAGCACCACTGAGCTTGTGCTCACCGTGGTCATGCTCCACCGAGCCATCTCACTCATGCTTTTCTCTCATTAGGCTTAGCCTAGGGTCACATCTAGCTCATGTCACTGGCCATCGAGCCATTGCCAGCACATCGGCACCGGAATGTGGCTGCTCAACACCGTGCTCTCACAACCGCCATGCCATACATGCGGCCAAGCTTCACCACTGCTCCACTGTCGCCCTCACCTAACCCTAGGTCTTCACTAGGTAGCCCTAAAGCTATAGTAGTGCTTGCCTTGGCCTACCGTCGCCAGAGACGATGAGCCCACCGAAGCGTAATGCCGCCGCCCGCCATGGCCACCGTTGAGCTAGCTCCAGCGAGCCTCTAAGCCAACCAAGGGCACCCGTAGATGTGGAATGGGTTGGGGAACACGTTGGGGGTGACGCTACCACCGTCGATGAGCTTTTCACCAGTCAACCACCCCCTCTACCTCAGTCTCACTAGCATGCAGGGCCGAGTTGACCTATGGGCCCCGCTGTCAGCCACCGTGGATGTATAGACCGGGTGCACCAAGCTGTAGCACCCGAGTGGAAATTTGATTTTCTTTATTTATTTTTCATAGATTTTGTTGCTAACTTGCAAAAATTATATCTTGAGCTAGGAGTATTGAAACGGGGTGAACCAAATTTTGTTGGATTCATCATGAAGTGTACTATTTGATAAAAAATATGAAATCTACTATTTAGGGTATTTTTCTATGAGAATTAAATTGAGCAAGATAAGTGCTTTTAAAATAGTTTCTTTCATGTCAAATGCATAACTTGAGCAAGGAAAGTGATAAAATTGTGATTTCCAATTTTGCTGGTCTTGTGTTGACATGCTCTAGCTAGGAAAAATATTAAACCTATAGTAAGCATACTTGAAATATGGTCTTCCTATTTAATATTAATTAATTGCTAGATTCTAGTGAAATTAATTGGGGTAAAAAGACATAACATATGATCATACAAAATTTTACACAGTATTCTCCTGCTAGGAGAAAAGTAATAAAAATATTAAATCTATTTCCTAACACATTTAACTATGCTAAACTATTTTTGTAAAAATATGCATATGTAACTTGTCATTTTAGTAGATGTAGCTATACTTATCCAAATGACATGAAATTAATACAGTAGACTGTTAGGGTCATGTGTAGCCTACTGTAATTTTCTCAAAATTTATTGAGCACTGGAAATATTTACTCTGTAAATCACCTTATTATCTAAGAAAATTAATAAATTAGTTATATTTAACCATGATGTTTTCTGTGGTGCTCGTGATGCATATGATCTGTTGATATTATTAGTTAGGCTTAGAAGTATTTGTTTATAGGCAACTAGTTAATTATTGCTTTATTATTCAACTAGATGACTACATGTGTAGTTTCTATTATGGTGATGATTTTATGATGATAATGATCTTTTCTGAAAAGATGGTTAATAACAAAGTTGTAGATAACTTACTTATATACCTAGTATAAAATTTTCATAGTCATAGGTCTTATGGTTTAAGAATTATGGTTGTTAGAATTCTACAGTCAGAGATGCTTGCTTTCTAGATAGATCTGAAAGATTGAATTGTTGGACCTAGATAACTGCTGAATCACATTAAGATGATTAAAAAAAGTTGTAGAAAATTTCATAAGCTTTCGAGAATGCCTAGAACCATATTATTTAGATGTGTATAACTCTAGTTATGGTCAAAACAAGTGGCTGTTGTCTTGTAGTCCAGAAAATTACTTAGATGAGAATTTGTTTAATTATTAGAGAAGAAATATACACCTACTCAGTAAAAGAAAAATTATCTTGTTATCACCTTAATGCAATGTTATTGATAACACTTATTAGGATGCATTTATCACATCATATCATATTATACATGTCATTATATATGCATCCATGATATCTTATTTACTGCTCATGCATATAGGATCGTCCGAGGGGATAACTCTATTGGAATTCTAAGCAGAGCCGAAGGACCAACAGGAGGCACCTAAGACCATAGCTCCAAAAGGAGAGGAGCAAACTCTTGAAGACTTACCCGAGTGCCTAGACCACAGGCCAACTTCTTCTATCAAAGGCAAGCCCTAGAGCATTTAAGCCTCCCATGTTTTACAAAATATCACTTGAGTCATTTATGTTTGATGCATTAGGCTATAATAGTTGAATTGGAAACACTTGATGCATAGAATTACCTTGTCCAAATAAATATACCTTTAACCCTATGTAGGTCTAGGATCGAGTATATGCTTAGCCATGCTTAGATCGGTAGAAGCCGGGTGATTTTCTGTCACCTACGAGATATAGGTGGATACCAGAGCACGGTTGGCTATATTTGCAATCATAGAAAAGAACCATGGGGTAATATAACTGGAGGTCGAATGGAGTCTATGTGTAGGTTGGCTCATATGATTCTATCTGTGCCGATAAAGGACCATACCATTGTTGGAACTTCTATTGAGATTAAACGCATGCCTCTCACTTAGCTGGCTAGGTAACTCATTCTGACCGCGAAGCCGAGTAGATCAACTAAGGTTAGGCCCCATTCTGTAAGAGTGCGCACTCTGGATGGTAGTAAGGATGCGTGGAGAGCCAAACATGAGCCCATGGGAAGGCCAGGCCTAAACATCCTGGCAGCTAGTTATCCCTGATTATGCGGTGCTGATCGAACATGGCTGGAGCACCCTCTGCCCAATTGGATTTAAAGTTGGGTGAACTTGAAGGAGATCTTTGTGAGAAACTTCCAAGGTACCTACACTCACCCTAGGAACCCCTAGGATCTAAAAAATTGATGATAGAAGTCTAGAGAGACTCCATGAGTACATTCGATGCTTCTCTAAGCAATGCAATGAGTCACCTGATGTCGCCGATGCCAATGACATTAGAGCCTTCCTATCTAGGACCACCTGTGAGTCCCTAGTCCACAAGCTAGGATGTAAGGGCCCTCGGACCACCAAGGAGCTCCTCGACATCATGACCAGCCATGCCATAGGCAAGTGTGCAGTTAGAGCGATTTTTGATCACTACAAAGGCAAAGCAAGGTAGGATGAGGACGCCAATGAGGGTCCCTCTAACCATCCGAACAAGAAGAAGAACATGCGGTAGCATGAGGGCTCACTCATGGCCGCTGCCAAGCAGAAAGGTGGTCGGGCACCGGCCGAGAATGCTCTCGATCACTTTGAGAAGCTGCTCGAGGGGCCATGCCCAAACCATGCCTTCCCCATCAAGCCTCTATACAAGGACTACGCCCTCATGAAGCGGTTCCTATCCGATGGCTTCGACAAGGGGAACCAGAGAAAGAAGCCTGAGCCGATGGTAGATGTAACACCTCAATGTTATGGTTGCACTAAAACACTTGCATCACATGAGCATGTGCATCATCATCTCATTCATAAGCATCGTACCATGATGAATGTTATCATTTCATGTGTGTTTCTATTTGAACTGCTTGGTTTGATGCTAGCAATTGTGTGTGGTCTATGCAAATGTGTGTCAAATATCCTCTTAAACAACTTAGCTACACTTAGAATGTCATTAGGAACAATGTTCATGTTGACCATATTGCCTAATTACAATTCCAAGTAATAGTTTGACTTGTGTTGAACCCTGGAGCTCTGTTGTTTGACTGTTTAAAAAGTATAGCTTAGATTGTTTGCATGGCTAAGCAACCTAAAGCAAAGTTGTAGAAAATTATATATGGAACAAACTTTGTTTAGAGGCCAAGTCATGAAAATGTGTGGAACAGTCTCAAACATGGCACACAAGTCAGTTTTGGGTACTGATTCTACACTTAAAAAATTTCTAAGTCAAAGCTGCTTTTACAGTTTGTTGGAGCTGACTTTGGATTGATGTAACTCGTGATTCATTGTGAATTAGCTAAAGGTTTCTATAGAACAATTGTAGACCTATCATAGCTCTGCAACTTTGATTCAAGGAGATGTTGCTAACTCACCACCGATTTGGAGTTTGGAGGGGATGAAAACATGTCATCATGCGGGTGATCGCGTGCCTGATGGCCGTCTCCGTCTCCATCTGGTCGAGCGCGCCAAGTGGGGGTCATATGCCGGTGCTGCCCCCATAGGTCAAGCCGTCACTGCCATAAGGATGCCACGGCCCGTTAGCTCACCTACTTGCTTTGCTGTGTCTGTCTCGCCTCGCCAGAGCACGCGGAAGCCGAGCGCCGCGCCGTCTGCCATTGCCGCCGTGAGCATCACTGTCGTCGATTCCCTTCGCCACCATGTCATTGCCGCCTTTAGCTAGCCATGAGTGTTGCCTTGCTTCGCGCCACCGTGTCCACCCACTCGTAGCGCCGGGCAAGCCTAGGTGAGGACCATTGGCCATTTCTGCTGCCGCCATGGCTGAAGCTCGTCCGCGTTGGAGCTCATCGTGGCCGGCTATCGCCAGAGCTCTCTCACCCCTTTTCTTCCTTCCCTTAGCTTCCCCCTATGCCCTTGAAGCTCATACCGAGCTTAGCCATGCCCTTATGGCCGGACTTCGCCGGAGTGCCAATGGGTCCTCATCGCCGTCCGCCATTGCCGTTGTCATCCTAGCTAGAGCATGGTAGCGGTTGGGGAAAGGGCATAGATAGGTGCGGCTCATTGCGAGGAACACGTCGGTGCCCCTGATTTTGCCAGAGTAGTCGCCGTCGGCGAGCTCCACCGATCCGCATCGCCGGAGAGCCGCCTCCTATGTTTTCCTTTCACTTACATGCGGGCCCAGCTGACTGATGGACCCCGTGTGTTAGTGGCCTAAGGACAGAAAGCTAGCTCATTTGTTCCGGTTTTGAATGCAATTTGTAAAATTCATATCTTGAGTTTGGTAGATCTAAATTGGGTGGTTCCAATCTTGTTAGGATCCTAGTGAAGTGTAGTATTTTGGAAAAATATAACATGAACACTTGTAGTGGAATTTTTGGAAGATTTAAATTAAAACTTGAAATGTGTTTTTAAATGAATGCAAACTTGTTTAATTTATATCTTGAGTTCCTGTGCTCCAAAAATTATGAAATTTTGTGGGTGAGCTCTTCTTGATGAGTAGAAGCTCTGGTAAAAATTTGAGAGTCAGTGCCTGTATGGTTTTTGATTTATAGATATTCCTTTTTATCATTCGATGATCCTTATGTGAATTTAGTAATTTATCTATGAATCCAATGACCATGAAAAATATGGGAGGATGTCCTAGTACGTTAAAGATGCTAGGAAAAAAATATAAATCTGTTGCTTGACACTTTTCACTAGGGTTTCCTATTTATGTCATTTTAAGCCTTTATGCCTTGTCATTTTGTGTAGGAGGTTATACTTGTTCAAATGATGTGAAATTTATGTAGTAGCCTATTGGAGACATGTATAAGCTATTGTAATGTTTGTGGAATTTTCTATACAATTTGGACATATGTTTATTATTTAACCTAAGTATCTAAATAAATTAATAAAGGCATGAAAATAATTTATTTAGGAATGGACACTATGTTTTCTGGTGTTGTTTCAACATGTATGATGAGTTAGTAAAGTTGGTTTTGTCCATTAGTAGGTTTACAACGTAAGTTTAATAATTATTTTCTTGCAGTTTGTCTTTCTGGATAGTTCTGGGAACTTTGCAAAGTTCACCATGATAATTTGGGTTGCTGGGAAAGTGGTGAATACAAAAGTTGTAGATAACTTATGTATCTATCTCCTATTACAATTTGGTGGCATTTGGCCTAGTAGTTTAGGAGTTATAGTCATTCAAAGTTGGATCACAGTTTATTTGCTCTCTGTCTTGTTTAGACCTGATTCGGTGTTTATGTAAATTCGACCTGCTAAACTTGGGAATCATGCTGAGGTGATTAATAATGAATTGTACATAATTTTATAATCTTCCAGATTGTCTTGTGCATGTCTTTTGGATTAGTACAACTCTAGTTATGGATAAAACTAGTTACCTGCGTTTTTTGCAAGCCTTGACTCTATGATTTCAATGAATAGCTTGTTTGTTTGATATGAGTCGGTATGATGAGTTAGATGCTAGGCAAACTAAATAACTTGATTCACGCTTCTGGAATTCGAGCAAGTACTTTCAAGAGGAGCAGGCAGCAAGCTCAGGAGCAGGAGGTGCAGACACCCGAAGGAGCCGACGAAGAAGTTCCTGGTGTCCCAATCACCAACCTTCATCTTTCTGAAAGGCAAGCCCCGGAGCATTCTAAGTCTCCATGTTTTGAAAATGGTTACTTTGAGTATCTTTATTATTGATGCATTAGTGATAGGAATTGGATGCCAACACTTGTTGCATATATCTATTCCTTGTCTAGTAAACATACCCTGAATCCTTTTAGGTCCAGGAGCGAATCAAAGCTTAGCCTTGCTTAGACCGGTAAAAGTCAGGTGATTTTCCTTCACCTGCAAGTTAGGATGATGTCTGGTCATGGTTGGCTATATTTGCTATTGTGGAAAATAACCACGTGTTTAATAATGAATTGTGGCAGGGCGGGAAGTCGATAGAGAAGCAACAAGGCAAGGAGGTCTTGGGTGTGGGATCCATCCCCGCTATGTCTGTTAAGGACCATTCGCTGTACGTCCTCATGTCAGTTGAACGCATGGCTATCACTTAGTTGGCCAGATAACTCGTTCCAACCACGCGAAGTCGAGTAGCTCAACTCAGGCCGGAAGACCGAGAAGTGAAAGTGCGGACCCTGGTGGTAGTAAGGATGTTGGGGGACTATTGGCGTAAGACCTAGTGTGGAGATTGACCACCTGGTAAGAGTGGACTCCCCTGAGGGTGCAGCGCAGCTCAGCGCCGTTATTCCTGAATTGTACCAAAGGTGACCTAAGGCTGGCCTTCGCGCGGTATGCCTGGGTTTGGTGTTAGGAATACCCCTCCAGCTGGATAGGAATCGATTTGAATCGCCGTCTCTCCCGGATAGTGAGAACTTGACTGAGCAGCGGCAACGTAGATGCACTTAATGGAACTTGATGGTTAAATCGATGATGATGATGATACAACATTATACCGAATATGGTTACTAATGTTTGGAGTTAATCAACTACTTGCTCTAGTACAGGTGGCTAATCTAGTTGACAGTTTAATTTGGATAACTTGCTGCTTACTAATAATTTAAATTATGCTCTCATATCACTAAAGCTTTTATGCAAAATGGTTGTCAAGCAAGATCCACCGATAAAGCCTTGCATACTCCTTGGTTTTATTTATTTCTGGTTTACGATGGGTAAGTCTAGCTGAGTACATTCTCGTACTCAGGGTTTATTCCCCCTTGTTGCAGATGATGTGCTCTATAACAGCTACTGCAAGTATTGTCTCCACCCTGCGGGGGATGAAGACTAGATCATGGGCATAATCATCTATGTTGTCTTATCTTACTTACTTGCTTTTGCTGGATAGACTATGGACTGGTTTGTTATTTGAACTAAGTGTATGTGATGGTCTCAAACTACTTTGCATCTTGCTATTTGTGAACTCATTTTGTAATAACTATGTGAACTCTAATGATGAGGTACTTGTGAACTACTTGTGAATGGATGTAACATGTGGCTTGCTATGTTTGATTATTGTGATCTTGGTTGTATGCAAGTTGGTTTGAAATCCTTCATGGTTTCAGTTGAACTACTACGGGTGGGGTTTTATATGGGTTCAACCCGGGTTTATATGGGTTCAAGTATCGGTTTGATCACTCGGTGATTGCTTTCGTACTTGTGCTCTTATAAATTGGTCGGTTCTATTACAGCTGGCATCAGAGCTAGATTCAACATTAAACATGTCATATGTGTATTTAAAACAAAGGTTTTTGTTTGCGAAAATCAGTTTTGACAACTTATAGCTACTTATATAGGTGTGTTCAAATCTGAAATTTTACCTAAAGTGTGCCAGTGGTCATATCCTCTATGCCCAAATAAGGACTTTTAGGTGGCTTATTTAAGTAATGACTTTGGGGGGTAATTGCTTGCATTTATTTCGTCGTCCATACGGCGTGCTATTGTATGGATGCCATCCGCTTGGGTGGTAATGTATGGATCAATTGCCTCTACGCCCAGGTAAAGTGAGTTGTGAGAGCATGACCGTCCAACTGTCGGTCTAGGGGAGAGTTAGTTGTGGTTACCGGAATGTTTACATGTTGCACACATGTACATATGAAGGTACTTAATTGTGGGTGTATCTATCGGGTAGCTTTGGATACCGAAGTATATATATCCGGGGATGTATATATGGAGAGTATCTTAGTTTACTGCTTTCATTGTGTGCTTATTTCTCTTTTGTTGGGATGGGCTGCAATGAATTTGTCTGCAGGTACACTAACAACGCAACGTGTAGCTCGACTAGATACGTATATGAGAGAACGTATGTATGCCACCGTCTATGTCGCTAGAATTTTAAATTTTTCTTAAGATTCGTGAGGACGTACGGAACGTGCATGCATCATGTTCACTCATGCCATTACATTTTTACATCGCTCCCTCCCTTATCTTTAATTATTCCATTATAGATTTCTCATCCTGTAAGATAATCCTCTCACACCCAAGTTGCAATGTTACTACAGATGGCACCAGCACTACCGCCAGGAGCGACACATTCCTGCACGTGTTTGGCACTCCAACCCTACTGTGGAGAGTGCTACATTCCGTGGGATATGCGAGCCGCCTCGTTATACTTGGAAACAAGGGGAGGCTGAAGGTGGGATGCTGTGGTATGACGTTGAGGTGGTTGTCCCGCCTCACGCAAACAGACCCCAGTGGCTTGGTTGGAGCATCGAAGCCGATGGACAAACCCCTTGGGAAGGGGCACAGATGGCAGCTTTGGAAGTTCTACTTGATATTTGTCAGGAGTTTGGTGACGAGTTGATATGGACCAGCTGAGTCCATTCCTCGAGTAGCTCTGTCTGAGGTAGAGTGGCTGAATTTTGAGGATGATCCCTTGGTAATGACTGAGGCAGAAAGGGCACAGAGCTCAGGACCTGCCATGAGTGCTATGATGGCTGTTCTGAAGCTGTTTCAGGATCGCCAGGGCACTTATGTCGGTGCCTTGACATTCGGCAGGCACTGAAGGAACAGCTCACGTGGAAGAAGCGTGCATGCAAGAATGGTAAGGAGCTTAGGACAGCTCAAAATGATATCGGTGGTCTTATGAGCGCTTTG
This sequence comes from Miscanthus floridulus, assembly GCF_019320115.1. Classification (NCBI taxonomy): domain Eukaryota; kingdom Viridiplantae; phylum Streptophyta; class Magnoliopsida; order Poales; family Poaceae; genus Miscanthus; species Miscanthus floridulus. Next base: position 53,295,812 of record NC_089583.1, on the reverse strand, counting down.
GAAAACCAAGGCAGGTTCGTAAGTGTTGTCAGGGAAAGAGATGTTAACCAAGATCGGATCATGCAGTTAACTCATGAGCGAGATGACGCACTCCGTCTAGCTCAAACCAGGGACAATGCTAGGATCATGATAGGAATTCGAGCGGAAATCCGAGAGAATGAACTCCTCCGCCAAATTGAAGAACTGTAGATTGATGTTCACGCCTCAACAATCAGCTCAATCGATTCCTCATCCTATTCCTGTGTACCCCATGGTGGGAGGACCACAGGTGATCTTCGCTGATGATGATGGCATGGAATTAGATGCCAATGTCATCGCAGTACCAGAAGCTGAAGAAGATGAAGAAGAGGAGGAACTCGACCCTATCGAGGATGAAGACGGTGAAGGAGTGATCGATGCTGACACTGATGAAGATGTGTAGTTTAGCTGTAGCACTAAGCTAGATGCACTAGAGCCTATCTTTTGTTTTCTTTTGGAAGAACATGTAACTTAATTTCAGTTAGAGACTTGGATGTAATCTCTGGAACTTGCATGTTGGCTCCATATGGATGTGAGCTTTAAATAAAAGTCCAGCTTTGATGTTGGCAAAATTTGGCATGTAAGCGTATGCATCGCGAGAATGTGGAGTAAAGTTATTGGCGATGTTATGAGGATGAATTATTGTGCCTCTGTTTATTGCATGAAATTAATCTCTCCAATAAGTTCAGTTTGGCATAATTCTACAATTCATCTGCAATGTATCTGACATCGTCCATCATTACTCACAAATGCACTTTACAGATGTCGCGCAATCTGCGTTCAGGCCATGCTGGGGGTAGTGGTGATGATGATCTTCCACGCCACCACACCACACCGTCTGATCTGTTGGCCATGCTCGTGGAAGGTCAGCGTGCGTTGGGGGACCATGCGTACCCTGGCCCAGCATCAAGCACAGGGCCACAATCAACGATAGGGACCAGAGCCCAACCAGTTTAGTGATTTCAAAGACTTCCAAGATACCAAGCCGCCAGTCTTCAAAGAAGCTGAAGAGCCGCTTCAGGCAGAAGAGTGGCTGAACACGCTTGAGCATAAGTTCCGTTTGCTCAGGTTGACAGAGCAGATGAAGGCGGAGTATGCTTCACATCAGCTACAAGGACCAGCAGGTATTTGGTGGGTCATTATAGGTCCACCTTACCAGAAAATGCCCAGATCACTTGGAATCAATTCAGGAGGCTTTCAAGAGTCATTATATTCCTCCTTGATGGCCATAAAGCATAATGAGTTATGAAGCTGGTGTAGGGCACCAAGACCTCACTGAATACCTTCATGCATTCAATCATCTGGCAAGGTATGCTCTAGAATTCGTTGATTCAGAATCAAAGAGAATTGCTAGCTTTAAGAGAGGGCTTAGTCCCAAACTAATGAAGTCCATGGGAAACAACAAGAGTGTCACTTTCAATGAGTTGTAAGCGATGCTCTTACTCAAGAGAATAACAATAATGTCTATGCTGCTTCCAAAAATCGCAAGAGGGCCTTTGAGGCAGGTGCCTCTCAGGCTAAAGCTCCAGTAAAGACTCAGTTTGCCCACCGGCTACAGCTGTTAGGTACCCCACCACAGAAGAAGAATCAGGTAAAGACTGGTTTCAAGAAGGCATTTACTGTACCTCTTCCAAAGGGCACCCCGGACCAAGGAATTCTTTTGTTCCACCAGCAAACAGGCCTTGCTGGAATTGTGGCAGGATAGGTCATTGGTCCAAGAATTGCCCATATCCTCAGAAGAACCATCAGAAGCAAGGGAATTCTGGTGCTCATCAAGGACATGTTAACTACACCAACATAACTGAGATACCCTCTAGAGAGGTGGTTACTGCGAGTAAGTTCCTTGTGAATCACCATCCGATAGTTGTACTATTTGATTTTGGTGCTTCGCATTCATTTATGAGTCCAGCTTTTGCATCAAAATACAATCAGAAGGTAATTACAGTATCCATGGGTAGTTATTGCATTAGGGCAGCTAGAAGTAATATTTCAACCAATCAAATAGTGCTGGGTGTTTATGGCCGATATGTAGTTTTGCCGGGATTAGGGATAGATGTAATCTTGGGAATGAAGTGGATGAGCGGTCATGGAGTGCTTATGATACTTCCACTAGGGTCATTATGTTGAGGGATCCTATCACAAGGAGACTTTCCTTGTGCCGCTTCCTAGAGAGCTAGAACTCCACAACACTGCTAATGCTATCCAGACCCTGAGAATTGAGGATGTTCCAGTAGTGTGTGAATTTCCAGAGGTATTTCCTAATGATTTACCTAGTTTATTGCCTAATCGAGATATCCAGTTCAAGATCGAGTTAATGCCGGATACTGCACCTATTTCTAGAAGGCCTTATAGGATGCTGCCCAATGAGTTAGCAGAGCTTAAAGTTTAGTTACAAGATCTATTAGAGAAAGGTCTTATCTGACCTAGTGCTTCTCCTTGGAGTTGTCCTGCTATTTTGTGAAGAAGAAGGACAAGTCATTACGCATGTGTGTGGATTATCGTCCACTCAATGCTGTGACAATCAAGAACAAGTACCCATTGCCCGCATTGATATTTTGTTTGCTTAGTTGTCTAAGGAAAGGTATTCTCCAAAATTGATTTGAGATCTGGTTATCATCAGATAAAAATTAGATCAGAGGATGTGCCTAAGACCGCTTTCTCCACCATATATGGGTTGTATGAGTATCTTGTTATGTCTTTCAGTTTGACCAATGCTCTGGCATACTTCATCTATCTGATGAATTTAGTGTTCATGGAGGAACTAGACAAATTTGTAGTTGTCTTCATTGACGACATCTTAATCTTTTCCACAAATGCTGAAGAACGCCGAGCATCTAAGAGTTGTTTTATCCAGGCTACGAGAACATAAGCTTTATGCCAAGTTCAGTAAATGTGAGTTTTGGCTTAAGAAAGTACCTTTCTTGGGTCATGTGTTGTCCGATGAAGGGATTTTGGTTGATCAGTCTAAGGTGCAAGAAGTCATGGATTGGAAAGCACCAACTTCAGTGCATGAGGTTAGAAGTTTCCTTGGTTTGGCTAGATATTATTGTCGATTCATCCTAGATTTCTCTAAGGTAGCCAAGCCCATGACCAGGTTGCTTCAAAAAGATGTAAAGTTTGTTTGGACTCCAGAGTGTGAGACTGCTTTTTGCACTTTAAGGACCTTGTTGACATCAGCTCCTATTTTGGCATAACCTAATATCGAGAAACCTTTTGATGTGTTTTGTGATGCATTAGGTACCGGCTTAGGATGTGTCCTTATGCAGGAAGGCTAGATTATTGCTTATGCCTCATGTTAGTTAAGGAAGCATGAAGCCAATTATCCAACTCATGATCTTGAGTTAGCTGTTGTTGTTCATGCTTTGAAGATTTGGAGGCATTACCTGCTCGGTAACGTGTGTCATATTTATACCGATCATAAAAGTCTCAAGTATATCTTCACTCAACTAGAATTGAACATGAGACCGAGAAGATGGCTAGAGTTGATTAAAGATTATAATTTAGAAGTCCATTATCATCCGGGTAAAGCAAATTGTTGTTGCCGATGCTTTGAGTAGAAAATCAAATTGCAATTCTCTCTTGGAAGCAGATTATCATTTGGTACATCTGTTACATCCTGCTATGTTGCACATATTACCATTAGTTGCTCTCTGGAAAGTAAAATCATTGAGCTTCAAAAAATCGATGTGGGTGTCTTCCACATCAAAAGGAAGATGAAGGAACAAGAGACAAAACACTTTCGTGTTGATGAAAAGGGTGTTCTATGGTTTAAAGACAGACTTATAGTACCAAAGGATAAAGAGCTTAGAAACCAAATTTTAGAAGAAGCTCACTCATCCAAGTTATCTATCCACCCGGGAAGTAGCAAAATGTATCAAGATTTGAAATCTCGCTTTTGGTGGACCAAGATGAAGAAAGAAATCACAGCTTATGTTGCAAGGTGCGACAATTGTTATAGAGTCAAAGCAATTCACATGAAGCCTGCTGGACTTCTCCAACCATTGTCTATACTAGGATGGAAATGGGAAGAGATTAGTATGGATTTTATTGTTGGACTTCCCCCTACCCAAAAGAATTTTAATTCCATATGGGTAATAGTGGATCGCTTAACAAAGTCTGCTCATTTCATACCAGTTAGAGTTGATATCGACCAAGTGACTATGCTGAATTATATTTTAATCAGATAGTATGTCTCCATGGTGTTCCTAGAACCATTGTATCTGATAGAGGACCTTAGTTCACCACTCGTTTTTGGGAACATTTGCACAAGATGATAGGGATCAACTGATAGGTACTGAACTATTTCAGTACAAGAGTTGGCCCATCTTCATGTCAGTAGGTCATGATCAAGATAACTTGCAACAAGGCAGTGGAAATAAAAGGGTAACTTGCTGAAGAATAGCGGAGTAACTAGCTTTATACCTAGCCAAGGTTGGATGCGACCTGGCGATGGGAAGAGAGACACCGAAACCACGAAGACTTCGACTCAATCTCCAAATGACCGCAGAACCACAACCGGAGCTAATCCACACAAGGCGGCAGCCGTACTGGAACCCGCAAAGCACGAACTAGTGGATCCTAGAAAATCTCTTCACAAGTCCAGGAAAAACAAGGAAGAACAAGGGTTTGAGTAAACACTCGGCAGCTGTAACATCCCTGATGTTAAAAAGTGATTAAAAAATTGATCATGTCATCATTATGCATAATCATCAAGCATCAAGCCATTAATGCATTTCATGTTTATATTATAGCATGCAATGTTGATTATGAAATGTTTTATATGTTACATGAAATAGTGTCAGTAATGGTGATTAAGAAGCTTTGAATTTTTGGTAAAAATCTCCTAAAACAAGCTTACCTTTATGCTATATGTGTTGACTTGTATGGTTGAATCAATTTCAAAACAATTGTGTTGAATTGGATTTTCGAAAACCCGAATTTTCAGCATTTAAGTTTTGACCTGGAAAACCCATTTCAAAATCTAAGCATGTTTTGGGGTTGGGCCTAAAAGCAAAAGGGTAGAGCTTGTTGAGTTATACAAAGTTGATTTTTGGAGTTTTCAAAGTTGTTTAGTAAAATTTAAAGTAATTTGAAAAGGCGTAATTCTCTAAATGTTTCATTTTTGAATTCAAACTTGCATTTCAAAATGTAGACCGAATTTGGGTATGATTATAAAAGCAAAGTTGTAGAACTTTGAATTTGGAACAACTTTTATTTTTGGAGATTTTTGAGTTGCCACATAAATTTGGGAGTAAATTGGGATTCAAAGCAGTGGCAATTCTATAAATTCGGTGAACAGTAACCGCGGAAGCCACCTCACCATCGGTGATCTTCGATCGTCTTCCAGTCGTCACTGTGGCTGCCTTCGGCTCCATGCTGGCTTGGAGAAGCTGCTACGTGTGATCTTCGTGTCCGTAGTCGAGCTTTAAAGCCAAACGCCGAGCGTGTGATGCCAATTAGTGTGTGAACCTCCAAGTGAGTGTATTAGCAAACGGGGAGTAGCTTGTCGGCAAGCAATTGAACCTTGATGAAAAATCATTGTGTCACCTCTTGTCACCGGGACTCTACTATAATTGATTTGCTTCATCTTATGATTGGCACACCTCTCTACATAGTGGTATAAACATGTCAACCACTTGTGTATTTACATTCAAACTATAGCTAAGCTCTTTAGTGTAATTAGTTTTGAGAGCTAACTTATGTCGTATCTAGTGGTTAGTGAGTGTTGGGTTCATAAACCCAAGGTCCCACGCGGACCGGCTTCCCAACAAAGGCTTAGCCCAAGCAGGCAATGCGCACCTCATGGGCCGGCCCAAGTATCTAAACAACAAGCCAGAAGGGCGATCTAATCACCGACCGGAAGGTCTGGCCGAGGAGGAGCGATGCCCGTTTTCTGACTCTAGCCCATCTTTCTGACTGGAGGGCACACTTCGGTCTCTAGCTGCCTCTAGATGGACTCTTCAACCAAAAGGCCTAGACAAAGTACTACTTTTTACTCTGACCCCACATCTCCGACCGGGGTACGTAAAAACCCTGCTAACTACTCTTCTCTGACTAGCGCAACCAGAGCCGACTAGGACCAACCGACCAGGGACGCCCACTCGGAAAGGACCAAGGAACGAACATAGAAAGCAAAGCAAGGCGCACAAGTCAAACCACAATACCAAGAACCATACCCTGTAGACCTATAGAAATAGTACTCTGTAACCTCCCTGACACAAATAGTGTTGTAGGCACCGACATTTTCCCAACAGTATTGTGGGCGCCATTAACTCCCATACGGTAAGGCTCCCCCACATGCCTCTGGGCATTGATAGTGTTGTGGGCGCAAGCATTTACCATACTGAGTGAACATGGTGAAACCCTTGACATGCCTTTGGTCATCAACAGTATAGCAGGTACTGACATCTGCCATACCCAAACAAAACGATGTAGCCTCCCATGTACATCTAACATACAATAGTGTTGTGGGCGCCTACCATCATCCTATACCTGCCGGTGTGGGCAACAAGGTTTAGAAGCATATGTACTCTCTCCCTCTCACTTGAAAGGCCATCCCCTTCATCTATTAAAGGGGATGCACTCTCTCCCAAGAGACTCAGTTAATCTAGGTTGATTCAGGTGATTCCAGATTCATTAGATCGATCAAGTTCACTAGTTCACAACCATAGAACCGCTAGGTTCGAACCTCAAGCACATGCTTGAACACTTAGCTTATAGCGGAGCTCCTATCGCTCTTAGCCCTTTTTGATCGGAGTCCGGCTAGACCACTTGTACACCCCATCTTTCTCCTTGTTTGTAACCCCACTGCAAACTTCGAGCACCTAGGCTCAGGAATAAAGTCACCGACCGACTCAAACTAGATCACCTCCGATCACTTCGAGCACGAGTGCTAGGCCACCTCCGATCACAATGTATGGCAAACTACAAATATTTACTCATTAGTCACTTTCTGCACCAACAGTTGGCGCCGTCTGTGGGGAAGACGTTGTACATTCAACACTTTTTGGTCATCCGATGGCCCACTTTTCCACCACCTTCGCCATGGCAGACTTAGGCGACACGACTCGCTTCGGCTCATTGGAGTTTCCTGCACTCCCACTAGTTGGGATGTGGGTTCCACCCATCTCTGAGCCATCCTAGGCCTTCCTCTTTGGAAGCCTGGACTTGTTGCCGACCGGATCGGCGTACTACACCTCCGCGAGGATTCTCTCATTCCGACGAACATCGGAGGGGCACCCTCCATCGGCTCTAGGATGCATGTTGACTTCAACGATGAGGCATTTGCACTTCATTCCAAGCAAACTCTCAGCTCAAACCCCGCTGTGAGTAATTTGCATGCTGTTATTTACTTTCTATTCTCTATCTTCCACCAATTACCAAGAGGGACCCTGTTGTCCCTGCCACAACCACCATACGACCAGTCCCCCTACGGCCTCATGTCTCCCATGGATGTGTATGCCTGGGGGCTCCGAAGGATGCTAGCGCCGTGCCCTCTCACATCTGAATTTATGGGGATGGCGAGCTATGCCTCCCACCTATTTCCTTAACCTCATGGATGACGATGTTGAGAGTGATAGGTCCAGCATTAGTGACGTGGCGACTAGCCACCACCCGTGCCAAGAGTGTGCTATGGCAGACGCTCCAGGACAGCCACCGGTGGTAACAGAGTCCTTGTAGATAGACGCCCCTCTAGATCCTCGTGCAGAAACACTCGATCTCACACAAGAGCATGGCGAGGCACAACAACAATAGTGGCTGCAGCAGCCACCAACTACGCCAGTGCACTTAGCACACCACATGGCGCCCCATGCACATAGACCAGCAAGCGGCGCCCAGAGTCACGCCCGTTGGCTCCAGCACAACACCACGGATAGGGGGAACGATCCCCATAGTTCGCTCAGGCCAATTAGAACATTTGCCGCTATGTCAATGCTTCTACACGGCCTACCCGAGCCGAATGACCCTTAGGAATAGATGATCCACCGGAACCTTCGGGCACTAGTGGAGACCGCCGCTGTTCAACAAGCGGAGAGCTCTATATCGCAACACCGACTCGCAGCCTCACTCCCCATCAAGGGAATGGGGACACAGCAGACAAGTTGCACACCTGCTCACCACTACAACCGCCAAGCGTGGCACAAGAGGCCGCATTGGTGCCTCATCTTGACTCAACGACAACTCCACATCGACCGCCTATACTCAAGCGGCTTAGGCCAAACCAGACGCTCACAGTAGCAACCAAAGCCCCAACCCAGATGGCCCAGGACCATGGGCCTTTGACCAATGCATCCAACAAGCACCGCTCCCATAGTGCTCCAACAGATGCCTAAGGTAAAGGCAAGGCCAAGTGCCAAGATCAGGACGAGGGCCCCTCCACGCAGAGGGGAAAAAATAACACAAAAAGATCATCATTGACTAGCCAACTCCGTGTTGGTAGCCATGGCTGATCACACGGGCAAATAGCCCCAGCAGGACCTTCTAGCCCACTTCCATGAGCTCATTGAGAGCCTATGCACCAACCACAACTACCCCATCAAACACCTCTACAAGGACTGTGAGCTCCTCCAGCGCCTTCTACGACAGGCCGGTGGGCCAAAGGAAGAAAAAGGCGAAGAAGCAGCGGCCAAGAAAAGGGGCGTAGCGGACAAGGATCTGGACGACTTTAGGTTGAAGTGATCTGGCCAGACATCTACCGACTGAAGGACGATAACAACAACAATCTCACCAAACACTTGGAACAGCTATGTCATTTTTTCTTCCCCTAAATTTAGTCTTACCATTGTTTACTTAGCGTTTGCTCTGATAAGAGCATCCTGACCCGAACACTTTTTGGCCCGGGTCGCTCGAGAGCCCCACAAGGGTGCACTACTACCTCTCTTTTTCATTTATTATCATATGGTGAAACTCCTTCCTACCCAAACAAAAGGGTAGTTCATTCCTTTAAATAGCCTGACGTAGCTTTGCTTTAAAACATTCCGACCGACCGCACCCTGCCTTTACCTACGGTTACGAGCAGCTAAGCCTTGCGGGCCATGCCCTAGGCTCCCAAGGTTGTAGCCTATAGGACGAATGGACAAGTATGAGAAAGAAAGAATAAAAACAAAATTATGCTAAGGGAAAAACTAAGGAATGAAAGGGACAAGTTTCCCCGAACGAAGTGACTCCATCAAAATACAAAACCGCTTGTAGTCATTAAATACACAAGAACGTTTACACGGGGGCTCCCCCACAACTTAAACTTTTTTCATCTACTAAGCTACTTATACTTTACAAGCTATTGGGGCGGCTCGGTGACATCTGTTGTTGGTACGACCGGTGAAGGCGTGGGCAGCTCACTCCCCGGTGGGATGACATTTGGCTTGGTCGATGCCGGGGCGATGTCCACCTCCAACCTAGGCTCATGTCTCCGCGATGCATGCTTCTTGCCATGTCTTCACAGTGGACATCCATCACCCACTGTGTAGAGACTTGCTCTGCCACCAACCTTGCGTTCGGCAGCAAGCTCTCCCCAAGCATTTGGATGTCCTCCGTGCTCAAGCCGTTAGCATACCCGCTATAGATAGGGGCGAAGTCCAAGTTTGGGTGGTACATTGCCACCGAAGTCAACACCCCCGATGCTCTATAGAACAACGCACTTAACATAAGATCCTAGACCTCATCTAGGACCTCCTCCAGCTGGACAACAGGCCCACTGGTACTTGGTGCCAACCTAAAGACCTCCAAGATGACAAGCTAGGCAACATTGTAGACCTGGTCAAGTTCCCCCTCGAGAGCACGTTGCTCTTCATGGGACTTGGCCAGCTCCTCTACATTCTGGCCAAAAGTCGCCTTGATCGTCTCTAGGTCCCGCTCCAATGAATTCACCTTTCTACCTAGCTCTAAGAGGAGGGTGACAAGCTCAGAAACAGGCTGAAGGAAGAAACCAACATGATGAATAATAGAAAAGGTATGTATTGAGGCAGAAGTTCTCAAGGGTGGAGAACTCTTCCACCTGTCGGGCCACCTGCTCGCGTAGCCGGGCGCTCACCTCCTCCATCCCCATCACTTAGCCCTAAAGCAAGGGCACTTGCTGGTCTGCATCTGACCGGGCCTTTCGCTCTGACTCTAGGGCCTTTTGCGCTAACTCTAGGGCATTCTGCTCTGACACTAAGGCACCCGCTCTGACTCAAGGGCCTCCAAGGATTTTTGGAGCACCACCTCGGTGTCCACTATGCATTTCTGCAATCTCACCTTAGTCTCTGCCTCGCAGGCCTTTGTCACCTCAAGCCCCTACTCGATGGCTGTGGGGGATATACCCCCGGGTACCACAAGATGGTACATGGGCCGCACCATCCAAGGTGGCCCGGCCCATAAGATCAAGGCGTACACGGCTAGATTACAAGTTGTACCAGATATTGTAATAGTACCAAATATGATACTTTACTTGTAACCCTCCTCCTCCAGACTATATAAGGAGAGGTAGGGGTCCCCCTTAGGGAGGACAATCCATCTAGATCTCAATTAATACAGAATAATGGAACACAGGACGTAGGTATTACGCCAACACGGCGGCCGAACCTATATAAATCTTGTGTCTTGTGCCTCTATAACCATCTGGTTCCTGATTACACACACTGTCTACCGATAATCTACCACCACGGGCACCCCCCTCGGTGGACTGGCGACCATATTTCATCGACAGTGGCACGCCAGGTAGGGGTCCCCTTTTAGGGGTTGTGCATGCTGATCTTCCGATGAATTAGATGGAAATCTTCTTCATTAACATCATCCGTGGCGCGCCAGACATCACGGCGCAAATTTTGCAAACTCACAACTACAAGCTTCGATACATGGAGTCAAGTGATGGATCCTTTGATTGGTGCACATGGCTCTGCATCCTCTACTAATCAGGCTAGGCATATCGGCAATAGGACATGGTGCTCCTATTTTCCTTGTCGATCTATGTCCGGCTCGATGCGTCGTCAACCGTAGCCTGGAGTACTACCAGCACCACTCGTACACTGACTAACAAGATCTAAAGGCAAATAATCAAGATGTATCTCACGTGAGGCAACGGTGCATGCATATACACATATGTCATCCATGCATACACGTATATCATCCATGGGGAAATTCTTTACTTGATCATGCAAAGCTTCCGCTCGACCTCGCACAAGCTAAGTCAACTTTTTGATCTTAAAAGTAATATATCATATGACATAGTATGTGTCCAGATATCTACATATACATATGATTATTTTATCAGGAATCCAACTATGCTCGTCATCGTTCTGCAGATCTCATCGGCAAACCTCTAGCTCATTTGTGAGGGCATTGAATTTGGTTCCAAAGTACAACCTGAACAAGCGCAGTCTAGTACATGGAGGTCTAGCGATGGCCTTGTGCTCCTGCCTGTGCGGAGTGGCCCGTGAAGATCAGAAGCAGAAACAAGGAAAAGAACGTGGAACATCACCAGCACTATGGAGGCGATCGTATCCTTCAAGATCCAATTGGCTGGGAGTCACCAGCATGTACATGCATGATGCCCTGGTGTCCGATAGCCTCAAGAGTGAAGACTCGATCAATAAAAGACATTCATGATCTAGGGAAGCCATGCAAAGCTAACAACATATGTAGCTTGCATATATGTATATACATGTATATACATCTACAAGGAAGAAAGCGAGCCGCCAAGTGAGCCATGCCGAGCCACCAAACAAGCCACGTCGAGCATGCCAAGCCGCCAAGCGAGCCATGCCGAACCACAAGCAAGCCATGTCGAGCACGCCTAGCCATCAAGCGAGCCACGCCGAGCTATCAAGCGAGCCGACTAGCAAGCCATGCCATATGGCTCTGCAGAGCTCCGACCACGTCAACCAAAGACCGCACCAACCATGTCCCGAACAGCTCCACCGAGCTCCGACCACGTCGACCAAAGACCACGCCAACCATGTCCCGAGTAGCTCCGCCGAGCTCCGACCATGTCAACCATGTCCTGAGCGGCTCCGCCGAGCTTCGACCACATCGACCACCAGACCACGTCACAATAATGATCGCCGCAAAGAACAGCGCTATGATAACCATGACCACCATCATCATGACAGGTCGGAAAGCTCAAGGACCCGGACGACTTCATCATCGCTGACCGGATTTCTATCCAAAGATAAGTACACTTCTAATGTTTATGTTTAATATAATTTTTCATTATGACATTTCTCCACAAACGTCCTCGTCATGATTATTCTTCAAATAACATTTGTCCATGTATACCATCTTAAATATAACATACAGCCATACTTAATGCAAATCCTCGACCAGTCATGTTGACGCTCGATGTTTCCAGAAAAGGCCCTATCTCCGTCTCCTCCCTACACGTGCACGAGCGTCTGCCCTCTGCGTTATGGGTGGTTGGCAGCGGCTCCTTAGCGACGCTTTGTTCTTCCTACACGTGCATGGGCTCCATGCCCCGCATTATGGTTAATGGGCTAGCTAGGGCTGGAGGCTCAGCTACATACTAACTGGTTAGACGATTTATATTAAGTATAAACACAAACTTCATATTAACACTGATGTTTACAAAGCACCAACTGCTTTATCACATCATGCTCATTTGCAAATGACTGCTGAGCGTCATATGTTATTTCTTCACCACTGATTTTTTCTCCATAATTTATTATGTTGTACATCATGTACTACCATTCTACATATTTATATTGTAGTAATTTCGAGCTATGCTTGGGGACTTCATCGCTCTCTTCTTGACCTACGCTCGGGGACTGCCTCGACCACTCTCTGACCATAGCTCGGGGACTTCATCGCTCGCTCCTCGACCTATGCTCAGGGACTACCTCGATCACTCTCCGACCACTGCCTGGGGACTTCGTTGCTCACTCCTCGACCTACGCTCGAGGACTGCCTCGATCACTCTCCGAGCATGGCTCGAGGACTTCGTCGCTCGCTTCTTGACCTACGCTCGGGGACTATCTTGATCACTCTCCGACCATGGCTCGGGGACTTCATCGCTCGCTCCTCGACCTATGCTCGGGGACTACCTCAATCACTCTCCAACCACTGCCCGGGGACTTTGTCACTCGCTCCTCGACCTACACTCGGGGATTGCCTCGATCACTCTCCGACCACGGCTCAGGGACTTCGTCACTCGCTTCTGGACCTACGCTCGGGGACTGCCTTGATCACTCTCCGACCATGGCTCAAGGACTTCGTTGCTCGCTCCTCGACCTATGCTTGGGGACTGCCTCGATCACTCTCTGACCATGACTCGGGGACTTCGTCGCTCACTCCTCGACCTGTGCTCAGGGACTGCCTCGATCACTCTCTGACCACAGCTCAGGGACTTTGCGTCTCGACTACATGTGACTAGAAACTCGCATACAGTTGGGATATTTTTTCTCACATAGACCTTGCTACAAGGCTCATACCTCGCCTTCCAGCAAGCTCGGGGACTACATCGGTATGATGCACCTACTGGTGCATCTCGTATCACCTGTACGATGATTGGGTTCTCAACTTAACTGGGAATTCTTTTTAGACCCTGGCACCACGTGCCCACGTCATCTACTACCAGGCTCAGGGACTAAGTAGGCACATTTCACCTTGCAGTGAATGTGTTTGTTTTTCGACCCCTATGCCTTTGATGATCAAGGACGCTACGCTTTAAGACGCACTTACATTTCTTTTCAGAAATACAAGTGGGCACACTTCCCAGGATGGAAATCTTTTTCTTTCTTCTTAAGGGCACCATACATTCTTCGGAGTACCTACTTCTCTAGCGACAATGGTGGTCAGAGATTTCAAGAACTCAAGCCTCACTGTTTAGAGAAGGTTAAAATGGCGTGTCGCATCAGAATACATGGCGCTCGGGGACTAGCTATGGGGGATATACCCCTGGGTACCACAAGATGGTACATGGGCCGCACCATCCGAGGTGGCCCGGCCCGTAAGATCAAGGCGTACATGGCTAGATTACAAGTTGTACTAGATATTGTAATAGTACAAAATATGATACTTTACTTTTAACCCTCCTCCTCCAGACTATATAAGGAGAGGCAGGGGTCCCCCTCAGGGAGGACAATCCATCTAGATCTCAATTAATATAGAATAATGGGACACAGGACATAGGTATTACGCCAGCACGACCATCGAACCTATATAAATCTTGTGTCTTGTGCCTCTATAACCATCTGGTTCCTGATTACACGCACCATCTACCGATAATCTACCACCATGGGCACCCCCCTTGGTGGACTGCCGACCATATTTCGTCGATAGTGGTGGTCACCCACTCTGCTCCACGCTGCTCCTCCCACCCACACCGTGGTCACCTTAGCCACCTGATCCTGAGACTCGCGGCGGGTGGACTCTAGCTGACGCTCAAGCTCAGCCACCTAGGCATGCTCCATCCAGAGGAAGCGGGACTTATGGGATGACATCACTTTTAGACCCTACGAAAGCAAGCATGCTGAGGCAACCAACAAGAGATTCAAAGGTCAAGGACAAATATGAGAAACTCACCTCCGTGGCGAGCTGCAGTCGACCTAGACTAACTGCTGGGTGGACTTAACCCGCTCCTAGGCATCCTCGAGCTTCATGGATAGGTTGTTGAGTTTAGACACCATGGCAAGTCCTTTCCCCCCAAAGATGTCCTAGAGCTGACACTCCTAGGAATCCCAAAGGATGAAGCACACCTTTGTCGGGTCCTTGGGGCAGGGCCACTCTAGGTCACCCTCTGGTAGCCCACTAGAGGGCACAGCCTCCGACTGGACCACCACTAGCTCCCACGACGACACTAGTAGCTCCACTAGTTCATCCACCTTGTTGTCGAATGGGATCTCCATCACCTTAGTTGTGCGGGCTACCATCGGGCATTCTGACTCTATCCCGGCCACGTTTCCCACCAGCGCCTTCAGCTCTGACCGTGATGATGAGTTGTGCAGCCCTACACCTAGCGAGACAGGGAGCTCAGTCTCCCTCTCCTCTTCCTCCTTAGCTGGTGGAGGAGGGGCCATGAGAGTTACCTTTGATGTGACCTCCACCGTCAGCATCGGGATCACTGCCAATGCTGACACCGCCGCTGCCACCGTACCGGCAACCGATTCGAGGGGCATCACACCTAGAAGGGAAGGGTTCACCGCTACCACCTTGTTCCCCCACCGCTCACTACGACACACTATAGGGTGGGCCTCCAAACCTCCCACACGGGAGTTGGGTGATGCTCAACCCCATCATTGCCTGGTCGCTAACAAAAAAGTGCAGGTAAGTCATACTCCAAAAAGACTCAACAGCAAAAGATCAAAAAAGAAACAAAGAAAAACATACTAGGAGGTAAGCAACATGACTCTAAAGGCAAGACCCAATGTCGATGGGCCTGTAGGTGAAGGACCGCTCCTAGGCTGTGACCTGCACCCCCTCACTTCAGCTAGGGGCAGAGCATCCCAACTAGCTCCTGCCCGACCTATGGATCATCGTGACCCTCGGCTTAGGATGCCTCGACCGAAGCAGCAGGTAGGGCATCCTCCAGCTATGAGTCATGCACTAGAACTAGTCCTAGCGACGCATGGGTGCTAGCCCGCTCCTCAGACCACCTAGCTTGCTCGGCCACATCCGCGATAGGCGGGAACAAGACTGGCAATGCCACCGAGGGACACGGTGACCGTGTCCACTTTGCCTCCCGTTCGCCGACGGTGTCCATGCTCACCGCATGCTTCCTTGGCATGGGAACCACCATGCACCTCTCCGTCTCCTACTCATCACTAGCGAACATCGCCACAGGGTCACGACGCTCTGCCGATGTCACAACAACCTCCCGACTTTCCTCCTCCTCAGAGAAAACCATGTCATCCACATCTGTGGGATCCCCCGACTCGAGCTCGGACTCAACGTCGCTCTTATTTTCCCTAGCCTTCATGTGCCGAGCAATCTCCTTCTCTTTCTTATACTTCCGGTGAGCCACCTCGACTTTCTTCTTCTTCCTAGCATCCACCGCCTCCTTCTAGGCAGCATGCCACGCTGTGCCCTCTGGCGCCTTCGGAAGGTGTGGCCGGGACCTGTAGGCATCAAGCAACCTACGCAATAGGCAACTCAAGATAAAAAAAGCAGGAAAGCAAACGGGGAAAGAACACGAAGCAAAGAAAGAGGAGCATACCAGTTTGGACACCACTGAGGCATAGAGAGGTATGGGCTTTCCCTCGACCTTCTCTTTGGGCTTTAGCTGCAGCACCCAGTCGAGGTGACTCTAGACCTCATCATCCGGTAGCTCCTCTGGCGATGCACAATCAGGGTCTGACATGTCGCTGTACCTCCACATCGGCCATGCCCTCTTTGATAATGGAGCAATCTAGTGCTAGTAGAGGGTGTCGAACACCCACACCCCATCAAGGCCGCGCCGCATGAGCTTTCAAAGCTCCTCCTTGATGATCTCCACCTTCTTCTTCTCCCGATAGGAATAGCCCCATGACCAACTATCCTGCTTCTCTGGCCTCTCACTGGTGAATGATGGGAACGATGCCTCCACTGGATTCCTAATATAAAACCACTCCCCGTGCCACCCCAAGTTGGAGTCATAGGGGATGTACGCAGGATACAAGCCTCCCATGCTCGGTTTCCTCTATAGGGTGAATCCTCCCAACGACATGACCTTGGGTAGATTCCCCACCAGCAAAGCTCGCCTAGAGAACAGCCGCTAGAAGAAATCCACATGCGGCTCCATCCCGAGGAAGGCCTCATAGACGGTAATGAAGCCGGTGATGTGTAGCACCCCTATCGGATTGAGGTGCTGTAGCTCTAGACCCCACTCATTGAGGAGTCCATGTAGGAACTAGTGCGTGGGGTATCCTAACTCACGCTCATGGAAGACAAGAAAGGAAACCACCTCGCTGGGCCAAGGTTGCAGAAACTCCTCCCTCCCGAGAGCCCTTTAGTGCGCCACCTCCTCCAGCGGCAGAAACCCCTTCATGGCAAAGGCCTTCAACACCGACTCCCTCATAGTGGATGACCTCTAGTCTAACATGTCGCTCCGGGATCACAAAAGGATTTGTGAGTTTTTCTCTTCTCCCTCGCTCTCTCCCTTTTCTTTCCTAGAAACCATCACGGCTCTCAAGAACGCTCTTAGCAAGAAGGAAGGGAATGGAGGCGGCAGATGAGGAATAGGCGAAAGAATAGGGCAAAAACCTTCTCCCTTCTCCTACTTAATGAAAAGGGTACAACAGTTAGGGGAGGGCGCGCCGATTGGGAAAGACGAAATGGCAGAGCGAAAAACCCTCTCTCTTTCCCATTTAATGCAGATGAGACGCGCCCTGACCGATAAGACGTGCCCTGCCCAATAGAATGGCTCCTGATCAGATGGGATGTGGCCTGGGCATGGCCCACCAATACCGCATGCCAACCACTACTTCACTATGGGCACAAGAACCAAAGCGCCACCGCACACAAGTAGCCCTCCGCTTCCCTAGGCGGGACATGGAAAAAACCCAAAAATGGGATCTTCACCAGGAGAGACCATCGGGCTTCCTAAAGTCAATCGAACGGCTTAGGAAAACACACCTAGGGATAGGTAAGGAGCAAGGGACGCCCCATGTAGGCCATGCCAACTCTGTCATGAATGACGAGCACAGGTCTCGGTCGGACTTTTCTGACTAGAGCTCTTCAAAACCCCGTCACTCGAGTCATCAAGGTAACACTACCAACCCCCACTATTTCCTTATGAATCATTTCATACATCCATACACACATTCATTCCATATGCCCATGCTCGCTAGATGATTCAAGCCCTAAACCGCCTGGGGGCTCAGGAACTAAGCATCGCACATGCAGCGAAATGCATCACAACACTCCATGTTGCGTCACGTAGTGGCAGTTGCCATGAGCAATGACCGATTGGGTTTCAATGGCTGGCCCACGAAGGGCTCGAGGCTGCCCCATGTCAGATAGAGCCAGGGGAGAAAATGCAGATGAGCCCCATGCGGCCCTCACCTAGTCTTGCAGACAGGGTCATCTCAACCTTCTCGTTCAATCCTAAGCCTCTGCTTAGCCCATAGAATCTCCATCGAGGGGAGGCCATTAGGCCACCCGGGTCGGTCTCTAGAAAGACACAGGCATCTACCGAGTTACAGGTAAAGGAGCAGTGGAATATCACAAGAGGGCTATGCTAACCCCATCATGAACAACGAACCCAGATTCCACTCAATCATACCCGTTAGCGAACTCACCGAGCACGTCACTCAAGCCCGAGCGATTGGGACAAGCGACAAAACTCAGCCCCTCCAGTCATGAGAAACCAAGGATGAGGTAACACAAACTACTCAAACTGACCCCTACTAAGGCCCAACGGGGCTCAAGGGCTCAAGACACAAAACACCTAGGTCTACAACCCTGAACTCACCCCATCCATCGGCTACGCTTCGACTGCACACCAAAACACCTAGGTCTGCGACCCTGAACTCACCCCATCTGGCTACATTTCGGCTACACACCAAATGCCTAGGTCTATGACCCCAAACTTGCTCCATTAGGATCCACGAGCTTTGGCTCGCCTGATCCCCAAAACAATCTAACTAACTACCTTGACTACAGAGGCTGCGCTGATGCTAGGATCCATGACTTCAACTCACCCAATCCCACGGCGTGCATCGACACCAGGATCAGTGAGCTCCATCTTGTCCGGTCCTATACTAACTACCTCGACTGCACAGGCTATGCCGATGCCAGGATCCATGACTCCAACTCACCCAATCCCAGGGCATGCACCGATGCTAGGATCAACAAGCTCTGTCTCGTCTGATCCCTATACTAACTCCCTCGATTTCACAGGCTACGCCGAAGCTAGGATCCATGACTCTAACTCACCCAATCCCACGGTGTGCACCAACACTGGGATCAACGAGTTTCATCTTGTCTGATCCCTATACTAACTGCCTTGGTTGCGTAGGCTACACCGAGGCCAGGATCCATGACTCTGACTCGCCCAATCCCATAGTGCGCGCTGACGCCAGGATCAGCGAGCTCTGTCTCGTTCGATCCCTAAACTATAAACCACCTCAATTGCGCAATGACACCTTGGTTGACAACTCCATCTTGACTAAAAAACATGCACACACGCCCACTAACAAAACCCCTCGGATGATTCTACCCTAATCACCTAGGGGCTAGACCTATGGGGGCGCTCGCACGCACCTGCTAGCGAAATGAAAACTTCCCTCGCTGGCGACATGAAAAAACCCTAGATGATTCTGCCCAAATCACCTAGGGGCTCAGGGGCTACACCCGTGGGTGCACTCGCACATACCCACCATCAAGACAAAAATCCCCCAGATGATTATGCCCAAATGGGGCTCCTATTAGGTTCATAAACCTAGGGTCCCTCGCGGACCAGCTTCCCAACAAAGGCTCAGCCCAAGTAGACAACACGCAATGCATGGGCTAGCCCAAGTACCTGAACAACAGGCCAGAAGGGTGATCCAAACACTGACCGGAAGGTCCGGCCAAGGAGAAGCGATACCCATTTTCTGACTCCAGCCCATCTTTCCGACCGGAGGGCTCACTTCGGTCTCCAGCTACCTCTAGATGACCTCTCTGACTAGAAGGCCTGACCAAAGCACTACTTCCAACTCCGACCCCATGTCTTCGACCGGGGTATGTAAAAATCCTGCTCATTGCTCTTCTTTGACTGGCGCAACTAGAGCTGACTGGGACCAACCAACCAGGGACACCCACTCGGAAAGGACTAGGGAATGAACAAAGAAAGCAAAGCAAGGTGCACAAGTCAAACCATGATACCAGGGACTGTACCCTGTACACCTATAGAAATAGTACTCTACAATCTCCCTGATACAAACAGTGTTGTAGGCGCTGACATTTTCCTTTCAGTATTGTGGGTGCCATTAACTCCCATATGATAAGGCTCCCCACACATGCCTCTAGGCATCGACAGTGTTGTGGGCATCAGCATTTATCATACTGAGTGAATATGGTGAAACCCCTCACATGCCTCTAGTCATCAACTGTATAGCAGGTATCGACATCTGCCATACCCAAACAAAATGATGCAGCCTCCCATGTACATCCGACATCCAACAGTGTTGTGGGTGCCTACCATCATCCTATACCCATTAGCGTGGGCAACAAGGTTTAGAAGCATACGTACTCTCTCCCTCTCACTGGTAAGGCCATCCCCTTCATCTATGAAAGGGGATGCGCTCTCTCCCAAGAGACTCAATTAATCTAGGTCGATTTAGGTGATTCCAGATTCATTAGATCGATCAAGTTCACTAGTTCACAACCATAGAACCACCAGGTTTGAACCTCAAGCACATGCTTGAAACACTTAGCTCATAGCGGAGCTCCTATTGCTCTTAGCCCTTCCAAACAGAGTCCGACCGGACTGCTTGTACCCCCCATCTTTCTCCTCGTTTGTAACCCCACTGCAAACTTTGAGCACTTGGGCTCATGAATAAAGTCACTGACCAACTAAAACTAGACGTTGGGCATGTTGCCTGAATCAGTAAAACCCTATGTCATTGAGTGTTAGGCCACCTCCGATCACAACGTACGACAAAACTATAAATATTTACTTATTGGTCACTTTCTGCACCGATAGTGAGTCTCTTTAGTTAGTCATTGAGAGCTCACTAACTTACTATAGTGACATAGCCTTTGTGTGCCTAGAGATCATAGAGACTAGAATTGTGGTAGGTGGCTTGCCTATCAGTAGGCTAGAGCGACATTTGCTTCACCTCATAATTGACTAACCATTTTGTTTAGTGTTGTTGTAGAAATTTTTATATGCTATTCACCCCCCTCTAGCTATTAGGACCTTTCAACCACACTCCATGTGTCCTTCATGGATCACAAACTGATTAAGGTGGAATGATCCTTAACTGGCTTTGATACCAATTAAAGGACCAAAAACAGTGACTAGAGGGAGGGTGAATGGGAGCCAAAAATTTCTCGTGGAATATTTGGCCGCTATCCCAAATTCACCACGAAACACACGAACCATCCAATGTGATGTCCATGACCCAAAAGAATGGGTGGATGTTCCCTAGGAACACAGCGGGACACGACAAAGCCAACTCAACAAACAAAACTCAAAACAGAGCTCAAACGATCAAGAAGCGAATAGCAAGATTCAGCGTTTAGGCCCTCCTACCGGACATGTCTAGTGTGCCAACCAGACATGTCTAAGAAGTTTGATGAGAACCAAAACAACACTTAGACTCATAGCTCCTACCAAACATGTCTAGTGTGCCAACAGGACATGTTCGAGATGCACTGAACAACACAGAGCTACTTTGGGAGAAAAATCAAAAGGCCTACCAAATGGTGTCCAAATAACATGGAATTTTAACCACAGCCACTAGACAACTTGAGGTAGGTCTCTACCAAATTTTAGCTCCACACTCAAAAGTTTGTCTACCGGACATGTCCGATATGCCTACCAAAAATGTCTGGTATGCACGAGCAGACTTCAGGAAAAAATGATTCCAAGACCAAAACTCAACCAAACCAACTCGGATTGACTTGCAACTTTGCACAAGGATTCACTAGGGAGTATGAAGGCTACCTCCAAAGGATCAAGGCCTAAGATGAACCAAAAATCTATGAATCGAAGAAAAGCAGTGCAAGAGCAAGTTTTCTCCCCAAATCGAAATCAGCCCCGATCTATGAGCTCGTCTGGAATCTAAAGATTTCCTTTGGTGAAACACTTCAACACATGTCCTTTCTCATCTAGAAACAAATGGAACAACTCAAAACCCACCAAAATCAATGAATCAAAACAAAATGGGGGAGGAGGGAAACAAGAACATGAAGAACACAAAACAAAAATCACAAGACACAACTCATGATCTGAATCCTAGAGGATAAGATGAGGTAAAGGCCTCCCTTCCAACTTAGGTTTGGAGTACACAGATTCGATTAGTTCATATATGGATCACAATAGTCTAGAGGGAGGAACCCTAGCAAGGAAGAAAGAAAATGTTAACTGAAGTGATAGGGTGTAGTGGAGGCAGCCCCATCTTATTTATAGGCCTATCACACAATTCCACTAATGCCCTTAGATATTTTGAGCCAAACCACTTGACCTAAGGGCGTAATGGTCCAACTCTTTTTTGTCGATCAGATGGCCACACTTTCTGCATAGATTTGCTTTGCCTTGACACAACCTCTATGATTTTGCCATGTGTCGCTCTGTTCCTCTTTGGAAGCTACGCCCGAGCTTTTAGGCCCAAACACGAAAATCATACACTAGTGGTTTTGAGGCTCAACCCACCAAACCATCCACCGATGGTTTTTAGGCCCAAACCATCAAACCGCCTGCGAGTAGCGTACTCCATATGCATCCCCTACAACTTGATGCGTGTCACCTCCGTCCTCGACCGACTAGGCGCCAAGTCTTCTAGAGCCTCCGCTCGACTTGCATGTCGATCATCTTGACTTGGTCAACATAGTCACTACTGTATGCACACTTGCTTTGTCGTTGTCCCCAAGTGTTAGCCACCATGGCTAGTCACCCGCCCCCCTAGTCCCTTAGTCCAAGCCTCATGTTCATCCTTCACCTCTCCTAGTCCATCGGCATGGCATGTCCTTACTTGACCTTCACCTCGCTATTGACCACCACCTCTGAGCTCCACACCTGTGCACCATAAGCCAAGAGACATGTTGCACAACACAACTCATGCCATAGTTAGTTCACAAACTCAACCCAAGACATGAATCACATTAATAATCACTCATCACAAATCTGAACCATAAGGGCACATATCAACCTTATGTTCGCAATAACATATGAGACAAGATGCTCATGAACAACTCAAGATGCGAAGTTAGTCAAGCAAGTTAGGATTCAATCAAAAAGAGAAGATCACCACAAGTCATCTACCCTTCATCACATGGTGCCGTCATACTCCAATGATGAAGGTAACATCTTAAGGTAAGTGGCCATTATTTAAAAAGCTTTCCTTTAATCTTGCTATTCACATAAATAAAGAAACAAACATGTTTGAGTTACAACTTTGCTTGATCCAACCTGATTAAGTCAACATGTTTTGTTCCTTAAGTTTGTTCATAGCACCACTTTCTTGATCTCATAGTCTTTACTAAATGAGCTAAAATGTTGCATATCTTATCCTTGGAAGATAGTCATAATCATGTAAGGTTTGATACATTATAAATAGTCCTTCCATAGGTTAAGCAACTCCACTCTTTTTGATAAATGTATTCTAATCCCACATTCATACTCATTCTTCTGATCTTATCATTCATGTTGTAAGAATGAATGCACATAATGTCAGCTGTAACATGATTCCATGTGCCTAAGGCTAGAGAAAAAATAAATAAAGTTTTGGTTCTATTGGTGTTTTCCCACCAACAGAGCCCATGCACTTGATCTCTACCTTGTCTTTATGAGCAGAACACACTTTGAGCAATGTGTGGGGGAGTTGATCCCCCAAATTCAACAATTGAAAGTTCTAAACCGGCAATATGATGCACACAAGATGTTGACTTCAAAACGCTAAATAAGGAGGAGGAACAAGTCAAGAAAGGATGCACTTGTCAGACCTAAATCAAACTCAAAACCAAGTCGGGTTTAACAAAATAAGGTGGCACCACCATTTGAAGCACCACTACTAGAGGCGCCAGCTCAAGAATCCTCAACCTCAAGAGAGAACCGAGGAATTTGATCAATGAACTTCCACAACTATCAAGGGCAAGATTATGAAGCAACCTCAAGTGGGCATCAAGGAGGACGCATATCTTTCTCTGCCCGAGGGTATCATAACTCTTAGGAGACCTACCACCACTTCAACAATAGACTCGCAACCATTAAAGAGGCGAATGTTGCCATATAAGGTATGTTACATAATCATTCATAATGGCAGGTAAGCATGGGACATGAGACGGACAACCTCCAGCAACAACAACAACAACAAAAATTAAAATTGGGAGGCTCTATTCCAGCACCTCCACATCCGGCCATCTCATTGAGCAACCACGACAACAACCAGCTTGGGGGAGAAGGCATCCCCATGTATCTAGATAAATATTTCTTTTCCTTTTATTATTCTTAGTTTGCTTTAAAAAAAGATGAATAACTAAAAATGAAATAAAAAGTTATCTTTATAGAAATATATAGTTATAATGTATCATCTAAACATGAAAACAAAATAAAGAGAGTGTGTCTAGTTTGCTTTAATTTATTTTTAGGAGCTGAATAAAATAAAAAGGACTATGAAGATAATCTATTAAAATGGAAATGATGAATAGTTGCATGTCATTAAGTCCTATTTAAGTCCTAGAGTCTTATTTAACACCAGCTATTGCGTGTCATTAAGTCATATTTAGGTCAACGACGAGGACGAGGATGGTAATTCTGATGATGAGGAGTAGAGGTGATTTGTTATTTGTTATTTGTTCAATGACTTGTGTTAATGGTGAAATAAAGTGAGACTACTTAATTGTTGTGCTACTTTGTGGCACTAGATTGTTGTACTACTTTGTGGCACTATGTTTTCAATTATTTGCATGTATTGTTGTATTACTTTGAGGCACTAGTTTCCTCCTTAACTTTGTGTGGTTTAGGTACATGGGCATATAATATGGTACATGTATGCTATTAGGTCAAACGCCACTAGTTCTCATAGTAAACAATAGTGATTTGATTTGAAAAATTGTCATATCTTATGTTGTACACGTGCGAGGGTATTTGAATCTTCCCGATGGACTTTGATTTCCTATGTACACATGCGCATGTCATTTGGTCCACCAGGTATTGCATGTCATTAAGTCCTATTTAAGATGAGGATGAAATGTTGTAGGGAATCAAATGTGCTAGAGATCCTAAACCGCATCGTGTTCTGCGTCGAGTCGTCCGTGACCCGCGTTGGTGGCCACGAAAGTCATACACCTTGACTATTGCCTTCCCCGCTAACGTCTTGAGTTGGGGGTGGGCTATTTAAGCAAAGGTAAGGGGAGCCTCTCTAGCAAACTCCAATCCTTGTGCCTCCTAGAAAAAACTGAGAAAACCTAGAGTTGCGCATAGTCTAATGTCGCCATGGCCTCCCTCGTCCTATAGCGACTTTAGTGCCGCTAGGAGAAGGCCTTCAAGATCAGCTTCCGCCACCACCTATGCGCAGCTATATGTTAGTTCATCCTAGGTGTTAGTGGAAGTTTCACAAAGATTGAGAGGAATGCAGCCAAGGAACAGCCCTCTGCTAGGACATTGGTTGTAGCACTATAGCCAGAGCATTGGTGGTGGACCTTAGTGACTAGGGTATTTTGCAATGGTGTTCCTCTCTTCCCCATGGTTTCCTGTGTGGGTTGGTGTCCTCGTGGGGCTCCTCCTCCTCTAGGGGGCTCCTTTTCCTCCTAGGGCTCCTTCTCCACACCGGATTTCATCAAGTACATGGTAGAGAGCACTTGAAGGGGTTATGGTATCCGCTTGGTACAAGTGATCAGTTTCTCATGCACAAGCGCAAGCCGCATTCGATAGGTCTTTGTTATTGTACATCTATTGTTCGATAGGTCTTTATTATTGTAAACCTATTTAATGTAATGGTGTTTATCAATAAAGAGTTGCATCACTTTATTATTGTGTAATGTTTGCCTCGTTCGAGTCAGGTGAATGATATGGTGTGCATGTGTGCTATTTCGTCAAGCAGTAAGGGTTGCCAATGTAAATAAAGGTTATCTGTTTAGTACCATAGACGCATCATATGATATACATGTGCACAATTAGATCAATGGTACTTGGATGCCATAGTTGCTAGCGCTCCACCGTGTCATGCAGTCATATGTGTCAAAGGTGCACAAATAGAACATTCCATGCAATAGTATAGATAGAGATGTTCAAGTTCAAACTTAAAGTACTTATCTATAGTAGTATGAACACTTTTTGTATAGGATGATGCAGAGGTAGGTTACATTCCAACTACTCATGGGGAGTAATAAGAATGATGTCCCGTACATCCATCAACACCGAGGTGGACTCGGTCATGGGCTGAAAGTAAATGACGAGCACCTCTCGCTCATGAAAGGATGACCATGGTAGGAACCCTGGCTCTAGCCCATATAGGCCCCCTAGGACGAAGCTGGGTAGCAGCCATGACCCCAGTGGCCCCTTGATGAATGCCATAGTTTTTCACCTCCATGACCTACACTGGTAAGGCATGGAGACACTGCTCCATGGTTGCCCCTGTAGGCGCCACCATAAGGATGGCGACAACTGCTGCCTCGTTAAGGTCACTAAAGCAGCGCCTGTTTTCCACCAAGAAATGGGCAGTGACACAGGCATTGTCATCGGCATCACGGTGAAGGAGGATCACCTCCACCATCTACTAGACCAAGTCATCATTGGTCTGACGCAACTTTGCCATCTATTGGACCAGGTCATCATTGACCCAACACAAAGCCTGTGTGGCGTTTAGCTACTCCTCGATACCTAAAAATGGTGATAAGAAAATCCTACAACTAAGCACACAACATTGCATGAAGTGAAAGAGCAAGATCATGGCCAATGCCCTGCCAATGAGCTACGCTTGGGCCTCAATGGCCATAGCTCCACCGTGGCCGTTTCATGTTCCAAATTGAAAAGTAGCATCTCCATAGTGTTGAGGCACAGCTACAGCTGGTCCACCCCCTGGCTCTCCTCCATGATGGCAGATCGGGGCACTAGTTGTGACAACGCCAAGGTGCCTACTCCATCAGCTGGGAAGCACGGCACCATATGCGCCATGCAGATATCACTATACAAAGGGGAAGCATCAAGACCACTAGAGTAAGATGAAATGCAAGATCCATACTTACCCGTACTCTCGTCACATCATGTCATGTAGGAGGAGAGGACCTCCGAAGACTCACTCCTCTATTGAGCCTTCCCTTGGGCACTTCTACTACTCTGCCATTGGATGAGACCTAGAAGATGGGGTGTCAAGGTGGAGTGCCAAATGAATTAGACGATGATAAGAAGGAAGGTAACTATAATGAGTTTAGAAAGGAAATTTACTTGCTTCCCTACCTTAGCCTTCGCTTTTATAGAATGATAGGCATACGATACGGTGTAGTTATCTAGTGGGAGGTGTATCATCTAGTCATAAATTGCACTATGGCACTTGATCTTGGACATTGCACACAATGTTGATGACTCATCCCAAAACAATGTGGCTCTATTCCCAAGGCGACCCACAATGAGGCTGCTCTAGTGTGGTTGTGGTTCCTAAGACACTACCCAAACGCTCACCATCATTTCACATTGAAGCGTCGTTAGAATTTGGACAGAGAAAATTTACTCCACCATAGTAGTAGACATGTAAAATATATAATTAATGTTATGTTCATTTTTATGATAGTGACAAATTGCATCATTATCATGCTTTATTATCATTTTAGTTTTCCTCTGTGTGCACCCAAAACTATATCAACTCATGAATGTCTCTATTCTTCCCTTGAAAGGCCAAGAATGATGCAGCACCACACAAGACTTTACCCTCAATGAGGTGCTCTACCTTCCATCTTGGAACCCTCATAGTCAAGGGATGCATATTTGGTTCTTAACTGTGAGAGATCCAAGATGGAATAAAAGCACCCAACCTTGAAGTACTTCTCCCAATGCCGCTTTGCTGCCATCGGAGGAGATGGAGAAGGAGCACCTCGATCGCAAACTTGCAGTAGCATAGGTGCTTTACCTTCCATCTTGTAGCTCTCACGGTCAAAGGTTGCAGATCTACATCTCAACCATGAGAGGAGCAAGGTGAAACATAAAGCACCTAATCTTGAAGGCTAAGAATGATGTAGCACCTTGCAAAACTTCACCCTCAGTGAGGTGCTCTACCTTCCACCTTGCAACCCTTGCACAGTCAAGGGATGTAGATCTACTTCTTGATTGCATGAAAGATTCAAGATGGAATATAAAACACCTAATCTTGAAGTACTTCTCCCAACACCATTATGGAGTATGGAGGCGCTAAACAAAAGAGCATCCTGATGATTGCACATCATTTCTTAATAGAAGATCTGGAAAGAAGATGTGCAATCATCTAGGTGCTCTTCTATTCAACACCTTGCACCACCAGTACTAGGCCATAGCTCGAGAGAGCAAGGAAGGAGGAAGAGTGTGTGGAATGAGGCTAAGAGGTGCACCCAGACTTGGCTTAAATAGGCCAACCTTGAAGATGGAGAAGCAAAAGGAGCAGAAAGAGCAAGGTCAATAATAGAGCTAAGTGATTGGCTATAAGCTTATAATTTATAAGAGGCAAGTTAAACAATAGTTGTTTCCTATTTATCTATAATTTTTTTTCTCTTTCCTATTCCCCCTCACAACACTTGCTATTTGGGTCCACCACTTCATATGCATTCGTGCCTAGCTTGGTGCTTGCATGAGAGCCAAGCTATCATCTCTCTGCTCTCTTCTCCCCTCCACATCAACCTTACCTTGGCTATAAGCCCATTATTGTACTCGCTCTTAAGTTGCATCATCTAGGCATACGCCTCCTATATGTTGCACCATTTCATAGATTGTTCATTTCATACGATCCGGTGCACATGTTGTGCTGCCTTAGATTGACTTGTCATAGTGATGTGGTGCGGGTATATAGTGGGACGCGTATCATCCGGCCAATAATTGCACTGTGGCACTTGATCTTGGATGTTGCACATGATCTGGAGGACTTAGCCTAAAACAATGAGGTTTGATTCCTGAGGCAACCCACGCCGAGGCCATGCCGGCCAGTTGTGCTTCTTGAGGCACTGCTCCAACCCTCCCCATCATTTCGCATTGAAGTAGAGGGTCGTTCCCGTTATTAAAATGCCCAGTACTAGTTTCTCCACCTGCACACGCCAGGCTTGGTGAGAAACCCCATTCTCCTCACTCTCTACTACAACTCCACCACCCCACACCCCACCCCAATCCCCATCACATTGTGATGTCAAACTCCCGCTCCCATTCTTGTTTGCCTCTCAACCGTTCACGCTACTCTCTGGTGCCTCCATTGCCCTCCCACTCTCCTTGCTTGCTGCTCACTCCATCACCTCCCGCTCTCCCTACTAGCAGCTCACTCCATCGCCATCCTGCTCTCCCTACTCATAGCTCACTCCGTCGCCCTCCCTAGAGTGCCATGGCTAGCTAACGATGCCCACGTATGGTGCCAGTGATGAACAGGGCCACGACATGGAGCCGTCCCCATCATCATCTACAAGTCTGGTGGGACCCGCATAAAGGAGATGGAAGACACCACAATCCTAGAAGCCTTCCTCTCCTCGTCACTCTCTCTCTCTCTCTCTCTCTCTTTCTCTCTAGTGTGACATGTGTCTTCCCTTCATCTAAAAATAGGAACCAGAGCGCCCCATGGAGGGGGAGGGAGCTCAACCAAACTCACTCTTTTCACCAAAGACTTGGGACCTTTCTACCTCTCTCACCTATTTGTAACCCTAGCTACAAACCAAGTGCTGGTAACACGAGCAGCAGCAAACTAGACATAAGGACCTTCTACCAAAACTAGTATAAATCCTTGTGTCCTCCGAGCATAGCCATGCAGGGTAGACAGACAAACTAGAAATTTACTAGCTGGTGATCTGAAACACCAATAGTTGGTGTGCCAGGTAGGGGCCTTTTGCGTGTCTTATCATCCACAATAGGCCATGGATGGCTAGCCATGGCTTCAGCTATGTCTTGGTTGCGCACATGCTCTTTGGGAGCCAGGCCTTCATCATCATGTTAGAGGGAGAGCTATCGTGGGCTCCCTCCCCCTATCGACCTCTTCATTCTATCGAGCTCGATGCAATCATTGAGGCCCTCAAGGAGCTAGAGCTACGCGCATTAGAGGCCCATGTCCCCAGGAGCGACCAACTCCTTGACTTCAACTATGGGAGGCTAGAGCACCAGCTAGATGCCTTCCTAGGACCTCGATAGTCCTAGGAGGATGTGCACTGCCTCACCTTCTCCTTTGCCAACATCATGTTATAGCTTGCCGGAGGGGAGCCGCTCTCCTCGGAATATCTCACCCGAGATGCACCGATAGTGTTCCCGTTTGGTCTATGCAATGTCATGAGGACCTTTGGTCACCTCACGGCACAACACATGCACCAGCCTCCCATGGATGATGAATTCGTGGGAATGACCGATTACGTCATGGAGTCTTTCCATGACCATCTTGCGGGAGATTCAGAGTTGATATCTGACTCTGACTCTAGTAGGGGGAGCCATCACCCCTCATGAGAAGGCTTTATGGTAGACACACTTGAGGGGTGCATCAAAAGTATCCACGAGGGAGTGGCTGCTCCTGTGAATGACCCCAACGATAATGTCGAGGGAGATGTAGGGGCCCCTCCTCACCTATGAGTAGAGCAGCTAAGGGTGCGGCACAAGGAGATCGAGGATGCGTGACTCCAGTTGGAGCAGGAGTGTGTGGAGCTCAAGCGCTGTGGAGATGGTGGTCGTGTGCGTACCATCACTCGTGACATAAGCCAGAGGATCATTGAGGATGATAAAGGCCTCCCACACTTTGCACAGGGAAGCCAGAACATAGCTACCATGGTGGCCCTACTTCGAAGGTTGTCAGTGCCTGCGACACCCGAAGGCTATCGGGCCCACTGCTATAACACACCAGTGTTAAGCATTGCATTTGACACATGCACTTCATGAGCACAAGCATCATCCATTCATTCATGAGCATGAGCATATGAAATTTCATTTCATTCTTTATACATTATCACATGTGATGTTGATTATATATATGCATATTCACAATTTCAACTTAATGCTATTTGTAACTTAGAAAATTTTGCTAAGTCCTAAACTATTTTACAGTTTCAAGTAGCACACTTTGGAGCAATGTAGTTTGAAAACCAGTTTGAATTAGAACATGATCATTAAAGCAAAGTTGTAGTACTCACATAGCTCTACAATTTCTATGAACAAAGTTTTTGCTAAATCACCATGGATTTGGAGATTTATTAGCTCAAAGTAGCGCTATCAAATGGACTAAATTAGCACTTAGCCAATTTGCATCGACCGCCATCATGGCCGATCGTGCCATGCCATGTCCGCCGCATGGTGGCCATCCACCGGTGATGGCCCCACCAGTCAGGTCGACATGGGTAGATAAGGGCGCCGCTCCCTCCCACTCACTCTCACATGCTCACTCCCTATGCCTTGCCTCGCCTCGCTCTCTCTCGCACCCATAGAGCAGAACCACAGTGCCACGCCATCACCGCCAAGCTCCGCCATGCGCACATGGCACCGCCACTGCGCCATTCTTTGATAGCTCACGCACATTGCTCCGCCATGGCTCACTCCACCTTACCGACCCTCTAGTGTCACCGTTCAAGCCTAGGTATAGCCGCAGTTCGAGTTCAAGCCCATCGTGGCCGTGCTCCACTCAGCCATCACGCTCACGCTTTTCTCTTGTTAGGGTTAGCCTAGGGTCATGTCTAGCTCACGCCATTAGTCATCGAGCCATCACCGGCACACTGGCACCAGAATGTGGCTGGTCACCATCGTGCTCTTGCCACTATCATGCCAAGCACACGGCCAAGCTTCACCGTTGCTCCACTATAGCCCTCACCTAACCCTAGGTCTTCTCTAGGTAGCCCTAAAGCCACAGCAGTGCTCGCCTTGGCTTGCCATCACCGAAGATGATGAGCCCGCCGTAGCGTAGCGCCACCGCCTACCATGGCCACCGTCGAGCTAGCTCCAGCAAGCCTCTAAGCCAACCAAGGGCACCCGTAGATGCAGAATGGATTGGGGAACACGTTGGTGGTGATGCTATAGTCAGCACCTTGCCGTCGGTGAGCTTTTCGCTGGTCAACTAGCGCATGGGGCCGGGTTCACCTACGGGGCCCCGCTATCAGCCACCGTGGGTGTATAGATCGTTTGCACCTAGCTGTAGCACCCGAGTGGAAATTTGATTTGTTTTTAATTTATTTTTCATAGATTTTGTTGCTAACTTGCAAAAATTATATCTAGAGCTAGGAGTATCCAAATGGGGTGAACCAATTTTTTTTGGATTCATCATTAAGTGTACTATTTGATAAAAATATGAAATCTACTATTTCGGGTATTTTTCTAGGAGAATTAAATTGAGCAAGATAAGTGCTTTTAAAATAGTTTCTATCTTGTAAAATGCATAACTTGATCTAGGAAAGTGACAAAATTGTGATTTTCAATTTTTCTGGTCTTGTGTTGACATGCTCTTGCTTGGAAAGATATTAAACCTACAGTATGCATACTTGAAATATGGACTTCCTATTTAATCTTAGTTAATTGCTAGATTCTAGTGAAATTAATTAGGGTAAAAATACATAACATATGATCATACAAATTTTTACATAGTATTATCCAAAAAAAATTACAAAGTAAGAAAAATATTAAATCTGTTGCTTGACACTTTGCACTATGCTAAACAATTTTTGCATAAATAAGCATATGTAACTTGTCATTTTAGTAGAGATAGCTATACTTATCCAAATGGCATGAAATTGTATAGTAGACCATTAGGGTCATGTGTAGCCTACTGTAAGTTTCTAGGAATTTATTAAGCACTAGAAATATTTACTCTATAAATCACCTTATTATCTAAGGAAATTAATAAATGAATATAAATAAATTAGTTATGTTTAACCATGATGTTTTTTGTAGTGCTTGTGATGCATATGATCTATTTATATTATTAGTTAGGCTTAGAAGTATTTGTTTCTAGGCAACTAGTTCATTATTTCTTTATAATTCAACTAGATGACTGCATGTGTACTTTTTGTTGTGGTGATGATTTCATGATGATAATAACCTTTTCTGAAAAGATGGTTAATAACAAAGTTGTAG
The DNA here is from genome assembly GCF_019320115.1 of Miscanthus floridulus. Classification (NCBI taxonomy): domain Eukaryota; kingdom Viridiplantae; phylum Streptophyta; class Magnoliopsida; order Poales; family Poaceae; genus Miscanthus; species Miscanthus floridulus. The sequence continues at coordinate 53,262,985 of NC_089583.1, read as the reverse complement.
ATAACTTACTTATATACCTGGTATTAAATTTTCATAGTCATAAGTCTGCTGTTAGAAAAGCTTGCTTTCTGGATAGATCTAAAAGATTGAATTGTTTGACCTAGATAACTATTGAATTAGATTAAGATGATTAAAAGAAAGTTGTAGGAAATTTCGTAAGCTTTCCAGAATGCCCATAGCCATATTACTTAGATGTGTATAACTTTAGTTTTGGTCAAAACAGGTGGCTATTGTCTTGTAGTCTAGAAAATTGCTTAGATGAGAATTTGTTTAAATACTAGAGAAGGAATATACACCTACTCAGTAAAAGAAAATTTATCTTGTTATCACCTTAATCCAATTCTATTGAGAACACTTATGAGGATGCATTCGTCACATCATATCATATTATACATGTCATTATATATGCATCCATGATATCTTATTACCTACTCATGCATATAGGATCGTCCGAGTGGATAACTCTATTGGAATTCAAAGAAGAGCTAGAGGAACAATAGGAGGCACCTCAGGCCATAGGTCCAGAAGGAGAGGAACAAACTCTTGAAGACTTACCTGAGTGCCCAGACCATAGGCCAACTTCTTTTTATTAAAGGCAAGCCCCGGAGCATTTTAAGCCTCCCATGTTTTACAAAATATCACTTGAGTTCTTTATGATTGATGCATGAGGTTATAAGAGTTGAATTGGAAACACTTGATGCATAGAACTACCATGTCTAGATAAATATACCGTTAACCCTATGTAGGTCCAGGATCGAGTATATGCTTAGCCATGCTTAGAGCGATAGAAGTCGGGTGATTTTCTATCACCTACGAGATATAGGTGGATACTGGAGCATGGTTGGCTATATTTGCTATTGTGAAAAAGAACCATGGGATAATGTAACTAGAGGTCGGAAAAAGTCTATGTGTAGGTTGGTTCATGTGATTCCATCTGTGCCGATTAAGGACTGTACCATTGTTGGAACTTCTATTGAGATTGAACGCATGCCTCTCACTTAGCTAGCCGAATAACTCATTCCGACTATGAAGCCGAGTAGCTCAACTTAGGCTGGCCCCCATACTGTAAGAGTGAGCACTCTAGATGGTAGTAAGGATGTGCGGGGAGTCAGACATGAGCCCAAGGGTAGGCCGGGCCTGAACATCCTAGCAGCTTGTTGTCCCTGATTGTGCGACGCTGATCAAACCCGTGAAATGTGGACCTAAGTTATACCAAAGGTGACCTAAGGTGACTATTGATCTAGTCTTCCTAGGTTTGTGTTAGGAATAAACTCCTAGCTGGTTGAAAACGATTCAAATCGCTGTCTCTCCCGGACAGTGAGAAACTTGGCTAGCTTCAACATCATAATAAGTGTATTATGGAATGATGGTTATGAAGAACATAGAATTACTACACTGGCTATGGTTATTATTGTTATACTACTAAATGATATACCATATGTTTGGCACGTGTTAGTTGCTAATCTAGAGATGAATAGCTATAATTAACTTGACGACCGAATTAAAATTGTATACTTGAATTGGTAAGCTTTTTATGCAAAATGTTGTTAAGCTAGCTCCACTTATAAAGCCTTGCATGATCCTTGGAGTCACTTTATTTTTGGTTTATGATGGGTAAGTCTACCTGAGTACATTCTTGTACTCAAGGTTTATTTCCCATTGTTGCAGATAATCCTATGTATCATGGTTACTGTAAGAACTGCTTCTATCCTACCGTGGATGAGGAGTAGGGCCCTAGGCAAGGCGTTTCTCTTGTTAATCCCTCTCTTATACTTTTGTGGGATTATGATCATGAGCTGGCACAATATTTGAACAACGATGGAGATGTTGGTTTTCATACTTTATTTGTTTTCGCTACTGTTTTACCTAAACTTGGTTTGTAATAACTTTTAATCATACTCTAATGTATGGAACTATATTTGTGAACTTTATGTAATGTGTGACATGTATGTTGAATCATGTATGATCTTGGTTGTATGTTGGTTAAATCGAGACCGTTCGTGGTACTCGATGGACTACCGGGTTTATATGGGCTCAAGTATGACAGTGCGATCGCTTGTGTATTGCTATTGTACTTGTGCTCTTATAAATTAGACGGATTTTGCAATAGCTAGCATCAGAGCAAGATTCAATATTAATTGCCACATGTGTATTTAAAACAAAGGATTTTGTTTTTCAAAAACCTATTTTGGCAACTGATAGATATATACATATATAGGTGTTTAAACCTAAAGTTTGAATCTAAAGTGTGCTAGTGATCACTCCCTTTATGCCTAGCTAAGGATTTTAGGTGGCTAATTAAGTACTAACTTGGGGGTTTTTATTTTCATCATCCATATGGCGTGCTATTGTATGGATGCCATTCACTTGAGTGGTTATGTATGGATCATTTGCCTCTATGCCCAAGGTAAGATGATGAGTGGCATGTCCACAAGATGTGAGCGTGTGGTCTAATGGGGAGAGTTAGCTTTGATACTAAAGTATATATGCGTCTCATATATATACGGAGGTATTTAATTGTGGCTTAGCTTTGATACGACTATATATGCATATTTATATGTATATAGGATGTATTTACTTTCGGGTAGCTTTGATACAAAAGTATATATATGGATATATATATATGAAAGTATTTAGCTTGCAACCTAGAGCCTAGATTTTTATTTCTACATATATACTTGTGGAGTTGGGCTGAAATGAAAAACTTGTGTAGGTAAACTAATAGCGAAACGTGTAGCCCGACTAGCTACGTTATATATGAGAGAACACATGTATACCCAATGTTTTCCTAAATGGTTTTGTACTTTTAAAAAAATACATATAATTATATATGTGCATGTAAAAAATCAAGTATTCTAGCATTTATACATATTTATCTGAGTAAAAATCAATTATTTTGGTATGTATATATATTACTGCATGTGAAAAGAACCAAATATAGATATTTATGCATGTCACATATCAAGTGTACACATTTATAAATATAATAAACTTAAATATACAAATTTATCCATACAAAACTGAACTAGATTTACCTCGTGTTCACCTAAACAGCCGTTTAAACAATTGCTTAGCCCCTTTAATACTGTTTATCCCTGTTCCATTTAGTCCATTTAGACCATTTTTCCTGTTTTTTGACCGTTTAAACGGTCAACTATTTAATTTCTGTTTACCCCCTAAACAAAACAGTTTACCATCGTTTACCATTTAGTGGCCTTTTAAATGGCCGTTTAACCCATTTAGGCGAACACTGTGTATGCCACCATGTATGCCATTAGAAGTTTTAATTTTCCTAAGTTTGTGAGGACATACGGAACATGCATGCATCATGATAAATCATTTATTACATACTTGCATTGTTCCTCCTCTTATAAGTTTCTTATTTGGGTAATTAACTATGGCAGAACCTCCTGAGAAATCGGGCCCATGTGCACCTATTGTTGTCTCAACAGACCTTTGATAGCATACACGAGTTCCCAACAACTTAATAGGTCTGTCGGGTGTCCTCGGGAAACCCAAATCATCCATGATTCTTTTTCGAACAGGATCCCAATCATAGACATTGCAGATTACAACAGTTTATTCAAATATATACATCAGAGTAAAAGATAGCGGAAGTCTTAAGATAACATAGTTTACAAACCAGTTGTTTCAAACTTACAATACCATAAGTGTCATACAACCATAGTAGCGGGATAATATTACATTAACATTATTTATCATACAAACTAGTGCCTTGTCCAAAGGCCATTCATCATTCCTCATCGTCATTGACTTCAAACACAGACATGCAGCAGGGACCAAAACAAGCCTGCACATGCGACTCACCTACAACAAGGGTTAACAAACCCTGAGTACAAAAGTACTCAACAAGACTGACCCGACGTAACAGGGGTGGAAAGACTTTAAAGATGCAGGTATTGGGGCAAGGTAAGGATGTAGCAAGATTCAAAAGTTCTTTGCCAAAAGCTTACTATTCTTCATCCTATTTTCAAGTTTTACCCCTAAGTCCTTTTAGTTCATTATCTCAAACTAAATGTACATTTCCCATATTACAATCCTTCTCATTCCATTCTTTTTCTCATGTTTTAGTAATTCACCAGTCCTACATTGCTTATGTAATGAATCGAGTCTCCATATCCATGGAGCACCGGCAATTCGAATTGATTCAAGTCCTAGCTGGGGATTCCTTATCACACGACATATGTAGAACTTAATCTTGCATATATCAACCTCGCTACCGGATCCTCCTACACTAAGCCATCTCCACGCCACCCGAGAGCACAGCACACCTCAAATCCGGCCACATTCCAGCCATGAGGGTACATGCTATTCCTGCCATCTCTCCACTCCTAGTGCGTGGGCATTCATCTTAGTATCGGATTTGCCGAAGTAGGCTTACCGGAGTATGTGACCAGTACTACAAAGTGTCTCGTTCAGAAGATCCACAATGAGTGGCCTTTATGCGACATAATCGGCAACATTACCCAACATTCAAGATAAGTCACCCGACTAGTCTCTAGTTCATCCTATCTTCTTTCTTTCTTTGGCCAGTATGCCATCTTTGATTGTATTGAAACTTTTTACTTTAAAAGCCTACCATAAAGCATACTAAGCATTCTATGCCTTTATAAATAAAATCATCTTCAAGGATGGTAAGCAATTAACAAGGTAGGCAATGCATTAAGTAGGTAACATTTGAATTAATCAACTTAATGCAATAGGTAACATAGGTGATAAACTTTTCTACTTTTCAAAGTAAACAAGGTAATGGTTTAATGCATAAATTGGGGCTTGCCTTCGTTGACGATCTCGGGTTCCGGATCAGTACCACAATTATCGAATCCTGTGACAACCGGGGATTCTCCCAGAACTTGCTCAACTAGAATCGTTTCACTCTCGGATTCTACACGAAATGATAACATATGCTTTAACATGATGATAATGTAAACATGATGCTATCATGGTACATGAAATATAACAACACTTCGAATACAACTGTTTTTCACGGTACAGTTGCAAGCCAACAAAACCAACTTGCAATTCTACCATCAAGGACCACACCTGTGACTTGACCAAACTAATCTTGAAACCCTACTAGTCACAAAACATGATCAAAACAAGATCAAACACTAATCAAACACTTAGGGTTTGCTTTTATTTATTTTTGAATTAATTTGGAAATAAGCCCAAAAATGAACTTGTTCCAAATGACCTCAAAATTTTATGTAAGCTTCCTCATGACAAATTAGTGTACCAAAACAAATTTCATAATTTTTGGAATTATACAGTGGCCTACAAAAATCATGGAAATTACATTTATCAATTAATGGACTAAATTTTTGAACATTAAAAATTTATTCAAATTTCAAGTTTCATATTTTTAAACCATAACAAAACATGTACAGAAGCTACATATAAATTTTTAGAAGTTTTAGAGCTGTAATTAATTTCCTATAAATTTCCAAATTTGCTGCACTATTCAAAAATAAAAAATAACAAAACTTCACTGTTCTCTCTCTCTTTCTCACTGACAGCCAGGCCCCGCTTGTCAGTGACATAGAACAGGGATACGGCGGCGCTGCCATCATCGATCGGCCAAAACACGCTGGCGGTGATGCTCTGGTGAGGCAGACCGCACACACATGACCTACACAACCCTGTGAACATACCTCGACCCTCAAAACAGCAGCAGGCACACCGGAGTGAGCTCTTCGCCGGCCATGGCGGCGCGGGTGTGATGGCGCACGGCACAACCCCAACCACAGTGTGGTAGAGGCTAAAGTGGAGTAAGCATCACACTCAGGAGCTCACCACGATCACGCTGGTGTGCTTGGTGAAGGCAGAGACGGACTGGAACAATGTGGCCACGGTGAGGTCGATGGTGGCGGAGCTCCGGCCGGTCTTGGGGAAGAACGCGTTGCGCCGGGCGATTCTAGCCAACACAAGCGATGCGAGCAAGCTGAAGAGGAGCGCAAGGTCAAGGCAATCATGCTAGCGTAGCTAGGCATGACGAACGTGGATCGACGGTGGCTATGGTGAGCGACGGAGCTGATCGGTGGCGGAGCAGAGCAGAGGGGAAAATGGAGGGCGACGGCGGTGGTGCTCCTATTTATAGTCAGGGAGAACACACCCGGCGTCGACAGCTCATGCACGAGCTCGCCATGGAGCTTGCTGCATGTCAACGCGCGAGAAAGCGGCGCAAAACGATCGGCGGCGACAGCTACGTGGCGTCGGCGGCAAGCATGGAGGTGGCGCTCGGCTGGATTTTGATTTTTGAAGTATTTATAGAATTGCCACTGCCTTTATTTTGAAAATCTCCAAAAATGAAAGTTGCTCAACTTTTCAAACTCTACAACTTTGCTTCAAGGAATATTTTCAAATTCTGCCTCCATTTTGAAATTTGAATTTGGGGTGCATTTGAGCATTTGAATCATTTCAAAATTACTCCAAATTTTATATGTAAACTTGAAAAACTTTGAATACCAAAGTTAATATTTATAAAATAAGCTTCAACTTTGCTTATTGTCACAACCCCAAATTCCAAATGGATTTTGATTTAGACAAAAGGGGCAAAAAGGACCTTTATGATTTGAATTTGAATTCAAATTTGATTTGTTTACCTTTTTACTTTAACTTTGATTTTTGACCAGTAACATGGCCCATTAGGGTTATTTGAGTCAAATGACACATGGCCTCACATGATCACATGAAATTTGACCCTTGTGGCCATGACCTTTATTTAGAATTTGAATCACATCACACATAAAATAACAACTTATGAAATAAAGCTTATTTAGTGAATGCATTCAAAATTTTCTACTTTATGAATGCTTTGCAATGCATATGATGACATGTCAAGTTTTAGTGCTAGGTCAAAACACTAGAGGTGTTACAGTAACTCTTTTCTATTATAACATCATTCTCATGAGAGTTGCACCATTTTGTTGGAACATATGGCAGCATCAGCTAGGAGTGAGACTTTGGAGGGTCCTGCATTATGTGGGATATACCGAACAGCCTCTCTATTCTTGGAATGAGGTATACCTAGAAGGATAGACATGGTATGAGGTACAGCTAACCATACCAGCTCATACCCAAGCACCCTTGTGGCAGGAGTGGAAGGCATAATCTAAAGGAAAAAATTCCTTGGGAGGGTGCCTAGGTAGTTGCTTTTGAGGTACTGAGCTAGATTTGTCAACAGCACGGGGATGAGCTTACCGGCAGTGCCACTAGTACTTTTCCTTGGGTGGATCCATCCACAACAGTTTGGGCACAACGCAACCGCAATGCATTGATCCGAGACTAGGATGAGCGGGTAGCTAGTTCTAGTCCCGCTATGAGTGCAATGTTTATAGTGATGAAGATGTTCGATACTCATCAGGATACCTAGGACTTCTAGCAGGAGTCCTATACTACTTGCATGGATATGCTCATGAGGGATAAAGCTACACATCGAAAGCTGAGGAAGCATGTTTGCAAGCACAAGAAGACAACACATGAGGCTCGATGGGAAACTGATCAAGCTTATGTAGCATTGGGAAATCTCCACACTTATGGAACATGTCGATTAGGATAGAGCTACTACCCATGCAGCAAGAGCTGATGATCAAGTAGTGCTAATAGGACTACAGGAGCAGCTAGAGACCGCTCATGCTAAGGCACTCATAGCTATGTGCTAGCGGATCCAAGCAAACAACCATGTAGCCCTAGCAAAAGCAGCACAAAAATAGAGCCAAAGCCCTAACCGTGCTGTAGGACCATGTCGAGAGGGATTTACGCTAGCAGCTTGCACAGACCTAGAATGTGGTGGTTGATCTTTAGCATTAGGTGTGTTATCTGAACAACCAACTGCACCCGCTCCTTAATGAGGAAGAAGAAGTGGATCTAGAGGATGAGGATGATGCTATCTCTGACCTCGATAGCAAGCACGCTGAAGAGTAGAGCCATTTAGTGACTAGTTTGAAGCGCTAGTTGTATCCCTGCTACTAATGTAATAGACTTGTAGTTTGAATTACACTACTCATGATGTAACTTTGATTTAATATTGGTACTCTACATGTTAATCCATGATGGGTTGAACTTTGATGCAATTCTAGTTTTGTTTTACTGGTGAAATATGACATGCATGTTAACGCATTGTGAGTATGATAAGTGATCAAATTGGTGATGTTATGTTGCAAGAATGAATTATTGTGCCTCTATTTTATTGTATGAATTTAAGATTCTCTTGAGTATTTTTTGTTGGCATGATTACACATTCATCGTCAATCTCTTGACATCATCCAATAATCACTTATTGTTGCAACTTTGTAGATGACTCGCACTCGCGTTAGGGCAGGCACCAGCCAAAGTGGCAATGATGGTAATTTACCACCACCACTGTCCCCTTCTATGAATGAGTTCTTCACTCAATTTCTAGGAAATCAGAGAGCTATGGAAGAGACACTGTGCCTCATTACGCAAAACACTGCTCATACCCATTAGCAACATCAAGGGCCTAAAGTGAATCAAAATAGCTTATTCAAAGATTTCCAAGACACCAAGCCTCCTATCTTCAAAGAGGCCCAAGAACCGCTCCAGGTGGATGAGTGGCTTAACACGATAGAGCAGAAGTTTTGTCTATTGAGGGACCGGTAGGGATTTGGTGGACCCATTTCCTATCCTCTTTACCTACAAATGCATGGGTCACCTGGGAACTATTCAAGTTAGCCTTTAGGGGACATCACATTCCCCTAGGTCTAATGCGCATGAAAGCAGTCGAGTTCATGAGACTTACTCAAGGGACCAAAACCCTTATCGAGTTTGTCAACATAGAGGAAAAGAAAATAGAGAGGTTCAAAAGATGCCTTGGCACCAAACTAATGAAGACTATGGCCAACTCAAGGTGTGCCACCTATAATGAGTTTGTTAGTGGTGCCTTAACCTAGGAAAATTAGAACAACTTACACACAGCAGCAAAGGCCGCAAAAGATCAGCTAAGGCAAGTGCCTTAGGGTCATCTTAGTCTAGAGCTCAAGTGGTAGCCAGGCCACAGTTCCATCCACCAGTGCCTAAGTATAGGCCTTAGCCAAAAGCTCAAGCCAATCGCACTCAAAAGGCATTCCGTAGGGCATTCACCATTGCCATACCTAAGGGCAATGCTGGCCAAGGAAGCTCAGCAGGACCAAGGAACAACTAGCCATGCTTCAACTGCAATCAGTTGGGTCATTAGGCCAAGGAGTGTCCCCATCCCAAGAAGAATGGCAATCAAAACCAGGGTAATCAGAAATAGGCCAATCCAAAAGCATGTCCTAGATATGTGCATTATACATCCATGGAAGAAATTCCCACGTGAGAAGTTGTGACCGCCGGTATGTTTTTTGTTAACAAATATCCCACCATTGTTTTATTTGATTATTTGCTTCTCATTCATTTATGAGCCAAACATTTGCATCTAAGCATCATTAGAAGATAATTGAGGTAGACAAGGGTGGTTATAGTATAAGTACAACTAGGGCACTATTTTTACTAATCAATTAGTGAGAGATGTGCTCGTCTCTATACAAGAGAGGGAGTACACTATGGATCTATATTATTGCCAGGACTAGCAATAGATGTGATTTTGGTCATGAATTGGATGAGGAGTCATGGAGTTCTCATTGACACATCCACTCGAATAATTATGTTGAGAGAACCAAAGGGGAGGAATGCTTTTCTAGTACCACTTTCCCAAAGTTTTGATCTCCAAAACTTGTCTTGTGCTGTTCAAGCCACTACCCTATGTCATATTTTAGTAGTCTGTTAATTTCCTAATGTATTTCTAGATGAGTTGCCTGGTTTACCGCCTAATAGGGATGTGGAATTTAAGATTGAGTTAGTGTCGGGTACATCACCTATCTCGAGAAGACCCTATAGGATGCCACCAAATGAGTTAGCCAAACTTAAAATTTAGCTACATGAACTTTTGGACAAAGGTCTCATTCGACCTAGTTCATCTCCATGGGGATGTCTAGCTTTATCTATAAAGAAGAAGAACAAATCCATGAGAATGTGTGTGGATTATAGGCCGCTTAATGTTGTGACCATTAAGAACAAGTATTCTTTGCCTTGTATCAATATCTTGTTCGATCAACTGGCAAAAGCAAAGGTATTCTCTAAGATTGACTTGAGGTTCGGTTATCATCAGATTAAGATCAGGCTAGAAGATGTACCTAAAACAACTTTCTCTACTAGGTACGGCTTGTACGAGTATTTGGTCATGTCTTTTAGACTAACAAATGCTCCTACCTACTTCATGTATTTGGTGAGTTCAATATTCATGCCTGAACTTGATAAGTTTGTGGTCATGTTTATCGATGAAATCTTGATTTACTCAGAGAATGAAGTGGATCATGCAGAGCATCTGAGAGTTGTTTTGTCTAGATTGAGGGAGCATAAATTATATGCCAAATTTAAGAAATGTGAATTCTGGTTGAAGAAAGTACCTTTCTTGGGTCACATCATATCTAAAGATGGAATTTCTGTAGACCCATCTAAAGGACAAGAGGTCATGGATTGGAAGGCCCCGACTTTGGTTCATGAAATTCGGAGTTTTCTAGGGTTAGTAGGCTATGATCATCATTTCATTTTGGATGTTTCCAAGATAGCTAAGCCCATGACCAGACTACTCCAAAAATGAAAAGTTCAATTAGACTCCAGAGTGTGAAGCTGTTTTTCACACTTTGTGAACCTTGCTAACTACAACTCTTGTTTTAGCACAACCCGACATTGAGAAGCCTTTCGATGTGTTCTGTGATGCATCGGGTATAGGTTTGGGGTGTGTGCTCATGCAAGAAGGCCAAGTTATTGCCTATGCTTCTCAGCAATTGAGAAAGCATGAAGTCAACTATCCCACCCATGATTTAGAGCTCGCCGTAGTTGTTCACGCATTGAAGATATGGATACATTATTTGTTGGGAAACATATGTCACATATACACTGATCACAAAAGTCTCAAATATATCTTCACTCAACCTGAGCTAAACAAGAGGCAACATAGGTGGTTAGAGCTGATTAAGGACTATAATTTGGAAGTGCACTACCATCCAGGAAAAGCCAATGTTGTAGCAGATGCACTTAGTTAGAAATCTCATTGTAGCACCTTGGAAGCCTTGTTGGAAGATGGATTTAATTTGTTACATCCTGTTGTGCTACACGATATCACTGTTAGTTGCTCACTTGAGAGCAAAATCATAGAACTATAGAAGACAGATGTGGGTGTGTTCCACATCAAGCAAAAGATGAAAGAACAGGAAACCAAGCATTTTAGGTTGGATGAAAGAGGTGTGCTATGGTTTGAGGAACAACTTGTGGTACCAAAAGACTGAGAACTCAGAAATCAAATTTTAGATGAAGCTCATTCATCCAAGTTGTCTCTCCATCTAGGTAGTAGCAAAATGTATCAAGATTTGAAAACCCATTTTTGGTGGACCAAGATGAAGAAAGAGATCACCACCAATGTTGCTAGGTGTGATAATTGTAGTAGAGTCAAGTCCATTCATTTGAAATCTACTGGATTACTTCAGTCATTGCCTATTACAGGTTGGAAATGGGAGGAAATAAGTATTGACTTTATTATAGGCCTTCCACAGACACAACAAGGTCATGATTCCATACGGGTCATTGTAGATTGCCTCACCAAGTCGGCACATTTTGTACCAGTTAACACAACATATCACACTACGAAGTATGCTAAGCTGTATGTTTCTCAGATCGTGAGACTACGTGGAGTACCAAGGACCATAATCTTAGATCGGGGACCATAGTTTATACCTTGCTTCTGGGAACATGTGCAGCAGGCCTTGGGAACAAAACTAATTAGAAGTTCAGCATACCATCCACAAACTTCTGGATAGACCAAGCGAGTGAACCAAATCTTGGAATATATGTTGAGAGCTTATGTTATATCCTACAAGGGTTCATGGGAAAAGTGGCTACCTTTAGCTGAGTTTTCCTACAACAATAGTTATCAAGAGAGCATCAAAATGGCTCCTTTTGAAGCCTTGTATGGTCGAAAATGTAGAACTCCTTTGAATTGGATTGAGCCTGGAGAAAGGAGGTACTATGGCATAGATTTTGTCACAGAAGCTGAAGAACAAGTACATGTTATCCAACAACACATGAAAGCAGCTCAGTCAAGACAAAAGAGTTATGCTGATAAAAGAAGAAGACCATTAACCTCTGAAGTGGGAAACTATGTGTACTTAAAACTTTCGCACATGAAGGGAGTGCAGAGATTTGGAGTAAAAAGGAAGCTTGCACCTAGATATGTAGGGTCGTACCAGATTATTGAACAAAAGGGAAATGTCACCTATAAGTTACAACTTCCTCCTGAGATGAGTGCTATATTCAACGTCTTCCATGTTTCTCAGCTAAAAAGATGCCTTCACATACCTGATGAAGATATTGCACCCACCAACATTAAGCTCTAATCGGATTTGACTTTTGAAGAGAAACCAATTTGAGTGCTAGAAGAAATGGAAAGAGTAACCCGAAGCAAGGTCATTAAGTTCTATAATGTGGTGTGGAATAAACACAGTGAACAAGATGCCACATGGGAATGGGAGGATTATTTGCATGAAGTCTATCCCACTTTTTATGAAGAATGGTAAGTCTTACAAATCTCAGGATGAGATTTCTATATGGGGGAGGTGTTGTAGCACCTTAGTGTTAAGCATTGCATTTGACACTTGCATTTCATGAGCACAAGCATCATCCATTCATTCATGAGCATGAGCATATGAAATTTCATTTCATTCTTTATACATTATCACATGTGATGTTGATTATATATTTGCATATGCTTGTAATCATGTATGAGTAATGTATGAAATGGTGGTGAGGTCATGAAAACACCTTAGACACATCTAGGATGGTAAATGGAACAATTTTTGTATTCATGACATGAACCAATTTTGCTTCTAAGTGTTGGTTTACTTGGTAATGCCATTTTCATGATGCTAGTTTGACCAAAGTTGAACAGTAGTTTAGAGAGCTTGCATGGCTATGTGACCTAAATAAAAGTTGTAGTTCTTGTCATGGGTAACAAACTTTATTTAAGGGTCATGACCTAATTTAGTGCCTAACTTAGTCAAAAAGAGCTCACAATTTTCAACATAATGTTGTTTGTAACTTAGAAAATTTTGCTAAGTCCTAAACTGGTTTATAGTTTCAAGTAGCACACTTTGGAGCAATGTAGTTTCAAAACCAGTTTGAATTACACCATGATCATTAAAGCAAAGTTGTAGTACTCACATAGCTCTACAATTTTTATGAACAAAGTTTTTGCTAAATTGCCACGAATTAGGAGATTTAGGAGCTCAAAGTGGTGCTATTAGACGGAATGAATCAGCACTTAGCCTATTTGAATTGGCCGATGTCGTGGCTGACCATGTCAGGCCACGTCCACCGCATGGTGGGTGTCCATCGACGATGGCCCCACTAGTCAGGCCAGCACAGGCAGATAAGGGTGTCGCTCCCTCTTGCTCACTCTCACATGCTCACTCCCTCTGCCTCGCCTCACCTCGCTATCTCTCGCACCCACCAAGCGAAACCACAGCACCATGCCATCGCCGCCGAGCTCTGCCATGCACGCATGGCACCGCCACCATGCCATTCTTCGATAGCTCATGCACATAGCTCCACCATGCCTTACTCCACCTTGCCGACCCTCTAGCATCACCGTTCAAGCCCAGGTATAGCCATAGTTTGAGTTTGCCATTGCCGCGCCATCACTAGAGCACCACTGAGCTTGTGCTCACCGTGGTCATGCTCCACCGAGCCATCTCACTCATGCTTTTCTCTCATTAGGCTTAGCCTAGGGTCACATCTAGCTCATGTCACTGGCCATCGAGCCATTGCCAGCACATCGGCACCGGAATGTGGCTGCTCAACACCGTGCTCTCACAACCGCCATGCCATGCATGCGGCCAAGCTTCACCACTGCTCCACTATCGCCCTCACCTAACCCTAGGTCTTCACTAGGTAGCCCTAAAGCTATAGTAGTGCTTGCCTTGGCCTACCGTCGCTAGAGACGATGAGCCCACTGAAGCGTAATGCCGCCGCCCGCCATGGCCACCGTTGAGCTAGCTCCAGCGAGCCTCTGAGCCAACCAAGGGCACCCATAGATGTGGAATGGGTTGGGGAACACGTTGGGGGTGATGCTACCACCGTCGATGAGCTTTTCACCAGTCAACCACCCCCTCTGCCTCAGTCTCACTAGCATGTAGGGCTGAGTTGACCTATGGGCCCCCGCTGTCAGCCACCGTGGATGTATAGACCGGGTGCACCAAGCTGTAGCACCCGAGTGGAAATTTGATTTTCTTTATTTATTTTTCATAGATTTTGTTGCTAACTTGCAAAAATTATATCTTGAGCTAGGAGTATAGAAATGGGGTGAACCAAATTTTGTTGGATTCATCATGAAGTGTACTATTTGATAAAAAATATGAAATCTACTATTTAGGGTATTTTTCTATGAGAATTAAATTGAGCAAGATAAGTGCTTTTAAAATAGTTTCTTTCATGTCAAATGCATAACTTGAGCAAGGAAAGTGATAAAATTGTGATTTCCAATTTTGCTGGTCTTGTGTTGACATGCTCTAGCTAGGAAAAATATTAAACCTATAGTAAGCATACTTGAAATATGGTCTTCTTATTTAATATTAATTAATTGCTAGATTCTAGTGAAATTAATTGGGGTAAAAAGACATAACATATGATCATACAAAATTTTACACAGTATTCTCCTGCTAGGAGAAAAGTAATAAAAATATTAAATCTATTTCCTAACACATTTAACTATGCTAAACTATTTTTGTAAAAATATGCATATGTAACTTGTCATTTTAGTAGATGTAGCTATACTTATCCAAATGACATGAAATTAATACAGTAGACTGTTAGGGTCATGTGTAGCCTACTGTAATTTTCTCAAAATTTATTGAGCACTGGAAATATTTACTCTGTAAATCACCTTATTATCTAAGAAAATTAATAAATTAGTTATATTTAACCATGATGTTTTCTGTGGTGCTCGTGATGCATATGATCTATTGATATTATTAGTTAGGCTTAGAAGTATTTGTTTATAGGCAACTAGTTAATTATTGCTTTATTATTCAACTAGATGACTACATGTGTAGTTTCTATTATGGTGATGATTTTATGATGATAATGATCTTTTCTGAAAAGATGGTTAATAACAAAGTTGTAGATAACTTACTTATATACCTAGTATAAAATTTTCATAGTCATAGGTCTTATGGTTTAAGAATTATGGTTGTTAGAATTCTACAGTCAGAGATGCTTGCTTTCTAGATAGATCTGAAAGATTGAATTGTTGGACCTAGATAACTGCTGAATCACATTAAGATGATTAAAAAAAGTTGTAGAAAATTTCATAAGCTTTCGAGAATGCCTAGAACCATATTATTTAGATGTGTATAACTCCAGTTATGGTCAAAACAAGTGGCTATTGTCTTGTAGTCCAGAAAATTACTTAGATGAGAATTTGTTTAATTATTAGAGAAGAAATATACACCTACTCAGTAAAAGAAAAATTATCTTGTTATCACCTTAATGCAATGTTATTGATAACACTTATTAGGATGCATTTATCACATCATATCATATTATACATGTCATTATATATGCATCCATGATATCTTATTTACTGCTCATGCATATAGGATCGTCCGAGGGGATAACTCTATTGGAATTCTAAGCAGAGCCGAAGGACCAACAGGAGGCACCTCAGACCATAGCTCCAAAAGGAGAGGAGCAAACTCTTGAAGACTTACCCGAGTGCCTAGACCACAGGCCAACTTCTTCTATCAAAGGCAAGCCCTAGAGCATTTTAAGCCTCCCATGTTTTACAAAATATCACTTGAGTCATTTATGTTTGATGCATTAGGCTATAATAGTTGAATTGGAAACACTTGATGCATAGAATTACCTTGTCCAAATAAATATACCTTTAACCCTATGTAGGTCTAGGATCGAGTATATGCTTAGCCATGCTTAGATCGGTAGAAGCCGGGTGATTTTCTATCACCTACGAGATATAGGTGGATACCAGAGCACGGTTGGCTATATTTGCAATCATAGAAAAGAACCATGGGGTAATATAACTGGAGGTCGAATGGAGTCTATGTGTAGGTTGGCTCATGTGATTCTATCTGTGCCGATAAAGGACCGTACCATTGTTGGAACTTCTATTGAGATTAAACGCATGCCTCTCACTTAGCTGGCTAGGTAACTCATTTTGACCGTGAAGCCGAGTAGATCAACTAAGGTCAGGCCCCATTCTGTAAGAGTGCGCACTCTGGATGGTAGTAAGGATGCGTGGAGAGCCAAACATGAGCCCATGGGAAGGCCAGGCCTAAACATCCTGGCAGCTAGTTATCCCTGATTATGCGGCGCTGATCGAACATGACTGGAGCACCCTCTGCCCAATTGGATTTAAAGTTGGGTGAACTTGAAGGAGATCTTTGTGAGAAACTTCCAAGGTACCTACACTCACCCTAGGAACCCCTAGGATCTAAAAAATTGATGATAGAAGTCTAGAGAGACTCTCCATGAGTACATTCGATGCTTCTCTAAGCAATGCAATGAGTCACCTGATGTCGCCGATGCCAATGACATTAGAGCCTTCCTATCTAGGACCACCTATGAGTCCCTAGTCCACAAGCTAGGACTGTAAGGGCCCTCGGACCACCAAGGAGCTCCTCGACATCATGACCAGCCATGCCATAGGCAAGTGTGCAGTTAGAGCGATTTTTGATCACTACAAAGGCAAAGCAAGGTAGGATGAGGACGCCAATGAGGGTCCCTCTAACCATCCGAACAAGAAGAAGAACATGCGGTAGCATGAGGGCTCACTCATGGCCGTTGCCAAGCAGAAAGGTGGCCGGGCACCGGCCGAGAATGCTCTCGATCACTTTGAGAAGCTGCTCGAGGGGCCATGCCCAAACCATGCCTTCCCCATCAAGCATCTATACAAGGACTACGCCCTCATGAAGCAGTTCCTATCCGACTGGCTTCGACAAGGGGAACCAGAGAAAGAAGCCTGAGCTGATGGTAGATGTAACACCTCAATGTTATGGTTGCACTAAAACACTTGCATCACATGAGCATGTGCATCATCATCTCATTCATAAGCATTGTACCATGATGAATGTTATCATTTCATGTGTGTTTCTATTTGAACTGCTTGGTTTGATGCTAGCAATTGTGTGTGGTCTATGCAAATGTGTGTCAAATATCCTCTTAAACAACTTAGCTACACTTAGAATGTCATTAGGAACAATGTTCATGTTGACCATATTGCCTAATTACAATTCCAAGTAATAGTTTGACTTGTGTTGAACCCTGGAGCTCTGTTGTTTGACTGTTTAAAAAGTATAGCTTAGATTGTTTGCATGGCTAAGCAACCTAAAGCAAAGTTGTAGCAAATTATATATGGAACAAACTTTGTTTAGAGGCCAAGTCATGAAAATGTGTGGAACAGTCTCAAACATGGCACACAAGTCAGTTTTGGGTACTGATTCTACACTTAAAAAATTTCTAAGTCGAAGCTGCTTTTACAGTTTGTTGGAGCTGACTTTGGATTGATGTAACTCGTGATTCATTGTGAATTAGCTAAAGGTTTCTATAGAACAATTGTAGACCTATCATAGCTCTGCAACTTTGATTCAAGGAGATGTTGCTAACTCACCACCGATTTGGAGTTTGGAGGGGATGAAAACATGTCATCAGGCGGGTGATCGCGTGCCTGATGGCCGTCTCCGTCAAGCCGAGTGGCCGACCGCCATCTGGCCGAGCGCGCCAAGTGGGGGTCATATGCCGGTGCTGCCCCCATAGGTCAGGCCGTCACTGCCACAAGGATGCCACGGCCCGTTAGCTCACCTACTTGCTTTGCTGTGTCTGTCTCGCCTTGCCAGAGCACGCGGAAGCCGAGCGCCGCGCCGTCCGCCATTGCCGCCGTGAGCATCACTGTCGTCGATTCCCTTCGCCACCATGTCATTGCCGCCTTCAGCTAGCCACGAGTGTTGCCTTGCTTTGCGCCACCGTGTCCACCCACTCGTAGCGCCGGGCAAGCCTAGGTGAGGACCATTGGCCGTTTCTGCTGCCGCCATGGCTGAAGCTCGTCCGTGTTGGAGCTCATCGTGGCCGGCTATCGCCAGAGCTCTCTCACCCCTTTTCTTCCTTCCCTTAGCTTCCCCCTATGCCCTTGAAGCTCATACCGAGCTTAGCCACGCCCTTATGGCCGGACTTCGCTGGAGTGCCAACGGGTCCTCACCGCCGTCCGCCATTGCCGTCGTCATCCTAGCTAGAGCATGGTAGCGGTTGGGGAAAGGGCATAGATAGGTGCGGCTCGTCGCGAGGAACACGTCGGTGCCCCTGATTTCACCAGAGTAGTCGCCGTCGATGAGCTCCACCGATCCGCATCGCCGGAGAGCCGCCTCCTATGTTTTCCTTTCACTTACATGCAGGCCCAGCTGACTGACGGACCCCGCGTGTTAGTGGCCTTAAGGACAGAAAGCTAGCTCATTTGTTCCGGTTTTGAATGCAATTTGTAAAATTCATATCTTGAGTTTGGTAGATCTAAATTGGGTGGTTCCAATCTTGTTAGGATCCTAGTGAAGTGTAGTATTTTAGAAAAATATAACATGAACACTTGTAGTGGAATTTTTGGAAGATTTAAATTAAAACTTGAAATGTGTTTTTAAATGAATGCAAACTTGTTTAATTTATATCTTGAGTTCCTGTGCTCCAAAAATTATGAAATTTTGTGGGTGAGCTCTTCTTGATGAGTAGAAGCTCTGGTAAAAATTTGAGAGTCAGTGCCTGTATGGTTTTTGATTTATAGATATTCCTTTTTATCATTCGATGATCCTTATGTGAATTTTAGTAATTTATCTATGAATCCAATGACCATGAAAAATATGGGAGGATGTCCTAGTACGTTAAAGATGCTAGGAAAAAATATAAAATCTGTTGCTTGACACTTTTCACTAGGGTTTCCTATTTATGTCATTTTAAGCCTTTATGCCTTGTCATTTTTGTGTAGGAGGTTATACTTGTTCAAATGATGTGAAATTTATGTAGTAGCCTATTGGAGACATGTATAAGCTATTGTAATGTTTGTGGAATTTTCTATACAATTTGGACATATGTTTATTATTTAACC
This sequence comes from Miscanthus floridulus, assembly GCF_019320115.1. NCBI lineage: Eukaryota > Viridiplantae > Streptophyta > Magnoliopsida > Poales > Poaceae > Miscanthus > Miscanthus floridulus. The sequence goes on along the minus strand of NC_089583.1, from coordinate 53,243,772 downwards.
TAAGTATCTAAATAAATTAATAAAGGCATGAAAATAATTTATTTAGGAATGGACACTATGTTTTCTGGTGTTGTTTCAACATGTATGATGAGTTAGTAAAGTTGGTTTTGTCCATTAGTAGGTTTACAATGTAAGTTAATAATTATTTTCTGGCAGTTTGTCTTTCTGGATAGTTCTGGGAACTTTGCAAAGTTCACCATGATAATTTGGGTTGCTGGGAAAGTGGTGAATACAAAAGTTGTAGATAACTTATGTATCTATCTCCTATTACAATTTGGTGGCATTTGGCCTAGTAGTTTAGGAGTTACAGTCGTTCAAAGTTGGATCACAGTTTTATTTGCTCTCTGTCTTGTTTAGACCTGATTTGGTGTTTATGTAAATTCGACCTGCTAAACTTGGGAATCATGCTGAGGTGATTAATAATGAATTGTAGACAATTTTATAATCTTTCCAGATTGTCTTGTTGCATGTCTTTTGGATTAGAACAACTCTAGTTATGGATAAAACTAGTTACTGCTGTTTGCAGCCTTGACTCTATGATTTCAGTGAATAGCTTGTTTGTTTGATATGAGTCGGTATGATGAGTTAGATGCTAGGCAAACTAAAATAACTTGTTCACGCTTCTGGAATTCGAGCAAGTACTTTCAGAGGAGCAGCAGCAAGCTCAGGAGCAGGAGGTGCAGACACCCGAAGGAGCCGACGAAGAAGTTCCTAAGTGTCCCAATCACCAACCTTCATCTTTTCTGAAAGGCAAGCCCCGGAGCATTCTAAGTCTCCTATGTTTTGAAAATGGTTACTTTGAGTATCTTTATTATTGATGCATTAAGTGATAGGAATTGGATGCCAACACTTGTTGCATATATATCTATTCCTTGTCTAGTAAACGTACCCTGAATCCTATTTAGGTCCAGGAGCGAATCAAAGCTTAGCCTTGCTTAGACCGGTAAAAGTCAGGTGATTTCCTATCACCTGCAAGTTAGGATGATGTCTGGTCATGGTTGGCTATATTTGCTATTGTGGAAAATAACCACGTGTTAATAATGAATTGTGACAGGGCGGGAAGTCGATAGAGAAGCAACAAGGCAAGGAGGTCTTGGGTGTGGATCCATCCCCGTCTATGTCGGTTAAGGACCAATTCGCTGTACGTCCTCATGTCATGTTGAACGCATGGCTATCACTTAGTTGGCCAGATAACTCGTTCCAACCGCGAAGTCCGAGTAGCTCAACTCAGGCCGGAAGACCGAGAAGTGAAAGTGCGGACCCTGGTGGTAGTAAGGATGTGCGGGGAGCTATTAGCGTAAGACCTAGGTGAGATTGACCACCTGGTAGAGTGGACTCCCTGAGGGTGCGGCGCAGCTCAGCGCCGTTATTCCTGAATTGTACCAAAGGTGACCTAAGGCTGCCTTCGCGCGGTATGCCTGGGTTTGTGTTAGGAATACCCCTCCAGCTGGATAGGAATCGATTTGAATCGCCGTCTCTCCCGGATAGTGAGAACTTGACTGAGCAGCGGCAACGTAGATGCACTTAATGGAACTTGATGGTTAAATCGATGATGATGATGATACAACATTATACCGGATATGGTTTACTAATGTTTGGAGTTAATCAACTACTTGCTCTAGTATAGGTGCTAATCTAGTTGACAGGTTAATTTGGATAACTTGCTGCTTACTAATAATTTAAATTATGCTCTCATATCACTAAAGCTTTTATGCAAAATGGTTGTCAAGCAAGATCCACCGATAAAGCCTTGCATACTCCTTGGTGTCATTTATTTCTGGTTTACGATGGGTAAGTCTAGCTGAGTACATTCTCGTACTCAGGGTTTATTCCCCCTTGTTGCAGATGATGTGCTCTATAACAGCTACTGCAAGTATTGTCTCCACCCTGCGGGGGATGAAGACTAGATCATGGGCATAATCATCTATGTTGTCTTATCTTGCTGCTTTTGCTGGATATGACTATGGAACTGGTTTGTATTTGAACTAAGTGTATGTGATGGTCTCAAACTACTTTGCATCCGCTATTTGTGAACTCAGTTTTGCAATAACTATGTGAACTCTAATGTATGAGGTACTTGTGAACTACTTGGGAAATGGATGTAACATGTGGCTTGCTATGTTGAGTTATTGTGATCTTGGTTGTATGCAAGTTGGTTTGAAATCCTTCATGGTTTTAGTTGACTACCGGGTTTATATGGGTTCAAGTATAACGGTTTGATCACTTCCGGTGATTGCTTTCGTACTTGTGCTCTTATAAATTGGTCGGTTCTATTACAGCTGGCATCAGAGCTAGATTCAACATTAAACATGTCATATGTGTATTTAAAACAAAGGTTTTTGTTTGCGAAAATCAGTTTTGACAACTTATAGCTACTTATATATGGGTGTGTTCAAATCTAAAATTTTACTAAAGTGTGCCAGTGGTCATATCCTCTATGCCCAAATAAGGACTTTTAGGTGGCTTATTTAAGTAATGACTTTGGGGGGGGGGGGGTAATTGCTTGCATTCTATTTTGTCATCCATACGGCTGTGCTATTGTATGGATGCCATCCGCTTGGGTGGTAATGTATGGATCAATTGCCTCTACGCCCAGGTAAAGTGAGTTGTGAGAGCATGACCATCCAACTGTCGGTCTAGGGGAGAGTTAGTTGTGGTTACCGGAATGTTTACATGTTGCACACATGTACATATGAAGGTACTTAATTGTGGGTGTATCTATCAGGGTAGCTTTGGATACCGAAGTATATATATCCGGGGATGTATATATGGAGAGTATCTTAGTTTACTGCTTTCATTGTGTGCTTATTTCTCTTTTGTTGGGATGGGCTGCAATGAATTTGTCTGCAGGTACTCTAACAACGCAACGTGTAGCTCGACTAGATACGTATATGAGAGAATGTATGTATGCCACCGTCTATGTTGATAGAATTTTAAAAATTTCTTAAGATTTGTGAGGATGTATGGAACGTGCATGCATCATGTTCACTCATGCCATTACATTTTTACATCGCTCCCTCCCTTATCTTTAATTATTTCATTATAGATTTCTCATCCTGTAAGATAATCCTCTCACACCCAAGTTGCAATGTTACTATAGATGGCCACACCAGCACTACCGCCTAGGAGTGACACATTCCTGCACGTGTTTGGCACTCCAACCCTACTGTGGAGAGTGCTACATTCCGTGGGATATGCAGAGCCGCCTCGTTATATTTGGAAACAAGGGGAGGCTGAAGGTGGGATGCTATGGTACGACGTTGAGGTGGTTGTCCTGCCTCACGCAAACAGACCCAGTGGCTTGGTTGGAGCATCAAAGCCAATGGACAAACCCCTTGGGAAGGGGCACAGATGGTAGCTTTGGAAGTTCTACTAGGATATTTGTCAGGAGTTTGGTGATGAGTTGATTAATGGACTAGCTGAGTCCATTCCTCGAGTACTCTAGTCTGAGGTAGAATGGTTGAATTTTGAGGATGATCCTTTAGTAATGACTGAGGCAGAAAAGGGCACAGAGCTCAGGACCTGCCATGAGTGCTATGATGGCTGTTCTGAAGCTGTTTCAGGATCGCCTAGGGCACTTATGTTGGTGCCTTAACAACTGTTCGGCAAGGCACTAAAGGAACAGCTCATGTGGAAGAAGCGTGCATGTAAGAATGGTAAGGAGCTTAGGATAGCTCAAAATGATATCAGTGGTCTTATGAGTGCTTTGGAAAACCATAGGTAGTAGTTCGTAAGTGTTGTCAGGGAAAGAGATGTTAACCAAGATCGGATCATGCTAGTTAACTCATGAGTGAGATGACGCACTCCATCTAGCTCAAATCAGGGACAATGCTAGGATCATGACAGGAATTTGAGCGGACATCCGAGAGAATGAACTCCTCTGCCAAATTGAAGAACTATAGATTGATGTTCACTGCCTCAACAATCAGCTCAATCTGATTCCTCATCCTATTCCTGTGTACCCATGTGGTGGGAGGACCACAGGTGATCTTCACTGATGATGATGACATGGGATTAGATGCCAATGTCATTCGCAGTACCAGAAGCTGAAGAAGATGAAGAAGAGAAAGAACTCGACCCTAGTCGAGGATGAAGACGGTGAAGGAGTGATCTATGCTGACACTGATGAAGATGTGTAGTTTAGCTGTAGCACTAAGCTAGATGCACTAGAGCCTATCTTTTGTTTTCTTTTGGAAGAACATGTAACTTAATTTTAGTTAGAGACTTGGATATAATCTCTGGAACTGACATGTTGGCTCCATATGGATGTGAGCTTTAAATAAAAGTCCAGCTTTGATGTTGGCAAAAATTTGGCATGTAAGCATATGCATTGTGAGAATGTGTAGAGTAAAGTTATTGGTGATGTTATGAGGATGAATTATTGTGCCTCTGTTTATTGCATGAAATTAATCTCTCCAATAAGTTCAGTTTGGCATAATTCTACAATTCCTCTGCAATGTATCTGACATTGTCCATCATTACTCACAAATGCACTTCTACAGATGTCACACAATCTGCATTCAGGCCATGCTGGGGGTAGTGGTGATGATGATCTTCCATCGCCACCACCGCCCACATCGTCTGATCTGTTGGCCATGCTCATGGAAGGTCAACGTGCATTGGGGGATGCCATGCGTACCCTAGCCCAGCATCAAGCACAGGGCCACAATCAACGATAGGGACCAGAGCCCAACCAGTTTAGTGATTTCAAAGACTTCCAAGATACCAAGCTGCCAGTCTTCAAAGAAGCTAAAGAGCCGCTTCAGGTAGAAGAGTGGCTAAACACGCTTGAGCATAAGTTCCATTTGCTCAGGTTGACAGAGCAGATGAAGGCAGGAGTATGCTTCACATCAGCTACAAGGACCAGCAGGTATTTGGTGGCATCATTATAGGTCCACCTTACCAGAAAATGCCCAGATCACTTGGAATCAATTCTAGGAGGCTTTCAAGAGTCATTATATCCCTCCCGGTTTGATGGCCATAAAGCATAATGAATTCATGAACCTGGTGTAGGGTACCAAGACCCTCACTAAATACCTTCATGCATTCAATCATCTAGCAAGGTATGCTCTAGAATTTGTTGATTCAGAATCAAAGAGAATTGCTAGATTTAAGAGAGGGCTTAGTCCCAAACTAATGAAATCCATGGGAAACAACAAGAGTGTCACTTTCAATGAGTTTGTAAGCGATGCTCTTACTCAAGAGAATAACAATAATGTCTATGCTGCTTCCAAAAATCGCAAGAGGGCCTTTGAGGCAGGTGCCTCTCAAGCTAAAGCTCCCATGGCTAAGACTCAGTTTCGCCCACCGGCTATAGCTGTTAGGTACCAAGCCACCACAGAATAAGAATCAGGTAAAGACTAGTTTCAAGAAGGCATTTACTGTACCTCTTCCAAAGGGCACCACCGGACCAAGGAATTCTTTTGTTCCACCAGCAAACATGCCTTGCTGGAATTGTGGCAGGATAGGTCATTGGTCCAAGAATTGCCCATATCCTCAGAAGAACCATCAGAAGCAAGGGAATTCTGGTGCTCATCAAGGACATGTTAACTACACCAACATAACTGAGATACCCTCTAGAGAGGTGGTTACTGCGAGTAAGTTCCTTGTGAATCACCATCCGATAGTTGTACTATTTGATTTTGGTGCTTCGCATTCATTTATGAGTCCAGCTTTTGCATCAAAATACAATCAGAAGGTAATTACAGTATCCATGGGTAGTTATTGCATTAGGGCAGCTAGAAGTAATATTTCAACCAATCAAATAGTGCTGGGTGTTTATGGCCGATATGGTAGTTTTGCCGGGATTAGGGATAGATGTAATCTTGGGAATGAAGTGGATGAGCGGTCATGGAGTGCTTATTGATACTTCCACTAGGGTCATTATGTTGAGGGATCCTATCAGCAAGGAGACTTTCCTTGTGCCGCTTCCTAGAGAGCTAGAACTCCACAACACTGCTAATGCTATCCAGACCCTGAGAATTGAGGATGTTCCAGTAGTGTGTGAATTTCCAGAGGTATTTCCTAATGATTTACCTAGTTTATTGCCTAATCGAGATATCCAGTTCAAGATCGAGTTAATGCCGGGTACTGCACCTATTTCTAGAAGGCCTTATAGGATGCCTGCCCAATGAGTTAGCAGAGCTTAAAGTTTAGTTACAAGATCTATTAGAGAAAGGTCTTATCTGACCTAGTGCTTCTCCTTGGAGTTGTCCTGCTATTTTTGTGAAGAAGAAGGACAAGTCATTACGCATGTGTGTGGATTATCGTCCACTCAATGCTGTGACAATCAAGAACAAGTACCCATTGCCCCTGCATTGATATTTTGTTTGCTTAGTTGTCTAAGGCAAAGGTATTCTCCAAAATTGATTTGAGATCTGGTTATCATCAGATAAAAATTAGATCAGAGGATGTGCCTAAGACCGCTTTCTCCACCATATATGGGTTGTATGAGTATCTTGTTATGTCTTTCAGTTTGACCAATGCTCTGGCATACTTCATCTATCTGAATGAATTTAGTGTTCATGGAGGAACTAGACAAATTTGTAGTTGTCTTCATTGATGACATCTTAATCTTTTCCACAAATGCTGAAGAACATGCCGAGCATCTAAGAGTTGTTTTATCCAGGCTACGAGAACATAAGCTTTATGCCAAGTTCAGTAAATGTGAGTTTTGGCTTAAGAAAGTACCTTTCTTGGGTCATGTGTTGTCCGATGAAGGGATTTTGGTTGATCAGTCTAAGGTGCAAGAAGTCATGGATTGGAAAGCACCAACTTCAGTGCATGAGGTTAGAAGTTTCCTTGGTTTGGCTAGATATTATTGTCGATTCATCCTAGATTTCTCTAAGGTAGCCAAGCCCATGACCAGGTTGCTTCAAAAAGATGTAAAGTTTGTTTGGACTCCAGAGTGTGAGACTGCTTTTTGCACTTTAAGGACCTTGTTGACATCAGCTCCTATTTTGGCATAACCTAATATCGAGAAACCTTTTGATGTGTTTTGTGATGCATTAGGTACCGGCTTAGGATGTGTCCTTATGCAGGAAGGCTAGATTATTGCTTATGCCTCATGTTAGTTAAGGAAGCATGAAGCCAATTATCCAACTCATGATCTTGAGTTAGCTGTTGTTGTTCATGCTTTGAAGATTTGGAGGCATTACCTGCTCGGTAACGTGTGTCATATTTATACCGATCATAAAAGTCTCAAGTATATCTTCACTCAACTAGAATTGAACATGAGACCGAGAAGATGGCTAGAGTTGATTAAAGATTATAATTTAGAAGTCCATTATCATCCGGGTAAAGCAAATTGTTGTTGCCGATGCTTTGAGTAGAAAATCAAATTGCAATTCTCTCTTGGAAGCAGATTATCATTTGGTACATCTGTTACATCCTGCTATGTTGCACAGTATTACCATTAGTTGCTCTCTGGAAAGTAAAATCATTGAGCTTCAAAAAATCGATGTGGGTGTCTTCCACATCAAAAGGAAGATGAAGGAACAAGAGACAAAACACTTTCGTGTTGATGAAAAGGGTGTTCTATGGTTTAAAGGACAGACTTATAGTACCAAAGGATAAAGAGCTTAGAAACCAAATTTTAGAAGAAGCTCACTCATCCAAGTTATCTATCCACCCGGGAAGTAGCAAAATGTATCAAGATTTGAAATCTCGCTTTTGGTGGACCAAGATGAAGAAAGAAATCACAGCTTATGTTGCAAGGTGCGACAATTGTTATAGAGTCAAAGCAATTCACATGAAGCCTGCTGGACTTCTCCAACCATTGTCTATACCAGGATGGAAATGGGAAGAGATTAGTATGGATTTTATTGTTGGACTTCCCCCTACCCAAAAGAATTTTAATTCCATATGGGTAATAGTGGATCGCTTAACAAAGTCTGCTCATTTCATACCAGTTAGAGTTGATTATCGACCAAGTGACTATGCTAAATTATATTTTAATCAGATAGTATGTCTCCATGGTGTTCCTAGAACCATTGTATCTGATAGAGGACCTTAGTTCACCACTCGTTTTTGGGAACATTTGCACAAGATGATAGGGATCAACTGATAGGTACTGAACTATTTCAGTACAAGAGTTGGCCCGATCTTCATGTCAGTAGGTCATGATCAAGATAACTTGCAACAAGGCAGTGGAAATAAAAGGGTAACTTGCTGAAGAATAGCGGAGTAACTAGCTTTATACCTGGCCAAGGTTGGATGCGACCTGGCGATGGGAAGAGAGACACCGAAACCACGAAGACTTCGACTCGAATCTCCAAATGACCGCAGAACCACAACCGGAGCTAATCCACACAAGGCGGAGCAGCCGTACTGGAACCCGCAAAGCACGAACTAGTGGATCCTAGAGAAATCTCTTCACAAGTCTAGGAAAAACAAGGAAGAACAAGGGTTTGAGTAAACACTCGGCAGCTGTAACATCCCTGATGTTAAAAAGTGATTAAAAAATTGATCATGTCATCATTATGCATAATCATCAAGCATCAAGCCATTAATGCATTTCATGTTTATATTATAGCATGCAGATGTTGATTATGAAATGTTTTATATGTTACATGAAATAGTGTTCAGTAATGGTGATTAAGAAGCTTTAGTGAATTTTTGATGTAAAAATCTCCTAAAACAAGCTTACCTTTATGCTATATGTGTTGACTTGTATGGTTGAATCAATTTCAAAACAATTGTGTTGAATTGGATTTTCGAAAACCCGAATTTTCAGCATTTAAGTTTTGACCTGGAAAACCCATTTCAAAATCTAAGCATGTTTTGGGGTTGGGCCTAAAAGCAAAAGGGTAGAGCTTGTTGAGTTATACAAAGTTGATTTTTGGAGTTTTCAAAGTTGTTTAGTAAAATTTAAAGTAATTTGAAAAGGCGTAATTCTCTAAATGTTTCATTTTTGAATTCAAACTTGCATTTCAAAATGTAGACCGAATTTGGGTATGATTATAAAAGCAAAGTTGTAGAACTTTGAATTTGGAACAACTTTTATTTTTGGAGATTTTTGAGTTGCCACATAAATTTGGGAGTAAATTGGGATTCAAAGCAAGTGGCAATTCTATAAATTCGGTGAACAGTAACCGCGGAAGCCACCTCACCATCGGTGATCTTCGATCGTCTTCCAGTCGTCAGCTGTGGCTGCCTTCGGCTCCAGTGCTAGCTTGGAGAAGCTGCTACGTGTCATCTTCGTGTCCGTAGTCGAGCTTTAAAGCCAAACGCCGGCGCCGTCTCTCTATTTTTCTCTCTCAGTTCTGAACACCGCCGCCATGGCCGCCGAGCTCCACCTCTCCGTGGCCAGAGCGCTCTGGTGCCTATCTCCTCCTCCCTGAAGCACTGCTGGAATGACACCCGCCGTCGTTCACGCTGCGACCATCCATCATGGCCGTCGAGCTCGCCTCCGCCATGGCCAGCCTACTCCGGCTGCTCTCGCTCCTTTCTCTCTATTGTTTTGCGCTTACCTCTGTGCCGTGATGCTCACAAGCAAACCGGTTGCTCGTCTTGTCCACAGGACATGTCGGAATGTAGCCTACCGCCATGTCTGCCGCTGTTGATCACCAGGTGCACATGGGTAGCCCTTCACCGGCCATCTCCGGCAACAATTCATCCACACACAGGTGTGCATAGGTCCTTGCTTGCTCTAGCACCTCTCCTTCACCGCCTGCGAGCATCATCTGACCGGAAATCGAGCTTCTCCGGCATCCTCTGTTCTTCAAAATCGTGATCAGGGACTTCATCTTCGAATTCGGTGCATACGTGAGTGAGAAGGTTCACGTTGACTAATCTTCGGATGAGTGTCATCATTCAATGGTGCTCAGCGTTGATCAAGTGTTGGAGAAGGTTCATCCATCAATGGTGATGCTGTCAAGTCTAACTCCATAATCTCTCTATGGAACTAACCTTTTCTACTAACCAAGGCAAGCCCTGGATGCATTTAAACCCTACCTTATGTTTTACAAATTGATTTCGCTTTTGCTTTCATATACTGCATTAAGTGATTAGGAGTTAAGTGAAAACCTAATTGATGCATGACCAACCTTGTTTTCCTTATCTACCATTGTTAATCATTTTATTCATATATGGCTAGTTATGCTTAGTCATGCTTAGATAAATAAAGGTCGGGTGATTACCTGACACCTATGAGTTTTAAATGGAACTTTGGTTACTTATGTTATCATGTGATATGGGAATTTGGAGTAATAAATCTAGACCGGGCGGAACTCGGTGTGTGTGAGCCACAAGACCTGGTAATGTCTTGTGAGCAGGTTATTTCCGCCTATGTCGATTAAGGCCCATACCGTTGTTGAATCGCATGAGGTGAGAATTTGTAGTACTAACCACATACTCCGGTAAGCCTTAACTTGGCGATTCTATTACGAGAATGGCTACTCACGCACAGGGAGTGGAGACATGGCAGGAATAGCATGTACCCACGTGGCAATGGGCTTGGATTGGTGGAGTACTAGTATTCTCGAGTGGCGTGGACCCATTCTTGTTTTAGAGGATCCGAGGGTAGGTTGATATATGTGAGTCAGGGGACCTACATATATCAGTGTGGTCTGGAATCCCCAGCTGGGTTTAATCGGTTCGAATCATCAGTTGCTGTAACACCTCGAGTGTTAGCCTTGCATAACCTAAGCATGATCATCAAGCATTCATAAACAAGCATTTACAATTGAAACATTTGATTGAAACATCTACAACATTTGCTTGTTATCGCATGTTTCTTGAACATATGCAACTTTTTCTCATTATTTCATGACTCCATGTGTCTATGCATATGATCATGAGTGTATACATGTAGATGGTTGATATGAGTCACCAAAATATTTTGGCAATGCCTAGGTTAGCAAATAGGACATTGTTCATGGTCACCTTTCATGAACCAACACTTAAGCTTTCATGTGCTTAAACTAAATAGCACTATGAGTGACTACTACATGAAATGATTGAATGACCTTGCAACTTGCTTAAACATGTTTAGAGTATCATTATGAACAACTTTGATATTCATGGTTAGGGGTAAATAGGTCATTAAGCCATGCTTTGATGTGTATCATCATTTAAATGTGACATGTTTGACCAAGTTTGAACTAGGTGTTAGAGACCTTGCATGGAGGAGATCACTAAAGCAAAGTGGTAGTATTTGACATAAGGAACAACTTTTATTTTTGGGTCATTGACTGATTAAGCTTCTAACATGCTTGAATTGGTCTCACAAGAATTAGCAAAAATAACATTTCAACACTTATGCAAATTTTTCTAAGTCTTGTTCATTGATAGACTGACAGGCCTACTTTGGGGGTGATTTTACTCAGTCTCGGTTGCGTTTTAGCATGAGTTCACTGAAGGAGATTTGTAGCTGGTACATAGGGCTATGATTGTTGTTAAGACAATTTACGAGTTGGAGCCACGGATTAGGAGCTGCATCACCGTGAAAACTCGCTGTTAGGCATCCCATTCGGGTTCTAACCAACTGAATCAGGATGTGGTGGCCGACCGGCGTCAGTCGTCGTGCGTCGCATGGAGCCAGCGGCCGGCCACGCGTCACCGGCGCCTCGCCGCATGTGGCCAAGGTAGGCCAGTGCACACCTTCACCTCTCCAGCACCCGCCCGCACTCAGCCATGCCCCCATTTCATATTGCCGGCTCTCCTTCATCGCTCGTAGCGCCCATAGCAGCAACACCGCTCGCCGCCACCATCGTTGCCAGCCACCGGCTTGTCTGACCGCTTCTCCATCACCGCAATCCCTCCACCGTCTCCCCAGCACCCCATTGCTTCTCCTAGTGCCTACTGATAAAGCTTGGTAAGCCGTCGCGCCGTGCAAAGCCTCGCCAGAGCATCACCACGAGCCCCGTCCTCGTGGCCACATCGCCATCGTCCACCTCTCGCCACGCTAGTAGATGCGCTAGGTTCGCCGTAGCCCGTAGATGCTCAGCGTAGCAGTTTGATTGAGCCGCCGTAGCTTCCACTAGCGTCTCGCCATCGGCACGCACCTCAGCCCCGCCATGGCCGCCGCCACCGTTGCTAGCACCGACGAGAAGTCCCACCAAGTAGAGCATTGTGTGCGCGAAGTCGAGTAGAACATCTGGTGATGATGTCACCACCGGCAAGTTCGCCATCGGCGAGCTTTGGCCGCACCACCATAGCACAGCGTAGCTGCCCTGTTTTCAAGTCGATGACATGTGGGGTCCCCTGACTGACGGGTCCCACCGGTCAGCGACTCTGTAGTTGAAAGCTAGGTCATTTGATTCCAGTTTTTGAATTGTTTTGTGATTTTTATATCTTCAGTTTGGAAGCTTCAAAAATTAGTGCAATAAATTTTGTAGTGTTCCTTAGGAAGTGTAGTATTTAGGAAAATATATTCTTGACATTTACAGTAGAAATTTTGGAGATTTAAATAGAGATTTGAAATGTGTTTTTGAATGCATGCAAATTTGTTTATTTTATATCTAGAGTTCCTGTCCTCTAAAAATTATGAAATTTTTGTGGTAAGCTATTCTTGTCATGTATGAACTCTGGTAAAAATTTGAGGATCAGTACATGTGTAGATTTGTAGTTATAGATTTTTCTTTTATAAATAGTGAATCCTTGTATAAATTTTTATAAATTATTTATGAACCCAAAATTCATGAAATTGTTGGGGGTAATCCTAGTACCATAAGGATGCTAAGAAAAATAGGAAATCTGTTGCTTGACACTTTTCACTAGGGTTTTCTATTTATGCTACTTTAAGCCTTTCTGTCTTGTCATTTTTGTATAGAGTGTTTTATTGAATAAAATGGCATGAAACTTTTACAGTAGTCCTTTGATAGCATTAGTAAGGCACTGTAAATTGTTAAGAATTTTTTATGCACATTTGATATATATTTATTATTTAACCTATGTATCCAAATAAAATAATAAAGGCATATAAAGAAATAGTTTAGGCTTCACCATTATATTTTCTTGGATGTATTTGGTATGCTTAAACTGTTGGTAGACTTTGTGTTGTCAAACTTTGAATGATTACATGAAGTAGAAGTATTGTTACATTGTAATGCGAATTAGAATAGTTTCTGGGCAGATTTTGTAGTTTGATAAGTTGCATGATAGGAATGATGTTTGCTGTAAAAATGGTTAATAACAAAGTTGTAGATAATTTGATAAGCTTTCTAGAAAGTCTAGGATCACTGCATTTGGATTAGTAGAACTCCAGTTATGAGTGAAACAATTAGCTGCTATTTTGTGATATAGTAGATGCATGGTGGAAGTAGTTAAATTGAATAATCGAGAAGAGATATGCACCTACTCAATAAACATGATGCACTTGTTAACATCTACATTCGCAATATCTTATGCTATATTCCTGACATCTAGGATCGGAGGAAGAGATAATGTTGCTGGAATTCGACGAAGCAGAGGAAGGGGACCAGCAGGAGAATCCTCAAGCCACAGCTCTTGAAGGCATGGAGCAGAATCCTGAAGAGCTGCCGGAGTTCCTGACCACCGCCCTACTTCCTTTCTGTGAGGCAAGCCCTGGAGCATTCTAAGTCTCCTAGTATTTTACAAATGATTACTTAAGTACTTATGATTGATGCATTAGGTTATAAGAGTTGAATGGAACCACTTGATGCATATACATTCCTTGTCCAAATATTACACGTTTAACCGGTATTGGTTCTAGGATCGAATATATGCTTAGCCATGCTTAGACCGGTAGAAGTTGGGTGATGTCCTATCACCTACGAGATATAGGTGGATACTGGAGCATGGTTGGCTATATTTGCTATCGTGGAATAGAACCATGGGGTAAAAGAAAATCGAGACCAGGGCGGGATGATGATATAGAAGCAACAAGACATGGAGGTCTTGGGTGTGGACTCTATCCCTGTCTATGTTGATTAAGGACCGTACTGTTGTTGGCGCTTCTGACAAGATTGAATGCATGCCTCTCACTTAGCTAGCCGAATAACTCGTTCCGACCATGAAGCTGAGTAATTCAACTCAGGCCGGGACCCGTTTTGTTGTGCGCTCCTTCCGGGGAACGATCAGACTGAGCCCAAGGGCAGGCTTAGGCCTGAACGTCCTAGCATCTGGTGTTCCAGATTGTGCAGCGTAGTACGAACCCACAAAATGTAGACCTGAGTTGTACCAAAGGTGACCTAAGGCTGCCTTCACGCGGTATGCCTAGGTTTGTGTTAGGAATAATTCCCAGCTGGTTGAAATCGATTTGAATCGCCGTCTCTCCTGGATAGTGAGAAACTTGGCTAGTCACAATATCATAGTAACTGTGTTATGGAACATGATGGTTCGAATGAATATGGAAGTACAATACCTGCTATGGTTACTATTGTATGCTTTTAAATTGATATACCACATGTTTGGCACAGGATAGTTGCTAATCTAGAAATGGATAGTTATAATTAACTTGATAAAGGAATCATAATTGTACCACCAAGTCAATTGCTTTTATGCAAAATGTTGTCAAGCTACGTCCACTTATACAGCCTTGCATAATCCTTGGAGTCATTTTATTTCTGGTTCATGACGGATAAGTCTAGTTGAGTACCTTCTCGTACTCAGGGTTTTATTTCCCATTGTTGCAGATGGCACTGTGTATCATGGTTATTGCAAGAGTTGCTTATATCCCGCTGTGGATGAGGAGTAAGCCTTGGGCAGGCTTCTTTATTAATCCCTATCTTTGCTTTTGTGGACCGTGATCATACTTGGCATTGTATCAAACTATGTTGGAAACTTTATTTTCAAACTTAATTGCTTCCGCTTTATCTATCAAACTTGGTTTGTAATAACTTTTATTCATACTCTAATGATGAAATGTATCTGTGAACTTTATGTAATATGGCATGTATGTTGAATCATGTACGATCTTGGTTGTTGTAAATCATTTATCGAGACCCATCGTGGTACTCGATGGACTACCGGGTTTATATGGGTTCAAGTATGACAGTGCGACCGCTTGCGGGCTGCCATTGTACTTGTACTCTTGTAAATTGGTTGGTTCTGCGACAGCTGGTATCAGAGCAAGATTCAACGTTAATTGTCACAAGTGTATTTAAAACAAAAGTTTTGGTTTTCCAAAAACCCTTCTCTAGCAACTAATAGTTTATATAACTAGGTATTTGAAATCTAAAGTGTGCCAATGATCACTTTCCTTATGCCCAAATTAAGGACTATTAGGTGGCTATTTAAGTATTAACATAGGGGGTTTTAATTCGTCGTCCATACAGCGTGCTATTGTATGGATGCCATTCACTTGAGTGGTAATGTATGGATCAAATGCCTCTACGCCAAGGTAAGATGATGAGTGTATGACTGCAAGATGTGAGCGTGCGGTCGGGGAGAGTTAGCTTGGTACAGCTATGTATGCATGCTTGCATATGTATATGGTACGTATTTATTGTTGGTTTAAATTATTGTCGAGTAGCTGATACGGAAGTATATGTATGGTATACATATATGGAAGTATTTACAATTACTTCTACATATTTCATTCTGGTTTTAGGGCTGAAATGAAATTTTTATGCAGGTACACTAACAACGAAACATGTAGCTCGACTAGTTACGCTATATATGAGAACGTATGTATGCCACCGTGTCTACCGTTAGAAACAAATTTTTCCTAAGTTTGTGAGGACGTACGGAACGAGCATGCATCATGATAATTACCATTCACATAATTCATTGTTCCTCCCCTTATAAAATTCTTACTCGGTTATGTAACTCTTATCCATTATGGCATTGTCTCACCAAGTGGTACATGTTAATGGTGCAGATGGCACGCACACAGACCGCTCGCAAGTCCACCGGAGGCAGAGCTCCCAGCCGTCAGCTTGCTCCACGTCGGTGAAGGCGTGGGCAGCTCACTCCCCGGTGGGATGACATTTGGCTGGTCGATGCCGGGGCGATGTCCACCTCCAACCTAGGCTCATGTCTCCGCGATGCATGCTTCTTGCCATGTCTTCACAGTGGACATCCATCACCCACTGTGTAGAGACTTGCTCTGCCACCAACCTTGCGTTCGGCAGCAAGCTCTCCCCAAGCATTTGGATGTCCTCCGTGCTCAAGCCGTTAGCATACCCGCTATAGATAGGGGCGAAGTCCAAGTTTGGGTGGTACATTGCCACCGAAGTCAACACCCCCGATGCTCTATAGAACAACGCACTTAACATAAGATCCTAGACCTCATCTAGGACCCTCCCAGCTGGACAACAGGCCCACTGGTACTTGGTGCCAACCTAAAGACCTCCAAGATGACAAGCTAGGCAACATTGTAGACCTGGTCAAGTTCCCCCTCGAGAGCACGTTGCTCTTCATGGGACTTGGCCAGCTCCTCTACATTCTGGCCAAAAGTGCCTTGATCGTCTCTAGGTCCCCAATGAATTCACCTTTCTACCTAGCTCTAAAGAGGAGGGTGACAAGCTCAGAAACAGGCTGAAGGAAGAAACCAACATGATGAATAATAGAAAAGGTATGTATTGAGGCAGAAGTTCTCAAGGGTGGAGAACTCTTCCACCTGTCGGGCCACCTGCTCGCGTAGCCGGGCGCTCACTCCTCCATCCCCATCACTTAGCCCTAAAGCAAGGCACTTGCTGGTCTGCATCTGACCGGGCCTTTCGCTCTGACTCTAGGGCCTTTGCGCTAACTCTAGGGCATTCTGCTCTGACACTAAGGCACCCGCTCTGACTCAAGGGCCTCCAAGGATTTTTGGAGCACCACCTCGGTGTCCACTATGCATTTCCAATCTCACCTTAGTCTCTGCTCGCAGGCCTTTGTCACCTCAAGCCCCTACTCGATGGCTGTGGGGGATATACCCCCGGGTACCACAAGATGGTACATGGGCCGCACCATCCAAGGTGGCCGGCCCATAAGATCAAGGCGTACACGGCTAGATTACAAGTTGTACCAGATATTGTAATAGTACCAAATATGATACTTTACTTGTAACCCTCCTCCTCCAGACTATATAAGGAGAGGTAGGGGTCCCCCTAGGGAGGACAATCCATCTAGATCTCAATTAATACAGAATAATGGAACACAGGACGTAGGTATTACGCCAACACGGCGGCCGAACCTATATAAATCTTGTGTCTTGTGCCTCTATAACCATCTGGTTCCTGATTACACACACTGTCTACCGATAATCTACCACCACGGGCACCCCCCTCGGTGGACTGCGACCATATTTCATCGACAGTGGCACGCCAGGTAGGGGTCCCCTTTTAGGGGTTGTGCATGCTGATCTTCCGATGAATTAGATGGAAATCTTCTTCATTAACATCATCCGTGGCGCGCCAGACATCACGGCGCAAATTTTGCAAACTCACAACTACAAGCTTCGATACATGGAGTCAAGTGATGGATCCTTTGATTGGTGCACATGGCTCTGCATCCTCTACTAATCAGGCTAGGCATATCGGCAATAGGACATGGTGCTCCTATTTTCCTTGTCGATCTATGTCCGGCTCGATGCGCGTCAACCGTAGCCTGGAGTACTACCAGCACCACTCGTACACTGACTAACAAGATCTAAAGGCAAATATCAAGATGTATCTCACGTGAGGCACGGTGCATGCATATACACATATGTCATCCATGCATACACGTATATCATCCATGGGGAAATTCTTTACTTGATCATGCAAAGCTTCCGCTCGACCTCGCACAAGCTAAGTCAACTTTTTGATCTTAAAAGTAATATATCATATGACATAGTATGTGTCCAGATATCTACATATACATATGATTATTTTATCAGGAATCCAACTATGCTCGTCATCGTTCTGCAGATCTCATCGGCAAACCTCTAGCTCATTTGTGAGGGCATTGAATTTGGTTCCAAAGTACAACCTGAACAAGCGCAGTCTAGTACATGGAGGTCTAGCGATGGCCTTGTGCTCCTGCCTGTGCGGAGTGGCCCGTGAAGATCAGAAGCAGAAACAAGGAAAAGAACGTGGAACATCACCAGCACTATGGAGGCGATCGTATCCTTCAAGATCCAATTGGCTGGGAGTCACCAGCATGTACATGCATGATGCCCTGGTGTCCGATAGCCTCAAGAGTGAAGACTCGATCAATAAAAGACATTCATGATCTAGGGAAGCCATGCAAAGCTAACAACATATGTAGCTTGCATATAGTATATACATGTATATACATCTACAAGGAAGAAAGCGAGCCGCCAAGTGAGCCATGCCGAGCCACAAACAAGCCACGTCGAGCATGCCAAGCCGCCAAGCGAGCCATGCCGAACCACAAGCAAGCCATGTCGAGCACGCCTAGCCATCAAGCGAGCCACGCCGAGCTATCAAGCGAGCCGACTAGCAAGCCATGCCATATGGCTCTGCAGAGCTCCGACCACGTCAACCAAAGACCGCACCAACCATGTCCCGAACAGCTCCACCGAGCTCCGACCACGTCGACCAAAGACCACGCCAACCATGTCCCGAGTAGCTCCGCCGAGCTCCGACCATGTCAACCATGTCCTGAGCGGCTCCGCCGAGCTTCGACCACATCGACCACCAGACCACGTCACAATAATGATCGCCGCAAAGAACAGCGCTATGATAACCATGACCACCATCATCATGACAGGTCGGAAAGCTCAAGGACCGGACGACTTCATCATCGCTGACCGGATTTCTATCCAAAGATAAGTACACTTCTAATGTTTATGTTTAATATAATTTTTCATTATGACATTTCTCCACAAACGTCCTCGTCATGATTATTCTTCAAATAACATTTGTCCATGTATACCATCTTAAATATAACATACAGCCATACTTAATGCAAATCCTCGACCAGTCATGTTGACGCTCGATGTTTCCAGAAAAGGCCCTATCTCCGTCTCCTCCCTACACGTGCACGAGCGTCTGCCCTCTGCGTTATGGTGGTTGGCAGCGGCTCCTTAGCGACGCTTTGTTCTTCCTACACGTGCATGGGCTCCATGCCCCGCATTATGGTTAATGGGCTAGCTAGGGCTGGAGGCTCAGCTACATACTAACTGGTTAGACGATTTATATTAAGTATAAACACAAACTTCATATTAACACTGATGTTTACAAAGCACCAACTGCTTTATCACATCATGCTCATTGCAAATGACTGCTGAGCGTCATATGTTATTTCTTCACCACTGATTTTTTCTCCATAATTTATTATGTTGTACATCATGTACTACCATTCTACATATTTATATTGTAGTAATTTCGAGCTATGCTTGGGGACTTCATCGCTCTCTTCTTGACCTACGCTCGGGGACTGCCTCGACCACTCTCTGACCATAGCTCGGGGACTTCATCGCTCGCTCCTCGACCTATGCTCAGGGACTACCTCGATCACTCTCCGACCACTGCCTGGGGACTTCGTTGCTCACTCGACCTACGCTCGAGGACTGCCTCGATCACTCTCCGAGCATGGCTCGAGGACTTCGTCGCTCGCTTCTTGACCTACGCTCGGGGACTATCTTGATCACTCTCCGACCATGGCTCGGGGACTTCATCGCTCGCTCCTCGACCTATGCTCGGGGACTACCTCAATCACTCTCCAACCACTGCCGGGGACTTTGTCACTCGCTCCTCGACCTACACTCGGGGATTGCCTCGATCACTCTCCGACCACGGCTCAGGGACTTCGTCACTCGCTTCTGGACCTACGCTCGGGGACTGCCTTGATCACTCTCCGACCATGGCTCAAGGACTTCGTTGCTCGCTCCTCGACCTATGCTTGGGGACTGCCTCGATCACTCTCTGACCATGACTCGGGGACTTCGTCGCTCACTCCTCGACCTGTGCTCAGGGACTGCCTCGATCACTCTCTGACCACAGCTCAGGGACTTTGCGTCTCGACTACATGTGACTAGAAACTCGCATACAGTTGGGATATTTTTTCTCACATAGACCTTGCTACAAGGCTCATACCTCGCCTTCCAGCAAGCTCCGGGGACTACAATCGGTATGATGCACCTACTGGTGCATCTCGTATCACCCTGTACGATGATTGGGTTCTCAACTTAACTGGGAATTCTTTTTAGACCCTGGCACCCAAACGGGCCCACGTCATCTACTACCTAGGCTCAGGGACTAAGTAGGCACATTTCACCTTGCAGTGAATGTGTTTGTTTTCGACCCCTATGCCTTTGATGATCAAGGACGCTACGCTTTAAAGACGCACTTACATTTTCTTTCAGAAATACAAGTGGGCACACTTCCCAGGATGGAAATCTTTTCTTTCTTCTTAAGGGCACCATACATTCTTCGGAGTACCTACTTCTCTAGCGACAATGGTGGTCAGAGAGTTTCAAGAACTCAAGCCTCACTGTTTAGAGAAGGTTAAAATGGCGTGTCGCATCAGAATACATGGCGCTCGGGGACTAGCTATGGGGGATATACCCCTGGGTACCACAAGATGGTACAGGGGCCGCACCATCCGAGGTGGCCCGGCCCGTAAGATCAAGGCGTACATGGCTAGATTACAAGTTGTACTAGATATTGTAATAGTACAAATATGATACTTTACTTTAACCCCTCCTCCAAGACTATATAAGGAGAGGCAGGGGTCCCCCTCAGGGAGGACAATCCATCTAGATCTTCAATTAATATAGAATAGATGGGACACAGGACATAGAGGTATTACGCCAGCACGACCATCGAACCTATATAAATCTTGTGTCTTGTGCCTCTATAACCATCTGGTTCCTGATGACACGCACCATCTACCGATAATCTATACCACCATGGCACCCCCCTTGGTGGACCTGCCGACCATATTTCGTCGATAGTGGGTGGTCACCCACTCTGCTCCACGCTGCTCCTCCACCCACAACCGTGGGTCACCGTAGCCACCTGATCCTGAGACTGCGCGGCGGGTGGACTCTAGCTGACGCTCAAGCTCAGCCACCTAGGCATGCTCCATCCAGAGGAAGCGGGACTTATGGGATGACATCACTTTAGACCCTACGAAAGCAAGCATGCTGAGGCAACCAACAAGAGATTCAAAGGTCAAGGACAAATATGAGAAACTCACCTCCGTGGCGAGCTGCAGTCGACCTAGACTAACTGCTGGGTGGACTTAACCCGCTCCTAGGCATCCTCGAGCTTCATGGATAGGTTGGTTGAGTTTAAGACACCATGGCAAGTCCTTTCCCCCCAAAGATGTCCGAGAGCTGACACTCCTAGGAATCCCAAAGGATAGAAGCACACCTTTGTCGGGTCCTTGGGGCAGGGCCACTCTAGGTCACCCTCTGGTAGCCCCACTAGAGGAGCACAGCCTCCGACTGGACCACCACTAGCTCTCCCACGACGACACTAGTAGCTCCACTAGTTCAATCCACCTTGTTGTCGAATGGGATCATCCATCACCTTAGTTGTGCGGGCTACCATCGGGCATTCTGACTCTATTCCCGGCCACGTTTCCCACCAGCGCCTTCAGCTCTGACCGTGATGATGAGTTGTGCAGCCCTACACCTAGCGAGACAGGGAGCTCATTCTCCCTCTCCTCTTCCTCCTTAGCTGGTGGAGGAGGGGCCATGAGAGTTACCTTTGATGTGACCTCCACCGTCAGCATCGGGATCACTGCCAAGGCTGACACCGCCGCTGCCTACCGTACCGGCAAAACCGATTCGAGTGGCATCCACCTAGAAGGGAAGGGTTCACACCGCTACCCACCTTGTTCCCCCACCGCTCACTACGACACACTATAGGGTGGGGCCTCCAAACCTCCCACACGGGAGTTGGGTGATGCTCAACCCCATCATTGCCTGGTCGCTAACAAAAAAGTGCAGGTAAGTCATACTCCAAAAAGACTCAACAGCAAAAGATCAAAAAAGAAACAAAGAAAAACATACTAGGAGGTAAGCAACATGACTCTAAAGGCAAGACCCAATGTCGATGGGCCTGTAGGTGAAGGACCGCTCCTAGGCTGTGACCTGCACCCCCTCACTTCAGCTAGGGGCAGAGCATCCCAACTAGCTCCTGCCCGACCTATGGATCATCGTGACCCTCGCTTAGGATGCCTCGACCGAAGCAGCAGGTAGGGCATCCTCCAGCTATGAGTCATGCACTAGAACTAGTCCTAGCGACGCATGGGTGCTAGCCCGCTCCTCAGACCACCTAGCTTTGCTCGGCCACATCCGCGATAGGCGGGAACAGACTGCAATGCCACCGAGGGACACGGTGACCGTTGTCCACTTTGCCTCCCGTTCGCCGACGGTGTCCATGCTCACCGCATGCTTCCTTGGCATGGGAACCACCATGCACCTCTCCGTCTCCTACTCATCACTAGCGAACATCGCCACAGGGTCACGACGCTCTGCCGATGTCACAACAACCTCCCGACTTTCCTCCTCCTCAGAGAAAACCATGTCATCCACATCTGTGGGATCCCCCGACTCGAGCTCGGACTCAACGTCGCTCTTATTTTCCCTAGCCTTCATGTGCCGAGCAATCTCCTTCTCTTTCTTATACTTCCGGTGAGCCACCTCGACTTTCTTCTTCTTCCTAGCATCCACCGCCTCCTTCTAGGCAGCATGCCACGCTGTGCCCTCTGGCGCCTTCGGAAGGTGTGGCCGGGACCTGTAGGCATCAAGCAACCTACGCAATAGGCAACTCAAGATAAAAAAAGCAGGAAAGCAAACGGGGAAAGAACACGAAGCAAAGAAAGAGGAGCATACCAGTTTGGACACCACTGAGGCATAGAGAGGTATGGGCTTTCCCTCGACCTTCTCTTTGGGCTTTAGCTGCAGCACCCAGTCCGAGGTGACTCTAGACCTCATCATCCGGATATAGCTCCTCTGGCGATGCACAATCAGGGTCTGACATGTCCGCTGTACCTCCACAATCGGCCATGCCCTCGTTGATAATGGAGCAATCTAGTGCTAGTAGAGGGTGGTCGAACACCCACACACCCATCAAGGCCGCGCCGCATGAGCTTTCAAAGCTCCTCCTTGATGATCTCCACCTTCTTCCTTCTCCCGTAGGAACTAGCCCCATGACCAACTATCCTGCTTCTCTGGCCTCTCACTGGTGAATGATGGAACGATGCCTCCACTGGATTCCTAATAGAAACACTCACGGTCCCCGTGCCAACCTCAAGTTGGAGGTCATAGGGGAGGTACGCAGGATTACAAGCCTCCCATGCTCGTTTCATCTATGAGGGTGAAATCCGCCCAAACGACATGACCTTGGGTATATTCCCCACCAGCAAAGCTCGCCTAGAGAACAGCCGCTAGAAGAAATCCACATGCGTTCTCCATCCCGAGGAAGGCCTCATAGACGGTAATGAGCCGGTGATGTGTAGCACCCCTATCGGATTGAGGTGCTGTAGCTCTAGACCCCACTCATTGAGGGGTCCATGTGAGGAACTAGTGCGTGGGGTAGCCTAACCTCACGCTCATGGAAGACAAGAAAGGAAACCACCCTCTGGGCCAAGGTTGCAAAACTCCTCCCTCCCGAGAGCCCTTAGTGCGCCACCTCCTCCAGCGGCAGAAACCCCTTCATGGCAAAGGCCTTCAACACCGACTCCCTCATAGTGGAGGACCTCTAGTCTAACATGTCGCGCTCCGGGATCACAAAAGGAGTTGTGAGTTTTCTCTTCTCCCTCGCTCTCTCCCTTTTCTTTCCTAGAAACCATCACGGCTCTCAAGAAACGCTCTTAGCAAGAAGGAAGGGAATGGAGGCGGCAGATGAGGAATAGGGCGAAAGAATAGGGCAAAAACCTTCTCCCTTCTCCTACTAATGAAAAGGGTACAACAGTTAGGGGAGGGCGCGCCGATTGGGAAAGACGAAATGGCAGAGCGAAAAAACCCTCTCTCTTTCCCATTTAATGCAGATGAGACCGCCCCTGACCGATAGACGTGCCCTGCCCAATAGAATGGCTCCTGATCAGATGGGATGTGGCCTGGGCATGGCCCACCAATACCGCATGCCAACCACTACTTCACTATGGGCACAAGAACCAAAGCGCCACCGCGACACAAGTAGCCCTCCGCTTCCCTAGGCGGGACATGGAAAAAACCCAAAAATGGGATCTTCACCAGGAGAGACCATCGGGCTTCCTAAAGTCAATCGAACGGCTTAGGAAAACACACCTAGGGATAGGTAAGGAGCAAGGGAACAGCCCCATGTAGGCCATGCCAACTCTGTCATGAATGACGAGCACAGGTCTCGTCGGACTTTTCTGACGAGAGCTCTTCAAAACCCCGTCACTGTCGAGTCATCAAGGTAACACTACCAACCCCCACTATTCCTTATGAATCATTTCAGACATCCATACACAACATTCATTCCATATGCCCATGCTCGCTAGATGAGTCAAGCCCTAAAAAAACCCGCCTGGGGGCTCAGTGAACTAAGCATCGCACATGCAGCGAAATGGCATCACAACACTCCATGTTGCGTCACGTAGTGGCAGTTGCCATGAGCAAATGACCGATTGGGTTTCAATGGCTGGCCCACGAAGGGCTCGAGGCTGCCCCATGGTCAGATAGAGCCAGGGGAGAAAATGCAGATGAGCCCCATGCGGGCCCTCACTATCTTGCAGACAGGTCATCTCAACCTTCTCGTTCAATCCTAAGCCTCTGCTTAGCCCATAGAATCTCCATCGAGGGGAGGCCATTAGGCCACCCGGTCGGTCATCTAGAAAAGACAACAGGCATCTACCGAGTTACAGGTAAAGGAGCAGTGGAATATCACAAGAGGGCTATGCTAAACCCCATCATGACAACGAACCCAGATTCCACTCAATCAAATACCCGTTAGCGAACTCACCGAGCACGTCACTCAGCCCGAGCGATTGGGGGACAAGCGACAAAACTCAGCCCCTCCGTCATGAGAAACCAGGATGAGGTAACACAAACTACTCAAACTGGACCCCTACTAAGGCCAACGGGGCTCAAGGGGCCTCAGACACAAACACCTAGGTCTACAACCCTGAAACTCACCCCACCATCGGCTACGCTTCGACTGCACACCAAAACACCTAGGTCTGCGACCCTGAACTCACCCCATCTGGCTACATTTCGGCTACACACCCAAATGCCTAGGTCTATGACCCCAAACTTGCTCCATTAGGATCCACGAGCTTTGGCTCGCCATGATCCCCAAAACAATCTAACTAACTACCCTTGACTACAGAGGCTGCGCTGATGCTAGGATCCATGACTTCAACTCACCCAATCCCACGGCGTGCATCGACACCAGGATCAGTGAGCTCCATCTTGTCCGGTCCTATACTAACTACCCTCGACTGCACAGGCTATGCCGATGCCAGGATCCATGACTCACCAACTCACCCAATCCCAGGGCATGCACCGATGCTAGGATCAACCAAGCTCTGTCTCGTCTGATCCCTATACTAACTCCCTCGATTTCACATGCTAACGCCGAAGCTAGGATCCATGACTCCTAACTCACCCCATCCCACGGTGTGCACCAACACTGGGATCAACGAGTTTCATCTTGTCTGATCCCTATACTAACTGCCTTGGTTGCGTAGGCTACACCGAGGCCAGGATCCAGTGACTCTGACTCGCCCAATCCCATAGTGCGCTCCTGACGCCAGGATCAGCGAGCTCTGTCTCGTTCGATCCCTAAACTATAAACCACCTCATTGCGCAATGACACCTTGGTTGACAACTCCATCTTGACTAAAAAACATGCACACACGCCCACTAACAAACCCCCTCGGATGATTCTACCCTAATCACCTAGGGGCTAGACCTATGGGGGGGCGCTCGCACGCACCTGCTAGCGAAAGGAAAACTTCCCTCGCTGGCGACATGAAAAAAACCCTAGATGATTCTGCCCAAATCACCTAGGGGCTCAGGGGCTACAACCCGTGGGTGCACTCGCACATACCCACCATCAAGACAAAAATCCCCCAGATGAGTATGCCCAAATGGGGCTCCTATTAGGTTCATAAACCTAGGGTCCCTCGCGGACCAGCTTCCCAACAAAGGCTCAGCCAAGTAGACAACACGCAATGCATGGGCTAGCCCAAGTACCTGAACAACAGGCCAGAAGGGTGATCCAAACACTGACCGGAAGGTCCGGCCAAGGAGAAGCGATACCCATTTTCTGACTCCAATCCCATCTTTCCGACCGGAGGGCTCACTTCGGTCTCCAGCTACCTCTAGATGACCTCTCTGACTAGAAGGCCTGACCAAAAGCACTACTTCCAACTCCGACCCCATGTCTTCGACCGGGGTATGTAACAAATCCCTGCTCCATTGCTCTTCTTTGACTGGCGCAACTAGAGCTGACTGGGACCAACCAACCAGGGACACCCACTCGGAAAGGACTAGGGAATGAACAAAGAAAGCAAAGCAAGGTGCACAAGTCAAACCATGATACCAGGGACTGTACCCTGTACACCTATAGAAATAGTACTCTACAATCTCCCTGATACAAACAGTGTTGTAGGCGCTGACATTTTCCTTTCAGTATTGTGGGTGCCATTAACTCCCATATGATAAGGCTCCCCACACATGCCTCTAGGCATCGACAGTGTTGTGGGCATCAGCATTTATCATACTGAGTGAATATGGTGAAACCCCTCACATGCCTCTAGTCATCAACTGTATAGCAGGTATCGACATCTGCCATACCCAAACAAAATGATGCAGCCTCCCATGTACATCCGACATCCAACAGTGTTGTGGGTGCCTACCATCATCCTATACCCATTAGCGTGGGCAACAAGGTTTAGAAGCATACGTACTCTCTCCCTCTCACTGGTAAGGCCATCCCCTTCATCTATGAAAGGGGATGCGCTCTCTCCCAAGAGACTCAATTAATCTAGGTCGATTTAGGTGATTCCAGATTCATTAGATCGATCAAGTTCACTAGTTCACAACCATAGAACCACCAGGTTTGAACCTCAAGCACATGCTTGAACACTTAGCTCATAGCGGAGCTCCTATTGCTCTTAGCCCTTCCAAACAGAGTCCGACCGGACTGCTTGTACCCCCCATCTTCTCCTCGTTTGTAACCCCACTGCAAACTTTGAGCACTTGGGCTCATGAATAAAGTCACTGACCAACTAAAACTAGACGTTGGGCATGTTGCCTGAATCAGTAAAACCCTATGTCATTGAGTGTTAGGCCACCTCCGATCACAACGTACGACAAAACTATAAATATTTACTTATTGGTCACTTTCTGCACCGATAGTGAGTCTCTTTAGTTAGTCATTGAGAGCTCACTAACTTACTATAGTGACATAGCCTTTGTGTGCCTAGAGATCATAGAGACTAGAATTGTGGTAGGTGGCTTGCCTATCAGTAGGCTAGAGCGACATTTGCTTCACCTCATAATTGACTAACCATTTTGTTTAGTGTTGTTGTAGAAATTTTATATGCTATTCACCCCCCTCTAGCTATTAGGACCTTCAACCACACTCCATGTGTCCTTCATGGATCACAAACTGATTAAGGTGGAATGATCCTTAACTGGCTTTGATACCAATTAAAGGACCAAAAACAGTGACTAGAGGGAGGGTGAATGGGAGCCAAAAAATTTCTCGTGGAATATTTGGCCGCTATCCCAAATTCACCACGAAACACACGAACCATCCAATGTGATGTCCATGACCCAAAAGAATGGGTGGATGTTCCCTAGGAACACAGCGGGACACGACAAAGCCAACTCAACAAACAAAACTCAAAACAGAGCTCAAACGATCAAGAAGCGAATAGCAAGATTCAGCGTTTAGGCCCTCCTACCGGACATGTCTAGTGTGCCAACCAGACATGTCTAAGAAGTTTGATGAGAACCAAAACAACACTTAGACTCATAGCTCCTACCAAACATGTCTAGTGTGCCAACAGGACATGTTCGAGATGCACTGAACAAACACAGAGCTACTTTGGGAGAAAAATCAAAAGGCCTACCAAATGGTGTCCAAATACATGGAATTTTAACCACAGCCACTAGACAACTTGAGGTAGGTCTCTACCAAATTTTAGCTCCACACTCAAAAGTTTGTCTACCGGACATGTCCGATATGCCTACCAAAAATGTCTGGTATGCACGAGCAGACTTCAGGAAAAAATGATTCCAAGACCAAAACTCAACCAAACCAACTCGGATTGACTTGCAACTTTGCACAAGGATTCACTAGGGGAGTATGAAGGCTACCTCCAAAGGATCAAGGCCTAAGATGAACCAAAAATCTATGAATCGAAGAAAAGCAGTGCAAGAGCAAGTTTTCTCCCCAAATCGAAATCAGCCCCGATCTATGAGCTCGTCTGGAATCTAAAGATTTCCTTTGGTGAAACACTTCAACACATGTCCTTTCTCATCTAGAAACAAATGGAACAACTCAAAACCCACCAAAATCAATGAATCAAAACAAAATGGGGGAGGAGGGAAACAAGAACATGAAGAACACAAAACAAAAATCACAAGACACAACTCATGATCTGAATCCTAGAGGATAAGATGAGGTAAAGGCCTCCCTTCCAACTTAGGTTTGGAGTACACAGATTCGATTAGTTCATATATGGATCACAATAGTCTAGAGGGAGGAACCCTAGCAAGGAAGAAAGAAAATGTTAACTGAAGTGATAGGGTGTAGTGGAGGCAGCCCCATCTTATTTATAGGCCTATCACACAATTCCACTAATGCCCTTAGATATTTTGAGCCAAACCACTTGACCTAAGGGCGTAATGGTCCAACTCTTTTTTGTCGATCAGATGGCCACACTTTCTGCATAGATTTGCTTTGCCTTGACACAACCTCTATGATTTTGCCATGTGTCGCTCTGTTCCTCTTTGGAAGCTACGCCCGAGCTTTTAGGCCCAAACACGAAAATCATACACTAGTGGTTTTGAGGCTCAACCCACCAAACCATCCACCGATGGTTTTTAGGCCCAAACCATCAAACCGCCTGCGAGTAGCGTACTCCATATGCATCCCCTACAACTTGATGCGTGTCACCTCCGTCCTCGACCGACTAGGCGCCAAGTCTTCTAGAGCCTCCGCTCGACTTGCATGTCGATCATCTTGACTTGGTCAACATAGTCACTACTGTATGCACACTTGCTTTGTCGTTGTCCCCAAGTGTTAGCCACCATGGCTAGTCACCCGCCCCCCTAGTCCCTTAGTCCAAGCCTCATGTTCATCCTTCACCTCTCCTAGTCCATCGGCATGGCATGTCCTTACTTGACCTTCACCTCGCTATTGACCACCACCTCTGAGCTCCACACCTGTGCACCATAAGCCAAGAGACATGTTGCACAACACAACTCATGCCATAGTTAGTTCACAAACTCAACCCAAGACATGAATCACATTAATAATCACTCATCACAAATCTGAACCATAAGGGCACATATCAACCTTATGTTCGCAATAACATATGAGACAAGATGCTCATGAACAACTCAAGATGCGAAGTTAGTCAAGCAAGTTAGGATTCAATCAAAAAGAGAAGATCACCACAAGTCATCTACCCTTCATCACATGGTGCCGTCATACTCCAATGATGAAGGTAACATCTTAAGGTAAGTGGCCATTATTTAAAAAGCTTTCCTTTAATCTTGCTATTCACATAAATAAAGAAACAAACATGTTTGAGTTACAACTTTGCTTGATCCAACCTGATTAAGTCAACATGTTTTGTTCCTTAAGTTTGTTCATAGCACCACTTTCTTGATCTCATAGTCTTTACTAAATGAGCTAAAATGTTGCATATCTTATCCTTGGAAGATAGTCATAATCATGTAAGGTTTGATACATTATAAATAGTCCTTCCATAGGTTAAGCAACTCCACTCTTTTTGATAAATGTATTCTAATCCCACATTCATACTCATTCTTCTGATCTTATCATTCATGTTGTAAGAATGAATGCACATAATGTCAGCTGTAACATGATTCCATGTGCCTAAGGCTAGAGAAAAAATAAATAAAGTTTTGGTTCTATTGGTGTTTTCCCACCAACAGAGCCCATGCACTTGATCTCTACCTTGTCTTTATGAGCAGAACACACTTTGAGCAATGTGTGGGGGAGTTGATCCCCCAAATTCAACAATTGAAAGTTCTAAACCGGCAATATGATGCACACAAGATGTTGACTTCAAAACGCTAAATAAGGAGGAGGAACAAGTCAAGAAAGGATGCACTTGTCAGACCTAAATCAAACTCAAAACCAAGTCGGGTTTAACAAAATAAGGTGGCACCACCATTTGAAGCACCACTACTAGAGGCGCCAGCTCAAGAATCCTCAACCTCAAGAGAGAACCGAGGAATTTGATCAATGAACTTCCACAACTATCAAGGGCAAGATTATGAAGCAACCTCAAGTGGGCATCAAGGAGGACGCATATCTTTCTCTGCCCGAGGGTATCATAACTCTTAGGAGACCTACCACCACTTCAACAATAGACTCGCAACCATTAAAGAGGCGAATGTTGCCATATAAGGTATGTTACATAATCATTCATAATGGCAGGTAAGCATGGGACATGAGACGGACAACCTCCAGCAACAACAACAACAACAAAAATTAAAATTGGGAGGCTCTATTCCAGCACCTCCACATCCGGCCATCTCATTGAGCAACCACGACAACAACCAGCTTGGGGGAGAAGGCATCCCCATGTATCTAGATAAATATTTCTTTTCCTTTTATTATTCTTAGTTTGCTTTAAAAAAAGATGAATAACTAAAAATGAAATAAAAAGTTATCTTTATAGAAATATATAGTTATAATGTATCATCTAAACATGAAAACAAAATAAAGAGAGTGTGTCTAGTTTGCTTTAATTTATTTTTAGGAGCTGAATAAAATAAAAAGGACTATGAAGATAATCTATTAAAATGGAAATGATGAATAGTTGCATGTCATTAAGTCCTATTTAAGTCCTAGAGTCTTATTTAACACCAGCTATTGCGTGTCATTAAGTCATATTTAGGTCAACGACGAGGACGAGGATGGTAATTCTGATGATGAGGAGTAGAGGTGATTTGTTATTTGTTATTTGTTCAATGACTTGTGTTAATGGTGAAATAAAGTGAGACTACTTAATTGTTGTGCTACTTTGTGGCACTAGATTGTTGTACTACTTTGTGGCACTATGTTTTCAATTATTTGCATGTATTGTTGTATTACTTTGAGGCACTAGTTTCCTCCTTAACTTTGTGTGGTTTAGGTACATGGGCATATAATATGGTACATGTATGCTATTAGGTCAAACGCCACTAGTTCTCATAGTAAACAATAGTGATTTGATTTGAAAAATTGTCATATCTTATGTTGTACACGTGCGAGGGTATTTGAATCTTCCCGATGGACTTTGATTTCCTATGTACACATGCGCATGTCATTTGGTCCACCAGGTATTGCATGTCATTAAGTCCTATTTAAGATGAGGATGAAATGTTGTAGGGAATCAAATGTGCTAGAGATCCTAAACCGCATCGTGTTCTGCGTCGAGTCGTCCGTGACCCGCGTTGGTGGCCACGAAAGTCATACACCTTGACTATTGCCTTCCCCGCTAACGTCTTGAGTTGGGGGTGGGCTATTTAAGCAAAGGTAAGGGGAGCCTCTCTAGCAAACTCCAATCCTTGTGCCTCCTAGAAAAAACTGAGAAAACCTAGAGTTGCGCATAGTCTAATGTCGCCATGGCCTCCCTCGTCCTATAGCGACTTTAGTGCCGCTAGGAGAAGGCCTTCAAGATCAGCTTCCGCCACCACCTATGCGCAGCTATATGTTAGTTCATCCTAGGTGTTAGTGGAAGTTTCACAAAGATTGAGAGGAATGCAGCCAAGGAACAGCCCTCTGCTAGGACATTGGTTGTAGCACTATAGCCAGAGCATTGGTGGTGGACCTTAGTGACTAGGGTATTTTGCAATGGTGTTCCTCTCTTCCCCATGGTTTCCTGTGTGGGTTGGTGTCCTCGTGGGGCTCCTCCTCCTCTAGGGGGCTCCTTTTCCTCCTAGGGCTCCTTCTCCACACCGGATTTCATCAAGTACATGGTAGAGAGCACTTGAAGGGGTTATGGTATCCGCTTGGTACAAGTGATCAGTTTCTCATGCACAAGCGCAAGCCGCATTCGATAGGTCTTTGTTATTGTACATCTATTGTTCGATAGGTCTTTATTATTGTAAACCTATTTAATGTAATGGTGTTTATCAATAAAGAGTTGCATCACTTTATTATTGTGTAATGTTTGCCTCGTTCGAGTCAGGTGAATGATATGGTGTGCATGTGTGCTATTTCGTCAAGCAGTAAGGGTTGCCAATGTAAATAAAGGTTATCTGTTTAGTACCATAGACGCATCATATGATATACATGTGCACAATTAGATCAATGGTACTTGGATGCCATAGTTGCTAGCGCTCCACCGTGTCATGCAGTCATATGTGTCAAAGGTGCACAAATAGAACATTCCATGCAATAGTATAGATAGAGATGTTCAAAGTTCAAACTTAAAGTACTTATCTATAGTAGTATGAACACTTTTTGTATAGGATGATGCAGAGGTAGGTTACATTCCAACTACTCATGGGGAGTAATAAGAATGATGTCCCGTACATCCATCAACACCGAGGTGGACTCGGTCATGGGCTGAAAGTAAATGACGAGCACCTCTCGCTCATGAAAGGATGACCATGGTAGGAACCCTGGCTCTAGCCCATATAGGCCCCTAGGACGAAGCTGGGTAGCAGCCATGACCCCAGTGGCCCCTTGATGAATGCCATAGTTTTTCACCTCCATGACCTACACTGGTAAGGCATGGAGACACTGCTCCATGGTTGCCCCTGTAGGCGCCACCATAAGGATGGCGACAACTGCTGCCTCGTTAAGGTCACTAAAGCAGCGCCTGTTTTCCACCAAGAAATGGGCAGTGACACAGGCATTGTCATCGGCATCACGGTGAAGGAGGATCACCTCCACCATCTACTAGACCAAGTCATCATTGGTCTGACGCAACTTTGCCATCTATTGGACCAGGTCATCATTGACCCAACACAAAGCCTGTGTGGCGTTTAGCTACTCCTCGATACCTAAAAATGGTGATAAGAAAATCCTACAACTAAGCACACAACATTGCATGAAGTGAAAGAGCAAGATCATGGCCAATGCCCTGCCAATGAGCTACGCTTGGGCCTCAATGGCCATAGCTCCACCGTGGCCGTTTCATGTTCCAAATTGAAAAGTAGCATCTCCATAGTGTTGAGGCACAGCTACAGCTGGTCCACCCCCTGGCTCTCCTCCATGATGGCAGATCGGGGCACTAGTTGTGACAACGCCAAGGTGCCTACTCCATCAGCTGGGAAGCACGGCACCATATGCGCCATGCAGATATCACTATACAAAGGGGAAGCATCAAGACCACTAGAGTAAGATGAAATGCAAGATCCATACTTACCCGTACTCTCGTCACATCATGTCATGTAGGAGGAGAGGACCTCCGAAGACTCACTCCTCTATTGAGCCTTCCCTTGGGCACTTCTACTACTCTGCCATTGGATGAGACCTAGAAGATGGGGTGTCAAGGTGGAGTGCCAAATGAATTAGACGATGATAAGAAGGAAGGTAACTATAATGAGTTTAGAAAGGAAATTTACTTGCTTCCCTACCTTAGCCTTCGCTTTTATAGAATGATAGGCATACGATACGGTGTAGTTATCTAGTGGGAGGTGTATCATCTAGTCATAAATTGCACTATGGCACTTGATCTTGGACATTGCACACAATGTTGATGACTCATCCCAAAACAATGTGGCTCTATTCCCAAGGCGACCCACAATGAGGCTGCTCTAGTGTGGTTGTGGTTCCTAAGACACTACCCAAACGCTCACCATCATTTCACATTGAAGCGTCGTTAGAATTTGGACAGAGAAAATTTACTCCACCATAGTAGTAGACATGTAAAATATATAATTAATGTTATGTTCATTTTTATGATAGTGACAAATTGCATCATTATCATGCTTTATTATCATTTTAGTTTTCCTCTGTGTGCACCCAAAACTATATCAACTCATGAATGTCTCTATTCTTCCCTTGAAAGGCCAAGAATGATGCAGCACCACACAAGACTTTACCCTCAATGAGGTGCTCTACCTTCCATCTTGGAACCCTCATAGTCAAGGGATGCATATTTGGTTCTTAACTGTGAGAGATCCAAGATGGAATAAAAGCACCCAACCTTGAAGTACTTCTCCCAATGCCGCTTTGCTGCCATCGGAGGAGATGGAGAAGGAGCACCTCGATCGCAAACTTGCAGTAGCATAGGTGCTTTACCTTCCATCTTGTAGCTCTCACGGTCAAAGGTTGCAGATCTACATCTCAACCATGAGAGGAGCAAGGTGAAACATAAAGCACCTAATCTTGAAGGCTAAGAATGATGTAGCACCTTGCAAAACTTCACCCTCAGTGAGGTGCTCTACCTTCCACCTTGCAACCCTTGCACAGTCAAGGGATGTAGATCTACTTCTTGATTGCATGAAAGATTCAAGATGGAATATAAAACACCTAATCTTGAAGTACTTCTCCCAACACCATTATGGAGTATGGAGGCGCTAAACAAAAGAGCATCCTGATGATTGCACATCATTTCTTAATAGAAGATCTGGAAAGAAGATGTGCAATCATCTAGGTGCTCTTCTATTCAACACCTTGCACCACCAGTACTAGGCCATAGCTCGAGAGAGCAAGGAAGGAGGAAGAGTGTGTGGAATGAGGCTAAGAGGTGCACCCAGACTTGGCTTAAATAGGCCAACCTTGAAGATGGAGAAGCAAAAAGGAGCAGAAAGAGCAAGGTCAATAATAGAGCTAAGTGATTGGCTATAAGCTTATAATTTATAAGAGGCAAGTTAAACAATAGTTGTTTCCTATTTATCTATAATTTTTTTTCTCTTTCCTATTCCCCCTCACAACACTTGCTATTTGGGTCCACCACTTCATATGCATTCGTGCCTAGCTTGGTGCTTGCATGAGAGCCAAGCTATCATCTCTCTGCTCTCTTCTCCCCTCCACATCAACCTTACCTTGGCTATAAGCCCATTATTGTACTCGCTCTTAAGTTGCATCATCTAGGCATACGCCTCCTATATGTTGCACCATTTCATAGATTGTTCATTTCATACGATCCGGTGCACATGTTGTGCTGCCTTAGATTGACTTGTCATAGTGATGTGGTGCGGGTATATAGTGGGACGCGTATCATCCGGCCAATAATTGCACTGTGGCACTTGATCTTGGATGTTGCACATGATCTGGAGGACTTAGCCTAAAACAATGAGGTTTGATTCCTGAGGCAACCCACGCCGAGGCCATGCCGGCCAGTTGTGCTTCTTGAGGCACTGCTCCAACCCTCCCCATCATTTCGCATTGAAGTAGAGGGTCGTTCCCGTTATTAAAATGCCCAGTACTAGTTTCTCCACCTGCACACGCCAGGCTTGGTGAGAAACCCCATTCTCCTCACTCTCTACTACAACTCCACCACCCACACCCCACCCCAATCCCCATCACATTGTGATGTCAAACTCCCGCTCCCATTCTTGTTTGCCTCTCAACCGTTCACGCTACTCTCTGGTGCCTCCATTGCCCTCCCACTCTCCTTGCTTGCTGCTCACTCCATCACCTCCCGCTCTCCCTACTAGCAGCTCACTCCATCGCCATCCTGCTCTCCCTACTCATAGCTCACTCCGTCGCCCTCCCTAGAGTGCCATGGCTAGCTAACGATGCCCACGTATGGTGCCAGTGATGAACAGGGCCACGACATGGAGCCGTCCCCATCATCATCTACAAGTCTGGTGGGACCCGCATAAAGGAGATGGAAGACACCACAATCCTAGAAGCCTTCCTCTCCTCGTCACTCTCTCTCTCTCTCTCTCTCTCTTTCTCTCTAGTGTGACATGTGTCTTCCCTTCATCTAAAAATAGGAACCAGAGCGCCCCATGGAGGGGGAGGGAGCTCAACCAAACTCACTCTTTTCACCAAAGACTTGGGACCTTTCTACCTCTCTCACCTATTTGTAACCCTAGCTACAAACCAAGTGCTGGTAACACGAGCAGCAGCAAACTAGACATAAGGACCTTCTACCAAAACTAGTATAAATCCTTGTGTCCTCCGAGCATAGCCATGCAGGGTAGACAGACAAACTAGAAATTTACTAGCTGGTGATCTGAAACACCAATAGTTGGTGTGCCAGGTAGGGGCCTTTTGCGTGTCTTATCATCCACAATAGGCCATGGATGGCTAGCCATGGCTTCAGCTATGTCTTGGTTGCGCACATGCTCTTTGGGAGCCAGGCCTTCATCATCATGTTAGAGGGAGAGCTATCGTGGGCTCCCTCCCCCTATCGACCTCTTCATTCTATCGAGCTCGATGCAATCATTGAGGCCCTCAAGGAGCTAGAGCTACGCGCATTAGAGGCCCATGTCCCCAGGAGCGACCAACTCCTTGACTTCAACTATGGGAGGCTAGAGCACCAGCTAGATGCCTTCCTAGGACCTCGATAGTCCTAGGAGGATGTGCACTGCCTCACCTTCTCCTTTGCCAACATCATGTTATAGCTTGCCGGAGGGGAGCCGCTCTCCTCGGAATATCTCACCCGAGATGCACCGATAGTGTTCCCGTTTGGTCTATGCAATGTCATGAGGACCTTTGGTCACCTCACGGCACAACACATGCACCAGCCTCCCATGGATGATGAATTCGTGGGAATGACCGATTACGTCATGGAGTCTTTCCATGACCATCTTGCGGGAGATTCAGAGTTGATATCTGACTCTGACTCTAGTAGGGGGAGCCATCACCCCTCATGAGAAGGCTTTATGGTAGACACACTTGAGGGGTGCATCAAAAGTATCCACGAGGGAGTGGCTGCTCCTGTGAATGACCCCAACGATAATGTCGAGGGAGATGTAGGGGCCCCTCCTCACCTATGAGTAGAGCAGCTAAGGGTGCGGCACAAGGAGATCGAGGATGCGTGACTCCAGTTGGAGCAGGAGTGTGTGGAGCTCAAGCGCTGTGGAGATGGTGGTCGTGTGCGTACCATCACTCGTGACATAAGCCAGAGGATCATTGAGGATGATAAAGGCCTCCCACACTTTGCACAGGGAAGCCAGAACATAGCTACCATGGTGGCCCTACTTCGAAGGTTGTCAGTGCCTGCGACACCCGAAGGCTATCGGGCCCACTGCTATAACACACCAGTGTTAAGCATTGCATTTGACACATGCACTTCATGAGCACAAGCATCATCCATTCATTCATGAGCATGAGCATATGAAATTTCATTTCATTCTTTATACATTATCACATGTGATGTTGATTATATATATGCATATTCACAATTTCAACTTAATGCTATTTGTAACTTAGAAAATTTTGCTAAGTCCTAAACTATTTTACAGTTTCAAGTAGCACACTTTGGAGCAATGTAGTTTGAAAACCAGTTTGAATTAGAACATGATCATTAAAGCAAAGTTGTAGTACTCACATAGCTCTACAATTTCTATGAACAAAGTTTTTGCTAAATCACCATGGATTTGGAGATTTATTAGCTCAAAGTAGCGCTATCAAATGGACTAAATTAGCACTTAGCCAATTTGCATCGACCGCCATCATGGCCGATCGTGCCATGCCATGTCCGCCGCATGGTGGCCATCCACCGGTGATGGCCCCACCAGTCAGGTCGACATGGGTAGATAAGGGCGCCGCTCCCTCCCACTCACTCTCACATGCTCACTCCCTATGCCTTGCCTCGCCTCGCTCTCTCTCGCACCCATAGAGCAGAACCACAGTGCCACGCCATCACCGCCAAGCTCCGCCATGCGCACATGGCACCGCCACTGCGCCATTCTTTGATAGCTCACGCACATTGCTCCGCCATGGCTCACTCCACCTTACCGACCCTCTAGTGTCACCGTTCAAGCCTAGGTATAGCCGCAGTTCGAGTTCAAGCCCATCGTGGCCGTGCTCCACTCAGCCATCACGCTCACGCTTTTCTCTTGTTAGGGTTAGCCTAGGGTCATGTCTAGCTCACGCCATTAGTCATCGAGCCATCACCGGCACACTGGCACCAGAATGTGGCTGGTCACCATCGTGCTCTTGCCACTATCATGCCAAGCACACGGCCAAGCTTCACCGTTGCTCCACTATAGCCCTCACCTAACCCTAGGTCTTCTCTAGGTAGCCCTAAAGCCACAGCAGTGCTCGCCTTGGCTTGCCATCACCGAAGATGATGAGCCCGCCGTAGCGTAGCGCCACCGCCTACCATGGCCACCGTCGAGCTAGCTCCAGCAAGCCTCTAAGCCAACCAAGGGCACCCGTAGATGCAGAATGGATTGGGGAACACGTTGGTGGTGATGCTATAGTCAGCACCTTGCCGTCGGTGAGCTTTTCGCTGGTCAACTAGCGCATGGGGCCGGGTTCACCTACGGGGCCCCGCTATCAGCCACCGTGGGTGTATAGATCGTTTGCACCTAGCTGTAGCACCCGAGTGGAAATTTGATTTGTTTTTAATTTATTTTTCATAGATTTTGTTGCTAACTTGCAAAAATTATATCTAGAGCTAGGAGTATCCAAATGGGGTGAACCAATTTTTTTTGGATTCATCATTAAGTGTACTATTTGATAAAAATATGAAATCTACTATTTCGGGTATTTTTCTAGGAGAATTAAATTGAGCAAGATAAGTGCTTTTAAAATAGTTTCTATCTTGTAAAATGCATAACTTGATCTAGGAAAGTGACAAAATTGTGATTTTCAATTTTTCTGGTCTTGTGTTGACATGCTCTTGCTTGGAAAGATATTAAACCTACAGTATGCATACTTGAAATATGGACTTCCTATTTAATCTTAGTTAATTGCTAGATTCTAGTGAAATTAATTAGGGTAAAAATACATAACATATGATCATACAAATTTTTACATAGTATTATCCAAAAAAAATTACAAAGTAAGAAAAATATTAAATCTGTTGCTTGACACTTTGCACTATGCTAAACAATTTTTGCATAAATAAGCATATGTAACTTGTCATTTTAGTAGAGATAGCTATACTTATCCAAATGGCATGAAATTTGTATAGTAGACCATTAGGGTCATGTGTAGCCTACTGTAAGTTTCTAGGAATTTATTAAGCACTAGAAATATTTACTCTATAAATCACCTTATTATCTAAGGAAATTAATAAATGAATATAAATAAATTAGTTATGTTTAACCATGATGTTTTTTGTAGTGCTTGTGATGCATATGATCTATTTATATTATTAGTTAGGCTTAGAAGTATTTGTTTCTAGGCAACTAGTTCATTATTTCTTTATAATTCAACTAGATGACTGCATGTGTACTTTTTGTTGTGGTGATGATTTCATGATGATAATAACCTTTTCTGAAAAGATGGTTAATAACAAAGTTGTAGATAACTTACTTATATACCTGGTATTAAATTTTCATAGTCATAAGTCTGCTGTTAGAAAAGCTTGCTTTCTGGATAGATCTAAAAGATTGAATTGTTTGACCTAGATAACTATTGAATTAGATTAAGATGATTAAAAGAAAGTTGTAGGAAATTTCGTAAGCTTTCCAGAATGCCCATAGCCATATTACTTAGATGTGTATAACTTTAGTTTTGGTCAAAACAGGTGGCTATTGTCTTGTAGTCTAGAAAATTGCTTAGATGAGAATTTGTTTAAATACTAGAGAAGGAATATACACCTACTCAGTAAAAGAAAATTTATCTTGTTATCACCTTAATCCAATTCTATTGAGAACACTTATGAGGATGCATTCGTCACATCATATCATATTATACATGTCATTATATATGCATCCATGATATCTTATTACCTACTCATGCATATAGGATCGTCCGAGTGGATAACTCTATTGGAATTCAAAGAAGAGCTAGAGGAACAATAGGAGGCACCTCAGGCCATAGGTCCAGAAGGAGAGGAACAAACTCTTGAAGACTTACCTGAGTGCCCAGACCATAGGCCAACTTCTTTTTATTAAAGGCAAGCCCCGGAGCATTTTAAGCCTCCCATGTTTTACAAAATATCACTTGAGTTCTTTATGATTGATGCATGAGGTTATAAGAGTTGAATTGGAAACACTTGATGCATAGAACTACCATGTCTAGATAAATATACCGTTAACCCTATGTAGGTCCAGGATCGAGTATATGCTTAGCCATGCTTAGAGCGATAGAAGTCGGGTGATTTTCTATCACCTACGAGATATAGGTGGATACTGGAGCATGGTTGGCTATATTTGCTATTGTGAAAAAGAACCATGGGATAATGTAACTAGAGGTCGGAAAAAGTCTATGTGTAGGTTGGTTCATGTGATTCCATCTGTGCCGATTAAGGACTGTACCATTGTTGGAACTTCTATTGAGATTGAACGCATGCCTCTCACTTAGCTAGCCGAATAACTCATTCCGACTATGAAGCCGAGTAGCTCAACTTAGGCTGGCCCCCATACTGTAAGAGTGAGCACTCTAGATGGTAGTAAGGATGTGCGGGGAGTCAGACATGAGCCCAAGGGTAGGCCGGGCCTGAACATCCTAGCAGCTTGTTGTCCCTGATTGTGCGACGCTGATCAAACCCGTGAAATGTGGACCTAAGTTATACCAAAGGTGACCTAAGGTGACTATTGATCTAGTCTTCCTAGGTTTGTGTTAGGAATAAACTCCTAGCTGGTTGAAAACGATTCAAATCGCTGTCTCTCCCGGACAGTGAGAAACTTGGCTAGCTTCAACATCATAATAAGTGTATTATGGAATGATGGTTATGAAGAACATAGAATTACTACACTGGCTATGGTTATTATTGTTATACTACTAAATGATATACCATATGTTTGGCACGTGTTAGTTGCTAATCTAGAGATGAATAGCTATAATTAACTTGACGACCGAATTAAAATTGTATACTTGAATTGGTAAGCTTTTTATGCAAAATGTTGTTAAGCTAGCTCCACTTATAAAGCCTTGCATGATCCTTGGAGTCACTTTATTTTTGGTTTATGATGGGTAAGTCTACCTGAGTACATTCTTGTACTCAAGGTTTATTTCCCATTGTTGCAGATAATCCTATGTATCATGGTTACTGTAAGAACTGCTTCTATCCTACCGTGGATGAGGAGTAGGGCCCTAGGCAAGGCGTTTCTCTTGTTAATCCCTCTCTTATACTTTGTGGGATTATGATCATGAGCTGGCACAATATTTGAACAACGATGGAGATGTTGGTTTTCATACTTTATTTGTTTTCGCTACTGTTTTACCTAAACTTGGTTTGTAATAACTTTTAATCATACTCTAATGTATGGAACTATATTTGTGAACTTTATGTAATGTGTGACATGTATGTTGAATCATGTATGATCTTGGTTGTATGTTGGTTAAATCGAGACCGTTCGTGGTACTCGATGGACTACCGGGTTTATATGGGCTCAAGTATGACAGTGCGATCGCTTGTGTATTGCTATTGTACTTGTGCTCTTATAAATTAGACGGATTTTGCAATAGCTAGCATCAGAGCAAGATTCAATATTAATTGCCACATGTGTATTTAAAACAAAGGATTTTGTTTTTCAAAAACCTATTTTGGCAACTGATAGATATATACATATATAGGTGTTTAAACCTAAAGTTTGAATCTAAAGTGTGCTAGTGATCACTCCCTTTATGCCTAGCTAAGGATTTTAGGTGGCTAATTAAGTACTAACTTGGGGGTTTTTATTTTCATCATCCATATGGCGTGCTATTGTATGGATGCCATTCACTTGAGTGGTTATGTATGGATCATTTGCCTCTATGCCCAAGGTAAGATGATGAGTGGCATGTCCACAAGATGTGAGCGTGTGGTCTAATGGGGAGAGTTAGCTTTGATACTAAAGTATATATGCGTCTCATATATATACGGAGGTATTTAATTGTGGCTTAGCTTTGATACGACTATATATGCATATTTATATGTATATAGGATGTATTTACTTTCGGGTAGCTTTGATACAAAAGTATATATATGGATATATATATATGAAAGTATTTAGCTTGCAACCTAGAGCCTAGATTTTTATTTCTACATATATACTTGTGGAGTTGGGCTGAAATGAAAAACTTGTGTAGGTAAACTAATAGCGAAACGTGTAGCCCGACTAGCTACGTTATATATGAGAGAACACATGTATACCCAATGTTTTCCTAAATGGTTTTGTACTTTTAAAAAAATACATATAATTATATATGTGCATGTAAAAAATCAAGTATTCTAGCATTTATACATATTTATCTGAGTAAAAATCAATTATTTTGGTATGTATATATATTACTGCATGTGAAAAGAACCAATATAGATATTTATGCAT
Organism: Miscanthus floridulus; assembly: GCF_019320115.1. NCBI lineage: Eukaryota > Viridiplantae > Streptophyta > Magnoliopsida > Poales > Poaceae > Miscanthus > Miscanthus floridulus. The sequence goes on along the minus strand of NC_089583.1, from coordinate 53,201,426 downwards.
GTCACATATCAAGTGTACACATTTATAAATATAATAAACTTAAATATACAATTTATCCATACAAAACTGAACTAGATTTACCTCGTGTTCACCTAAACGCCGTTTAAACAATTGCTTAGCCCCTTTAATACTGTTTATCCCTGTTCCATTTAGTCCATTTAGACCATTTTTCCTGTTTTTTGACCGTTTAAACGGTCAACTATTTAATTTCTGTTTACCCCCTAAACAAAACAGTTTACCATCGTTTACCATTTAGTGGCCTTTTAAATGGCCGTTTAACCCATTTAGGCGAACACTGTGTATGCCACCATGTATGCCATTAGAAGTTTTAATTTTCCTAAGTTTGTGAGGACATACGGAACATGCATGCATCATGATAAATCATTTATTACATACTTGCATTGTTCCTCCTCTTATAAGTTTCTTATTTGGGTAATTAACTATGGCAGAACCTCCTGAGAAATCGGGCCCATGTGCACCTATTGTTGTCTCAACAGACCTTTGATAGCATACACGAGTTCCCAACAACTTAATAGGTCTGTCGGGTGTCCTCGGGAAACCCAAATCATCCATGATTCTTTTTCGAACAGGATCCCAATCATAGACATTGCAGATTACAACAGTTTATTCAAATATATACATCAGAGTAAAAGATAGCGGAAGTCTTAAGATAACATAGTTTACAAACCAGTTGTTTCAAACTTACAATACCATAAGTGTCATACACCATAGTAGCGGGATAATATTACATTAACATTATTTATCATACAAACTAGTGCCTTGTCCAAAGGCCATTCATCATTCCTCATCGTCATTGACTTCAAACACAGACATGCAGCAGGGACCAAAACAAGCCTGCACATGCGACTCACCTACAACAAGGGTTAACAAACCCTGAGTACAAAAGTACTCACAAGACTGACCCGACGTAACAGGGGTGGAAAGACTTTAAAGATGCAGGTATTGGGGCAAGGTAAGGATGTAGCAAGATTCAAAAGTTCTTTGCCAAAAGCTTACTATTCTTCATCCTATTTTCAAGTTTTACCCCTAAGTCCTTTTAGTTCATTATCTCAAACTAAATGTACATTTCCCATATTACAATCCTTCTCATTCCATTCTTTTCTCATGTTTAGTAATTCACCAGTCCTACATTGCTTATGTAATGAATCGAGTCTCCATATCCATGGAGCACCGGCAATTCGAATTGATTTCAAGTCCTAGCTGGGGATTCCTTATCACACGACATATGTAGAACTTAATCTTGCATTATATCAACCTTCGCTATCCAGGATCCTCCTACACTAAGCCATCTCCACGCCACCCCGAGAGCACAGCACACCTCAAATCCGGCCACATTCCAGCCATGAGGGTACATGCTATTCCTGCCATCTCTCCACTCCTAGTGCGTGGGCATTCATCTTAGTATCGGATTTGCCGAAGTAGGCTTACCGGAGTATGTGACCAGTACTACAAAGTGTCTCGTTCAGAAGATCCACAATGAGTGGCCTTTATGCGACATAATCGGCAACATTACCCAACATTCAAGATAAGTCACCCGACTAGTCTCTAGTTCATCCTATCTTCTTTCTTTCTTGGCCAGTATGCCATCTTTGATTGTATTGAAAACTTTTACTTTAAAAGCCTACCATAAAGCATACTAAGCATTCTATGCCTTTATAAATAAAATCATCTTCAAGGATGGTAAGCAATTAACAAGGTAGGCAATGCATTAAGTAGGTAACATTTGAATTAAGCAACTTAATGCAATAGGTAACATAGGTGATAAACTTTTCTACTTTTCAAAGTAAACAAGGTAATGGTTTAATGCATAAATTGGGGCTTGCCTTCGTTGACGATCTCGGGTTCCGATCAGTACCACATATCGAATCCTGTGACAACCGGGGATTCTCCCAGAACTTGCTCAACTAGAATCGTTTCCACTCTCGGATTCGTACAACGAAATGATAACATATGCTTTAACATGATGATAATGTAAACATGATGCTATCATGGTACATGAAATATAACAACCTTCGAATACAACTGTTTTTTCACGGTACAGTTGCAAAGCCAACAAAACAACTTGCAATCTACCATCAAGGACCACACCTGTGACTTGACCAAACTAATCTTGAAACCCTACTAGTCACAAAACATGATCAAAACAAGATCAAACACTAATCAAACACTTAGGGTTTGCTTTTATTTATTTTTGAATTAATTTGGAAATAAGCCCAAAAATGAACTTGTTCCAAATGACCCTCAAAATTTTATGTAAGCTTCCTCATTACCAATTAGTGTACCAAACAAATTTCATAATTTTTGGAATTATACAGTGGCCTACAAAAATCATGGAAATTACATTTATCAATTAATGGACTAAATTTTTGAACATTAAAAATTTATTCAAATTTCAAGTTTCATATTTTTAAACCATAACAAAACATGTACAGAAGCTACATATAAATTTTTAGAAGTTTTAGAGCTGTAATTAATTTCCTATAAATTTCCAAATTTGCTGGCACTATTCAAAAATAAAAAATAACAAAACTTCACTGTTCTCTCTCTCTTTCTCACTGACAGCCAGGCCCCGCTTGTCAGTGACATAGAACAGGGATACGGCGGCGCTGCCAATCATCGATCGGCCCAAAAACACGCTGGCGGTGATGCTCTGGTGAGGCAGACCGCACACACATGACCTACACAACCCTGTGAACATACCTCGACCCCTCAAAACAGCAGCAGGCACACCGGAGTGAGCTCTTCGCCGGCCATGGCGGCGCGGGTGTGATGGCGCACGGCACAACCCCAACCACAGTGTGGTAGAGGCTAAAGTGGAGTAAGCATCACACTCAGGAGCTCACCACGATCACGCTGGTGTGCTTGGTGTGAAGGCAGAGACGGACTGGGAAACAATGTGGCCACGGTGAGGTCGATGGTGGCGGAGCTCCGGCCGGTCTTGGGGAAGAACGCGTTGCGCCGGGCGATTCTAGCCAACACAAGCGATGCGAGCAAGCTGAAGAGGAGCGCAAGGTCAAGGCAATCATGCTAGCGTAGCTAGGCATGACGAACGGTGGATTCGACGGTGGCTATGGTGAGCGACGGAGCTGATCGGTGGCGGAGCAGAGCAGAGGGGAAAATGGAGGGCGAACGGCGGTGGTGCTCCTATTTATAGTCAGGGAGAACACACCCGGCGTCGACAGCTCATGCACGAGCTCGCCATGGAGCTTGCTGCATGTCAAACAGCGCGAGAAAGCGGCGCAAAACGATCGGCGGCGACAGCTACGTGGCGTCGGCGGCAAGCATGGAGGTGGCGCTCGGCTGGATTTTGATTTTTGAAGTATTTATAGAATTGCCACGGCCTTTATTTTGAAATCTCCAAAATGAAAGTTGCTCAACTTTTCAAACTCTACAACTTTGCTTCAAGGAATATTTTCAAATTCTGCCTCCATTTTGAAATTTGAATTTGGGGTGCATTTGAGCATTTGAATCATTTCAAAATTACTCCAAATTTTATATGTAAACTTGAAAAACTTTGAATACCAAAGTTAATATTTATAAAATAAGCTTCAACTTTGCTTATTGTCACAACCCCAAATTCCAAATGGATTTTGATTTAGACAAAAGGGGCAAAAAAGGACCTTTATGATTTGAATTTGAATTCAAATTTGATTTGTTTACCTTTTTACTTTAACTTTGATTTTTGACCAGTAACATGGCCCATTAGGGTTATTTGAGTCAAATGACACATGGCCTCACATGATCACATGAAATTTGACCCTTGTGGCCATGACCTTTATTTAGAATTTGAATCACATCACACATAAAATAACAACTTATGAAATAAAGCTTATTTAGTGAATGCATTCAAAATTTTCTACTTTATGAATGCTTTGCAATGCATATGATGACATGTCAAGTTTTAGTGCTAGGTCAAAACACTAGAGGTGTTACAGTAACTCTTTTCTATTATAACATCATTCTCATGAGAGTTGCACCATTTTGTTGGAACATATTGGCAGCATCAGCTAGGAGTGAGACTTTGGAGGGTCCTGCATTATGTGGGATATACCGAACAGCCTCTCTATTCTTGGAATGAGGTATACCTAGAAGGATAGACATGGTATGAGGTACAGCTAACCATACCAGCTCATACCCAAGCACCCTTGTGGCAGGAGTGGAAGGCATAATCTAAAGGAAAAAATTCCTTGGGAGGGTGCCTAGGTAGTTGCTTTGAGGTACTTGAGCTAGATTTGTCAACAGCACGGGGATGAGCTTACCGGCAGTGCCACTAGTACTTTTCCTTGGGTGGATCCATCCCAACAGTTTGGGCACAACGCAACCGCAATGCATTGATCCGAGACTAGGATGAGCGGGTAGCTAGTTCTAGTCCCGCTATGAGTGCAATGTTTATAGTGATGAAGATGTTCGATACTCATCAGGATACCTAGGACTTCTAGCAGGAGTCCTATACTACTTGCATGGATATGCTCATGAGGGATAAAGCTACACATCGAAAGCTGAGGAAGCATGTTTGCAAGCACAAGAAGACAACACATGAGGCTCGATGGGAAACTGATCAAGCTTATGTAGCATTGGGAAATCTCCACACTTATGGAACATGTCGATTAGGATAGAGCTACTACCCATGCAGCAAGAGCTGATGATCAAGTAGTGCTAATAGGACTACAGGAGCAGCTAGAGACCGCTCATGCTAAGGCACTCATAGCTATGTGCTAGCGGATCCAAGCAAACAACCATGTAGCCCTAGCAAAAGCAGCACAAAAATAGAGCCAAAGCCCTAACCGTGCTGTAGGACCATGTCGAGAGGGATTTACGCTAGCAGCTTGCACAGACCTAGAATGTGGTGGTTGATCTTTAGCATTAGGTGTGTTATCTGAACAACCAACTGCACCCGCTCCTTAATGAGGAAGAAGAAGTGGATCTAGAGGATGAGGATGATGCTATCTCTGACCTCGATAGCAAGCACGCTGAAGAGTAGAGCCATTTAGTGACTAGTTTGAAAGCGCTAGTTGTATCCCTGCTACTAATGTAATAGACTTGTAGTTTGAATTACACTACTCATGATGTAACTTTGATTTAATATTGGTACTCTACATGTTAATCCATGATGGGTTGAACTTTGATGCAATTCTAGTTTTGTTTTACTGGTGAAATATGACATGCATGTTAACGCATTGTGAGTATGATAAGTGATCAAATTGGTGATGTTATGTTGCAAGAATGAATTATTGTGCCTCTATTTTATTGTATGAATTTAAGATTCTCTTGAGTATTTTTTGTTGGCATGATTACACATTCATCGTCAATCTCTTGACATCATCCAATAATCACTTATTGTTGCAACTTTGTAGATGACTCGCACTCGCGTTAGGGCAGGCACCAGCCAAAGTGGCAATGATGGTAATTTACCACCACCACTGTCCCCTTCTATGAATGAGTTCTTCACTCAATTTCTAGGAAATCAGAGAGCTATGGAAGAGACACTGTGCCTCATTACGCAAAACACTGCTCATACCCATTAGCAACATCAAGGGCCTAAAGTGAATCAAAATAGCTTATTCAAAGATTTCCAAGACACCAAGCCTCCTATCTTCAAAGAGGCCCAAGAACCGCTCCAGGTGGATGAGTGGCTTAACACGATAGAGCAGAAGTTTTGTCTATTGAGGGACCGGTAGGGATTTGGTGGACCCATTTCCTATCCTCTTTACCTACAAATGCATGGGTCACCTGGGAACTATTCAAGTTAGCCTTTAGGGGACATCACATTCCCCTAGGTCTAATGCGCATGAAAGCAGTCGAGTTCATGAGACTTACTCAAGGGACCAAAACCCTTATCGAGTTTGTCAACATAGAGGAAAAGAAAATAGAGAGGTTCAAAGATGCCTTGGCACCAAACTAATGAAGACTATGGCCAACTCAAGGTGTGCCACCTATAATGAGTTTGTTAGTGGTGCCTTAACCTAGGAAAATTAGAACAACTTACACACAGCAGCAAAGGCCGCAAAAGATCAGCTAAGGCAAGTGCCTTAGGGTCATCTTAGTCTAGAGCTCAAGTGGTAGCCAGGCCACAGTTCCATCCACCAGTGCCTAAGTATAGGCCTTAGCCAAAAGCTCAAGCCAATCGCACTCAAAAGGCATTCCGTAGGGCATTCACCATTGCCATACCTAAGGGCAATGCTGGCCAAGGAAGCTCAGCAGGACCAAGGAACAACTAGCCATGCTTCAACTGCAATCAGTTGGGTCATTAGGCCAAGGAGTGTCCCCCATCCCAAGAAGAATGGCAATCAAAACCAGGGTAATCAGAAATAGGCCAATCCAAAAGCATGTCCTAGATATGTGCATTATACATCCATGGAAGAAATTCCCACGTGAGAAGTTGTGACCGCCGGTATGTTTTTTGTTAACAAATATCCCACCATTGTTTTATTTGATTATTTGCTTCTCATTCATTTATGAGCCAAACATTTGCATCTAAGCATCATTAGAAGATAATTGAGGTAGACAAGGGTGGTTATAGTATAAGTACAACTAGGGCACTATTTTTACTAATCAATTAGTGAGAGATGTGCTCGTCTCTATACAAGAGAGGGAGTACACTATGGATCTATATTATTGCCAGGACTAGCAATAGATGTGATTTTGGTCATGAATTGGATGAGGAGTCATGGAGTTCTCATTGACACATCCACTCGAATAATTATGTTGAGAGAACCAAAGGGGAGGAATGCTTTTCTAGTACCACTTTCCCAAAGTTTGATCTCCAAAACTTGTCTTGTGCTGTTCAAGCCACTACCCTATGTCATATTTAGTAGTCTGTTAATTTCCTAATGTATTTCTAGATGAGTTGCCTGGTTTACCGCCTAATAGGGATGTGGAATTTAAGATTGAGTTAGTGTCGGGTACATCACCTATCTCGAGAAGACCCTATAGGATGCCACCAAATGAGTTAGCCAAACTTAAAATTTAGCTACATGAACTTTTGGACAAAGGTCTCATTCGACCTAGTTCATCTCCATGGGGATGTCTAGCTTTATCTATAAAGAAGAAGAACAATCCATGAGAATGTGTGTGGATTATAGGCCGCTTAATGTTGTGACCATTAAGAACAGTATTCTTGCCTTGTATCAATAGTCTTGTTCGATCAACTGGCAAAAGCAAAGGTATTCTCTAAGATTGACTTGAGGTTCGGTTATCATCAGATTAAGAATCAGGCTAGAAGATGTACCTAAAACAACTTTCTCTACTAGGTACGGCTTGTACGAGTATTTGGTCATGTCTTTTAGACTAACAAATGCTCTACCTACTTCATGTATTTGGTGGAGTTCAATATTTCATGCCTGACTTGATAAGTTTGTGGTCATGTTTATCGATGAAATCTTGATTTACTCAGAGAATGGAAGTGGATCATGCAGAGCATCTGAGAGTGGGTTTTGTCTAGATTGAGGGAGCATAAATTATATGCCAAATTTAAGAAATGTGAATTCTGGTTGAAGAAAGTACCTTTCTTGGGTCACATCATATCTAAAGATGGAATTTCTGTAGACCCATCTAAAGGACAAGAGGTCATGGATTGGAAGGCCCCGACTTTGGTTCATGAAATTCGGAGTTTCTAGGGTTAGTAGGCTATGATCATCATTTCATTTTGGATGTTTCCAAGATAGCTAAGCCCTATGACCAGACTACTCCAAAAATGAAAAGTTCAATTAACTCCAGAGTGTGAAGCTGTTTTTCACACTTTGTGAAACCTTGCTAACTACAACTCTTGTTTTAGCACAACCCGACTTGAGAAGCCTTTCGATGTGTTCTTGTGGATGCATCGGGTAGTGAGGTTGGGTGTGTGCTCATGCAAGAAGCCCAGTTATTGCCTATGCTTCTCAGCAATTGAGAAAGCATGAAGTCAACTATCCCACCCATGATTTAGAGCTCGCCGTAGTTGTTCACGCATTGAAGATATGGATACATTATTGTTGGGGAAACATATGTCACATATACACTGATCACAAAAGTCTCAAATATATCTTCACTCAACTGAGCTAAACAAGAGGCAACATAGGTGGTTAGAGCTGATTAAGGACTATAATTTGGAAGTGCACTACCATCCAGGAAAAGCCAATGTTGTAGCAGATGCACTTAGTTAGAAATCTCATTGTAGCACCTTGGAAGCCTTGTTGGAAGATGGATTTAATTTGTTACATCCTGTTGTGCTACACGATATCACTGTTTAGTTGCTCACTTGAGAGCAAAATCATAGAACTATAGAAGACAGATGTGGGTGTGTTCCACATCAAGCAAAAGATGAAAGAACAGGAAACCAAGCATTTTAGGTTGGATGAAAGAGGTGTGCTATGGTTTGAGGAACAACTTGTGGTACCAAAAGACTGAGAACTCAGAAATCAAATTTTAGATGAAGCTCATTCATCCAAGTTGTCTCTCCATCTAGGTAGTAGCAAAATGTATCAAGATTTGAAAACCCATTTTTGGTGGACCAAGATGAAGAAAGAGATCACCACCAATGTTGCTAGGTGTGATAATTGTAGTAGAGTCAAGTCCATTCATTTGAAATCTACTGGATTACTTCAGTCATTGCCTATTACAGGTTGGAAATGGGAGGAAATAAGTATTGACTTTATTATAGGCCTTCCACAGACACAACAAGGTCATGATTCCATACGGGTCATTGTAGATTGCCTCACCAAGTCGGCACATTTTGTACCAGTTAACACAACATATCACACTACGAAGTATGCTAAGCTGTATGTTTCTCAGATCGTGGACTACGTGGAGTACCAAGGACCATAATCTTAGATCGGGGACCATAGTTTATACCTTGCTTCTGGGAACATGTGCAGCAGGCCTTGGGAACAAAACTAATTAGAAGTTCAGCATACCATCCACAAACTTCTGGATAGACCAAGCGAGTGAACCAAATCTTGGAATATATGTTGAGAGCTTATGTTATATCCTACAAGGGTTCATGGGAAAAGTGGCTACCTTTAGCTGAGTTTTCCTACAACAATAGTTATCAAGAGAGCATCAAAATGGCTCCTTTTGAAGCCTTGTATGGTCGAAAATGTAGAACTCCTTTGAATTGGATTGAGCCTGGAGAAAGGAGGTACTATGGCATAGATTTTGTCACAGAAGCTGAAAGAACAAGTACATGTTATCCAACAACACATGAAAGCAGCTCAGTCAAGACAAAAGAGTTATGCTGATAAAAGAAGAAGACCATTAACCTCTGAAGTGGGAAACTATGTGTACTTAAAACTTTCGCACATGAAGGGAGTGCAGAGATTTGGAGTAAAAAGGAAGCTTGCACCTAGATATGTAGGGTCGTACCAGATTATTGAACAAAGGGAAATGTCACCTATAAGTTACAACTTCCTCCTGAGATGAGTGCTATATTCAACGTCTTCCATGTTTCTCAGCTAAAAAGATGCCTTCACATACCTGATGAAGATATTGCACCCACCAACATTAAGCTCTAATCGGATTTGACTTTTGAAGAGAAACCAATTTGAGTGCTAGAAGAAATGGAAAGAGTAACCCGAAGCAAGGTCATTAAGTTCTATAATGTGGTGTGGAATAAACACAGTGAACAAGATGCCACATGGGAATGGGAGGATTATTTGCATGAAGTCTATCCCACTTTTTATGAAGAATGGTAAGTCTTACAAATCTCAGGATGAGATTTCTATATGGGGGAGGTGTTGTAGCACCTTAGTGTTAAGCATTGCATTTGACACTTGCATTCATGAGCACAAGCATCATCCATTCATTCATGAGCATGAGCATATGAAATTTCATTTCATTCTTTATACATTATCACATGTGATGTTGATTATATATTTGCATATGCTTGTAATCATGTATGAGTAATGTATGAAATGGTGGTGAGGTCATGAAAACACCTTAGACACATCTAGGATGGTAAATGGAACAATTTTTGTATTCATGATGAACCAATTTTGCTTCTAAGTGTTGGTTTACTTGGTAATGCCATTTTCATGATGCTAGTTTGACCAAAGTTGAACAGTAGTTTAGAGAGCTTGCATGGCTATGTGACCTAAATAAAAGTTGTAGTTCTTGTCATGGGTAACAAACTTTATTTAAGGGTCATGACCTAATTCAGTGCCTAACTTAGTCAAAAAGAGCTCACAATTTTCAACATAATGTTGTTTGTAACTTAGAAAATTTTGCTAAGTCCTAAACTGGTTTATAGTTTCAAGTAGCACACTTTGGAGCAATGTAGTTTCAAAACCAGTTTGAATTACACCATGATCATTAAAGCAAAGTTGTAGTACTCACATAGCTCTACAATTTTATGAACAAAGTTTTCGCTAAATTGCCACGAATTAGGAGATTTAGGAGCTCAAAGTGGTGCTATTAGACGGAATGAATCAGCACTTAGCCTATTTGAATTGGTCGATGTCGTGGCTGACCATGTCAGGCCACGTCCACCGCATGGTGGGTGTCCATCGACAATGGCCCCACCAGTTAGGCCAGCACAGGCAGATAAGGGTCGCTCCCTCTTGCTCACTCTCACATGCTCACTCCCTCTGCCTCGCCTCACCTCGCTATCTCTCGCACCCACCGAGCGAAACCACAGCCATGCCATCGCCGCCGAGCTCTGCCATGCATGCATGGCACCGCCACCATGCCATTCTTCGATAGCTCATGCACATAGCTCCACCATGCCTTACTCCACCTTGCCAACCCTCTAGCATCACCGTTCAAGCCCAGGTATAGCCATAGTTCGAGTTGCCATTGCCGCGCCATCACAGAGCACCACTGAGCTTGTGCTCACCGTGGTCATGCTCCACCGAGCCATCTCACTCATGCTTTTCTCTCATTAGGCTTAGCCTAGGGTCACATCTAGCTCATGTCACTGGCCATCGAGCCATTGCCAGCACATCGGCACCGGAATGTGGCTGCTCAACACCGTGCTCTCACAACCGCCATGCCATACATGCGGCCAAGCTTCACCACTGCTCCACTGTCGCCCTCACCTAACCCTAGGTCTTCACTAGGTAGCCCTAAAGCTATAGTAGTGCTTGCCTTGGCCTACCGTCGCCAGAGACGATGAGCCCACGAAGCGTAATGCCGGCCCGCCATGGCCACCGTTGAGCTAGCTCCAGCGAGCCTCTAAGCCAACCAAGGGCACCCGTAGATGTGGAATGGGTTGGGGAACACGTTGGGGGTGACGCTACCACCGTCGATGAGCTTTTCACCAGTCAACCACCCCCTCTACCTCAGTCTCACTAGCATGCAGGGCGAGTTGACCTATGGGCCCCGCTGTCAGCCACCGTGGATGTATAGACCGGGTGCACCAAGCTGTAGCACCCGAGTGGAAATTTGATTTTCTTTATTTATTTTTCATAGATTTTGTTGCTAACTTGCAAAAATTATATCTTGAGCTAGGAGTATTAGAAATGGGGTGAACCAAATTTTGTTGGATTCATCATGAAGTGTACTATTTGATAAAAAATATGAAATCTACTATTAGGGTATTTTTCTATGAGAATTAAATTGAGGCAAGATAAGTGCTTTTAAAATAGTTTCTTTCATGTCAAATGCATAACTTGAGCAAGAGGAAAGTGATAAAATTGTGATTTCCAATTTGCTGGTCTTGTGTTGACATGCTCTAGCTAGGAAAAATATTAAACCTATAGTAAGCATACTTGAAATATGGTCTTTCCTTATTTAATATTAATTAATTGCTAGATTCTAGTGAAATTAATTGGGGTAAAAAGACATAACATATGATCATACAAAATTTTAACACAGTATTCTCCTGCTAGGAGAAAAGTAATAAAAATATTAAATCTATTTCCTAACACATTTAACTATGCTAAACTATTTTTGTAAAAATATGCATATGTAACTTGTCATTTTAGTAGATGTAGCTATACTTATCCAAATGACATGAAATTAATACAGTAGACTGTTAGGGTCATGTGTAGCCTACTGTAATTTTCTCAAAATTTATTGAGCACTGGAAATATTTACTCTGTAAATCACCTTATTATCTAAGAAAATTAATAAATTAGTTATATTTAACCATGATGTTTTCTGTGGTGCTCGTGATGCATATGATCTGTTGATATTATTAGTTAGGCTTAGAAGTATTTGTTTATAGGCAACTAGTTAATTATTGCTTTATTATTCAACTAGATGACTACATGTGTAGTTTCTATTATGTGATGATTTTATGATGATAATGATCTTTTCTGAAAAGATGGTTAATAACAAAGTTGTAGATAACTTACTTATATACCTAGTATAAAATTTTCATAGTCATAGGTCTTATGGTTTAAGAATTATGGTTGTTAGAATTCTACAGTCAGAGATGCTTGCTTTCTAGATAGATCTGAAAGATTGAATTGTTGGACCTAGATAACTGCTGAATCACATTAAGATGATTAAAAAAAGTTGTAGAAAATTTCATAAGCTTTCGAGAATGCCTAGAACCATATTATTTAGATGTGTATAACTCTAGTTATGGTCAAAACAAGTGGCTGTTGTCTTGTAGTCCAGAAAATTACTTAGATGAGAATTTGTTTAATTATTAGAGAAGAAATATACACCTACTCAGTAAAAGAAAAATTATCTTGTTATCACCTTAATGCAATGTTATTGATAACACTTATTAGGATGCATTTATCACATCATATCATATTATACATGTCATTATATATGCATCCATGATATCTTATTTACTGCTCATGCATATAGGATCGTCCGAGGGGATAACTCTATTGGAATTCTAAGCAGAGCCGAAGGACCAACAGGAGGCACCTCAGACCATAGCTCCAAAAGGAGAGGAGCAAACTCTTGAAGACTTACCCGAGTGCCTAGACCACAGGCCAACTTCTTCTATCAAAGGCAAGCCCTAGAGCATTTAAGCCTCCATGTTTTACAAAATATCACTGAGTCATTTATGTTTGATGCATTAGGCTATAATAGTTGAATTGGAAACACTTGATGCATAGAATTACCTTGTCCAAATAAATATACCTTTAACCCTATGTAGGTCTAGGATCGAGTATATGCTTAGCCATGCTTAGATCGGTAGAAGCCGGGTGATTTTCTAGTCACCTACGAGATATAGGTGGATACAGAGCACGGTTGGCTATATTTGCAATCATAGAAAAGAACCATGGGGTAATATAACTGGAGGTCGAATGGAGTCTATGTGTAGGTTGGCTCATAGTGATTCTATCTGTGCCGATAAAGGACCAGTACCATTGTTGGAAACTTCTATTGAGATTAAACGCATGCCTCTCACTTAGCTGGCTAGGTAACTCATTTCTGACCGCTGAAGCCGAGTAGATCAACTAAGGTTCAGGCCCCATTCTGTAAGAGTGCGCACTCTGGATGGTAGTAAGGATGCGTGGAGAGCCAAACATGAGCCATGGGAAGGCCAGGCCTAAACATCCTGGCAGCTAGTTATCCCTGATTATGCTGTGCTTGATCGAACATGGCTGGAGCACCCTCTGCCCAAGTGGGATTAAAGTTGGGTGAACTTGAAGGAGATCTTTGTGAGAAACTTCCAAGTACCTACACTTCACCCTAGGAAACCCCTAGGATCTAAAAAATTGATGATAGAAGTCTAGAGAGACTACTCCATGAGTACATTCGATGCTTCTCTAAGCAATGCAATGAGTCACCTGATGTCGCGATTGCCAATGACATTAGAGCCTTCCTATCTAGGACCACCTGGTGAGTCCCTAGTCCACAAGCTAGATGTACGGGCCCTCGGACCACCCAAGGAGCTCCTCGACATCATGACCAGCCAGCCATAGGCAAGTGTGCAGTTAGTAGCGATTTTGATCACTACAAAGGCAAGCAAGGTAGGATGAGGACGCCAATGAGGGTCCCTCTAACCATCCGAACAAGAAGAAGAACATGCGGTAGCATGAGGGCTCACTCATGGCCGTTGCCAAGCAGAAAGGTGGCCGGGCACCGGCCGAGAATGCTCTCGATCACTTTGAGAAGCTGCTCGAGGGGCCATGCCCCAAACCGATGCCTTCCCCATCAAGCATCTATACAAGGACTACGCCCTCATGAAGCAGGTTCCTATCCGACGGCTTCGACAAGGGGAACCAGAGAAAGAAGCCTGAGCCTGATGGTAGATGTAACACCTCAATGTTATGGTTGCACTAAAACACTTGCATCACATGAGCATGTGCATCATCATCTCATTCATAAGCATCGTACCATGATGAATGTTATCATTTCATGTGTGTTTCTATTTGAACTGCTTGGTTTGATGCTAGCAATTGTGTGTGGTCTATGCAAATGTGTGTCAAATATCCTCTTAAACAAACTTAGCTACACTTAGAATGTCATTAGGAACAATGTTCATGTTGACCATATTGCCTAATTACAATTCCAAGTAATAGTTTGACTTGTGTTGAACCCTGGAGCTCTGTTGTTTGACTGTTTAAAAAGTATAGCTTAGATTGTTTGCATGGCTAAGCAACCTAAAGCAAAGTTGTAGCAAATTATATATGGAACAAACTTTGTTTAGAGGCCAAGTCATGAAAATGTGTGGAACAGTCTCAAACATGGCACACAAGTCAGTTTTGGGTACTGATTCTACACTTAAAAAATTTCTAAGTCGAAGCTGCTTTTACAGTTTGTTGGAGCTGACTTTGGATTGATGTAACTCGTGATTCATTGTGAATTAGCTAAAGGTTTCTATAGAACAATTGTAGACCTATCATAGCTCTGCAACTTTGATTCAAGGAGATGTTGCTAACTCACCACCGATTTGGAGTTTGGAGGGGATGAAAACATGTCATCATGCGGGTGATCGCGTGCCTGATGGCCGTCTCCGTCAAGCCGTCTCCGTCTCCATCTGGTCGAGCGCGCCAAGTGGGGGTCATATGCCGGTGCTGCCCCCATAGGTCAAGCCGTCACTGCCATAAGGATGCCACGGCCCGTTAGCTCACCTACTTGCTTTGCTGTGTCTGTCTCGCCTCGCCAGAGCACGCGGAAGCCGAGCGCCGCGCCGTCGCCATTGCCGCCGTGAGCATCACTGTCGTCGATTCCCTTCGCCACCATGTCATTGCCGCCTTAGCTAGCCATGAGTGTTGCCTTGCTTGCGCCACCGTGTCCACCCACTCGTAGCGCCGGGCAAGCCTAGGTGAGGACCATTGGCCTTTCTGCTGCCGCCATGGCTGAAGCTCGTCCGCGTTGGAGCTCATCGTGGCCGGCTATCGCCAGAGCTCTCTCACCCCTTTTCTTCCTTCCCTTAGCTTCCCCCTATGCCCTTGAAGCTCATACCGAGCTTAGCCATGCCCTTATGGCCGGACTTCGCGGAGTGCCAATGGGTCCTCATCGCCGTCCGCCATTGCCGTTGTCATCCTAGCTAGAGCATGGTAGCGGTTGGGGAAAGGGCATAGATAGGTGCGGCTCATTGCGAGGAACACGTCGGTGCCCCTGATTTGCCAGAGTAGTCGCCGTCGGCGAGCTCCACCGATCCGCATCGCCGGAGAGCCGCCTCCTATGTTTTCCTTTCACTTACATGCGGGCCCAGCTGACTGATGGACCCCGTGTGTTAGTGGCCTAAGGACAGAAAGCTAGCTCATTTGTTCCGGTTTTGAATGCAATTGTAAAATTCATATCTTGAGTTTGGTAGATCTAAATTGGGTGGTTCCAATCTTGTTAGGATCCTAGTGAAGTGTAGTATTTTGGAAAAATATAACATGAACACTTGTAGTGGAATTTTTGGAAGATTTAAATTAAAAACTTGAACTGTTGTTTTTAAATGAATGCAAACTTGTTTAATTTATATCTTGAGTTCCTGTGCTCCAAAAATTATGAAATTTTGTGGGTGAGCTCTTCTTGATGAGTAGAAGCTCTGGTAAAAATTTGAGAGTCAGTGCCTGTATGGTTTTTGATTTATAGATATTCCTTTTTATCATTCGATGATCCTTATGTGAATTTTAGTAATTTATCTATGAATCCAATGACCATGAAAAATATGGGAGGATGTCCTAGTACGTTAAAGATGCTAGGAAAAAATATAAAATCTGTTTGCTTGACACTTTTCACTAGGGTTTCCTATTTATGTCATTTTAAGCCTTTATGCCTTGTCATTTTTGTGTAGGAGGTTATACTTGTTCAAATGATGTGAAATTTATGTAGTAGCCTATTGGAGACATGTATAAGCTATTGTAATGTTTGTGGAATTTTCTATACAATTTGGACATATGTTTATTATTTAACCTAAGTATCTAAATAAATTAATAAAGGCATGAAAATAATTTATTTAGGAATGGACACTATGTTTTCTGGTGTTGTTTCAACATGTATGATGAGTAGTAAAGTTGGTTTTGTCCATTAGTAGGTTTACAACGGTAAGTTAATAATTATTTTCTTGCAGTTTGTCTTTCTGGATAGTTTCTGGGAACTTTGCAAAGTTCACCATGATAATTTGGGTTGCTGGGAAAGTGGTGAATACAAAAGTTTGTAGATAACTTATGTATCTATCTCCTATTACAATTTGGTGGCATTTGGCCTAGTAGTTTAGGAGTTATAGTCATTCAAAGTTGGATCACAGTTTTATTTGCTCTCTGTCTTGTTTAGACCTGATTCGGTGTTTATGTAAATTCGACCTGCTAAACTTGGGAATCATGCTGAGGTGATTAATAATGAATTGTACATAATTTTATAATCTTTCCAGATTGTCTTGTTGCATGTCTTTTGGATTAGTACAACTCTAGTTATGGATAAACTAGTTACTGCTGTTTGCAGCCTTGACTCTATGATTTCAATGAATAGCTTGTTTGTTTGATATGAGTCGGTATGATGAGTTAGATGCTAGGCAAACTAAAATAACTTGTTCACGCTTCTGGAATTCGAGCAAGTACTTTCAGAGGAGCAGCAGCAAGCTCAGGAGCAGGAGGTGCAGACACCCGAAGGAGCCGACGAAGAAGTTCCTGAGTGTCCCAATCACCAACCTCATCTTTTCTGAAAGGCAAGCCCCGGAGCATTCTAAGTCTCCTATGTTTTGAAAATGGTTACTTTGAGTATCTTTATTATTGATGCATTAAGTGATAGGAATTGGATGCCAACACTTGTTGCATATATATCTATTCCTTGTCTAGTAAACATACCCTGAATCCTATTTAGGTCCAGGAGCGAATCAAAGCTTAGCCTTGCTTAGACCGGTAAAAGTCAGGTGATTTCCTGTCACCTGCAAGTTAGGATGATGTCTGGTCATGGTTGGCTATATTTGCTATTGTGGAAAATAACCACGTGTTAATAATGAATTGTGGCAGGGCGGGAAGTTGATAGAGAAGCAAACAAGGCAAGGAGGTCTTGGGTGTGGATCCATCCCCGTCTATGTCGGTTAAGGACCGATTCGCTGTACGTCCTCATGTCATGTTGAACGCATGGCTATCACTTAGTTGGCCAGATAACTCGTTCCAACCGCGAAGCCGAGTAGCTCAACTCAGGCCGGAAGACCGAGAAGTGAAAGTGCGGACCCTGGTGGTAGTAAGGATGTGGGGGGAGCTATTAGCGTAAGACCTAGGTGAGATTGACCACCTGGTAGAGTGGACTCCCTGAGGGTGCAGGCGCAGCTCAGCGCCGTTATTCCTGAATTGTACCAAGGTGACCTAAGGCTGCCTTCGCGCGGTATGCCTGGGTTTGTGTTAGGAATACCCCTCCAGCTGGATAGGAATCGATTTGAATCGCCGTCTCTCCCGGATAGTGAGAACTTGACTGAGCAGCGGCAACGTAGATGCACTTATATGGAACTTGATGGTTAAATCGATGATGATGATGATACAACATTATACCGGATATGGTTACTAATGTTTGGAGTTAATCAACTACTTGCTCTAGTATAGGTGCTAATCTAGTTGACAGGTTAATTTGGATAACTTGCTGCTTACTAATAATTTAAATTATGCTCTCATATCACTAAAGCTTTTATGCAAAATGGTTGTCAAGCAAGATCCACCGATAAAGCCTTGCATACTCCTTGGTGTCATTTATTTCTGGTTTACGATGGGTAAGTCTAGCTGAGTACATTCTCGTACTCAGGGTTTATTCCCCCTTGTTGCAGATGATGTGCTCTATAACAGCTACTGCAAGTATTGTCTCCACCCTGCGGGGGATGAAGACTAGATCATGGGCATAATCATCTATGTTGTCTTATCTTACTGCTTTTGCTGGATATGACTATGGAACTGGTTTGTATTTGAACTAAGTGTATGTGATGGTCTCAAACTACTTTGCATCCTGCTATTTGTGAACTCGTTTTGTAATAACTATGTGAACTCTAATGTATGAGGTACTTGTGAACTACTTGGGAAATGGATGTAACATGTGGCTTGCTATGTTGAGTTATTGTGATCTTGGTTGTATGCAAGTTGGTTTGAAATCCTTCATGGTTTTAGTTGACTACCGGGTTTATATGGGTTCAAGTATAACGGTTTGATCACTCGGTGATTGCTTTTCGTACTTGTGCTCTTATAAATTGGTCGGTTCTATTACAGCTGGCATCAGAGCTAGATTCAACATTAAACATGTCATATGTGTATTTAAAACAAAGGTTTTTGTTTGCGAAAATCAGTTTTGACAACTTATAGCTACTTTATATATGGGTGTGTTCAAATCTAAAATTTACTAAAGTGTGCCAGTGGTCATATCCTCTATGCCCAAATAAGGACTTTAGGTGGCTTATTTAAGTAATGACTTTGGGGGGGGGGGGGTAATTGCTTGCATTCTATTTTGTCATCCATACGGCGTGCTATTGTATGGATGCCATCCGCTTGGGTGGTAATGTATGGATCAATTGCCTCTACGCCCAGGTAAAGTGAGTTGTGAGAGCTATGACCATCCAACTGTCGGTCTAGGGGAGAGTTAGTTTGTGGTTACCGGAATGTTTACATGTTGCACACATGTACATATGAAGGTACTTAATTGTGGGTGTATCTATCAGGTAGCTTTGGATACCGAAGTATATATATCCGGGGATGTATATATGGAGAGTATCTTAGTTTACTGCTTTCATTGTGTGCTTATTTCTCTTTTGTTGGGATGGGCTGCAATGAATTTGTCTGCAGGTACTCTAACAACGCAACGTGTAGCTCGACTAGATACGTATATGAGAGAATGTATGTATTGCCACCGTCTATGTTGATAGAATTTTAAAAATTTCTTAAGATTTGTGAGGATGTATGGAACGTGCATGCATCATGTTCACTCATGCCATTACATTTTACATCGCTCCCTCCCTTATCTTTAATTATTTCATTATAGATTTCTCATCCTGTAAGATAATCCTCTCACACCCAAGTTGCAATGTTACTATAGATGGCCACACCAGCACTACCGCCTAGGAGTGACACATTCCTGCACGTGTTTGGCACTCCAACCCTACTGTGAGAGTGCTACATTCCGTGGGATATGCAGAGCCGCCTCGTTATATTTGGAAACAAGGGGAGGCTGAAGGTGGGATGCTATGGTACGACGTTGAGGTGGTTGTCCTGCCTCACGCAAACAGACCCAGTGGCTTGGTTGGAGCATCAAGCCAATGGACAAACCCCTTGGGAAGGGGCACAGATGGTAGCTTTGGAAGTTCTACTAGATATTTGTCAGGAGTTTGGTGATGAGTTGATTAATGGACTAGCTGGAGTCCATTCCTCGAGTACTCTATCTGAGGTAGAATGGTTGAATTTTGAGGATGATCCTTTAGTAATGACTGAGGCAGAAAGGGCACAGAGCTCAGGACCTGCCATGAGTGCTATGATGGCTGTTCTGAAGCTGTTTTCAGGATCGCTAGGGCACTTATGTTGGTGCCTTAACAACTGTTCGGCAGCACTAAAGGAACAGCTCATGTGGAAGAAGCGTGCATGTAAGAATGGTAAGGAGCTTAGGATATCTCAAAATGATATCAGTGGTCTTATGAGTGCTTTGGAAAACCATAGGTAGTAGTTCGTAAGTGTTGTCAGGGAAAGAGATGTTAACCAAGATTCGGATCATGTAGTTAACTCATGAGTGAGATGACGCACTCCATCTAGCTCAAATCAGGGACAATGCTAGGATCATGACAGGAATTTGAGCGGACATCCGAGAGAATGAACTCCTCTGCCAAATTGAAGAACTGTAGATTGATGTTCACTGCCTCAACAATCAGCTCAATCTGATTCCTCATCCTATTCCTGTGTACCCCTGTGGTGGGAGGACCACAGGTGATCTTCACTGATGATGATGACATGGGATTATATGCCAATGTCATTCGCAGTACCAGAAGCTGAAGAAGATGAAGAAGAGAAAGAACTCGACCCTATCGAGGATGAAGACGGTGAAGGAGTGATCTATGCTGACACTGATGAAGATGTGTAGTTTAGCTGTAGCACTAAGCTAGATGCACTAGAGCCTATCTTTTGTTTTCTTTTGGAAGAACATGTAACTTAATTTTAGTTAGAGACTTGGATATAATCTCTGGAACTGACATGTTGGCTCCATATGGATGTGAGCTTTAAATAAAAGTCCAGCTTTGATGTTGGCAAAAATTTGGCATGTAAGCATATGCATTGTGAGAATGTGCAGAGTAAAGTTATTGGTGATGTTATGAGGATGAATTATTGTGCCTCTGTTTATTGCATGAAATTAATCTCTCCAATAAGTTCAGTTTGGCATAATTCTACAATTCCTCTGCAATGTATCTGACATTGTCCATCATTACTCACAAATGCACTTCTACAGATGTCACACAATCTGCAGTTCAGGCCATGCTGGGGGTAGTGGTGATGATGATCTTCCATCGCCACCACCGCCCACACCGTCTGATCTGTTGGCCATGCTCATGGAAGGTCAACGTGCATTGGGGGATGCCATGCGTACCCTAGCCCAGCATCAAGCACAGGGCCACAATCAACGATAGGGACCAGAGCCCAACCAGTTTAGTGATTTCAAAGACTTCCAAGATACCAAGCTGCCAGTCTTCAAAGAAGCTAAAGAGCCGCTTCAGGTAGAAGAGTGGCTAAACACGCTTGAGCATAAGTTCCATTTGCTCAGGTTGACAGAGCAGATGAAGGCAGAGTATGCTTCACATCAGCTACAAGGACCAGCAGGTATTTGGTGGCATCATTATAGGTCCACCTTACCAGAAAATGCCCAGATCACTTGGAATCAATTCTAGGAGGCTTTCAAGAGTCATTATATCCCTCCCGGTTTGATGGCCATAAAGCATAATGAATTCATGAACCTGGTGTAGGGTACCAAGACCCTCACTAAATACCTTCATGCATTCAATCATCTAGCAAGGTATGCTCTAGAATTTGTTGATTTAGAATCAAAGAGAATTGCTAGATTTAAGAGAGGGCTTAGTCCCAAACTAATGAAATCCATGGGAAACAACAAGAGTGTCACTTTCAATGAGTTTGTAAGCGATGCTCTTACTCAAGAGAATAACAATAATGTCTATGCTGCTTCCAAAAATCGCAAGAGGGGCCTTTGAGGCAGGTGCCTCTCAAGCTAAAGCTCCCATGGCTAAGACTCAGTTTCGCCCACCGGCTATAGCTGTTAGGTACCAGCCACCACAGAATAAGAATCAGGTAAAGACTAGTTTCAAGAAGGCATTTACTGTACCTCTTCCAAAGGGCACCACCGGACCAAGGAATTCTTTTGTTCCACCAGCAAACATGCCTTGCTGGAATTGTGGCAGGATAGGTCATTGGTCCAAGAATTGCCCATATCCTCAGAAGAACCATCAGAAGCAAGGGAATTCTGGTGCTCATCAAGGACATGTTAACTACACCAACATAACTGAGATACCCTCTAGAGAGGTGGTTACTATGAGTAAGTTCCTTGTGAATCACCATCCGATAGTTGTACTATTTGATTTTGGTGCTTCGCATTCATTTATGAGTCCAGCTTTTGCATCAAAATACAATCAGAAGGTAATTACAGTATCCATGGGTAGTTATTGCATTAGGGCAGCTAGAAGTAATATTTCAACCAATCAAATAGTGCTGGGTGTTTATGGCCGATATGGTAGTTTTGCCGGGATTAGGGATAGATGTAATCTTGGGAATGAAGTGGATGAGCGGTCATGGAGTGCTTATTGATACTTCCACTAGGGTCATTATGTTGAGGGATCCTATCAGCAAGGAGACTTTCCTTGTGCCGCTTCCTAGAGAGCTAGAACTCCACAACACTGCTAATGCTATCCAGACCCTGAGAATTGAGGATGTTCCAGTAGTGTGTGAATTTCCAGAGGTATTTCCTAATGATTTACCTAGTTTATTGCCTAATCGAGATATCCAGTTCAAGATCGAGTTAATGCCGGGTACTGCACCTATTTCTAGAAGGCCTTATAGGATGCCGCCCAATGAGTTAGCAGAGCTTAAAGTTTAGTTACAAGATCTGTTAGAGAAAGGTCTTATCTGACCTAGTGCTTCTCCTTGGAGTTGTCCTGCTATTTTTGTGAAGAAGAAGGACAAGTCATTACGCATGTGTGTGGATTATCGTCCACTCAATGCTGTGACAATCAAGAACAAGTACCCATTGCCCTGCATTGATATTTTGTTTGCTTAGTTGTCTAAGGAAAAGGTATTCTCCAAAATTGATTTGAGATCTGGTTATCATCAGATAAAAATTAGATCAGAGGATGTGCCTAAGACCGCTTTCTCCACCATATATGGGTTGTATGAGTATCTTGTTATGTCTTTCAGTTTGACCAATGCTCTGGCATACTTCATCTATCTGATGAATTTAGTGTTCATGGAGGAACTAGACAAATTTGTAGTTGTCTTCATTGACGACATCTTAATCTTTTCCACAAATGCTGAAGAACACGCCGAGCATCTAAGAGTTGTTTTATCCAGGCTACGAGAACATAAGCTTTATGCCAAGTTCAGTAAATGTGAGTTTTGGCTTAAGAAAGTACCTTTCTTGGGTCATGTGTTGTCCGATGAAGGGATTTTGGTTGATCAGTCTAAGGTGCAAGAAGTCATGGATTGGAAAGCACCAACTTCAGTGCATGAGGTTAGAAGTTTCCTTGGTTTGGCTAGATATTATTGTCGATTCATCCTAGATTTCTCTAAGGTAGCCAAGCCCATGACCAGGTTGCTTCAAAAAGATGTAAAGTTTGTTTGGACTCCAGAGTGTGAGACTGCTTTTTGCACTTTAAGGACCTTGTTGACATCAGCTCCTATTTTGGCATAACCTAATATCGAGAAACCTTTTGATGTGTTTTGTGATGCATTAGGTACCGGCTTAGGATGTGTCCTTATGCAGGAAGGCTAGATTATTGCTTATGCCTCATGTTAGTTAAGGAAGCATGAAGCCAATTATCCAACTCATGATCTTGAGTTAGCTGTTGTTGTTCATGCTTTGAAGATTTGGAGGCATTACCTGCTCGGTAACGTGTGTCATATTTATACCGATCATAAAAGTCTCAAGTATATCTTCACTCAACTAGAATTGAACATGAGACCGAGAAGATGGCTAGAGTTGATTAAAGATTATAATTTAGAAGTCCATTATCATCCGGGTAAAGCAAATTGTTGTTGCCGATGCTTTGAGTAGAAAATCAAATTGCAATTCTCTCTTGGAAGCAGATTATCATTTGGTACATCTGTTACATCCTGCTATGTTGCACAGTATTACCATTAGTTGCTCTCTGGAAAGTAAAATCATTGAGCTTCAAAAAATCGATGTGGGTGTCTTCCACATCAAAAGGAAGATGAAGGAACAAGAGACAAAACACTTTCGTGTTGATGAAAAGGGTGTTCTATGGTTTAAGGACAGACTTATAGTACCAAAGGATAAAGAGCTTAGAAACCAAATTTTAGAAGAAGCTCACTCATCCAAGTTATCTATCCACCCGGGAAGTAGCAAAATGTATCAAGATTTGAAATCTCGCTTTTGGTGGACCAAGATGAAGAAAGAAATCACAGCTTATGTTGCAAGGTGCGACAATTGTTATAGAGTCAAAGCAATTCACATGAAGCCTGCTGGACTTCTCCAACCATTGTCTATACTAGGATGGAAATGGGAAGAGATTAGTATGGATTTTATTGTTGGACTTCCCCCTACCCAAAAGAATTTTAATTCCATATGGGTAATAGTGGATCACTTAACAAAGTCTGCTCATTTCATACCAGTTAGAGTTGACTATCGACCAAGTGACTATGCTGAATTATATTTTAATCAGATAGTATGTCTCCATGGTGTTCCTAGAACCATTGTATCTGATAGAGGACCTTAGTTCACCACTCGTTTTTGGGAACATTTGCACAAGATGATAGGGATCAACTGATAGGTACTGAACTATTTCAGTACAAGAGTTGGCCCAATCTTCACGTTAGTAGGTCATGATCAAGATAACTTGCAACAAGGCAGTGGAAATAAAAGGGTAACTTGCTGAAGAACAGCGGAGTAACTAGCTTTATACCTAGCCAAGGTTGGATGCGACCTGGCGATGGGAAGAGAGACACCGAAACCACGAAGACTTCGACTCAATCTCCAAATGACCGCAGAACCACAACCGGAGCTAATCCACACAAGGCGGAGCAGCCGTACTGGAACCCGCAAAGCACGAACTAGTGGATCCCTAGAGAAATCTCTTCACAAGTCCTAGGAAAAACAAGGAAGAACAAGGGTTTGAGTAAACACTCGGCAGCTGTAACATCCCTGATGTTAAAAAGTGATTAAAAAATTGATCATGTCATCATTATGCATAATCATCAAGCATCAAGCCATTAATGCATTTCATGTTTATATTATAGCATGCAGATGTTGATTATGAAATGTTTTATATGTTACATGAAATAGTGTCAGTAATGGTGATTAAGAAGCTGTATGAATTTTTGATGTAAAAATCTCCTAAAACAAGCTTACCTTTATGCTATATGTGTTGACTTGTATGGTTGAATCAATTTCAAAACAATTGTGTTGAATTGGATTTTCGAAAACCCGAATTTTCAGCATTTAAGTTTTGACCTGGAAAACCCATTTCAAAATCTAAGCATGTTTTGGGGTTGGGCCTAAAAGCAAAAGGGTAGAGCTTGTTGAGTTATACAAAGTTGATTTTTGGAGTTTTCAAAGTTGTTTAGTAAAATTTAAAGTAATTTGAAAAGGCGTAATTCTCTAAATGTTTCATTTTTGAATTCAAACTTGCATTTCAAAATGTAGACCGAATTTGGGTATGATTATAAAAGCAAAGTTGTAGAACTTTGAATTTGGAACAACTTTTATTTTTGGAGATTTTTGAGTTGCCACATAAATTTGGGAGTAAATTGGGATTCAAAGCAAGTGGCAATTCTATAAATTCGGTGAACAGTAACCGCGGAAGCCACCTCACCATCGGTGATCTTCGATCGTCTTCCAGTCGTCACTGTGGCTGCCTTCGGCTCCATGCTAGCTTGGAGAAGCTGCTACGTGTCATCTTCGTGTCCGTAGTCGAGCTTTAAAGCCAAACGCCGGCGCCGTCTCTCTATTTTTCTCTCTCAGTTCTGAACACCGCCGCCATGGCCGCCGAGCTCCACCTCTCCGTGGCCAGAGCGCTCTGGTGCCTATCTCCTCCTCCTGAAGCATGCTGGAATGACACCACCGCCGTTCACGCCTGCGACCATCCATCATGGCCGTCGAGCTCGCCTCCACCATGGCCAGCCTACTCCGGCTGCTCTCGCTCCTTTCTCTCTATTGTTTTGCGCTTACCTCTATGCCGTGATGCTCACAAGCAAACCGGTTGCTCGTCTTGTCCACAGGACATGTCGGAACTGTAGCCTACCAGCCATGTCTGCCGCTGCTTGATCACCAGTGCACATGGGTAGCCCTTCACCGGCCATCTCCGGCAACAATTCATCCACACACGGGTGTGCATAGGTCCTTGCTTGCTCTAGCACCTCTCCTTCACCGCCTGCGAGCATCATCTGACCGGAAATCGAGCTTCTCCGGCATCCTCTGTTCTTCAAAATCGTGATCAGGGACTTCATCTTCGAATTCGATGCATACGTGAGTGAGAAGGTTCACGTTGACTAATCTTCGGATGAGTGTCATCATTCAATGGTGCTCGCGTTGATCAAGTGTTGGAGAAGGTTCATCCATCAATGGTGATGCTGTCAAGTCTAACTCCATAATCTCTCTATGGAACTAACCTTTTCTACTAACCAAGGCAAGCCCTGGATGCATTTAAACCCTACCTTATGTTTTACAAATTGATTTCGCTTTTGCTTTCATATACTGCATTAAGTGATTAGGAGTTAAGTGAAAACCTAATTGATGCATGACCAACCTTGTTTTCCTTATCTACCATTGTTAATCATTTTTCATTCATATATGGCTAGTTATGCTTAGTCATGCTTAGATAAATAAAGGTCGGGTGATTACCTGACACCTATGAGTTTTAAATGGAACTTTGGTTACTTATGTTATCATGTGATATGGGAATTTGGAGTAATAAATCTAGACCGGGCGGAACTCGGTGTGTGTGAGCCACAAGACCTGGTAATGTCTTGTGAGCAGGTTATTTCCGCCTATGTCGATTAAGGCCCATACCGTTGTTGAATCGCATGAGGTGAGAATTTGTAGTACTAACCACATACTCCGGTAAGCCTTAACTTGGCGATTCTATTACGAGAATGGCTACTCACGCACAGGGAGTGGAGACATGGCAGGGAATAGCATGTACCCACGTGGCAATGGGCTTGGATTGGTGGAGTACTGTATTCTCGAGTGGCGTGGACCCATTCTTGTTTTAGAGGATCCGAGGGTAGGTTGATATATGTGAGTCAGGGGACCTACATATATCAGTGTGGTCTGGAATCCCCAGCTGGGTTTAATCGGTTCGAATCATCAGTTGCTGTAACACCTCGAGTGTTAGCCTTGCATAACCTAAGCATAATCATCAAGCATTCATAAACAAGCATTTACAATTGAAACATTTGATTGAAACATCTACAACATTTGCTTGTTATCGCATGTTTCTTGAACATATGCAACTTTTTCTCATTATTTCATGACTCCATGTGTCTATGCATATGATCATGAGTGTATACATGTAGATGGTTGATATGAGTCACCAAAATATTTTGGCAATGCCTAGGTTAGCAAATAGGACATTGTTCATGGTCACCTTTCATGAACCAACACTTAAGCTTTCATGTGCTTAAACTAAATAGCACTATGAGTGACTACTACATGAAATGATTGAATGACCTTGCAACTTGCTTAAACATGTTTAGAGTATCATTATGAACAACTTTGATATTCATGGTTAGGGGTAAATAGGTCATTAAGCCATGCTTTGATGTGTATCATCATTTAAATGTGACATGTTTGACCAAGTTTGAACTAGGTGTTAGAGACCTTGCATGGAGGAGATCACTAAAGCAAAGTGGTAGTATTTGACATAAGGAACAACTTTTATTTTTGGGTCATTGACTGATTAAGCTTCTAACATGCTTGAATTGGTCTCACAAGAATCAGCAAAAATAACATTTCAACACTTATGCAAATTTTTCTAAGTCTTGTTCATTGATAGACTGACAGGCCTACTTTGGGGGTGATTTTACTCAGTCTCGGTTGCGATTTTAGCATGAGTTCACTGAAGGAGATTTGTAGCTGGTACATAGGGCTATGATTGTTGTTAAGACAATTTACGAGTTGGAGCCACGGATTAGGAGCTGCATCACCGTGAAAACTCGCTGTTAGGCATCCCATTCGGGTTCTAACCAACTGAATCAGGACTGTGGTGGCCGACCGGCGTCAGTCGTCGTGCGTCGCATGGAGCCAGCGGCCGGCCACGCGTCACCGGCGCCTCGCCGCATGTGGCCAAGGTAGGCCAGTGCACACCTTCACCTCTCCAGCACCCGCCCGCACTCAGCCATGCCCCCATTTCATATTGCCGGCTCTCCTTCATCGCTCGTAGCGCCCATAGCAGCAACACCGCTCGCCGCCACCATCGTTGCCAGCCACCGGCTTGTCTGACCGCTTCTCCATCACCGCAATCCCTCCACCAGTCTCCCCAGCACCCCATTGCTTCTCCTAGTGCCTACTGATAAAGCTTGGTAAGCCGTCGCGCCAGTGCAAAGCCTCGCCAGAGCATCACCACGAGCCCCGTCCTCGTGGCCACGTCGCCATCGTCCACCTCTCGCCACGCTAGTAGATGCGCTAGGTTCGCCGTAGCCCGTAGATGCTCAGCGTAGCATTTGATTGAGCCGCCGTAGCTTCCACTAGCGTCTCGCCATTGGCCCGCACCTCCGCCCCGCCATGGCCGCCGCCACCGTTGCTAGCACCGACGAGAAGTCCCACCAAGTAGAGCATTGTGTGCGCGAAGTCGAGTAGAACATCTGGTGATGATGTCACCAGCCGGCAAGTTCGCCATCGGCGAGCTTTGGCCGCGCCACCATAGCACAGCGTAGCTGCCCTGTTTTGAGTCGATGACATGTGGGGTCCCCTGACTGACGGGTCCCACCGGTCAGCGACTCTGTAGTTGAAAGCTAGGTCATTTGATTCCAGTTTTTGAATTGTTTTGTGATTTTTATATCTTCAGTTTGGAAGCTTCAAAAATTAGTGCAATAAATTTTGTAGTGTTCCTTAGGAAGTGTAGTATTTAGGAAAAATATATTCTTGACATTTACAGTAGAAATTTTGGGAGATTTAAATAGAGATTTGAAATGTGTTTTTGAATGCATGCAAATTTGTTTATTTTATATCTAGAGTTCCTGTCCTCTAAAAATTATGAAATTTTTGTGGTAAGCTATTCTTGTCATGTATGAACTCTGGTAAAAATTTGAGGATCAGTACATGTGTAGATTTGTAGTTATAGATTTTTCTTTTATAAATAGTGAATCCTTGTATAAATTTTTATAAATTATTTATGAACCCAAAATTCATGAAATTTGTTGGGGGTAATCCTAGTACCATAAGGATGCTAAGAAAAATAGGAAATCTGTTGCTTGACACTTTTCACTAGGGTTTTCTATTTATGCTACTTTAAGCCTTTCTGTCTTGTCATTTTTGTATAGAGTGTTTTATTGAATAAAATGGCATGAAACTTTTACAGTAGTCCTTTGATAGCATTAGTAAGGCACTGTAAATTGTTAAGAATTTTTGATGCACATTTGATATATATTTATTATTTAACCTATGTATCCAAATAAAATAATAAAGGCATATAAAGAAATAGTTTAGGCTTCACCATTATATTTTCTTGGATGTATTTGGTATGCTTAAACTGTTGGTAGACTTTGTGTTGTCAAACTTTGAATGATTACATGAAGTAGAAGTATTGTTACATTGTAATGCGAATTAGAATAGTTTCTGGGCAGATTTTGTAGTTTGATAAGTTGCATGATAGGAATGATGTTTGCTGTAAAAATGGTTAATAACAAAGTTGTAGATAATTTGATAAGCTTTCTAGAAAGTCTAGGATCACTGCATTTGGATTAGTAGAACTCCAGTTATGAGTGAAACAATTAGCTGCTATTTTGTGATATAGTAGATGCATGGTGGAAGTAGTTAAATTGAATAATCGAGAAGAGATATGCACCTACTCAATAAACATGATGCACTTGTTAACATCTACATTCGCAATATCTTATGCTATATTCCTGCATCTAGGATCGGAGGAAGAGATAATGTTGCTGGAATTCGACGAAGCAGAGGAAGGGGACCAGCAGGAGAATCCTCAAGCCACAGCTCCTGAAGGCATGGAGCAGAATCCTGAAGAGCTGCCGGAGTTCCTGACCACCGCCCTACTTCCTTTCTGTGAGGCAAGCCCCGGAGCATTCTAAGTCTCCTAGTATTTTACAAATGATTACTTAAGTACTTATGATTGATGCATTAGGTTATAAGAGTTGAATGGAACCACTTGATGCATATACATTCCTTGTCCAAATATTACATGTTTAACCGGTATTGGTCTAGGATCGAATATATGCTTAGCCATGCTTAGACCGGTAGAAGTCGGGTGATGTCCTATCACCTACGAGATATAGGTGGATACTGGAGCATGGTTGGCTATATTTGCTATCGTGGAATAGAACCATGGGGTAAAAGAAAATCGAGACCGGGCGGGACTGATGATATAGAAGCAACAAGACATGGAGGTCTTGGGTGTGGATCTATCCCTGTCTATGTTGATTAAGGACCATATCGTTGTTGGCGCTTCTGACAAGATTGAACGCATGCCTCCCACTTAGCTAGCCGAATAACTCATTTCGACCACAGAAGCTGAGTAATTCAACTCAGGCCGGGACCCGTTTTGTTGTGCGCTCCTTCCGCGGAACGATCAGACTGAGCCCAAGGGCAGGCTAGGCCTGAACGTCCTAGCATCTGGTGTTCCAGATTGTGCGGCGTAGTATGAACCCACAAAATGTAGACCTGAGTTGTACCAAAGGTGACCTAAGGCTGCCTTCACGCAGTATGCCTAGGTTTGTGTTAGGAATAAATTCCCAGCTGGTTGAAATCGATTTGAATCGCCGTCTCTCCTGGATAGTGAGAAACTTGGCTAGTCACAATATTATAGTAACTGTGTTATGGAACATGATGGTTCGAATGAATATGGAAGTACAATACCTGCTATGGTTACTATTGTATGCTTTTAAATTGATATACCACATGTTTGGCACAGGATAGTTGCTAATCTAGAAATGGATAGTTATAATTAACTTGATAAAGGAATCATAATTGTACCACCAAGTCAATTGCTTTTATGCAAAATGTTGTCAAGCTACGTCCACTTATACAGCCTTGCATAATCCTTGGAGTCATTTTATTTCTAGTTCATGACGGATAAGTCTAGTTGAGTACCTTCTCGTACTCAGGGTTTTATTTCCCATTGTTGCAGATGGCACTGTGTATCATGGTTATTGCAAGAGTTGCTTATATCCCGCTGTGGATGAGGAGTAAGCCTTGGGCAGGCTTCTTTATTAATCCCTATCTTTGCTTTTGTGGACCGTGATCCTACTTGGCATTGTATCAAACTATGTTGGAAACTTTATTTTCAAACTTAATTGCTTCCGCTTTATCTATCAAACTTGGTTTGTAATAACTTTTATTCGTACTCTAATGATGAAATGTATCTGTGAACTTTATGTAATATGGCATGTATGTTGAATCATGTACGATCTTGGTTGTTGTAAATCATTTATCGAGACCCGTCGTGGTACTCGATGGACTACCGGGTTTATATGGGTTCAAGTATGACAGTGCGACCGCTTGCGGGCTGCCATTGTACTTGTACTCTTGTAAATTGGTTGGTTCTACGACAGCTGGTATCAGAGCAAGATTCAACGTTAATTGTCACAAGTGTATTTAAAACAAAAGTTTTGGTTTTCCAAAAACCCTTCTCTAGCAACTAATAGTTATATAATAGGTATTTGAAATCTAAAGTGTGCCAATGATCACTTTCCTTATGCCCAAATTAAGGACTATTAGGTGGCTATTTAAGTATTAACATAGGGGGTTTTAATTCGTCGTCCATACAGCGTGCTATTGTATGGATGCCATTCACTTGAGTGGTAATGTATGGATCAAATGCCTCTACGCCAAGGTAAGATGATGAGTGTATGACTGCAAGATGTGAGCGTGCGGTCGGGGAGAGTTAGCTTTGGTACGGCTATGTATGCATGCTTGCATATGTATATGGTACGTATTTAATTGTGGGTTTAAATTATTGTCGGGTAGCTTGATACGGAAGTATATGTATGGGTATACATATATGGAAGTATTTACAATTACATTCTACATATTTCATTATGGGTTTAGGGCTGAAATGAAATTTTTATGTAGGTACACTAACAACGAAACATGTAGCTCGACTAGTTACGCTATATATGAGAGAATGAATGTATGCCACCATGTCTACCGTTAGAAACAAATTTTTCCTAAGTTTGTGAGGACGTACGGAACGAGCATGCATCATGATAATTACCATTCACATAATTACATTGTTCCTCCCCTTATAAAATTCTTACTCAGTTATGTAACTCTTATCCATTATGGCATTGTCTCACCAAGTGGTACATGTTAATGGTGCAGATGGCATGCACAAAGTCAGACCGCTCGCAAGTCCACCGAAGGTAGAGCTCCCAGCCGTCAGCTTGCTCCATGTACCCATCAATGTCACACTGTTTCTTGGAGAGTTTGGGATGCCTACACTCTTGTGGAGAGTGCTTAACTATGTAGGCTATCCTGATGGAATGGAACCCTGCTACTTCTGGGTGAATGAGCAGTTGGGGGAAGGTCTCTTGGTTACTGTGGAGGCCGTTGTTCGTCCCCGAGGTGACGATTCTGAGTGGATAGGTTGGTGTTATGAGTCAATTAGTAGGACTGCTGAAGAAGCAGCTGGCAGGGTAGCCTTTGGGATCCTAAGGGATATCATGGATCGTTTTCCTTAGGAGCTAGCAGCTGCTTTGGTTGGAGTCTTTCTAAGGGGCAACCCCTCCACTGACTCGTGGTAGCAGGCAAGAGGAAGATCTTTGGAGATTGGTGCAGTAGAAGGGCAGAACAGTGATAACCCTGCCATGAGTGCCATGTTCGCAGTGATGAAGGTGTTAGATGGAGTAGAAGGTAGCCTAAGACATGTGTCTGGTGCTCTTGGTCATGCCCACGAGGACCGACGTCAGCTTTAGAGGGAGCACAATGCCGAGATTGAGAGGCTCAATGTAGAGATGGCTCAGTTAACTCACCAGAGGAATGCAGCCTGGTCCAGAGAAGATGTTCTGAGAGCTCGACAGTTTGAGCTGGAGCAGCAGCTGGCCAATGCGGAAGAATACAATGATAACCTACATGAAGAGGTTCATCAGCTGAATAACCAGCTCCACCCTTATGTTCTGCCTAGAGCCATAGAGATGGATCCAGAGGAGGACGAGGAAGAGGAAGAAGTGGAGCCTGAAGAAGGAGATGATCCTACGTCTGACCTCAATAATGATCATGATGTGGACTAGATCACTTAGTACTTAGTGGAAGGGCTAATGTATCACCTTTATTCATGTAATGGGCCTATAGTTCGAATTTGGCATTAGTAATCCGACTATCATGTAATATCGTTAATCGCACGACTATCGCACGTTTGGTTGAACATTAATGCAATTCTAGTCCTTTGTTGGTGATCACGATTTAAATTTGCATGCGTTATGAGCGCGATAAGTGGTCAAATTGGGGATGCCATGTTGTGAGAATTAATTGTTATGCCTCTATTTTTATTGTGAATTTGAGAATTTTTGCAGTAATTTCAGTTTGGCATGATTATAATTCATCTGCAATCTCTTGACATCAGCCAATAATCGCTTATTGTTGCAACTTCGCAGATGACGCGCACCCGTGCTGGAGCTGGTGGCAGCCAGGATGGCAACCATGATGACTTACCACCACCGCCGCCGCCATCCGCTCAGGAGTTCTTTACCCAGTTCTTGGGGAGCCAAAGGACAATGGAGGAAGCTTTGTGCCTCATCGCGCAAAACATCGCTCGTGGCCACCCACATCAACCAGGGGCCAAGCCAAATCAGCACAGTACATTCAAGGAGTTTCTGGATACGAAGCCTCCAATCTTCAAGGTGGCTGAGGAACCACTGTAGGCTGACGAGTGGCTCAACACCATTGAGTAGAAATTTCAGTCTACTGAGGGTCACAGAGCATCTGAAAGCTGAGTATGCTTCTCATCAGCTGCAAGGACCAGCAGGGATCTAGTGGACACATTTCTTGTCGTCTCTGCCTGCTAATGCGCGAGTGACCTAGGAACAGTTCAAGCTGGCTTTTAGGGGACATCATATTCCCCTAGGCCTGATGCGCATGAAAGCGGCTAAATTTATGAGGCTCACTCAAGGAACAAAGACTCTCACAGAATATATGCACGCATTCAACAACCTGTCCAGATATGCTCCAGGTTTTGTGGATACCGAGGAGAAAAAGATAGAGAGTTTCAAGCGAGGTTTGGGTACTAAACTGATGAAGACTATGGCAAATTCTAGGTGTGCCACATACAATGAGTTTATTAGTGATGCCTTGACCCAAGAAAACCACAACAACATGCATGTCATTGCTAAGGGTCACAAGAGGGCATATGAGGCAGGTGCCTTCGGATCTTCCTAGTCAAAGGCGCCTATCACAGCTAGGCCACAATTCCATCCACCTGCACCCAAGTTTAGGCCTCCACCACCTAAAGCTTAGAATAACAGACCACAGAAACAATTCCATAAGGCGTTCACTATTGCCTTACCAAAAGGGACTGGCAGTCAGGGAAGCTCCACCAGACCTTGGAATAATCAGCCATGTTTCAACTGCAACCAAATGGGTCATTGGGCCAAAGAGTGCCCCCACCCCAAGAAGAATGGCAACCCAAACCAGAACAATCAGAGGCAGGCGAACGCAAGGGCACGTCCGGGATACGTGCATTATACCACTGTTGAGGAAGTGCCCGTTGGAGAAGTTGTCATGGCTGGTATGTTTCTTGTCAATAAGCATCCCGCTGTTGTTTTATTTGATTCGGGAGCTTCTCATTCATTTATGAGTCAAGCATTTGCATCTAGACATGATCAAGAAATAATTAAAGTAAGCAAAGGGGGTTATAACATAAGTTTAGCAGGGGGTACTGTTACTACCAAAAAGATAGTCAAAAATGTACTCATCTCTATACAAGGGAGGGAGTACACAATGGATTTGATAATATTGCCTGGGTTATCGATAAGTGTAATCTTAGGCATGAATTGGATGAAGTATCATGGTGCTCTTATTGACACTAGCACCCGCACTATTATGTTGAGAGAACCCATGGGAGGGAATGCTTTTCTAGTACCACTCTCCCGCAATTTTGAACTCCAACATTTAAGCTTGTGCTATCCAAACCACCACACTTTGTGATATCCTAGTGGTTTGTGAGTTTCTGGATGTATTTCTAGAAGAATTACCAGGTCTACCATCGGATAGGGACGTGGAATTTAAGATTGAGTTAGTGCCAGGTATGGCACCCATATCAAGAAGGCCCTATAGAATGCCACCCAATGAGTTAGTGGAACTTAAGGTTCAATTACAAGATCTATTGGACAAGGGTCTTATCCAACCTAGCTCATCTCCATGGGAATGTCTAGCCTTGTTTGTGAAAAAGAAGGACAAGTCACTGAGAATGTGTGTAGATTATAGACCACTCAATGTGGTGACCATCAAGAACAAATATCCATTGCCTCGCATTGACATCTTGTTCGATCAGCTAGCAAAGGCAAAGGTATTCTCCAAAATTGACTTGAGATTGGGCTACCATCAGATAAAGATTAGACCGGAGGATATACCTAAAACTGCTTTCTCTACTAGGTACGGCTTATATGAGTATTTGGTTATGTCTTTCGGACTAACAAATGCTCCAGCCTACTTCATGTACCTGATGAACTCGGTATTCATGCCCGAGCTCAACAAGTTCGTGGTCGTGTTTATCGATGATATATTTATTTATTCAGAAAATGAGTCAGATCATGAAGAGCATCTAAGGATTGTTTTATCTAGATTGAGGGAGCATAAGCTATATGCAAAGTTTAGCAAATGTGAATTTTGGTTGAGCAAAGTACCTTTCTTAGGTCGCATCTTATCAAGAGATGGAATCTCTATAGACCCATCAAAAGTACAAGAGGTCATGGATTGGAAAGCCCCAACTTCGGTTTATGAAGTTCGGAGTTTTCTAGGGTTAGCAGGATATTATCGTCGTTTCATTCCAGATTTCTCAAAGATAGCTAAGCCTATGACCAGACTACTTTAGAAAGATGAGAAGTACAAATGGACACCAGAATGTGAAGCAGCTTTTCACACCCTCAGAACTTTGTTGACTACAGCACCTGTGCTAGCACAACCAGACATTGAAAAGCCTTTTGATGTATTTTGTGATGCATCGGGAATAGGTTTGGGTTGTGTGCTTATGCAAGAAGGAAGAGTTATTGCATATGCTTCTTGGCAATTGAGAAAGCATGAAGTCAACTACCCTACACATGATTTAGAACATGTAGCAGTTGTTCATGCATTAAAGATATGGAGACATTATTTGTTGGACAATGTATGTCATATATATACTGACCACAAAAGTCTCAAGTATATCTTTACCCAACCAGAGCTGAACATGAGACAACAAAGATGGTTAGAATTGATTAAGGACTACAATTTAGAAGTGCATTACCATCCGGGTAAAGCAAATGTAGTAGCCGATGCACTTAGTCGAAAGTCCCATTGCAACACTATGGAAGCATTATTGGAGGATGGATTCAACTTGTTACATCCTACTGTACTACACAATATCACAATCAGTTGTTCACTTAAGAGCAAAATCATAGAACTACAGCAGACGGATGTAGGAATAAGTCACATCAAGAGAAAAATGCAAGAGCAAGAAACCAAGCATTTCAAATTGGACGAAAGAGGTGTTTTATGGTTTGAGGACCGACTTATGGTACCAAAAGACCATGAGCTAAGGAATCAAATTTTAGATGAAGCTCACTCGTCCAAATTGTCTATCCATCCGGGTAGTAGTAAGATGTATCAAGATTTGAAAAACCATTTTTGGTGGACTAAGATGAAGAAAGAGATTGCAACCTATGTTGCTAGGTGTGATAACTGCAGTAGAGTAAAAGCTGTCCATATGAAATCTATCGGACTACTTCAGCCATTGCCTATTCCAGGATGGAAATGGGAGGAAATCAGCATGGACTTTATCACAGGCCTTCCAATGACGCCACAAGGTCATGATTCAATATGGGTTATTGTTGATCGTCTCACCAAGTCAGCACACTTTATACCTGTGAACACATGGTATATAGTTGGGAAATACGCTGAGATATATGTTTCCCAGATCATGAGACTGCATGGAGTACC
This sequence comes from Miscanthus floridulus, assembly GCF_019320115.1. NCBI lineage: Eukaryota > Viridiplantae > Streptophyta > Magnoliopsida > Poales > Poaceae > Miscanthus > Miscanthus floridulus. Next base: position 53,164,580 of record NC_089583.1, on the reverse strand, counting down.
TAGGACTATAATCTCAGATCGAGGACCATAGTTCATAGCTTGTTTCTAGGAGCACTTACACCAGGCTTTGGGAACCAAGCTAATCAGAAGTTTGGCATACCATCCACAAACTTTAGGACAGACAGAGCGAGTGAACCAAATTCTAGAAGATTTGCTTAGAGCTTGTGTTATATCTTCAAAAGGTTCATGGGAGAAATGGATACCTTTTGCTAAGTTCTCCTATAACAACAGTTATCAAGCGAGTATCAAAATGGCTCCATTTGAAGCATTGTATGGCAGAAAATGTAGAACTCCATTGAATTGGATTGAGCCTAGTGAAAGGAGATACTTTGGTATTGACTTTGTCAATGAAGCCAAAGAGCAAGTACGTATCATCCAACAACATATGAAGGCAGCTCAATCAAGACAAAAGAGTTATGCCGATAGAAGAAGAAGACCACTGACTTTTGAAGTGGGTGACTATGTATACTTGAAAGTATCACCCACGAAAGGTGTAAAGAGATTTGGGATGAAAAAGAAGCTTTCACCAAGATATATAGGGCCATACAAGATTTTGGAATGAAAAGGAAATGTTGCGTATAAGTTACAACTTCCACCAGAGATGAGTGCAATATTTGATGTGTTCCATGTTTCTCAGTTGAAGAAATGTCTTCGAGTACCTGAAGAAGCTATTGCACCCACCAACGTGCAGCTTCAATCGGATTTGACCTATGAAGAAAAGCCAATTCGAGTGTTAGAGGAGATGGAAAGAGTGACACGGAGTAAGATTATTAAGTTTTATAAGGTGGTGTGGAACAATCATAGTGAACAAGATGCTACGTGGGAAAGAGAAGATTATTTACGAGAGGTTTATCCCACCTTTTTCCAAGAATGGTAGGTCTTGCAAATCTCAGGACAAGATTTTTATAAGGGGGAAGGGTTGTAACACCTCAGGTGTTAGCCTTGCATAACTTGACTTGCATAACCTAAGCATGATCATCAAGCATTCATAAACAAGCATTTACAATTGAAACATTTGATTGAAACATCTGCAACGTTTGCTTGTTATCGCATGTTTCTTGAACATATGCAACTTTTTCTCATTATTTCATGACTCCATGTGTCTATGCATATGATCATGAGTGTATACATGTAGATGGTTGATATGAGTCACCAAAATATTTTGGCAATGCCTAGGTTAGCAAATAGGACATTGTTCATGGTCACCTTTCATGAACCAACACTTAAGCTTTCATGTGATTAAACTAAATAGCACTATGAGTGACTACTACATGAAATGATTGAATGACCTTGCAAATTGCTTAAACATGTTTAGAGTATCATTATGAACAACTTTGATATTCATGGTTAGGGGTAAATAGGTCATTAAGCCATGCTTTGATGTGTATCATCATTTAAATGTGACATGTTTGACCAAGTTTGAACTAGGTGTTAGAGACCTTGCATGGAGGAGATCACTAAAGAAAAGTGGTAGTATTTGACATAAGGAACAACTTTTATTTTTGGGTCATTGACTGATTTAGCTTCTAACATGCTTGAATTGGTCTCACAAGAATCAGCAAAAACAACATTTCAACACTAATGCAAATTTTTCTAAGTCTTGTTCACTGATAGACTGACAGGCCTACTTTGGGGGTGATTTTACTCAGTCTCGGTTGTGATTTAGCATGAGTTCACTAAAGGAGATTTGTAGCTGGTACATAGGGCTATGATTGTTGTTAAGATGGTTTACGAGTTGGAGCCATGGATTAGCAACTGCATCACCATGAAAACTCGCTCTCAGACGTCCCATTTAGGTTCTGAACCAACTGAATTAGGACATGGTGGCCGACCGGTGTCAGTGGTCGCGCGTCGCATGGAGCCAGTGGCCGGCCATGCATCACCAGCGCCTCGCCGCGTGTGGCCAGGGCAGGCCAGTGCGCGCCTTCACCTCTCCAGCACCCACCCGCACTCAGCCGCGCCCCCATTTCGCAGTGCTGGCTCTCCTTCGTCGCTCGCAGCGCCCGTAGCAGCAACGCCGCTCACCGCCACCATTGTTGCCAGCCACTAGCTTGTCTGGCTGCTTCTCCATCACCATAATCCCTCCACCATCTCCCTAGCTCCCCATTGCTTCTCCCAGCACCCGCTGATAAAGCTTGGTAAGTCGTCGCGCTGTGCAAAGCCTCGCCGGAGCATCACCACGAGCCTCGTCATCGTGGCCACGTCGCCACCGTCCACCTCTCGCCACGCTAGTTGATGCGCTAGGTTCGTCGTATCCCATAGATGCTCGGTGTAGCATTTGATTGAGCCATCATAGCTTCCACCGGCGTCTCGCCGTCGGCCCGCACCTCCGCCCCACCATGGCCGCCGCCACCGTTGCTAGCACCGACGAGAAGTCCCACCAAGTAGAGCATTGTGTGCGCGAAGTCGAGTAGAACATTTGGTGATGATGTCACCACCGGCAAGTTCGCCGTCGATGAGCTTTGGCCACGCCACCGTAGCATAGCGTAGCTGCCCTATTTTGAGTTGATGACATGTGGGGTCCCCTGACTGACGGGTCCCACTGGTCAGCGACTCTGTAGTTGAAAGCTAGGTCATTTGATTCCAGTTTTTGAATTGTTTTGTGATTTTTATATCTTCAGTTTGGTAGCTTCAAAAATTGTGCAATAAATTTTGTAGTGTTCCTTAGGAAGTGTAGTATTTAGGAAAAATATATTCTTGACATTTACAGTAGAAATTTTGGGAGATTTAAATAGAGATTTGAAATGTGTTTTTGAATGCATGCAAATTTGTTTATTTTATATCTAGAGTTCCTTTGCTCCAAAAATTATGAAATTTTTTTGGTAAGCTATTCTTGTCATGTATGGACTCTGGTAAAAATTTGAGGATCAGTGCATGTGTAGATTGTTAGTTATAGATTTTTCTTTTATAAATAGTGAATCCTTGTATAAATTTTTATAAATTATTTATGAATAAAAAATTCATTAAAGTTGTTGGTAGTAATCCTAGTACCATAAGGATGCTAAGAAAAATAGGAAATCTATTGCTTGACAATTTTCACTAGGGTTTTCTATTTATGCTACTTTAAGCCTTTCTGTCTTGTCATTTTTGTATAGAGTGTTTTATTGAATAAAATGGCATTGGACTTTTACAGTAGTCCTTTGATATCATTAGTAAGGCACTGTAAATTTTTAAGAATTTTTGATGCACATTTGATATATATTTATTATTTAACCTATGTATCCAAATAAAATAATAAAGGCATATAAAGAAATAGTTTAGGCTTCACCATTATATTTTCTTGGATGTATTTGGTATGCTTAAACTGTTGGTAGACTTCGTGTTGTCAAACTTTGAATGATTACATGAAGTAGAAGTATTGTTACATTGTAATGCGAATTAGAATAGTTTCTGGGCAGATTCTGTAGTTTGATAAGTTGCATGATAGGGATGATGTTTGCTGTAAAAATTGTTAATAACAAAGTTGTAGATAATTTGATAAGCTTTCCAGAAAGTCTAGGATCACTGCATTTGGATTAGTAGAACTCTAGTTATGAGTGAAACAAGTAGCTGCTGTTTTGTGATATAGTAGATGCATGGTGGAAGTAGTTAAATTGAATAATCAAGAAGAGATATGCACCTACTCAATAAACAAGATGCACTTGTTAACATCTACATTCGCAATATCTTATGCTATATTCATGCATCTAGGATTGGAGGAAGAGATAATGTTGCTGGAATTCGACGAAGCAGAGGAAGGGGACCAGCAGGAGAATCCTCAAGCCGTAGCTCCCGAAGGCGTGGAGCAGAATCCTGAAGAGCTGCCGGAGTGTCCTGACCGCCGCCCTACTTCCTTTCTGTGAGGCAAGCCCTGGAGCATTCTAAGTCTCCTAATATTTTACAAATTATTACTTAAGTACTTATGATTGATGCATTAGGTTATAAGAGTTGAATGGAACCACTTGATGCATATACATTCCTTGTCTAGATATTACACCTTTAACCGGTTTAGGTCCAGGATTGAATATATGCTTAGCCATGCTTAGACCGGTAGAAGTCGGGTGATGTCCTATTACCTGTGAGATATAGGTGGATACCGGAGCACGGTTGGCTATATTTGCTATCGTGGAACAGAACCATGGGGTAAAAGAAAATCGAGACCGGGCGGGACGATGATAGAGAAGCAACAAGACATGGAGGTCTTGGGTGTGGATCTATCCCCATCTGTGTCGATTAAGGACCATATTGTTGTTGGCACTTCTGACAAGATTGAATGCATGCCTCTCACTTAGCTGGCCGGATAACTCGTTCCGACCGCGAAGCCGAGTAATTCAACTCAGGTCGGGACCCATTTTGTTGTGCGCTCCTTCCAGGGAACGATCAGACTGAGCCCAAGGGTAGGCTAGGCCTGAACGTCCTGGCATCTAGTGTTCCAAATTGTGCGGCACAGTACAGACCCACAAAATGTAGACCTGAGTTGTACCAAAGGTGACCTAAGGCTGCCTTCGCGCGGTATGCCTGGGTTTGTGTTAGGAATAAATTCCCAGCTGGTTGAAATCGATTCGAATCGCCGTCTCTCTCGGATAGTGAGAAACTTGGCTAGTCCCAACATCGTAGTAACTGTGTTATGGAACATGATGGTTCAAATGAATATGGAAGTACAATACCTGCTATGGTTACTATTGTATGCTTTTAAATTGATATACCACATGTTTGGCACAGGATATTTGCTAATCTAGAAATGGATAGTTATAATTAACTTGATAAAGGAATCATAATTGTACCACGAAGTCAATTGCTTTTATGCAAAATGTTGTCAAGCTACGTCCACTTATATAGCCTTGCATAATCCTTGGAGTCATTTTATTTCTGGTTCATGACGGATAAGTCTAGCTGAGTACCTTCTCGTACTCAGGGTTTTATTTCCCATTGTTGCAGATGGCACTGTGTATCATGGTTATTGCAAGAGTTACTTCTATCCCGCCATGGATGAGGAGTAAGCCTTGGGCAGGCTTCTTTATTAATCCCTATCTTTGTTTTTGTGGACCGTGATCCTACTTGGCACTGTATCAAACTATGTTGGAAACTTTATTTTTGAACTTAATTGCTTCCGCTTTATCTATCAAACTCGGTTTGTAATAACTTTTATTCGTACTCTGATGATGAAATGTATCTGTGAACTTTATGTAATGTGGCATGTATGTTGAATCATGTATGATCTTGGTTGTTGTAAATCATTTATCGAGACCCATCATGGTACTCAATGGACTACCGGGTTTATATGGGTTCAAGTATGATAGTGCGACCGCTTGCGGGCTGCCATTGTACTTGTACTCTTATAAATTGGTCAGTTCTATGACAGCTGCTCCTCGGTTATGGAGACTCAACTCACTGTTCATCATCGTAGTAATAAATAATTGGGACTTGAGGATGGTCTGTGAAGGTGTTGGTTATGAAGTTTCATGATCTCATTACAGATCATGTGAGCTTTGTATATGATCTTATGAAGTTTTAAATATTGACATAAAGAATTTTGTTAAAGAGCTTTTACGCAAAAGAACTTTGATTATTGCTAAAGCCATACCTTGAATCCCTGAGCCTGCATTCCTGAGTTCTATCAATTTTTATTTTGGTTAAGTCTTGTTGAGTACTTTTGTACTCAGGGTTCGTTGACCCTTGTTGCAGGTGAGCCTCATGAGCAGGTCTGTTTTGGGCCATGTTGCATGATGGTTGTTCGATCCGATGATGATAAGTAAATTTGTGGCCCTTGGGCAGGGTAATTTAATTGCGTGTTTTGTATTACATTATAATGCCACTCCACTACTATGGTTTGGAATATTAATCAAACTTAGTTTATAAGGTTTGAAACTACTGTTTTGTAAATTAAGTTATTGTAAGACTTCTGCTATATTACTCTGATGTATCTATTTAAATAAATTGTTGTAATACTGCAATGACTCTATAATGGGATCCTGCTCGAAAATCATGGATGATTCGGGGTTCCCCAAGGACACCCGGCTGTCTTCTTAAGTTATCGGGAACATATGCATAGTCGTCAGAGGTTATTGGACAGTAACAAGTGCATGTGGGCCCTATAATTTAGGAGGTTCTGCCATAGCAGCTCGGTGGCAATATCACTGGAATTATCAAATCATCAAAAGGTCCTTTTCTAGTAGCCTTGAGGTGGTATTTATAATACGAGAAGTCTCTTAAGATAGATGTGAACTAAAGAAACCATGTTGAGGAGGTGGAAGGTCAACTGGCTAGAGATTTTATGAGGTGGTTTTCAGTTCCCGCGCGTCTTCTGAACTTCTGTGCAGTCTTCATTATTTTGGTCATAACTCCTTCAGTTTTGCACGGGATCTTTAGCTTCATGCAAACTGTTGAGCTTCGGAGCAGTCTTCACTAAAACTGGTCGGGCGCCATGCTAGATTGACTCAAACATAGCTCTTCTCTCTAAACCATCCTTGATGTATCCTTGTCTTCCTTCTCGAAGAACCTGAGTAATAACAACATGCACGACTTAGGTAGCTTGAAATTACCATCAATGTTTAATTGAAATTCACAAAGTAGCGCCTGCACCTCTTGCTATATCTTTTTGGCGTGGCTATGAGTGATTGGTCCAGTAGGGACTTGGAGTGGTGTATCAGCCGGTGAGGTGGTCGGAGAGGTCACCGAGGTGGTCGGAGAGCTCGCCGAGGTGGTCGGAGAGCTCGCCGAGGTGGTCGAAGAGGTCGCTGAAGTGGTCGACAAGATCGCCGAGGTGGTCGGAGAGGTCACCGAGGTGGTCAGAGAGGTCACCGAGGTGGTCAGAGAGGTCGCCGACGCTAGCGTGGTCACATCATCCTCCCCCTTGAAAAAGAGTTGTCCTCGACTCTTCCAGTCTAAAGAATGGAGATAGGTCGGCCACATTAAAACTGGTACTCACACCATAAGTACTAGGAAGATCAATTTCATAAGCATTGTCATTGATCTTGCATAGCACTTTGAATGGACCATCAGCTCGGGCTTGCAACTTGCTTTTGCGTTGTTCAGGAAATCTGTCCTTGCGTAGATGCACCCAAACCCAGTCTCCTGGTTCAAATAACACCTTCTTTCGACCTTTATTGGTGTGCTTCTCATACATCTTTGTCATCTTTTCAATGTTTATCCGAGCTCCATCATGAAGGTTCTTGACAAACTTGGCTCGCTTGCTTACATCAAAGTTTACATGTTCCTGCATAGGTAAAGGCAAAAGATCTATGGGAGCAGTGGGTTTAAACCCATATACAATTTCAAATGGACAAAACTTAGTGGTTGAGTGTACTGCCCTGTTGTATGCAAACTCGACATGTGGCAAACTTTCTTCCCAAAGTTTCAAGTTCTTTTTGAGGATAGCTCGCAGTAGCATTGATAGAGTATGGTTCACAACTTCAGTTTGTCCATCCGTTTGTGGATGACACATCGTAGAGAACAGCAACCGTGTTCCAAGTTTTCCCCACAAAGTTTTCCAAAAGTAACTAAAAAATTTGGTGTCATGATCAGAAAATAATGGTTTGTGGCACTCCATGTAGTCGTACAATTTCTTTGAAAAACAATTTAGCGATATGTGAAGCATCATCGCTCTTGTGCGTGGGATAAAATGTGCCATTTTGCTAAAATGATCAACCACAACAAAGATGGAATCCCTTCCCCACTTGGTTCGAGGTAAACCAAGAACAAAATCCATGGAGATATCTTCCCAAGGCACAGTAGGGATAGGCAGAGGAGTGTATAATCCATGAGGGTTCACATGAGACTTAGCTTTGTGGCATGATCCACAGCGAAGAACATGTCTCTCCACATCTCTTCTCATCTTTGGCCAAAAGAAGTGGTCGGTAAGGACCTGTTCTGTTTTCTTGGCGCCAAAATGGCCCATGAGTCCTCCTGTGTGGGCTTCCTGCACAAGTAAAATTCAAACAGAGCAATCTGGAATACATAGTTTGTTAGCTCGAAACAAAAACCCATCATGCACATGAAAGTTTTTCCATCCTTTGCCATCTTGACACTTGAAATATGGTTTAGCAAAATATGAATCAGTTGTATATAAACCTTTTATGCTTTCTAATCCAAGAATCTTAGTGTCAAGTTGGGTTAGCAAAGTGTGATGTCGAGACAATGCATCTGCTACAACATTCTCTTTTCCTTTCTTGTACTTGACAATATAGGGAAATGATTCAATGAATTCACACCATTTTGCATATCTTCTATTCAGTTTCAGTTGTCCTTTAAGGTGTTTCAATGATTCATGATCTGAATGTATCACAAATTCTTTAGGAAAAAGGTAATGTTGCCAAGTTTCTAGACTCCGAACAAGAGCATATAATTCTTTATCATAAACTGAATAATTTAGAGTTGGACCACTTAGCTTTTCACTAAAGTATGCAATTGGCCTTTGTCCTTGCATGAGCACACCTCCAATTCCAACTCCACTTGCATCACATTCTATTTCAAATGACTTACCAAAATCTGGGAGTGCAAGGACTAGTGCTGTTGTTAACTTCATCTTCAATTCTTCAAATGCCTTCTGTTGTGCTTCTCCCCACTTGAAAAGCACTTCTTTCTTTGTCAGCTCATTGATTGGTGCAGCAATAGTGTTGAAATCCTTCATGAACTACCAATAGAAACCAGCAAGTCCAAGGAAGCTTCTTACTTGGCTCATGTTCTATGGAGGCGTCCAGTCCCGGACAGCCTTGATCTTTTCTTCATCTACCTCCACTCCTTGTCCTATAACAACAAATCCAAGAAAGACTACCTTGTCAGTGCAAAAGGTGCACTTTTCAAGGTTAGCATACAATTTCTGTTCACGTAGGACAGCAAGCACACATTGGATATGTTCAACATGTTCATCAAGAGACTTGTTGTAAATTAAGATGTCATCAAAGTAAACGACAACAAACTTGCCAATGAAAGCTCTAAGCACATGATTCATCAATCTCATAAATGTACTTGGTGCATTGGTTAACCCGAAAGGCATTACCAACCATTCACACAACCCAAATTTTGTTTTAAAGGCTGTTTTCCATTCATCTCCTTTCATACGAATCTGGTGGTATCCACTTCTTAAATCAATTTTAGTGAAGATGATAGCACCACTAAGTTCATCAAGCATATCATCCAGCCGAGGGATGGGGTGTCTATACCTTATGGTAATGTTATTTATTGCTTGGCAATCCACACACATCCGCCAAGACCCATCTTTCTTAGGAACTAAAAGGATAGGAACAGCACAAGGTGACAGACTTTCTTATACGTACCCTTTTCTCATCAATTCTTCCACTTGTCACTGAATCTCCTTGGTTTCTTCTGGGTTGGTGCGGTAGGCAGCATGGTTTGGGAGTGAAGCACCGGTCACAAGATTAATTTGATGTTTGATTCCTCTCTTAGGTGGTAGTCCTAGTGGCACATCATCTGGAAACACATCTTCATATTCCTGTAACACATCAAAGACAACACTTGGTAAAGTAGAGGGTAAATCATTAGTGATAAGAAAACTGTCCTTGTACAGGAGTACATAGAACATAGCATTGGGTTCACTCAATTCTTTTAAATCCCCTTTCCTAGCCATCATAACTAAACCCTCTTTTCTTGGTGTCTTGGTTCTTTGAGGCTGTGGGGTTTTATTTGGATTTGGAATCTCTCCCTCACTATTTTTGTGGGTCACTCATAGGTGATTCTCGCTCTCTCGCTGTTTTCTTTTTAGATCATCTCTCACAATCTCCTCTGGTGACATGGGAAGCAAAGTGATGCGCTCTCCTTTGTACATGAGAACAATCTTGTTGGCGCGACCACAAATCTGAGCATCTCGGTCATACAACCAAGGTCTTCCTAACAGCAATTGGCATGCTTCCATTGGAACCACATCACACTCCATATGATCATTGTACCGCCCAATGGAGAAGGGAACGGACACAATATTTGTTACACGCAGTGCACCACAATCATTTAACCATTGCATCTTGTTTGGAGAAGGGTGGCGCCGCTGTTTTAGTCCCAATCTTTCAACTAATTCTTGACTTGCAATTTTATTACAGCTGCCATTGTCAACAATGATTTGACACAACTTGTCCTTGATCATGCCCCGGGTGTGAAAAAGATTGTGCCGCTGATTATTCTCTTCTTGGAAGCAGTAACACTAAGCACTTGGCGAGAAATGAAGCAATTGTTGTCTCCATCATCAGGTTGAATTTCATCACCTTTATCTTGCATAATTTCTTCATCATATAGTGGAGCTTCTTCCTCAGGTTCGCTTTCAGATTCCCATTCACCTTGCTCATTTATAATCATGGTCCTTCAACTAGGACATTGAGCAGCAATATGTCCTCGACCTTGGCACTTGTGACAAATAATGCCTCGGGTATGGGAAGAAGAAGCAGCAGCTGATGCAACAGAAGGGGTTGCTATGCTTGCAGCAAGATGTCGCTGTTCTTGCTGAACTGTAGGTGAAGAAGCAGTAGAAACCATGGTCTTTGCAGCACCAATGGATGGAGAAGGCCTAGTAGCAACTCCTTGTGATCTTCCCCCACCAATAAAGGTACCGGACTGCTACCGACGCCATGGAGCTGAAATTGATTGGCTCCCATAAGACCTTCTTCGTCCCTCTTGCTGAATTTTCTCTCGATGCGCAAAGCTTGATCAACAAGGTCTTGCAAATTATGATAGGGAAACATCTCAACAAAACCTGAAATTTCTTCATTGAGACCATTCAAAAATCTTGCCATTTTTTACTCTTCATCTTCTCTAATTCCAGATCTCACCAAGAGTAACTCCATCTCCTTGAAGTAGTCATCAATAGATTTTGATCCTTGTCTCAATGTTTGTAACCTATTGCAGAGGTCACGCTGATAGCTTGATGGCACAAAGCGTCTTCTCATCACTCTCTTCATCTCAGCCCATGTGTTGATGTGATCACGTCCCAACACATGTTGACTTTCTTGAACTTGGTTCCACCATGTGAGAGCGTAACCTGAAAACTCAATAGAAGCAAGGTTGACACACCTCTAATCAGAAAGATTGTGCACTCTAAAAATCTGATCACATTGCTCCTCCCATTCAAGATAAGCATCAGCATTTTCTTTCCTTGAGAATTTTGGAACACTCAACTTTACATGAGCAATGCTATCCAGATCATCTCTATTGCGACGACCATGATGATTTTCCCCTTTAGGACCAGCACCACGGCAATGTTCATGTGGCTGTCCAAAATGCTCATGGTGACCAAAAGGATTTTCATTATCATCAAATCCCACCTCATACTCTTCATGAACCTCATCTTCATCTTCAAATCGTACATGACGTCCATGTGCACGACGGCCACCACACTGATTATCAAAACCAGCAAAGCATTTACAATTGAAACATTTGATTGAAACATCTGCAACGTTTGCTTGTTATCGCATGTTTCTTGAACATATGCAACTTTTTCTCATTATTTCATGACTCCATGTGTCTATGCATATGATCATGAGTGTATACATGTAGATGGTTGATATGAGTCACCAAAATATTTTGGCAATGCCTAGGTTAGCAAATAGGACATTGTTCATGGTCACCTTTCATGAACCAACACTTAAGCTTTCATGTGATTAAACTAAATAGCACTATGAGTGACTACTACATGAAATGATTGAATGACCTTGCAAATTGCTTAAACATGTTTAGAGTATCATTATGAACAACTTTGATATTCATGGTTAGGGGTAAATAGGTCATTAAGCCATGCTTTGATGTGTATCATCATTTAAATGTGACATGTTTGACCAAGTTTGAACTAGGTGTTAGAGACCTTGCATGGAGGAGATCACTAAAGAAAAGTGGTAGTATTTGACATAAGGAACAACTTTTATTTTTGGGTCATTGACTGATTTAGCTTCTAACATGCTTGAATTGGTCTCACAAGAATCAGCAAAAACAACATTTCAACACTTAATGCAAATTTTTCTAAGTCTTGTTCACTGATAGACTGACAGGCCTACTTTGGGGGTGATTTTACTCAGTCTAGGTTGTGATTTAGCATGAGTTCACTGAAGGAGATTTGTAGCTGGTACATAGGGCTATGATTGTTGTTAAGATGGTTTACGAGTTGGAGACATGGATTAGCAACTGCATCACCATGAAAACTCGCTCTCAGACGTCCCATTCAGGTTCTGAACCAACTGAATTAGGACATGGTGGCCGACCGGTGTCAGTGGTCGCGCGTCGCATGGAGCCAGTGGCCGGCCATGCATCACCGGCGCCTCGCCGCGTGTGGCCAGGGCAGGCCAGTGCGTGCCTTCACCTCTCTAGCACCCGCCCGCACTCAGCCACGCCCCCATTTTGCAGTGCTGGCTCTCCTTCGTCGCTCGTAGTGCCCGCAGCAGCAACGCCGCTCGCCGCCACCATTGTTGCCAGCCACTAGCTTGTCTGGCTGCTTCTCCATCACCATAATCCCTCCACCATCTCCCTAGCTCCCCATTGCTTCTCCCAGCACCCGCTGATAAAGCTTGGTAAGTCATCGCGCTGTGCAAAGCCTCGCTGGAGCATCACCACGAGCCCCGTCGTCGTGGCCACGTCGCCACCGTCCACCTCTCGCCACGCTAGTTGATGCGCTAGGTTCGTCGTATCCCATAGATGCTCGGTGTAGTGTTTGATTGAGCCGTCATAGCTTCCACCGGCGTCTCGCCGTCGGCCCGCACCTCCGCCCCACCATGGCCGCCGCCACCGTTGCTAGCACCGACGAGAAGTCCCACCAAGTAGAGCATTGTGTGCACGAAGTCGAGTAGAACATCTGGTGATGATGTCACCGCCGGCAAGTTCGCCGTCGATGAGCTTTGGCCACGCCACCGTAGCATAGCGTAGCTGCCCTATTTTGAGTTGATGACATGTGGGGTCCCCTGACTGACGGGTCCCACTGGTCAGCGACTCTGTAGTTGAAAGCTAGGTCATTTGATTCCAGTTTTTGAATTGTTTTGTGATTTTTATATCTTCAGTTTGGTAGCTTCAAAAATTGTGCAATAAATTTTGTAGTGTTCCTTAGGAAGTGTAGTATTTAGGAAAAATATATTCCTGACATTTACAGTAGAAATTTTGGGAGATTTAAATAGAGATTTGAAATGTGTTTTTGAATGCATGCAAATTTGTTTATTTTATATCTAGAGTTCCTTTGCTCCAAAAATTATGAAATTTTTGTGGTAAGCTATTCTTGTCATGTATGGACTCTGGTAAAAATTTAAGGATTAGTGCATGTGTAGATTGTTAGTTATAGATTTTTCTTTTATAAATAGTGAATCCTTGTATAAATTTTTATAAATTATTTATGAATCAAAAATTCATGAAATTTGTTGGTAGTAATCCTAGTACCATAAGGATGCTAAGAAAAATAGGAAATCTATTGCTTGACAATTTTCACTAGGGTTTTCTATTTATGCTACTTTAAGCCTTTCTGTCTTGTCATTTTTGTATAGAGTGTTTTATTGAATAAAATGGCATTGGACTTTTACAGTAGTCCTTTGATATCATTAGTAAGGCACTGTAAATTTTTAAGAATTTTTGATGCACATTTGATATATATTTATTATTTAACCTATGTATCCAAATAAAATAATAAAGGCATATAAAGAAATAGTTTAGGCTTCACCATTATATTTTCTTGGATGTATTTGGTATGCTTAAACTGTTGGTAGACTTCTTGTTGTCAAACTTTGAATGATTACATGAAGTAGAAGTATTGTTACATTGTAATGCGAATTAGAATAGTTTCCGGGCAGATTCTGTAGTTTGATAAGTTGCATGATAGGGATGATGTTTGCTGTAAAAATTGTTAATAACAAAGTTGTAGATAATTTGATAAGCTTTCCAGAAAGTCTAGGATCACTGCATTTGGATTAGTAGAACTCTAGTTATGAGTGAAACAAGTAGCTATTGTTTTGTGATATAGTAGATGCATGGTGGAAGTAGTTAAATTGAATAATCGAGAAGAGATATGCACCTACTCAATAAACAAGATGCACTTGTTAACATCTACATTCACAATATCTTATGCTATATTCATGCATCTAGGATCGGAGGAAGAGATAATGTTGCTGGAATTCGACGAAGCAGAGGAAGGGGACCTAGCAGGAGAATCCTCAAGCCAGTAGCTCCCGAAGGCGTGGAGCAGAATCCTGAAGAGCTGCCGGAGTGTCCTGACCGCCGCCCTACTTCCTTTCTGTGAGGCAAGCCCTGGAGCATTCTAAGTCTCCTAGTATTTTACAAATTATTACTTAAGTACTTATGATTGATGCATTAGGTTATAAGAGTTGAATGGAACCACTTGATGCATATACATTCCTTATCTAGATATTACACCTTTAACCGGTATAGGTCCAGGATTGAATATATGCTTAGCCATGCTTAGACCGGTAGAAGTCGGGTGATGTCCTATTACCTGTGAGATATAGGTGGATACCGGAGCACGGTTGGCTATATTTGCTATCGTGGAACAGAACCATGGGGTAAAAGAAAATCGAGACCGGGTGGGACGATGATAGAGAAGCAACAAGACATGGAGGTCTTGGGTGTGGATCTATCCCCATCTATGTCGATTAAGGACCGTATTGTTGTTGGCGGTTCTGACAAGATTGAATGCATGCCTCTCACTTAGCTGGCCGGATAACTCGTTCCGACCGCGAAGCCGAGTAATTCAACTCAGGTCGGGACCCATTTTGTTGTGCGCTCCTTCCGAGGAACGATTAGACTGAGCCCAAGGGTAGGCTAGGCCTGAACGTCCTGGCATCTGGTGTTCCAAATTGTGCGGCATAGTATAGACCCACAAAATGTAGACCTGAGTTGTACCAAAGGTGACCTAAGGCTGCCTTCGCGCGGTATGCCTGGGTTTGTGTTAGGAATAAATTCCCAGCTGGTTGAAATCGATTCGAATCGCCGTCTCTCTCGGATAGTGAGAAACTTGGCTAGTCCCAACATCATAGTAACTGTGTTATGGAACATGATGGTTCAAATGAATATGGAAGTACAATACCTGCTATGGTTACTATTGTATGCTTTTAAATTGATATACCACATGTTTGGCACAGGATATTTGCTAATCTAGAAATGGATAGTTATAATTAACTTGATAAAGGAATCATAATTGTACCATGAAGTCAATTGCTTTTATGCAAAATGTTGTCAAGCTACGTCCACTTATATAGCCTTGCATAATCCTTGGAGTCATTTTATTTCTGGTTCATGACAGGATAAGTCTAGCTGAGTACCTTCTCGTACTCAGGGTTTTATTTCCCATTGTTGCAGATGGCACTGTGTATCATGGTTATTGCAAGAGTTACTTCTATCCCGCCATGGATGAGGAGTAAGCCTTGGGCAGGCTTCTTTATTAATCCCTATCTTTGCTTTTGTGGACCGTGATCCTACTTGGCACTATATCAAACTATAGTTGGAAACTTTATTTTTGAACTTAATTGCTTCTGCTTTATCTATCAAACTCGGTTTGTAATAAATTTTATTCATACTCTGATGATGAAATGTATCTGTGAACTTTATGTAATGTGGCATGTATGTTGAATCATGTACGATCTTGGTTGTTGTAAATCATTTATCGAGACCCGTCGTGGTACTCGACGGACTACCGGGTTTATATGGGTTCAAGTATGATAGTGTGACCGCTTGCGGGCTGCCATTGTACTTGTACTCTTATAAATTGGTCGGTTCTATGACAGCTGCTCCTCAGTTATGGAGACTCAACTCACTGTTCATCATCGTAGTAATAAATAATTGGGACTTGAGGATGGTCTGTGAAGGTGTTGGTTATGAAGTTTCATGATCTCATTACGGATCATGTGAGCTTTGTATATGACCTTATGAAGTTTTAAATATTGACATAAAGAATTTTGTTAAAGAGCTTTTACGCAAAAGAACTTTGATTATTGCTAAAGCCATACCTTGAATCCCTGAGCCTGCATTCCTGAGTTCTATCAATTTTTATTTTGGTTAAGTCTTGTTGAGTACTTTTGTACTCAGGGTTCGTTGACCCTTGTTGCAGGTGAGCCTCATGAGCAGGTCTGTTTTGGGCCATGTTGCATGATGGTTGTTCGATCCGATGATGATAAGTAAATTTGTGGCCCTTGGGCAGGGTAATTTAATTGCGTGTTTTGTATTACATTATAATGCCACTCCACTACTATGGTTTGGAATATTAATCAAACTTAGTTTATAAGGTTTGAAACTACTGTTTTGTAAATTAAGTTATTGTAAGACTTCTGCTATATTACTCTGATGTATCTATTTGAATAAATTGTTGTAATACTGCAATGACTCTATAATGGGATCCTACTCGAAAATCGTGGATGATTCGGGGTTCCCCGAGGACACCCGACTGTCTTCTTAAGTTATCGGGAACATATGCATAGTCGTCAGAGGTCATTGGACAGTAACAAGTGCATGTGGGCCCTATAATTTAGGAGGTTCTGCCATAGCAGCTCGGTGGCAATATCACTGGAATTATCAAATCATCAAAAGGTCCTTTTCTAGTAGCCTTGAGGTGGTATTTATAATACGAGAAGTCTCTTAAGATAGATGTGAACTAAAGAAACCATGTTGAGGAGGTGGAAGGTCAACTGGCTAGAGATTTTATGAGGTGGTTTTCAGTTCCCGCTGCGTCTTCTGAACTTCTGTGCAGTCTTCATTATTTTGGTCATAACTCCTTCAGTTTTGCACGGGATCTTTAGCTTCATGCAAACTGTTGAGCTTCGGAGCAGTCTTCACTAAAACTGGTCGGGCGCCATGCTAGATTGACTCAAACAGTAGCTCTTCTCTCTGAACCATCCTTGATGTATCCTTGTCTTCCTTCTCGAAGAACCTGAGTAATAACAACATGCACGACTTAGGTAGCTCGAAATTACCATCAATGTTTAATTGAAATTCACAAAGTAGCGCCTGCACCTCTTGCTATATCTTTTTGGCGTGGCTATGAGTGATTGGTCCAGTAGGGACTTGGAGTGGTGTATCAGCCGGTGAGGTGGTCGGAGAGGTCATCGAGGTGGTCGGAGAGCTCGCCGAGGTGGTCGGAGAGCTCGCCGAGGTGGTCGAAGAGGTCAGCTGAAGTGGTCGACAAGATCGCCGAGGTGGTCGGAGAGGTCAGCCGAGGTGGTCAGAGAGGTCACCGAGGTGGTCAGAGAGGTCGCCGACGCTAGCGTGGTCACATCATCCTCCCCCTTGAAAAAGAGTTGTCCTCGACTCTTCCAGTCCTAAAGAATGGAGATAGGTCGACCACATTAAAACTGGTACTCACACCATAAGTACTAGGAAGATCAATTTCATAAGCATTGTCATTGATCTTGCATAGCACTTTGAATGGACCATCAGCTCGGGCTTGCAACTTGCTTTTGCGTTATTCAGGAAATCTGTCCTTGCGTAGATGCACCCAAACCCAGTCTCCTGGTTCAAATAACACCTTCTTTCGACCTTTATTGGTGTGCTTCTCATACATCTTTGTCATCTTTTCAATGTTTATCCGAGCTCCATCATGAAGGTTCTTGACAAACTCGGCTCGCTTGCTTACATCAAAGTTTACATGTTCCTGCATAGGTAAAGGCAAAAGATCTATGGGAGCAGTGGGTTTAAACCCATATACAATTTCAAATGGACAAAACTTAGTGGTCGAGTGTACTGCCCTGTTGTATGCAAACTCGACATGTGGCAAACTTTCTTCCCAAAGTTTCAAGTTCTTTTTGAGGATAGCTCGCAGTAGCATTGATAGAGTATGGTTCACAACTTCAGTTTGTCCATCCATTTGTGGATGACACATCGTAGAGAATAGCAACCGTGTTCCAAGTTTTCCCCACAAAGTTTTCCAAAAGTAACTAAAAAATTTGGTGTCATGATCAGAAAATAATGGTTTGTGGCACTCCATGTAGTCGTACAATTTCTTTGAAAAACAATTTAGCGATATGTGAAGCATCATCGCTCTTGTGCGTGGGATAAAATGTGCCATTTTGCTAAAATGATCAACCACAACAAAGATGGAATCCCTTCCCCACTTGGTTCGAGGTAAACCAAGAACAAAATCCATGGAGATATCTTCCCAAGGCACAGTAGGGATAGGCAGAGGAGTGTATAATCCATGAGGGTTCACATGAGACTTAGCTTTGTGGCATGATCCACAGCGAAGAACATGTCTCTCCACATCTCTTCTCATCTTTGGCCAAAAGAAGTGGTCGGTAAGGACCTGTTCTGTTTTCTTGGCGCCAAAATGGCCCATGAGTCCTCCTGTGTGGGCTTCCTGCACAAGTAAAATTCAAACAGAGCAATCTGGAATACATAGTTTGTTAGCTCGAAACAAAAACCCATCATGCACATGAAAGTTTTTCCATCCTTTGCCATCTTGACACTTGAAATATGGTTTAGCAAAATATGAATCAGTTGTATATAAACCTTTTATGCTTTCTAATCCAAGAATCTTAGTGTCAAGTTGGGTTAGCAAAGTGTGATGTCGAGACAATGCATCTGCTACAACATTCTCTTTTCCTTTCTTGTACTTGACAATATAGGGAAATGATTCAATGAATTCACACCATTTTGCATATCTTCTATTCAGTTTCAGTTGTCCTTTAAGGTGTTTCAATGATTCATGATCTGAATGTATCACAAATTCTTTAGGAAAAAGGTAATGTTGCCAAGTTTCTAGACTCCGAACAAGAGCATATAATTCTTTATCATAAACTGAATAATTTAGAGTTGGACCACTTAGCTTTTCACTGAAAGTATGCAATTGGCCTTTGTCCTTGCATGAGCACACCTCCAATTCCAACTCCACTTGCATCACATTCTATTTCAAATGACTTACCAAAATCTGGGAGTGCAAGGACTAGGTGCTGTTGTTAACTTCATCTTCAATTCTTCAAATGCCTTCTGTTGTGCTTCTCCCCACTTGAAAAGCACTTCTTTCTTTGTCAGCTCATTGATTGGTGCAGCAATAGTGTTGAAATCCTTCATGAACTACCAATAGAAACCAGCAAGTCCAAGGAAGCTTCTTACTTGGCTCACATTCTAGTGGAGGCATCCAGTCCCGGACAGCCTTGATCTTTTCTTCATCTACCTCCACTCCTTGTCCTATAACAACAAATCCAAGAAAGACTACCTTGTCAGTGCAAAAGGTGCACTTTTCAAGGTTAGCATACAATTTCTGTTCACGTAGGACAGCAAGCACACATTGGATATGTTCAACATGTTCATCAAGAGACTTGTTGTAAATTAAGATGTCATCAAAGTAAACGACAACAAACTTGCCAATGAAAGCTCTAAGCACATGATTCATCAATCTCATAAATGTACTTGGTGCATTGGTTAACCCGAAAGGCATTACCAACCATTCACACAACCCAAATTTTGTTTTAAAGGCTGTTTTCCATTCATCTCCTTTCATACGAATCTGGTGGTATCCACTTCTTAAATCAATTTTAGTGAAGATGATAGCACCACTAAGTTCATCAAGCATATCATCCAGCCGAGGGATGGGGTGTCTATACCTTATGGTAATGTTATTTATTGCTTGGCAATCCACACACATCCACCAAGACCCATCTTTCTTAGGAACTAAAAGGACAGGAATAGCACAAGGTGACAGACTTTCTTATATGTACCCTTTTCTCATCAATTCTTCCACTTGTCACTGAATCTCCTTGGTTTCTTCTGGGTTGGTGCGGTAGGCAGCATGGTTTGGGAGTGAAGCACCGGTCACAAGATTAATTTGATGTTTGATTCCTCTCTTAGGTGGTAGTCCTAGTGGCACATCATCTGGAAACACATCTTCATATTCCTGTAACACATCAAAGACAACACTTGGTAAAGTAGAGGGTAAATCATTAGTGATAAGAAAACTATCCTTGTACAGGAGTACATAGAACATAGCATTGGGTTCACTTAATTCTTTTAAATCCCCTTTCCTAGCCATCATAACTAAACCCTCTTTTCTCGGTGTCTTGGTTCTTTGAGGCTATGGGGTTTTATTTGGATTTGGAATCTCTCCCTCACTATTTTTGTGGGTCACTCATAGGTGATTCTCGCTCTCTCGCTGTTTTCTTTTTAGATCATCTCTCACAATCTCCTCTGGTGACATGGGAAGCAAAGTGATGCGCTCTCCTTTGTACATGAGAACAATCTTGTTGGCGCGACCACAAATCTGAGCATCTCGGTCATACAACCAAGGTCTTCCTAACAGCAATTGGCATGCTTCCATTGGAACCACATCACACTCCACTATGATCATTGTACCACCCAATGGAGAAGGGAACGGACACAATATTTGTTACACGTAGTGCACCACAATCATTTAACCATTGCATCTTGTTTGGAGAAGGGTGGCGCCGCTGTTTTAGTCCCAATCTTTCAACTAATTCTCGACTTGCAATTTTATTACAGCTGCCATTGTCAACAATGATTTGACACAACTTGTCCTTGATCATGCCCCGGGTGTGAAAAAGATTGTGCCGCTGATTATTCTCTTCTTGGAAGCAGTAACACTAAGCACTTGGTGAGAAATGAAGCAATTGTTGTCTCCATCATCAGGTTGAATTTCATCACCTTTATCTTGCATAATTTCTTCATCATATAGTGGAGCTTCTTCCTCAGGTTCGCTTTCAGATTCCCATTCACCTTGCTCATTTATAATCATGGTCCTTCAACTAGGACATTGAGCAGCAATATGTCCTCGACCTTGGCACTTGTGACAAATAATGCCTCGGGTATGGGAAGAAGAAGCAGCAGCTGATGCAACAGAAGGGGTTGCTATGCTTGCAGCAAGACATCGCTGTTCTTGCTGAACTGTAGGTGAAGAAGCAGTAGAAACCATGGTCTTTGCAACACCAATGGATGGAGAAGGCCTAGTAGCAACTCCTTGTGATCTTCCCCCACCAATAAAGGTACCGGACTGCTACCGACGCCATGGAGCTGAAATTAATTGGCTCCCATAAGACCTTCTTCGTCCCTCTTGCTGAATTTTTCTCTTGATGCGCAAAGCTTGATCAACAAGGTCTTGCAAATTATGATAGGGAAACATCTCAACAAAACCTGAAATTTCTTCATTCAGACCATTCAAAAATCTTGCCATTTTTTACTCTTCATCTTCTCTAATTCCAGATCTCACCAAGAGTAACTCCATCTCCTTGAAGTAGTCATCAATAGATTTTGATCCTTGTCTCAATGTTTGTAACCTATTGCAGAGGTCACGCTGATAGCTTGATGGCACAAAGCGTCTTCTCATCACTCTCTTCATCTCAGCCCATGTGTTGATGTGATCACGTCCCAACACATGTTGACTTTCTTGAACTTGGTTCCACCATGTGAGAGCATAACCTGAAAACTCAATAGAAGCAAGGTTGACACACCTCTAATCAGAAAGATTGTGCACTCTAAAAATCTGAATCACATTGCTCCTCCCATTCAAGATAAGCATCAGCATTTTCTTTCCTTGAGAATTTTGGAACACTCAACTTTACACTGAGCAATGCTATCCAGATCATCTCTATTGCGACGACCATGATGATTTTCCCCTTTAGGACCAGCACCACGATGCATGTTCATGTGGCTATCCAAAATGCTCATGGTGACCAAAAGGATTTTCATTATCATCAAATCCCACCTCATACTCATCATGAACCTCATCTTCATCTTCAAATCGTACATGACGTCCATGTGCACGACTGGCCACCACACTGATTATCAAAACCAGCACGGCGACCACCACCATGTCCTCCATGGCCATCGCCGAAGCGATCAAATCCATGGCCAAAACCTAGAATTCTCATCACTTGACTCCTCCTGGTGATTTTCTTCATGACGATGATGTGGTCCTCAGCCTCCCTCCGTGGGAAGACGAGCGTCAAGCATCCTCTCCATCGCCTCCACTAGAGAGTTTGCCATGTGGCGCACCTCAGCCCGTGTGATAGGGGGCTCCCCATCTCCATGGTTTCCTCCATGAATACTCGAATTGGATCCTGCCATGTTAGACTAGTTGCAAGAAAAAGTGGAATAGGTAAATTTGTGAAAACACTCGATCTCACCTTTTACCTACCCAAGTTCCTTCCTGATCTCAAGGACCATGACAGTGCTGGTGTGGTAGCTTCAATGGAGGTGGTAGAGAGGTCATAAGGATTACGAATCGAACGTCCCGATTTAGGTTTTTGGTGGAGCTATAGGTGGCTAACAAGGAGGGCTACAGTACGGCCAACCGAGTGGTTTGATGTGCTCAAAGATACGACGTTGCTTGCTAACAAGATCACCACCAACTTAAATATGTAATCTGAAATTTTTAGCAATACACCGCAACACAGATCCTTCAAATTCTTTTCACTTCTCTCCCTTTTTTTGAAACTAATCTTTCTTTCTTCCTTTTTTGATCTATTTTTTATAACATCGACAGTGAAAATGAACGAAACAACTCAAATTATATATAAACTGATGGTGACTCGCAACTCGATGAACACAAAACACAATGTAACAGTACCATGAAATGGTTATAGGTTTTTTTTTGTGTGGCTTTGGACTATAGGATATGATAAAAACACAAATATATGAAGTAGATTAAACAAGGATAACGATGTGGATGACGGCAAGACCTATCGTGTCATTCTGAAGCTTTGATACCAGATGATAGGTACTGAACTATTTTAGTATGGGAGTTGGCCCAATCTTCACGTCAGTAGGTCATGATCAAGATAACTTGCAACAAGGCAGTGGAAATAAAAGGGTAACTTGCTGAAGAATAGTGGAGTAACTAGCTTTATACCTGGCCAAGGTTGGATGCGACCAGGCGAATGGGAAGAGAGACACCAAAACCACGAAGACTTTGACTTGATCTCTAAACGACCAGCAGAACCACAACCAGAGCTAATCCACACAAGGTAGGGCAGCCGTACTAGAACCCGCAAAGCATGAACTAGTGGATCCCAGAGGAATCTCTTCACAAGTCCAGGAAGAACAAGGAAAAACAAGGGTTTGAGTAAACACTCGACAACTCGGCTGCAATATCACTGGAATTATCAAATCATCAAAATGTCCTTTTCTAGTAGCCTCGAGGTGGTATTTATACTATGAGAAGTCTCTTAAGATAGATGTGAACTGAAGAAACCATGTTGAGGAGGTGGAAGGTCAACTAGCTAGAGCTTTTATGAGGTGGTCTTCAGTTCCTACACGTCTTCTGGACTTCTGTGCAGTCTTCATTATTTTGGTCATAACTCCTTCAGTTTTGCACGGGACCTTTAGCTTTATGCAAACTATTGAGCTTCGGAGCAGTCTTCACTAAAACTGGTCGGACGCCACGCTGGATTGACTCGAACGTAGCTCTTGTCTCTGAACCATCCTTGATGTATCCTTGTCTTCCTTATCGGATAACCTGAGTAATAACAACATGCACGACTTAGGTAGCTCGAAATTATCACCGATGTTTAATTGAAATTCACAAAGTAGCGTGTGCACCTCTTGTTGTATCTTTTTGGCGTGGCTATGAGTGATTGGTCCAATAGGGACTTGGAGTGGTGTATCAGCCGGTGAGGTGGTCGGAGAGGTCACCGAGGTGGTCGGAGAGCTCACCGAGGTGGTCGGAGAGCTCGCCGAAAGTGGTCGGAGAGGTCGGCGAGGTGGTCGGCGAGATCGCCGAGGTGGTCGGAGAGGTCACCGAGGTGGTCGGAGAGATCACCGAGGTGGTCAGAGAGGTCACCGAGGTGGTTGGAGAGGTTGCCAACGCTGGCGTGGTCACATCACCAACTTAGTTAGAAGTTCTGCTTATCATCCACAAACCTCCGAACAGACGAAGCGAGTGAATCAAATATTGGAAGAAATGTTAAGAGCTTGTGTCATATCATCCAAAGGTTCATGGGATAAGTGGTTACCCTTGGCTCAATTTTCCTATAATAATAATTATCAAGAAAGTATCAAGATGGCCCCATTCGAAGCATTGTACGGTCGCAAGTGTAGAACTCCTTTGAACTGGGTTGAATCTGGAGACAGGAGATACTATGGCATTGATTTCATTGAAGAGGCTGAACAACAAGTCCATACTATCCAAAAACATATGGAAGCCGCTCAAGCTAGGTAGAAAAGCTACGCGGATAAAAGAAGAAAGAACATTGAGTTTGAAGTGGGTGATCACGTTTATCTAAAAGTATCACTGATGAAAGGTGTGCAATGATTCGGAGTAAAGAGAAAGCTTGCACCTAGGTATGTAGGCCCATATCCGATCATAGAGAAGAGTGGGAATGTAGCTTACAAGATAGAGTTACCTTACGAGATGAGAGCTATCTTCAATGTTTTTCATGTCTCTCAATTGATGAAATGTCTCCGTGTTCCCGAAGAAAGAGTTTCACATAGAAATATCCAGTTGAAATCAGATCTATCCTATGAAGAAAGACCAGTACGGGTTATTGATACAAGAGAGAGAGTAACCCAAAACCATGTGGTCAAGTTTTACAAGGTTATGTGGAGTAACCAGGGTAGTGAGTGTGATGCAATGTGGGAATGGGAAGATTATTTGAAGGATGTATACCCTACCTTTTATTCAAAATGGTACGCTTTTCAAATCTCGGGGTGAGATTTTTTATAAGGGGGGAGGGCTGTAACACCTTAGTGTTATGGTTGCACTAAAACACTTGCATCACATGAGCATGTGCATCATCATCTCATTCATAAGCATCGTACCATGATGAATGTTATCATTTCATGTGTGTTTCTATTTGAACTGCTTGGTTTGATGCTAGCAATTGTGTGTGCTCATGTGTGGTCTATGCAAAAGTGTGTCAAATGTCCTCTTAAACAACTTAGCTACACTTAGAATGTCATTAGGAACAATGTTCATGTTGCCCATATTGCCTAATTACAATTCCAAGTAATAGTTTGACTTGTGTTGAACCCTGGAGCTCTGTTGTTTGACTGTTTAAAAAGTATAGCTTAAATTGTTTGCATGGCTGAGCAACCTAAATCAAAGTTGTAGCAAATTATATATGGAACAAACTTTGTTTAGAGGCCAAGTCAAAATGTGTGGAATAGTCTCAAACATGGCCCACAAGTTAGTTTTGGGTACTGATTCTACACTTAAAACTTTTCTAAGTTGAAGTTGCTTTTACAGTTTGTTGGAGCTAACTTTGGATTGATGTAACTCATGATTCGTTGTGAATTAGCTGAAGGTTTCTATAGAACAATTGTAGACCTATCATAGCTCTGCAACTTTGATTCAAGGAGATGTTGCTAACTCGCCACCAATTTGGAGTTTGGAGGGGATGAAAATGCATCATCAGGTGGGTGATCACGGGCCTGATGGCTGTCTCCGTCAAGCCGAGTGGCCGACCGCCATCTGGCCGAGCGCTCCAAGTGGAGGCCGTATGCTGGCATTGCCCCCACAGGTCAGGTCGTCGCTGCCACGAGGATGCCATGCGCCCAATAGCTCGCCTACTTGCTTCGCTGTGTCCGTCTCGCCTCACCAGAGCATGCAGAAGCCGAGCGCCACGCTATCTGCCATTGCCACCGAGAGCGTCGCCGTCGCCGATTCCCTTCGCCACCGCGTCACTGCCGCCTTCAGCTAGCCATGAGCGTCGCCTTGCTTCGCGCCACCGTATCCACCCACTCGTAGCGCTGGGCAAGCCTAGGTGAGGACCATTTGCCGTTTCTGCCGCCGCCCTGGCCGAAGCTCATCTGTGTTGGAGCTCACCGTGGCTGGCTATCGCCGGAGCTCTCTCACCCCTTTTCTTCCTTCCCATAGCTTCCCCGCGTGCCCATGAAGCTTGTACCGAGCTTAGCCGCCCTTATGGCTAGACTTCGCCGGAGTGCCGACGGGTCCTTGTCGCCATCCGCCATTGTCATCGCCATCCTAGCTAGAGCGTGGTAGCGGTTGTGGAAAGGGCATAGATAGGTGCGACTCGTCGTGAGGAACATGTCGATGCCCTTGATTTCGCCGGAGTAGTTGCCGTCGGTGAGCTCCATCGATCCACGTTACTGGAGAGCCGCCTCCTCTATTTTCCTTTCCCTTACATGCAGGCCCGGTTGACTGACGAACCCCGCGTGTCAGTGGCTTAAGGACAGAAAGCTAGCTCATTTGTTCCTATTTTGAATGCAATTTGTAAAATTCATATCTTGAGTTTGGTAGATCTAAATTGGGTGGTTCCAATTTTGTTAGGATCCTGGCGAAGTGTAGTATTTAGGAAAAATATAACATGAACACTTGTAGTGGAATTTTTGGAAGATTTAAATTGAAACTTGAAATGTGTTTTTAAATGAATGCAAACTTGTTTAATTTATATCTTGAGTTCCTTTGCTTCAAAAATTATGAAATTTTGTGGGTGAGCTCTTCTTGATGAGTAGAAGCTCTGATAAAAATTTGAGAGTCAGTTCACGTATGGTTTTTGATTTATAGATTTTCCTTTTTATCATTGGATGATCTTTGTGTGAATTTTAGTAATTTATCTATGAATCCAATGACCATGAAATTTATTGGAGGATGTCCTAGTACCTTAAATATGCTAGGAAAAAATATAAAATCTGTTGCTTGACACTTTTCACTAGGGTTTCCTATTTATGTCATTTTAAGCCTTTATGCCTTGTCATTTTTGTGTAGGAGGTTATACTTGTTCAAATGATGTGAAATTTATGTAGTCGCCTATTGGAGACATTTATAAGCTACTGTAATTTTTGTGGAATTTTCTATACACTTTGGACATATATTTATTATTTAACCTAAGTATCTAAATAAATTAATAAAGGCATGAAAACAATTTATTTAGGAATGGACACTATGTTTTCTGGTGTTCTTTCAACATGTATGATAAGTTAGTAAAGTTGGTTTTGTCCATTTGTAGGTTTACAATGTCAGTTAATAATTATTTTCTTGCATTATGTCTTTCTAGACAGTTCTGGGAACTTTGCAAAGTTCACCATGATAATTGGGTTGCTGGGAAAGTGGTGAATACAAAAGTTGTAGATAACTTATGTATCTATCTCCTGTTGAAATTTGGTGGCATTTGGCCTAGTAGTTTAGGAGTTACAGTCGTTCAAAGTTGGATCACAGTTTTGTTTGCTCTCTGTCTTGTTTAGACCTGATTCGGTGTTTATGTAAATTCGACCTGCTAACCTTAGGAATCATACTGAGGTGATTAATAATGAATTGTAGAAAATTTTATAAGCTTTCCAGATTGTCTTGTTGCATGTCTTTTGGATTAGTACAACTCTAGTTATGGATAAAACTAGTTACTGCTGTTTGCAGCCTTGACTCTGTGATTTCAGTGAATAGCTTGTTTGTTTGATATGAGTTGGTATGATGAGTTAGATGCTAGGCTAGCTAAAATAACTTGTTAGTTGCAGGTGCTAGACCTCATACTGAAGATGAACAACTTTATCTTAGGTTGTTAGATCTTGGTGAGTGTGTAGTTCTTGTGTTCTAAAAGAGATATGCACATACTCAGTAAAATGGATGTTAATCTTGTATCATCATGTCTTTCATGCGTCCATCTATACATGGATGTACATTTCATCATCATCTTCCATCTCTTGTGCATGCATGATTCTTATACTATGCATATGCATGCAATAGGTGTTCCGGAGGGAGTCACGCTTTTGAAATTTGAGCAAGTACTTCTAGAGGAGCAGCAGCAAGCTCAGGAGCAGGAGGTGCAGACACCCGAAAAAGGAGCCGACGAAGAAGTTCTTGAGTGTCCCGATCACCAACCTTCATCTTTTCTGAAAGGCAAGCCCCGGAGCATTCTAAGTCTCCTATGTTTTGAAAATGGTTACTTTGAGTATCTTTATTATTGATGCATTAAGTGATAGGAATTGGATGCCAACACTTGTTGCATATATATCTATTCCTTGTCCAGTAAACGTACCCTAAATCCTATTTAGGTCTAGGAGCGAATCAAAGTTTAGCCTTGCTTAGACCGGTAAAAGTCAGGTGATTTCTTGTCACCTGCAAGTTAGGATGATGTCTGGTCACGGTTGGCTATATTTGCTATCGTGGAAAATAACCATGTGTTAATAATAAATTGTGACTGGGCGTGAAGTCGATAGAGAAGCAACAAGGCAAGGAGGTCTTGGGTGTGGATCCATCCCCGCCTATGTCGGTTAAGGACCGATTCGTTGTACGTCCTCATGTCATGTTGAACGCATGCCTATCACTTAGTTGGCCGGATAACTCGTTCCGACTGTGAAGCCGAGTAGCTCAACTCAGGCCGGAAGACCGCGAAGTGAAAGTGCGCACCCTAGCGGTAGTAAGGATGTGCGGGGAGCTATTGGCGTAAGTCCTAGGTGAGATTGACCACCTGGCAAAGTGGACACCCTGATGATGCGGCGCTGCTTGGAGCCATGATTCCTGAATTGTACCAAAGGTGACCTAAGGCTACCTTCGCATGGTATGCCTGGGTTTGTGTTAGGAATACCCCTCCAGCTAGATAGGAATCGATTCGAATTGCCGTCTCTCCCGGATAGTGAGAACTTGACTGAGCAGCAGCAATGTAGATGCACTTAATGGAACTTGATGGTTAAATCGATGATGATGATGATACAACATTATACCGGATATGGTTACTAATGTTTGGAGTTAATCAACTGCTTGCTCTAGTACATGTGCTAATCTAGTTGACAGGTTAATTTGGATAACTTGCTGCTTACTAATAATTTAAATTATGCTCTCATATCACTAAAGCTTTTATGCAAAATGGTTTTCAAGCAAGATCCAATGATAAAGTCTTGCATGCTCCTTGGTTTCATTTATTTCTGGTTTACGATGGGTAAGTCTAGCTGAGTACATTCTCATACTCAGGGAATATTCCCCCTTGTTGTAGATGACGTGCTCTATAACGACTACTGCAAGTATTGTCTCCACCCTACGGGGGATGAAGACTAGATCATGGGCATGATCATCTATGTTATCTTATCTTACTGCTTTTGCTAGATATGACTATGGAACTAGCTTGTATTTGAACTAAGTGTGTGTGATGGTCTCAAACTACTTTGCCTCTGCTATTTGTGAACTCGTTCTGTAATAACTATGTGAACTCTGATGTATGAGGTACTTGTGAACTACTTGGGAAATGGATGTAACATGTGGCTTGCTATGTTGAATTACTATGATCTTGGTTGTATGCAAGTTGGTTTGAAATCCTTCATGATTTTAGTTGACTACCGGGTTTATATGGGTTCAAGTATGACGGTTTGATCACTCCGGTGATTGCTTTCGTACTTGTGCTCTTACAAATTGGTCGGCTCTGTTACAGCTGGCATCAGAGCTAGATTCAACATTAAACATGTCATATGTGTATTTAAAACAAAGGTTTTTGTTTGCAAAAATCAGTTTTGACAACTTATAGCTACTTATATATGGGTGTGTTCAAATCTAAAATTTTACTAAAGTGTGCCAGTGGTCATATCCTCTATGCCCAAATAAGGACTTCCAGGTGGCTTATTTAAGTAATGACTTTGGGGGGTAATTGCTTGCATTCTATTTCGTCGTCCATATGGCATGCTATTGTATGGATGCCATCCGCTTGGGTGGTGATGTATGGATCAATTGCCTCTACGCCCAGGTAAAGTGAGTTGTGAGAGCATGACCATCCAACTTTTGGTCTAGGGGAGAGTTAGTTGTGGTTACCAGAATGTTTACATGTTGCACACATGTACATATGAAGGTACTTAATTGTGGGTGTATCTATCGGGTAGCTTTGGATACCAAAGTATATATATCCGGGGATGTATATATGGAGAGTATCTTAGTTTACTGCTTTCATTGTGTGCTTATTTCTCTTTTGTTGGGATGGGCTGCAATGAATTTGTCTGCAGGTACACTAACAACGCAATGTGTAGCTTGACTAGATACGTATATGAGAGAACGTATGTATACCACCGTCTATGTCGATAGAATTTTAAAATTTTCTTAAGATTCGTGAGGACGTACAAAACGTGCATGCATCATGTTCACTCATGCCATTACATTTTTACATCGCTCCCTCCCTTATCTTTAATTATTCCGTTATAGATTTCTCATCCTGTAAGATAATCCTCTCACACCCAAGTTGCAATGTTACTACAGATGGCCGCACCAGCACTACCACCTAGGAGCGACACATTCCTGCACGTGTTTGGCACTCCATCCCTGCTGTGGAGAGTGCTACATTTTGTGGGATATGCGGAGCCACCTCATTATATTTGGAAACAAGGGGAGGCTGAAGGTAGGATGTTGTGGTATGACATGGAGGTGGTTGTCCCGCCTCATGCAAACTGACCCAGTGGCTTGGTTGGAGTGTCGAAGCCGATGGACAAACCCCTTGGGAAGGGGCATAGATGGAAGCTTTGGAAGTTCTACTAGATATTTGTCAGGAGTTTGGTGATGAGTTGATCAACGGACCAGCTGAGTCCATTCCTCGAGTAGCTCTGTCTTAGGTAGAATTGCTGAATTTTGAGGATGATCCTTTGGTAATGACTGAGGTAGAAAGGGCACAGAGCTCAGGACCTACCATGAGTGCTATGATGGCTGTTCTGAAGCTGTTTCAGGATCGCTAGGGCACTTATGTCGGTGCCTTAACAGCCCTTCGGTAGGCACTAAAGGAATAGCTCATGTGGAACAAGCATGCATGTAAGAATGGTAAGGAGCTTAGGATAGCTCAAAATGATATCGGTGGTCTTATGAGCGCTTTGGAAAACCATAGGCAGCAGTTCATAAGTGTTGTCAGGGAAAGAGATGTTAACCAAGATCAGATCATGTAGTTAACTCGTGAGCGAGATGACGCACTTCGTCTAGCTCAAATCAGGGACAATGCTAGGATCATGATAGGAATTTGAGCGGACATCCGAGAGAATGAACTCCTCTACCAAATTGAACAACTATAGATTGATGTTCAGCACCTCAACAATCAGCTCAATCCAATTCCTCATCCTATTCCTGTGTACCCCATGGTGGGAGGACCACAGGTGATCTTCATTGATGATGATGGCATGGGATTAGATGCCAATGTCATCGTAGTACCAGAAGCTGAAGAAGATGAAGAAGAGGAGGAACTCGACCCTGTTGAGGATGAAGACGGTGAAGGAGTGATCTATGCTGACACTGATGAAGATGTGTAGTTTAGTTGTAGCACTAAGCTAGATGCACTAGAGCCTATCTTTTGTTTTCTTTTGGAAGAACTCGTAACTTAATTTCAGTTAGAGACTTGGATGTAATCTCTAGAACTTGCATGTTGGCTCCATATGGATATGAGCTTTAAATAAAAGTCTAGCTTTGATGTTGGCAAAAATTTGAAATGTAAGCATATGCATCACGAGAATGTGTGGAGTAAAGTTATTGGTGATGTTATGTGGATGAATTATTGTGCCTCTGTTTATTGCATGAAATTAATCTCTCCAATAAGTTCTGAAACGACCTGATTTTCGCGAAGGGAAATCCACAGAGTCGAAGTGTATTATGACCATTGTAGATTATATTACCCAAATTCCAGTTGAATACCACATCTATACAACTGATAATATTAGAGTACATAAAGTGCGAAATTACATAAATTATTACATCGCCGCATTGGCGGAATCAAAAGTAGCATTCATTCAGAACAGCTTGAAGATAAGATCACCAAACTCGAGCGTAGAAACGAAACCCCTCAACCTGTCAAACTCCTTAGAGCTATAATCCTCAGCAGAACCTGTGTGCCAAAATTTATTAGTATGATTTGTACTGGCCACTCCCACCCTATGAGCATTGCTTTGTGCAAATTGGATGCAAGTTGGATATAATCAAAAGGAACCTATAAGGCTGGGGTTTCCTATGTATTAGCATATCAAGAGTTTGATAATAGTTGGTCAAGTTTTAACACCATTCCCACACCCATTCCACCCCACTTCCGTCCAGAGCTAGGTTTCGATCCTAGGATCGATATACCACCATCTCCACACCACCATACCATCGCTCAGTCGATAGGCCAACTCCCTCTCGACACTGTCTCAAGGCACGTAGCCCCTGGCTACGACCAACACTCTCTCATGGGGGAAGAAGAGAAGGACTCATCTCACTATCTAGTTTAAGCAAACCCAGGAAAGGTCAGGAAAGGTCCATAGCCGATAAGTCAGCACATGTATCAATCGATCAACCATACACTCTATAGAGGTTTTACATAACCACAAGATCTGCCTTCTTCACTGTCCGTTATCAACTAGGCTTGATTCTGGCCGCTTGCTAGCCTAGGATAATGCCAGTCTACCATTCAGCCCTGGTACACCCCAAGTCTAGTCTGGGGTGGCTAAAACTGTGAGTCATGAGCTGGGTCCACAAGGTCTCCATGAAGTCTCAGAAGGGTGTGGGGGAATCCTCCATGCCCTGTACCTCCTTACACTATCCGCTATCAACCTAGTAGTAGTGGCAATATCCTACCAAGTCAGTCTAGGCTATCCCGCACCATATAGGGTGAGTGGTATGTAAGGCTTTCCTAGTGAATCTGAGTACTAGTAAGTCCTTAGGGATGACCAAGTTAGAATGTCTTCATTAGGGTTTCCATTTACCGTGCCACCACAGCACCTCCACCCTAGGCTCCTCCCATCACTAGGTTCACACCTAGGACCACCTCATATACCATTTACCCACCATAGGTATCCATTTCTAGGGGTGCCCAGGTAGCACCCCTTGGCAAGACTTGCCCCTAGGATCATTGTATACTCCAACTTGGTCGACACAACCCTCACCCTCCACACACCCAAGTCACACACGCAACACTCTCCCCATAGTCTAGATAACCCCGGTTTCCACCATGCATTAATGTAGTATAAGCGTAGTAGAAGTATAAACAATGAAATATAGCAGTAAGCGTGTGTCTAGCCTAATAGTAGGGTATGTAGGGGTAAGGTTGCATCAAGGTAAAGGCCATCAAATAAGCATACTACCATGCAAGTCCTATCATAGTATGATTATAACAGTAAAGTAAAGCAATAGCAGTTCTATATTAGCCATACGTAATAGGTGCTACGAGATTGGGTGGGATGTGGCACCTTTAGTGAAGTCGTCTCTGTACTCCTCATGGTACTCTCGGTCCTTGTCTGTCTGGTTCTCCTCTGAGTCTGCAAACGATCGCATTATCGTCACAGTTAGCGACGTCTATAGAATAGCATAAAGAGCAATGAAAATTCAAAAGAACCAAATGCACTCAAACATGGGTTCATTGCGTAGAGCTCGATTTTAGATGAATTTTGGTCCTACGTCTTGTATTTTTCTGAGTTCGTATGAATTAGTTATGAATTTCCGACTGTTTTAATCATTTCTAAAAATGGGAAAAGGCTGAATTAATCCTGGGCTAACACGTGTCACACTATGACTGGTCCACTGTGGCATGCTGACGCCTAGCTGTGACATTAGCATGACATCATCATCTCAGCTCCTGAACTGACAAGTGGGGTCCTGCTGATGTCATTTTGATGTTAGCATGACAGTCATCAATGTCACTAGTTCCGATAGGTGGGACCGGGAGCTCTTGGGTTACTGACATGTGGGTTCAGTCAAAGTCAACAGTCAAGTCAACAGGTGAGTCAATGGTTAATGGATCATAGTCACTGATAGGTGGGGCCAGAGCTGCTGTCGTCAGCAGCTAACGTCACCGTGACATCATCATGACGTGACCTCGGCTGTGTTGTTACTAACAAGTGGGACCCACATGACGTTGTCATGATGTCAGCATGACGTCACCTACTAACAAGTGGGTCCAGAGTCTCTGTGTCGCTAACATGTGGGTCCAGTCAATCGGTCAATGTTGACCGGTCAACAGTCAACACAGACCAGGTCCAAACTAGGTCGGTTGGGCCTAGATATGGGCTGGGCTTTGGCCCACCACGTGGCATACTAGTGGCATTTCCACGTCATAAGCCAAGGGCCTCCACTAGGCTTTGGTCCACTAGATCAGCCCACACCGCATGGCTCATGGTGGACTAGGTGTTCACGATCCATGGACCGTAGGCTAGGGTCTTCGGTGGACCGAGTCTATCCTTCTTCCCTTTAGCCTGGTCCACATGCACTAGGTGCATGTGTGTGTGGCCAGCAAGGGAGGATTCCTCTGCTTCCTTCCTCGGCGTGCTCCCGCTGGTGGTGTGCTCACCGGTGAGCTCCCACAGCGGCGCTGGCATTCAATTGAGGTGGGGAAAAGCATTGCTAGGCCTCGGCGAGTACGGTGGTGGGGTCAAGGTGGCGGCTAGGGCTTCCTAGGGCTTTGGCCATGGTGGTCGGTGGCTTGGCATGGCGGTGCTCGCCGACAGGGCATCTAGGGGCAGTTCTAGGGGTCCTAGTGCCCCATTTTCTTTTAGATGGTTAGCGGGAGGTAGGATGTAGCATCGACGATGACCATAGGGCGTGGTGGAGTCCGCACGTGGTGGTGGTGCACGGCGGAGCTCCAGCCAAGGTCTGGTGCTCGTGGCCAAGGCGCTGCGGCTGGCTAATGGTGTCTTGGTCTACGCGGCTATCCTCCAGGCGTCATGGCGGTGCTCTATGGCTACGTCCTAGTCCAGCGAGGCGGCTGGGTGCGCATGCGGTGGTCGCGCCATGACAGCGGCGTCGTGAGCATGGTGAGTGCGTGCACTGCTATGGCATCCATGGGCTAGGAGGAGGTCTTAGCAAAGGAACTCACCGAGTGGTGTTGGCGGCGTTCGGTGGTGGTGCAGTTGCGAGGCGCTGCCTAGTGGTGGAAGCCGCGTCGTCGGGGTAGGCACTCAGGGCGGTGCTCTGGGCTCCAGTGATCGACGTCTTGAGCTCCCTACCCGTCTCCCTCTTCTAAATTTCCTTCTCGGCCCTCTTCTCTCGGAGTGGTGTGGGCGGTGGGCTGAGGAATCCCTAGGGCGCTCTGGGCGTCACTTTATAGCCCCGAGGTCCAAGCTTCACCCATGGCGGACAGGGGCGGATGGCTGGTGATGCATCGATTGCATCAGACGGTATCACAGGGTGTGGGTAGTTGGCGCAGGGGTTGCATGGGCACGGTGCCAAGGGAACAGGGCCAGGTGATTTGCGTGACCCCGGGCTCGTGCCTGTCGCTTTGGTTGGGACTCGGTTGGGAGGAGATGCCAGCGTGGGGAGGAAGAAGGCACTATGCCAGGAGTGGCTGGCATGTGGGGTCCAGGTGGCAGCGGCAGCAAGGGGGGGTAGATGGGTGCGTGGGCATGAGCGACGTGCTGGGCCAGCTTGTTGGGCCGGTCGTTCAGTCGCGTGAGTTGGGCCAGCCTACGTGCGATGTAGGGCTGGTTTGCAGGCCGAGCAGGCCGAGCTGGCTACGATGCTTTCTTCTTTTCTTTTCTTTTTCTGTTTTATTTTTCTTCTTCTTTGTTTGAATTCAAATTTGATTTGGAGTTTGAATTCAAATCGG
Source organism: Miscanthus floridulus (assembly GCF_019320115.1). Taxonomy (NCBI): domain Eukaryota; kingdom Viridiplantae; phylum Streptophyta; class Magnoliopsida; order Poales; family Poaceae; genus Miscanthus; species Miscanthus floridulus. Next base: position 53,129,262 of record NC_089583.1, on the reverse strand, counting down.
GTGTACCTTATTCATTGGATTTTTAGATATGAGGCCACAACACTCTTTTATATATATTAGGAACTTTATTTAGCTATTTTGTTTAACAAAAATAGTGGTAGTTTTGTTATACGACAATAGAAATGGTTTTCATTTTAAGCATTTATTCTTTGGTTTGATTAATAATTACTTTGTGGTTTATTACTTTAAAGAAGTTGTAAAGCAATTGGAAATCCAAATCACAATTTGAGTAGACAATGTATGCATTACTTTATTTGTTAGAATTTAAATAAACATAATTAACAAATGACATGCTATGCTCATGAAATTGTCTAGTTGGGTTACAACTAATGAAAAACCTAGGGTTGGCTCCTACAGTTGTCACTCAACATTGCATGGGGTTAGAAACAAAAATTTTGTAATTGTGATTTTTGGTGTGTGGATTTTTGGGTTGTTACAGTCCTACCCCCTTAATAGAATCTCATCCCCAAGATTAAAGCGTAACGTACTCTTCGAAGAGGTAAGGGTATCATAGCCGGAGGTCAAACTCTTTCTCCCATGTTGCTTCTCTCTCAGTGTGATTGCTCCATTAGATCTTGCACATAGGAATAGTTTTGCTTCGGGTCTCTTTGGTATCTCTACCCAGAATTCGGATAGGATGTTCTTTATACTCAAGTGTATCTTGAATGTCAAGTGTATCAGTTGGAACTACTTCATCGGAGCACTCTCAACCACTTGCGTAGCTGTGAGACATGGAATACGGGATGTACACCCACCAATTCCTCAGGTAGCTCAAGTTTGTAGGTGAGCTTTCCAATCCTTTTATGGATCTTGTATGGCCCAACAAATCTAGGGGCTAGCTTTCCTTTCACATGGAATCTAACAGTTCCATGTAGCGGGGATACCTTGAGATAGATGAAGCCTCCCACATTGAACTCAAGTTCTCTTCTTCTTTTGTCAGCATAGCTCTTGTACCGACTTTGGGCAATTCTCAAATTCTCCTTTACTTGGGCAACTCCTTCTTTGGCATCTTGAATCTTAACAGAGTCAAAGAACAATCTTTCCCCTAGTTGAGACCACATCAAAGGTGTCTTACAAGGTCTGCCATACAGAGCTTCAAACGGCGACATCTTGATACTAGCTTGGTAGCTATTGTTGTAAGAGAACTCTGCATAGGGTAGGCATTTCTCCCAATCAGAGCCATAATTCAGTACACTAGAGCGAAGCATGTCTTCTAAGATCTGATTTACTCGTTCTGTCTGTCCATCTGTCTATGGGTGATAAGCGGTACTAAAATCAAGTTTGGTCCCAATGGACTTATGCAGAGCTTCCCAGAATCAGGACACAAATTGAGGACCACGATCAGATACAATACTAGAGGGAGCTCCATGCAGTCTGAGAATATGCTCCACATATAGATCTGATAACTTTTTAGGCATCAGTCTTGGTCTTAACTAGTACAAAGTGAGCAATCTTGGTCAAACGATCAATAATCACCCAGATGGAATCATTACCTTTCTTTGAACAGGGGCAATCCAACTATGAAATCCATGGATATGCTCTCCCATTTCCACTTGGGAATGTCAAGAGGCTTTAGCAATCCTGTAGGCCTTTGATGTTCAGCCTTGACTCTATTACAGGAGTCACATTGTGCTACATGTCCCGCAATGTCTATCTTCATGCCTTTCCACCAAAAGTGTTTCTTCAAGTCTTGATACATCTTTGAACCTCCAGGGTGAATACAGTACTTGGAATCATGAGCTTCTGATAGAATTTCCTCTCGTAGTGCTGGACCAGAAGGTACATAGATTTTGTCCATGAACCAGATGGTTCCTTGTTCATCTTCATGGTGGTTGGTCTTGTAGCCTAGTTTCATTAGACCATGGAGATATTCGATCTCTCCACAATTTTTCTGAGCTTGACGGATGCGATCTATGAGATCATACTGTATGCGGAGCTCATTCAACAAGTCATGCGGTAGTATCTCAAGCTAGAAATCTTCAATTTCTTCCTTGAGCTCAGGTGGTACGGATTCAGTGATCAACGTGTGATAGTAACTCTTGCGACCGAGAGCATCTGCAACTACATTAGCTTTTCCCAGATGATAGTGAATTTCTAGGTCGTAGTCCTTGATCAATTCTAGCCATCGGCATTGCCTCATATTTAGATCTTCCTAAGTGAAAAAGCACTTCAAGCTCTTGTGATCGGTATAGATATCACACTTGTTGCCTATCAAGTAGTGTCTCTAGATCTTCAAGGCATGCACAACTACTGCTAACTCAAGATCATGAGTTGGGTAATGATTCTCAGTGTTCTTTCAACTATCGAGACACATATGCTATCACTCTTCCACCTTGCATCAGTACACAACCAAGTCCTTGACGGGATGCATCACAATAGACCACAAAATCTATGCTGATATCAGGCAATGCTAGTACAGGAGTTGTGGTAAGCTTCTATTTCAATTCATGGAAGCTTTGTTCGCACTCGGGCGTCCATTCAAACTCCTTAGTCTTCTTCAGAAGGTTGGTCATTGGACGGGCTATCTTAGAGAAGTTCTCGATGAATCAGTGGTAATATCCAGCCAATCCCAAGAAACTTTTGACTTTAGTCACGTTACGAGGTTGATCCCATTCTTTCATAGCTTCAATCTTGGCTGGGTCAACTACAACACCTTTAGCTAATAGTACATGGCCGAGGAAGGCAACTTTCTGTAGCCAAATTCGCATTTACTGAACTTTGCGTAGAGCTAATGTTGGGCTAGTTTCTCAAGCATAGTTCTTAGATGATGTTCGTGTTCTTCAGAGGTGGGTGAATAGACAAGGATGTCATCAATGAATACTACCATGAACTTATCCCGTTCATTCATGAAAACCTTATTCATCATGTTCATGAAGTATGCGGGAGCATTCATGAGTCCAAAGGACACCACAATGAACTCATACTGCCCATACCTAGTCACAAAAGCTATCTTCGGGATGTCACTCTCTCGAATCTTCATCTAATGATAGCCAGATCTGAGATCAATCTTAGAGAAATACTTGGCACCTCGAAGCTGATCAAGCAGATCATTGATTCTTGGCAGAGGGTACTTGTTCTTGATGGTGACTGCGTTCAAGTTCCAGTAATCAATGCACATTCTCATTGAGCCATCCTTCTTCTTAACAAATAGAACAGGGGATCCCTAGGGTGAAGCACTGGGTCTGATATACCCCTTTGATATGAGCTCATCAAGCTGTTTCTTGAACTCGGCTAGTTCGTCCACTGACATGCGATAGGGTCTCTTGGCAATGGGTCCTGTTCCTAGCAAAAGATCAATGATAAACTCCACATCACGGTCTGGTGGCATACCTAGTAATTCTTTAGGGAATACATCGGGATAGTCTCTGACCATAGGCACATCCTGAACTGTCTTCTCCTTTTTGTGTGATTCTAAACTGGCTTTAAGGGCACATAGGATAGAAGTGGACTTTCTGGACTGGGGTTCACATCTAATAACTTGGCCTGATGGGTGGGTCACTTGGACATATCTAGGTGAACATGATATGATACCTCAGTGAATGGTTAGCCAATCCATACCTAAGATGATGTCTAGGCTCATGGAAGGTAATAGGGTTAGGTCAGCTTCAAAGACAAGACCTTCAATGGTAAGACTCACTCCCTTACAGATGTGTGTGCACTTTAGGTCTCCTAAAGGTGAACTAGTGATGATAGGCTTTCCACGCGGGGTTACAGGTAGGTCATGTTCTCGTGCAAATTTGGATGATATGTAAGAACAAGTTGCTCCAGAGTCAAATAGAACTGATGCAATATTGCCATTAACTAAAAACATACCGTACACAACATCAGGGGCAGCCTGTGCTTCCTCGGCGTCTAGATGGTTGAGACATCCACGGGTAGTAGATCCCTTGAACTGAGATGTTTGAGCAGCTAAGTTTTGAGGACACTTAGCGGCTTTGTGACTCGGTTGGCCACAAGCGAAGCAGGTGAAAGGCGCACCGCCTGTAGGGGTTGGCGCGGGTGCCTTCTAGTTTCCAGTGCTTGGTGCAGGGCGGTTCAGTGCTGGATGTTCATTCACTGAGCGGGGACGGTTGAAATGGTCTTGAGTGTTGCGGTCCTGAGCATAATGATCCTGGGTGTAATGATCCTAACCAGAGCGGGAGTATTTGGTGGTGTAGCCTCCACTACCCCTACTCGATCCAGGGTTGTCATCCCTATTATGGTGAGAGCATTCCCTGGGTGGTGCATCTCTGCGGAACCTCTTGCGATCACATCCACAAAAGGACTCCTCAGGCTTATGCTTCCTCTCCTTGTACTCCTCTCTAGCTTCAGCATGGTCCTACTCAATCTAGATGCAGCGATCCACCAGAGCACGCAGCGTGCTACTCTCAATACCGCCAAACTTTAGCTTGATGTGCGGGTTAAGTCCCTTGCAGTAATAGTACAACTTCTCCTTCTTAGAGTTCACAACATAGGAAGGTGCATAGCGCAAAAGATTGGTGAAACGAGTAGTGTACTCAGTCACCCTGTCCTTTCCCATCTTGACGTTGTAGAACTCCTCAACTTTGGCCTCTATGATACCCTTGGGAATGTGATACTTAGTGAATGCTTCAACGAACTCATCCCATGAGATGTTGGCAGGGTCCTCATGGGAAACACTAAAACTATCCCACCAGGCGCGTGCTGCACCTATGAGCTGGTGTGTGGCAGCTCCAACACACTCATCATCAGTGAAAGTGGTGAGGTCAAGCTTCTTCTCCATCTCCTTGAGCCAGTCATCGGCCACAAGCGGGTCAGGGTCGATGCCATCATAGGTAGGTGGCCTTAGCTTTAGAAATCCTTCCAGCTTCCTTTGGAAGTCATTCTACTGACCTCCCTAGCGATGGTTTGCTCCATTAACAAGAGCTACAAGAAGTTGGGTCTGTTGTGCCATCACCTCTGCCAAGTTCGGTGGTGGTGGCGGGATGTTCTCCTTAGGCGGCGGGGTATTCTCCTAGGTTGAAGGGTATCCCTCCACATCCACGGCCATGGTCATGGCCAAGGTTGTTGCCACCATGCCCCCCATTTGGTTCGACTGGTTTGTGGGTGGGCGCACGTCCACGGTTCATTAGGCGATCAGATCGACAGGTTCGGCATCTGCAGCATGGATCATAGGAATTTTAGTGTTTGTGCCATAAGTGCTTATAATTCAGTATGATTACATGATTTTTGACGATTTAAAGAAAAACATTTATACTATCCAACATTCATTACAAAGAAGCAATAAGATCCATAAGATGCAATAAGATCCAAAACATTCATTACGTGAGTTTTATTACATGGCATCATCTCTAGTAGCTACACTTGAAGACTCGCGAGAATTGTACTACGCATAGTGTCTCATATTACATCTCATAAGGGGTACATCATGGGGTACAACTTATGGAAGCCACTGACATGACTCATGACCACGCAGGGTCATCTACTCTAACTCGTACACCACAGCTAGGATATGACTGTTCTTGATCTCGATCTCCTCGTCAGATTTGTGAAGTCGGGACGCGTACTTCAAGGCCTTAGTGAGCTCCTCAGTAGGCTTGGCTCTAGGTAGGGTAGGGTAGGCATCTAGGTTGAGGCAAGTCAGGGCTAACTCAAACTCCTCTATCCTAGGCTTCGTCTTGCTGCGAATCTCCTTGGGTAGCTAATCCCACATACCCTTCATCTCCCTAAGGCGCTTCTTGTTAGACTTCTGCCAAGCCTACCATGTCCTCTCACACTTGTCCTATAGGTACTCGTTCTACCTGAGTGCCTCGATGAGGTGAACCTGGTTGCGAATGGCCTTCTTTCTAAACTCCTCTAGATCCTGAGTCATGGTCTTGTTCTGAGATTGGATTTTTAGCATGTCAATCCCCTTGGACCTCTCTCTATCTCCTCTACGGTTGAACTCGGCCTTCTTGTCATCCAACTCTCTCTACAACTCCAAGACCTTGCTGTTGAGGTAGCAGTTCCAGTTGCCTAGGTCGGCAGCTTTGTCCTGTAAGTCTACGACCTTGGTTCTATGGACTTCTTCACAATGGTTGAGCTCATCTTGTAGCTTGGCCACTATCTCAAGTAGACTAGCTCGCTCCTATGCTCCCTACGAGTCTCGCTCCTGGTACTCCCATAGAAGGGCCTGATCCTGATGTCTCCTCTGCTCCAGCTGCATCATGTACCTGTCCTGCTCTAGTAGGTGGATAGCCAAGACGTGAAGGCATCTATCCTCCTCGGCAAGGATAACTCTGTCAGCTGCAAAACTTTGCTCACTAGGGGTAAGGCTGAGGTCGAGGGCCTGGGGAAGTAGATGGAACTCTGTCATCTTCAGGTGCTCGTAGTGGTCCCTCATCACTCTGTGGAGTGCCTTGTGTGAGATAGCTCATAGTCCCTCCTCGACTGTGTCCTCTATAGTCAACTCAGTGAAAGCTAGGACAGAATGTAAGGTAGTGCTAGCTGGGAACTCAACTAAGGTGACAATCGGTCCTTCGATTCCTCCTTCTAGAGCTGGCTTCCTGATGCAGGTGATGTTGACAAGCTTGTTAGGGACTCCTAACATGACAAGAACTCGGCAGAGGGTCTGTGCAAAACCTCTGAGCTCACGTAGGTAAAGGTAATCTTGGCGTGGTCCAGAGGTAGCGGTCCTAGAGGCAGCCAGTCGACGTTCATTGCCATCTGCATGTTTTAAGGAACATGTGTTAGCATGTCAATAATAGATAAGCCTTGCAATAAAAGTAAATGCAGGGTCAGTATATAACCGAAAGAGGGCTGTTCATATCCTATTCTATCATCCATTTCTGAGGGTTTCATCCTAGGGTCAAGTATGGCTCTGATACCAACTGAAACGACCTAATTTCTGCGAAGGGAAATCCACAGAGTCAAAGTGTATTATGACCATTTTAGATCATATTACCCAAATTCCAGTCAAATACCACATCCATACAATGATAATATCAGAGTACATAAAGTGCAGAATTACATAAATTATTACATCGCCGCATTGGCAGAATCAAAAGTAGCATTCATTCAGAATAGCTTGAAGATAAGATCGCCAAACTCAAGCATAGGAATGAACCCCTCAACCGTCAAACTCCTCAGAGCTATAATCCTCAGCAGAACCTATGTGTCAAAATTTATCAGTACAATTTGTACTGGCCACTCCCACCCTATCAGCATTACTTTGTGGAAATTGGATGCAAGTTGGATATAATCAAAAGGAACCTATAAGGCTAGGGTTTCCTATGTATTAGCATATCAAGAGTTTGATAATAGTTGGTCAAGTTTTAACACCATTCCCACACCCATTCCACCCCACTTCCGTCCAGTGCCAAGTTTCGATCCTAGGATCGATATACCACCATCTCCACACCATCACCATACCATCGCTCAATTGATAGCCCAACTCCCTCTCGGCACTGTATCAAGGCCCATAGCCCCTGGCTACGACCGACACTCTCTCACAGGGGAAGAAGAGAAGGACTCATCTCACTATCTAGTTTAAGCGAAACCCAGGAAAGGTCCATAGCCGATAAGTTGACACATGTATCGATCGATCAACCATACACTCTACAGAGGTTTTACATAACCACAAGATCTGCCTTCTTCACTAACTGTCATCAACTAGGCTAATTCCGGCCGCTTGCTAGCCTAGGATAATGCCACTCTACCATTCATCCCTGGTACACCCCAAGTCTAGTCTAGGGTGGCTGAAACTATGAGTCATGAGCCAGGTCCACAAGGTCTCCATGAAGTCTCGGAAGGGTGTGGGGGAATCCTCCGTGCCTCGTACCTCCTTACACTGTCCGCTATCAACCTAGCAGTAGTGGCAATATCCTACCAAGTAGTCTGGTCGTCCTGCACCATATAGGGTGAGTGGTACATAGGTCTTCCTAGTGAATCTAAGTACTAGTAAGTCCTTAGGGATGACCAAGTCAGAATGTCTTCATAAGGGTTTCCATTTATCGTGCCACCGCAGCACCTCCACCTTGGGCTCCTCCCATCACAAGTTCACACACAAGACCACCTCATATAGCAGGGTATGTAGGGGTAAGGTTGCATCAAGGTAAAGGCCATCAAATAAGCATACTACCATGCAAGTCCTATCATAGTATGATTATAACAGTAAAGTAAAGCAATAGCAGTTCTATATTAGCCATGCATAATAGGTGCTATGAGATTGGGTGGGATGTGGCACCTTCAGTGAAGTCGTCTCCATACTCCTCATGGTACTCTCAGTCCTCGTCTATCTAGTTCTCCTCCGAGTCTACAAACGATCGCATTATCATTGCGTTAGCGACGTCTATAGAATAGCACAAAGAGCAATGAAAATTCAAAAGAAACAAATGCACTCAAACATGGGTTCATTGCGTAGAGCTCAATTTTAGATGAATTTTGGTTCTAGTCTTGTATTTTTCTGAGTTCATATGAATTAGTTATGAATTTCTAACATTTTAATCATTTCTGAAAAAGGGAAAAGGCTGAATTAATCCTGGGCTGACACGTGTCACACTGTGACTGGTCCACATGGCATGCTGACGCCAGCGTGATGTCAGCATGACATCATCATCTCAGCTCCGAGCTAACAAGTGGGGTCCTACTAACGTCAGCATGACGTCATCAGTTCTGACAGGTGGGACCGGGAGCTCTTGGGTTACTGACATGTGGGTCCAGTCAAAGTCAACGTCAAGTCAATAGATGAGTCAATGGTCAACGGATCATAGTAACTGATAGGTGGGGCCAGAGCTACTATCGTCAGCAGCTGACGTCACCATGACGTCACCTCGGTTGTGTTGTTACTGATAGGTGGGACCCGCATGACATCATCACGACGTCAGCATGACGTCACCTACTGATAAGTGGGTCTAGAGTCTCTGTGTCACTGACATGTGGGTTCGGTCAATCAGTCAATGTTGACTGGTCAATGGTTAACACAGATCGGGTCCAAACTAGGCCGGTTGGGCCTGGATATGGGCTGGGCTTTGGCCCACCACGTGGCATGTTGTGGCATTGCCACATCGTGGCATGCGGGGGTGGTGCACGGCGGAGCTCTGGCCGAGGTCCGGTGCTCATGGCCAAGGCGCTACGGCTGGCTAACGGTGTCTTGGTCTACGCTGCTATCCTCTAGGCGTCACGGCGGTGCTCTACGGCTGCGTCCTAGTCCAGCGAGGCGGTCGGGTGCGCATGCAGTGGTCATGCCATGACGGCGGCGTCGTGAGCGCGGCGAGCGCGTGCACTGCTATGGCGTCCATGGGCTAGGAGGAGGTCTCAGTAAAGGAACTCCCTGAGTGGTGCTGGCTGCGTTCGGTGGTGGTGCAGTGGTGAGGTGTTGCCTAGTGGTGGAAGCCGCGTCGTCGGGGTAGGCGCTCAGGGCGGCACTCTGGGCTCGAGTGATCGACGTCTCCGAGCTCCCTGCTCGCCTCCCTCTTCCGAATTTCCTTCTTGGCCCTCTTCTCTTAGAGTGGTGCGGGCAGTTGGGCCACCGAACGGTGGCGGTGGGCTAAGGAATCCCTAGGGTGCTCTAGGCGTCGCTTTATAGCCCTGAGGTCCGAGCTTCACCCATGGTGGACGGGGCGGACGGCTGGCGATGCGCCGATTGCATCGGACGGTATCACGGGCGTGGGTAGTTGGCACAGGGTTTGCGTGGGCATGGCACCAAGGGAACAGGGCCAGGTGATTTGCGTGACCCCGGGCCCACGCCTATCGCTTTGGTCAGGATTCGGTCAGGAGGAGATGCCGGCGTGGGGAGGAAGAAGGCACTGTGCCAGGAGTGGCAGCAGTAGCAAGGGGGGCAGATGGGCGTGCGGGCGTGAGCAGCATGCTGGGCTGGCTTGCTGGGCCGGTCGTTCGGTCTTGCGAGTTATGCCGACCTGCGCGTGATGCAGGGCTAGTTTGCGGGCCGAGTAGGCCGAGCCGGCTGTGAGGCTTTCTTCTTTTCTTTTCTTTTTTGGTTTTATTTTTCTTCTTCTTTGTTTGAATTCAAATTTGATTTGTAGTTTGAATTCAAATCTAGTGTACCTTATTCACTGGATTTTTAGATATGAGGCCCACAACACTCTTTTATATATATTAGGAACTTTATTTAGCTATTTTGTTTAACAAAAATAGTGGTAGTTTTGTTATACAACAACAGAAATGGTTTTCATTTTAAGCATTTATTCTTTAGTGTGATTAATAATTACTTTGTGGTTTATTACTTTAAAGAAGTTGTAAAGCAATTGGAAATCCAAATCACAATTTGAGTAGACAATGTATGCATTACTTTATTTGTTAGAATTTAAATAAACATAATTAACAAATGACATGCTATGCTCATGAAATTGTCTAGTTGGGTTACAACTAATGAAAACCCTAGGGTTGGCTCCTACAGTTGTCACTCAACATTGCATGGGGTTAGAAACAAAAATTTTGTAATTGTGATTTTTGGTGTGTGTATTTTTGGGTTGTTACAAGTTTAGTTTGGCATAATTCTATAATCCCTCTGCAATGTATCTGACATCGTCAATCATTACTCACAAATGCACTTCTATAGATGTTGTGCAATCTGCATTCAGACCATGTTGGGGGTAGTGGTGATGGTGATCTTCCACTGCCACCACCACCCACACCATCTGATCTGTTGGCCATGCTCATGGAAGGTCAGCGGGCATTGGGGGACGCCATGCGTACCCTGGCCCCGCATCAAGCACAGGGCCACAATCAATGACAGGGACTAGAGCCCAACTAGTTTAGTGATTTCAAAGACTTCCAAGATACCAAGCCGCCAGTCTTCAAAGAAGCTGAAGAGCCGCTTCAGGCAGAAGAGTGGCTAAACATGCTTGAGCATAAGTTCTGTTTGCTCAGGTTGACAGAGCAGATGAAGGCGGAGTATGCTTCACATTAGCTACAAAGACCAGCAGGTATTTGGTGGCATCATTATAGGTCCACCTTACCAGAAAATGCCCAGATCACTTGGAATCAATTCTAGGAGGCTTTCAAGAGTCATTATATTCCTCCTAGTTTGATGGCCATAAAGCATAATGAATTCATGAAGCTAGTGTAGGGTACCAAGACCCTCACTGAATACCTTCATGCATTCAATCATCTAGCAAGGTACGCTCTAGAATTCGTTGATTCAGAATCAAAGAGAATTGCTAGCTTTAAGAGAGGGCTTAGTCCCAAACTAATGAAGTCCATGGGAAACAACAAGAGTGTCACTTTCAATGATTTCAAAAGCGATGCTCTTACTCAAGAGAATAACAATAATGTCTATGCTGCTTCCAAAAATTGCAAGAGGGCCTTTGAGGCAGGTGCCTCTCAAGCTAAAGCTCCCATGGCAAAGACTCAGTTTCGCCCACTGGCTATAGTTGTTAGGTACCGACCACCATAGAAGAAGAATCACGTAAAGACTGGTTTCAAGAAGACATTTACTATACCTCTTCCAAAGGGCACCACCGGACCAGGGAATTCTTTTGTTCCACCAGCAAACAGGCCTTGCTTGAATTATGGCAGGACAGGTCATTGGTCCAAGAATTGCCCATATCCTCAGAAGAACCATCAGAAGCAAGGGAATTCTGGTGCTCATCAAGGACATGTTAACTACACCAACGTGACTAAGATACCCTCTAGAGAGGTGGTTACTATGAGTAAGTTCCTTGTGAATCACCATCTGGCAGTTGTAGTATTTGATTCCGGTGCTTCTCATTCATTTATGAGTCCAGCTTTTGCATCAAAATACAATTAGAAGGTAATTACAGTATCCACGGGGAGTTATTGCATTAGTGCAGCTAGAAGTAATATTTCGACCAATCAAATAGTGCTAGGTGTGAGTAGCAAAATAGAGGGACGAGTGTTTATGGCCGATATGGTAGTTTTGCCGGGATTAGGGATAAATGTAATCTTGGGAATGAAGTGGATGAGCAGTCATGGAGTGCTCATTGATACTTCCACTAGGGTCGTTATGTTGAGGGATCCTATCAGCAAGGAGGCTTTCCTTGTGCCGCTTCCCCAGAGAGCTAGAACTCCACAACACTGCTAATGCTATCCAGACTCCAAGAATTGAGGATGTTCCAGTAGTGTGTGAATTTCCAGAGGTATTTCCTGATGATTTACCTAGTTTACCGCCTGATCGAGATATCGAGTTCAAGATCAAGTTAGTGTCGGGTACTGCACCTATTTCTAGAAGGCCTTGTAGGATGTCGCCCAATGAGTTAGCAGATCTTAAAGTTTAGTTTCAAGATCTGTTAGAGAAAGGTCTTATCTGACCTAGTGCTTCTCCTTGGAGTTGTCTTGCTATTTTTGTAAAGAAGAAGGACAAGTCATTATGCATGTGTGTGGATTATCGTCCTCTCAATGCTGTGACAATCAAGAACAAGTACCCATTGCCCCGCATTGATATTTTGTTTGATCAGTTGTCTAAGGCAAAGGTATTCTCCAAAATTAATTTGAGATCTGGTTATCATCAGATAAAAATTAGATCAGAGGATGTGCCTAAGACCACTTTCTCCACCAGATATGGGTTGTATGAGTATCTTGTTATGTCTTTCGGTTTGACCAATGCTCTGGCATACTTCATCTATCTGATGAATTTAGTGTTGATGGAGGAACTGGACAAATTTGTAGTTGTCTTCATTGATGACATCTTGATCTTTTCCACAAATGCTGAAGAACACGCCGAGCATCTGAGAGTTGTTTTATCTAGGCTACGAGAACATAAGCTTTATGCTAAGTTCAGTAAATGTGAGTTTTGGCTTAAGAAAGTACCTTTCTTGGGTCATGTGTTGTCTGATGAAGGGATTTCGATTGATCCGTCTAAGGTCCAAGAAGTCATGGATTGGAAAGCATCAACTTCAGTGCATGAGGTTAGAAGTTTCCTTGGTTTGGCTGGATATTATCGTCGATTCATCCTAGATTTCTCTAAGATGGCCAAGCCCATGACTAGGTTGCTTTAGAAAGATGTAAAGTTTGTTTGGACTCCAGAGTGTGAGACTCCTTTTTGCACTTTAAGGACCTTGTTGACATCAGCTCCTATTTTGGCACAACCTGATATCGAGAAACCTTTTGATGTGTTTTGTGATGCATTAGGTACCTAGTTTAGGATGTGTCCTTATGCAGGAAGGTTGGGTTATTGCTTATGCCTCACGTCAGTTAAGGAAGCATGAAGCCAATTATCCAACTCGTGATCTTGAGTTAGCTGTTGTTGTTCATGCTTTGAAGATTTGGAGGCATTACCTGCTCGGTAACATGTGTCATATTTATACCGATCATAAAAGTCTCAAGTATATCTTCACTCAACCAGAATTGAACATGAGACAAAGAAGATGGCTAGAGTTGATTAAAGATTATAATTTAGAAGTCCATTATCATCCGGATAAAGCAAATGTTGTTGCCGATGCTTTGAGTAGAAAATCTCATTACAATTCTCTCTTGGAAGCAGATTATCATTTGGTACATCTGTTACATCCTACTGTGTTGCACAGTATTACCCTTAGTTGCTCTTTTGAAAGTAAAATCATTGAGCTTTAGAAAACCGATGTGGGTGTGTTCCACATCAAAATGAAGATGAAGGAACAAGAGACAAAAGACTTTCATGTTGATGAGAAGGGTGTTCTATGGTTTAAGGATAGACTTGTAGTACTAAAGGATAAAGAGCTTAGAAACCAAATTTTAGAAGAAGCTCACTCATCCAAGTTATCTATCCACCCGAGAAGTAGCAAAATGTATCAAGATTTGAAATCTCGCTTTTGGTGGACCAAGATGAAGAAAGAAATCGCAGCTTATGTTGCAAGGTGCGACAATTGTTGTAGAGTCAAAGCAATTCACATGAAGCCTACTAGACTTCTCCAACCATTGTCTATACCAGGATGGAAATGGGAAGAGATTAGTATGGATTTTATTGTTGGACTTCCCCCTAACCAAAAGAATTTTAATTCCATATGGGTAACAGTGGATCGCTTAACAAAGTCTACTCATTTCATACTAGTTAGAGTTGACTATCGACCAAGTGACTATGCTGAATTATATTTTAATCAGATAGTATGTCTCCATGGTGTTTCTAGAACCATTGTATCTAACAGAGGACCTCAGTTCACCGCTCGTTTTTGGGAACATTTGCACAAGATGATAGGGACCAACTTAGTTAGAAGTTCTGCTTATCATCCACAAACCTCCAGACAGACGGAGCGAGTGAATCAAATATTGGAAGACATGTTAAGAGCTTGTGCCATATCATCCAAAGGTTCATGGGATAAGTGGTTACCCTTGGCTGAATTTTCCTATAATAATAGTTATCAAGAAAGTATCAAGATGGCCCCGTTCGAAGCGTTGTATGGTCGCAAGTGTAGAACTCCTTTGAACTGGGTTGAATCTAGAGAAAGGAGATACTATGGCTTTGATTTCGTTGATGAGGCTGAACAACAAGTCCATACTATCCGAAAACATATGGAAGCCGCTCAAGCTAGGCAGAAAAGCAACGCGGATAAAAGAAGAAAGCCCATTGAGTTTGAAGTGGGTGATCACGTTTATTTGAAAGTATCACCGATGAAAGGTGTGCAGCGATTTGGAGTAAAGAGAAAGCTTGCACCTAGGTATGTAGGCCCATATCCGATCATAGAGAAGAGTGGGAATGTAGCTTACAAGATAGAGTTACCTTACGAGATGAGAGCTATCTTCAATGTTTTTCATGTCTCTCAATTGAAGAAATGTCTCTATGTTCCCAAAGAAAGAGTTTCACTTAGAAATATCAAGTTGAAATCAGATCTATCCTATGAAGAAAGACTAGTACGGGTTAGTGATACAAGAGAGAGAGTAACCCAGAACCGCTGTGGTCAAGTTTTACAAGGTTATGTGGAGTAACCAGGGTAGTGAGAGCGATGCAACGTGGGAACAGGAAGATTATTTGAAGGATGTATACCCTACCTTTTATTCAAAATGGTACGCTTTTCAAATCTCGGGGTGAGATTTTTTATAAGGGGGAGGGTTGTAACACCTTAGTGTTATGGCTGCACTAAAATACTTGCATCACATGAGCATGTGCATCATCATATCATTCATAAGCATCGTACCATGATGAATGTTATCATTTCATGTGTGTTTCTATTTGAACTGCTTGGTTTGATGCTAGCAATTGTGTGTGTTCATGTGTGGTCTATGCAAATGTGTGTCAAATGTCCTCTTAAACAACTTAACTACACTTAGAATGTCATTAGGAACAATGTTCATGTTGACCATATTGCCTAATTACAATTCCAAGTAATAGTTTGACTTGTGTTGAACCTAGGAGCTCTATTGTTTGACTGTTTAAAAAGTATAGCTTACAATATTTTCATGGCTGAGCAACCTAAAGAAAAGTTGTAGCAAATTATATGTGGAACAAACTTTGTTTAGAGGACAAGTCATGAAAATATGTGGAACAGTCTCAAACATGGCCCACAAGTCAGTTTTGGGTACTAATTCTACACTTAAAAAATTTTCTAAGTCGAAGCTGCTTTTATAGTTTGTTGGAGCTGACTTTGGATTAATGTAACTCGTGATTCGTTAGTGAATTAGCTGAAGGTTTCTATAGAACAATTGTAGACCTATCATAGCTCTACAACTTTGATTCAAGGAGATGTTGCTAACTCGCTACCAATTTGGAGTTTGGAGGGGATGAAAACACATCGTCAGGCGGGTGATCGCAGGCCTGATGGCCGTCTCCGTCAGGCCGAGTGGCCGACCGCCATCTGGCCAAGCGCACCAAGTGGAGGCCATACGCCAGTGATGCCCTCATAGGTCAGGCCGTCGCTGCCACGAGGATGCCATGCGCCTAATAGCTCGCCTACTTGCTTCATTGTGTCCATCTCGCCTCGCCATAGCACGCGGAAGCCAAGAGCCGCGCCATCCGCCATTGCCGCCGAGAGCATCACCGTCGCCGATTCCCTTCGCCACCGCGTCATTGCCGCCTTTAGCTAGCCACGAGCACCACCTTGCTTCGCGCCACCGTGTCCACCCACTCGTAGCACTGGGCAAGCCTAGGTGAGGACCATTGGCCGTTTCTGCCGCCGCCATGGCCGAAGCTCATCCATGTTGGAGCTCACCGTGGCCGGCTATCGCCAGAGCTCTCTCACCCCTTTTCTTCCTTCCCATAGCTTCCCCACATGCCCATGAAGCTCATACCGAGCTTAGCCATGCCCTTATGGCCAAACTTCACCGGAGTGCCGACGGGTCCTCGTCGCCGTCCGCCATTGCCGTCGTCGTCCTAGCTAGAGCGTGGTAGCGGTTGTGGAAAGGGCATAGATAGGTGTGGCTCATCGTGAGGAACACGCTAGTGCCCTTGATTTCACCGGAGTAGTCACCGTCGGTGAGCTCCACCGATCCACGTCGCCGGAGAGCCGCCTCCTCTGTTTTCCTTTCACTTACATGCAGGCCCGATTGACTGACGGACCCCGCGTGTCAGTGGCTTAAGGACAGAAACCTAGCTCATTTGTTCTGATTTTGAATGCAATTTGTAAAATTCATATCTTGAGTTTGGTAGATCTAAATTGGGTGGTTCCAATTTTGTTAGGATCCTGGTGAAGTGTAGTATTTAAGAAAAATATAACATGAACACTTGTAGTGGAATTTTTGGAAGATTTAAATTGAAACTTGAAATGCGTTTTTAAATGAATGCAAACTTGTTTAATTGATATCTTGAGTTCCTATGCTCCAAAAATTATGAAATTTTGTGGGTGAGCTCTTCTTGATGAGTAGAAGCTCTGGTAAAAATTTGAGAGTTAGTGCATGTATGGTTTTTGATTTATAGATTTTCCTTTTTATCATTGGATGATCATAGTGTGAATTTTAGTAATTTATCTATGAATTCAATGATCATGAAATTTATTGGAGGATGTCCTAGTACCTTAAATATGCTAGGAAAAAATATAAAATCTATTGCTTGACACTTTTCACTAGCGTTTCCTATTTATGTCATTTTAAGCCTTTATGCCTTGTCATTTTTTTGTAGGAGGTTATACTTGTTCAAATGATGTGAAACTTATGTAGTCAGCCTATTGGAGACATGTATAAGCTACTATAATTTTTGTGGAATTTTCTGTACACTTTGGACATATATTTCTTATTTAACCGAAGTATCTAAATAAATTAATAAAGGCATGAAAATAATTTATTTAGGAATGGAGACTATGTTTTCTGGTGTTCTTTCAACACGTATGATGAGCTAGTAAAGTTGGTTTTGTCCATTTGTAGGTTTACAACGTCAGTTAATAATTATTTTCTTGCATTATGTCTTTCTGGACAGTTCTGGGAACTTTGCAAAGTTCACCATGATAATTAGGGTTGCTGGGAAAGTGGTGAATACAAAAGTTGTAAATAACTTATGTATATATCTCCTGTTAAAATTTGGTAGCATTTCGCCAAGTAGTTTAGGAGTTACAGTCGTTCAAAGTTGGATAACAGTTTTGTTTGCTCTCTGTCTTGTTTAGACCTGATTTGGTGTTTATGTAAATTCGACCTACTAAACTTGGGAATCATGCTGAGGTGATTAATAATGAATTGTAGATAATTTTATAAGCTTTCCAGATTGTCTTGTTGCATGTCTTTTGGATTAGTACAACTCTAGTTATGGATAAAACTAGTTGCTGCTGTTTGCAGCCTTGACTCTGTGATTTCAATGAATAGCTTGTTTGTTTGATATGAGTCGGTATGATGAGTTAGATGCTAGGCTAGCTAAAATAACTTGTTAGTTGCAGGTGCTAGACCTCTTACTGAAGATGAACAACTTTATCTTAGGTTGTTAGATCTTGGTGAGTGTGTAGTTCTTGTGTTCTAAAAGAGATATGCACATACTCAGTAAAATAGATGTTAATCTTGTATCATCATGTCTTTCATGCGTCCATCTATACATGGATGTACATTTCATCATCATCTTCCATCTCTTGTGCATGCATGATTCTTATACTATGCATATGCATGCAATAGGTGTTCCAGAGGGAGTCACTGCTTCTGAAATTTGAGCAACTACTTTCGGAGGAGCAGCAGCAAGCTCAGGAGCAGGAGGTGCAGACACCCGAAAAAGGAGCCGACGAAGAAGTTCTTGAGTGTCCCGATCACCAACCTTCATCTTTTTTGAAAGGCAAGCCCCAGAGCATTCTAAGTCTCCTATGTTTTGAAAATGGTTACTTTGAGTATCTTTATTATTGATGCATTAAGTGATAGGAATTGGATGCCAACACTTGTTGCATATATATCTATTCCTTGTCCAGTAAACGTACCCTGAATCCTATTTAGGTCCAGGTGCGAATCAAAGCTTAGCCTTTCTTAGACTGGTAAAAGTCAGGTGATTTCTTGTCACCTGCAAGTTAGGATGATGTCTGGTCATGATTGGCTATATTTGCTATCGTGGAAAATAACCATGTGTTAATAATGAATTGTGACCGGGTGGGAAGTCGATAGAGAAGCAACAAGGCAAGGAGGTCTTGGGTGTGGATCCATCCCCGTCTATGTCAGGTTAAGGACCGATTCGCTGTACGTCCTCATGTCATGTTGAACGCATGCCAATCACTTAGTTGGCCGGATAACTCTTTCTGACCGCGAAGCCGAGTAGCTCAACTCAGGCTGGAAGACCGAGAAGTGAAAGTGCGCACCCTGGCAGTAGTAAGGATGTGTGGGGAGCTATTGGCGTAAGTCCTAGGTGAGATTGACCACCTGGCAGAGTGGACACCCTGAGGGTGCGGCGCTGCTCAGAGCCATGATTCCTGAATTGTACCAAAGGTGACCTAAGGCTTCCTTCGCGCAGTATGCCTAGGGTTTGTGTTAGGAATACCCCTCCAGCTAGATAGGAATCGATTCAAATTGTCATCTCTCCCAGATAGTGAGAACTTGACTGAGCAGCGGCAACGTAGATGCACTTAATGGAACTTGATCGTTAAATTGATGATGATGATGATACAACATTATACCGGATAAGGTTACTAATGTTTGGAGTTAATCAACTGCTTGCTCTAGTATAGGTGCTAATCTAGTTGACAGGTTAATTTGGATAACTTGCTGCTTACTAATAATTTCAATTATGCTCTCATATCACTAAAGCTTTTATGCAAAATGGTTGTTAAGCAAGATCCACCGATAAAGTCTTGCATACTCCTTGGTGTCATTTATTTCTGGTTTACGACGAGGTAAGTCTAGCTGAGTACATTCTCATACTCAGGGTTTATTCCCCCTTGTTGCAGATGATGTGCTCTATAACGGCTACTGCAAGTATTGCCTCCACCTTGCTGGGGATGAAGACTAGATCATGGGCATGATCATCTATGTTATCTTATCTTACTGCTTTTGCTGGATATGACTATGGAACTGGCTTGTATTTGAACTAAGTGTGTGTGATGGTCTCAAACTACTTTGCTTATGCTATTTGTGAACTCATTTTGTAATAACTATGTGAACTCTGATGTATGAGGTACTTGTGAACTACTTGGGAAATGGATGTAACATGTGGCTTGCTATGTTGAATTACTATGATCTTGGTTGTATGCAAGTTGGTTTGAAATCCTTTGTGGTTTTAGTTGACTACCGGGTTTATATGGGGTCAAGTATGACGGTTCGATCACTCCGGTGATTGCTTTCGTACTTGTGCTCTTATAAATTGGTCGGTTCTGTTACAGCTGGCATCAGAGCTTGATTCAACATTAAACATGTCATATGTGTATTTAAAACAAAGGTTTTTGTTTGCGAAAATCAGTTTTGACAACTTATAGCTACTTATATATGGGTGTGTTCAAATCTAAAATTTTACTAAAGTGTGCCAGTGGTCATATCCTCTATGCCCAAATAAGGACTTCTAGGTGGCTTATTTAAGTAATGACTTTGGCGGGTAATTGCTTGCATTCTATTTCATCGTCCATACGGCGTGCTATTGTATGGATGCCATCTGCTTGGGTGGTGATGTATGGATCAATTGCCTCTGTGCCCTAGGTAAAGTGAGTTGTGAGAACATGACCGTCCAACTTTTGGTCTAGGGGAGAGTTAGTTGTGGTTACCGGAATGTTTACATGTTGCACACATGTACATATGAAGGTACTTAATTGTGGGTGTATCTATCGGGTAGCTTTGGATACCGAAGTATATATATCTAGGGATGTATATATGGAGAGTATCTTAGTTTACTACTTTCATTGTGTGCTTATTTCTCTTTTGTTGGGATGGGCTGCAATGAATTTGTCTGTAGGTACACTAACAACGCAACGTGTAGCTCGACTAGATACGTATATGAGAGAACGTATGTATGCCACCATCTATGTCGATAGAATTTTAAAATTTTCTTAAGATTCATGAGGACATACGGAACGTGCATGCATCATGTTCACTCATGCCATTACATTTTTACATCACTCCCTCCCTTATCTTTAATTATTCCATTATAGATTTCTCATCCTGTAAGATAATCCTCTCACACCCAAGTTGCAATGTTACTACAGATGGCCGCACCAGCACTACCACCCAGGAGCGACACATTCCTGCACGTGTTTGGCACTCCAACCCTGCTGTGGAGAGTGCTACATTCCATGGGATATGCAGAGCCACCTCGTTATATTTAGAAACAAGGGGAGGCTGAAGGTAGGATGTTGTGGTATGACGTGGAGGTGGTTGTCCCGCCTCATGCAAACAGACCCAGTGGCTTGGTTGGAGCGTCGAAGCCGATGGACAAACCCCATGGGAAGGGGCACAGATGGCAGCTTTGGAAGTTCTACTAGATATTTGTCATGAGTTTGGTGACGAGTTGATCAACGAACCAGCTGAGTCCATTCCTTGAGTAGCTCTGTCTGAGGTAGAATGGCTGAATTTTGAGGATGATCCTTTGGTAATGACTAAGGCAGAAAGGGCACAGAGCTTAGGACCTGCCATGAGTGCTATGATGGCTGTTTTGAAGCTGTTTCAGGATCGCCAGGGCACTTATGTTGGTGCCTTAACAGCCCTTCGGTAGGCACTAAAGGAACAGCTCACATGGAAGAAGCGTGCATGTAAGAATGGTAAGGAGCTTAGGACAACTAAAAATGATATCGGTGGTCTTATGAGCGCTTTGGAAAACCACAGGCAGCAGGTCGTAAGTGTTGTCAGGGAAAGAGATGTTAACCAAGATTGGATCATGTAGTTAACTCGTGAGCGAGATGACGCACTCCGTCTAGCTCAAACCAGGGACAATGCTAGGATCATGATAGGAATTCGAGCGGACATCCAAGAGAATGAACTCCTCCGCCAAATTGAACAACTGTAGATTGATGTTCAACGCCTCAACAATCAGCTCAATCCGATTCCTCATCCTATTCCTGTGTACCCCGTGGTGGGAGGACCACAGGTGATCTTCGCTGATGATGATGGCATGGGATTAGATGCCAATGTCATCGCAGTACCAGAAGCTAAAGAAGATGAAGAAGAGGAGGAACTCAATCCTGTCGAGGATGAAGACGCTAAGGAGTGATCTATGCTGACACTGATGAAGATGTTTAGTTTAGCTGTAGCACTAAGCTAGATGCACTAGAGCCTATCTTTTGTTTTCTTTTGGAAGAACTCAGAACTTAATTTCAGTTAGAGACTTGGATGTAATCTCTAGAACTTACATGTTGGCTCCATATGGATGTGAGCTTTAAATAAAAGTCCAGCTTTGATGTTGGCAAAAATTTGGCATGTAAGTGTATGCATCGCAAGAATGTGCGGAGTAAAGTTTTTGGCGATGTTATGAGGATGAATTATTGTGCCTCTATTTATTGCATGAAATTAATCTCTCCAATAAGTTTAGTTTGGCATAATTCTACAATTCCTCTGCAATGTATCTGACATCATCCATCATTACTCACAAATGCACTTCTACAGATGTCACGCAATCTGCGTTTAGGCCATGTTGGGGGTAGTGGTGATGATGATCTTCCACCGCACACACTGTCTGATCTATTGTCCATGCTCGTGGAAGGTCAGCGTGCGTTGGGGGATGCCATGCGTACCCTGGCCCAGCATCAAGCATAGGGCCGCAATTAACGATAGGGACTAGAGCCCAACCAGTTTAGTGATTTCAAAGACTTCCAAGATACCAAGCCGCCAGTCTTCAAAAAAGCTGAAGAGCCGCTTCGGGCAGAAGAGTGGCTGAACACTGCTTGAGCATAAGTTCTGTTTACTCAGGTTGATAGAGCAGATGGAGGTGGAGTATGCTTCACATCAGCTACAAGGACCAGCAGGTATTTGGTGGTGTCATTATAGGTCCACCTTACCAGAAAATGCCCAGATCACTTGGAATCAATTCCAGGAGGCTTTCAAGAGTCATTATATTCCTCCCGGTTTGATGGCCATAAAGCATAATGAATTCATGAAGCTGGTGCAGGGTACCAAGACCCTCACTGAATACCTTCATGCATTCAATCATCTGGCAAGGTATGCTCTAGAATTCATTGATTCATAATCAAAGAGAATTGCTAGCTTTAAGAGAGGGCTTAGTCCCAAACTAATGAAGTCCATGGGAAACAACAAGAGTGTCACTTTCAATGAGTTCATAAGCAATGCTCTTACTCAAGAGAATAACAATAATGTCTATGCTGCTTCCAAAAATCACAAGAGGGCCTTTGAGGCAGGTGCCTCTCAAGCTAAAGCTCCCATGGCCAAGACTCAATTTTGCCCACCGGCTACAGCTGTTAGGTATCGACCACCAAAGAAGAAGAATCAGGTAAAGATTGGTTTCAAGAAGGCATTTACTATACCTCTTCCAAAGGGCACCACCGGACTAGGGAATTCTTTTGTTCCACCAGCAAACAAGCCTTGCTTGAATTGTGGCAGGACAGGTCATTGGTCCAAGAATTGCCCATATCCTTAGAAGAACCATCAGAAGCAAGGGAATTCTGGTGCTCGTCAAGGTCATGTTAACTACACCAACGTGACTGAGATACCCTCTGGAGAGGTCATTACTGTTTGATTTTGGTGCTTTGCATTCATTTATGAGTCCAGCTTTTGCATCAAAATACAATCAGAAGGTAATTACAGTATCCATGGGTAGTTATTGCATTAGTGCAGCTGGAAGTAATAGTTTGACCAATCAAATAGTGCTAGGTGTGAGTATCAAAATAGAGGGATGAGTGTTTATGGCCGATACGGTAGTTTTGCTGGGATTAGGGATAGATGTAATCTTGGGAATGAAGTGGATGAGCGGTCATGGAGTGCTCATTGATACTTCCACTAGGGTCGTTATGTTGAGGGATCCTATTAGCAAGGAGGCTTTCCTTGTGCCACTTCCCAGAGAGCTAGAACTCCACAACACTGCTAATGCTATCCAGACTCCAAGAATTGAGGATGTTCTAGTAGTGTGTGAATTTCCAGAGGTATTTCCTGATGATTTACCTGGTTTACCGCCTGATCGAGATATCGAGTTCAAGATCGAGTTAGTGCCGGGTACTACACCTATTTCTAGAAGGCCTTATAGGATGCCGCCCAATGAGTTAGCATAGCTTAAAGTTCAGTTACAAGATCTATTAGAGAAAGGTCTTATCCAACCTAGTGCTTCTCCTTAGAGTTGTCCAGCTATTTTTGTGAAGAAGAAGGACAAGTCATTATGCATGTGTGTGGATTATCGTCCACTCCATGCTGTGACAATCAAGAACAAGTACCCATTGCCCCACATTGATATTTTGTTTGATCAGTTGTCTAAGGCAAAGGTATTCTCCAAAATTGATTTGAGATCTGGTTATCATCAGATAAAAATTAGATCAGAGGATGTGCCTAAGACCGCTTTCTCCACCAGATATGGGTTATATGAGTATCTTGTTATGTCTTTCGATTTGACCAATGCTCTGGCATACTTCATCTATCTAATGAATTCAGTGTTCATGGAGGAATTGGACAAATTTGTAGTTGTCTTCATTGATGACATCTTGATCTTTTCCACAAATGTTGAAGAACACGCCGAGCATCTGAGAGTTGTTTTATCCAGGCTATGAGAACATAAGCTTCATGCCAAATTCAATAAATGTGAGTTTTGGCTTAAGAAAAGTACCTTTCTTGGGTCATGTGTTGTCTGATGAAGGGATTTCGGTTGATCCGTCTAAGGTGCAAGAAGTCATGGATTGGAAAGCACCAACTTCAATGCATGAGGTTAGAAGTTTCCTTGGTTTGGCTGGATATTATCG
Source organism: Miscanthus floridulus (assembly GCF_019320115.1). NCBI lineage: Eukaryota > Viridiplantae > Streptophyta > Magnoliopsida > Poales > Poaceae > Miscanthus > Miscanthus floridulus. Next base: position 53,105,164 of record NC_089583.1, on the reverse strand, counting down.
TCGATTCATCCTAGATTTCTCTAAGGTAGCCAAGCCCATGACCAGGTTGCTTTAGAAAAATGTAAAGTTTGTTTGGACTCCAGAGTTTGAGACTCCTTTTTTGCACTTTAAGGACCTTGTTGACATCAGCTCCTATTTTGGCACAACCTGATATCGAGAAACCTTTTGATGTGTTTTGTGATGCATTAGGTACCAGTTTAGGATGTGTCCTTATGCAGGAAGGCTGGGTTATTGCTTATGCCTCACATCAGTTAAGGAAGCATGAAGCCAATTATCCAACTCATGATTTCGAGTTAGTTGTTGTTGTTCATGCTTTGAAGATTTGGAGGCATTACCTGCTCAGTAACATGTGTTATATTTATACTGATCATAAAAGTCTCAAGTATATCGTCACTCAACTAGAATTGAACATGAGATAAAGAAGATGGCTAGAGTTGATTAAAGATTATAACTTAGAAGTCCATTATCATCCGGGTAAAGCAAATGTTGTTGCCGATGCTTTGAGTAGAAAATCTCATTGCAATTCTCTCTTGGAAGCAGATTATCATTTGGTACATCTGTTATATCCTGCTGTGTTGCATAGTATTACCCTTAGTTGCTCTCTGGAAAGTAAAATCATTGAGCTTCAGAAAACCAATGTGGGTGTGTTCCACATCAAAAGGAAGATGAAGGAACAAGAGACAAAAGACTTTCGTGTTGATGAGAAGGGTGTTCTATGGTTTAAGGATAGACTTGTAGTACCAAAGGATAAAGAGCTTAGAAACCAAATTTTAGAAGAAGCTCACTCATCCAAGTTATCTATCCACCCAAGAAGTAGCAAAATGTATCAAGATTTGAAATATCGCTTTTGGTGGACCAAGATGAAGAAAGAAATCGCAGCTTATGTTGCAAGGTGTGACAATTGTTGTAGAGTCAAAGCAATTCACATGAAGCCTGCTGGACTTCTCCAACCATTGTCTATACCAGGATGGAAATGGGAAGAGATTAGTATGGATTTTATTGTTGGACTTCCCCCTACCCAAATGAATTTTAATTCCATATATGTAATAGTGGATCGCTTAACAAAGTCTGCTCATTTCATACCAGTTAGAGTTGACTATCGACCAAGTGACTATGCTGAATTATATTTTAATCAGATAGTACGTCTCCATGGTGTTCCTAGAACCATTGTATCTGACAGAGGACCTCAGTTCACCGCTCATTTTTGGGAACATTTGCACAAGATGATAGGGACCAACTTAGTTAGAAGTTCTGCTTATCATCCACAAACCTCCGGATAGACGGAGCGAGTGAATCAAATATTGGAAAGACATGTTAAGAGCTTGTGTCATATCATCTAAAGGTTCATGGGATAAGTGGTTACCCTTGGCTGAATTTTCTTATAATAATAGTTATCAAGAAAGTATCAAGATGGCCCCATTTGAAGTGTTGTATGGTCACAAGTGAAGAACTCCTTTGAACTAGGGTTGAGTCTAGAGAAAGGAGATACTATGGCATTGATTTCTTGAAGAGGCTGAACAACAAGTCCATACTATCCGAAAACATATGGAAGCCGCTCAAGCTAGGCAGAAAAGCTATGCGGATAAAAGAAGAAAGCCCATTGAGTTTGAAGTGGGTGATCACATTTATCTGAAAGTATCACCGATGAAAGGTGTGCAGCGATTCAGAGTAAAGAGAAAGCTTGCACCTAGGTATGTAGGCCCATATCTGATCATAGAGAAGAGTGGGAATGTAGCTTACAAGATAGAGTTACCTTACGAGATGAGAGCTATCTTCAATGTTTTTCATGTCTCTCAATTGAAGAAATGTCTCCGTGTTCCCAAAGAAAGAGTTTCACTTAGAAATATCAAGTTGAAATCAGATCTATCCTATGAAGAAAGACCAGTATGAGTTACTAATACAAGAGAGAGAGAGAGAGAGAGAGAGTAACCTAGAACCATGTGGTCAAGTTTTACAAGGTTATGTGGAGTAACCAGGGTAGTGAGAGCGATGCAACGTGGGAATAGGAAGATTATTTGAAGGATGTATACCCTACCTTTTATTCAAAATGGTATGCTTTTCAAATCTCGGGGTGAGATTTTTTATAAGGGGGAGGTTTGTAACACCTTAGTGTTATGGTTGCACTAAAACACTTGCATCACATGAGCATGTGCATCATCATCTCATTCATAAGCATTGTACCATGATGAATGTTATCATTTCATGTGTGTTTCTATTTGAACTACTTGGTTTGATGCTAGCAATTATGTGTGCTCATGTGTGGTCTATGCAAATGTGTGTCAAATGTCCTCTTAAACAACTTAGCTACACTTAGAATGTCATTAGGAACAATGTTCATGTTGACCATATTGCCTAATTACAATTCCAAGTAATAGTTTGACTTGTGTTGAACCCTAGAGCTCTGTTGTTTGACTGTTTAAAAAGTATAGCTTAGATTGTTTGCATTGCTGAGCAACCTAAAGCAAAGTTGTAGCAAATTATATATGGAACAAACTTTGTTTAGAGGCCAAGTCATGAAAATGTGTGGAACAGTCTCAAACATGGCCCACAAGTCAGTTTTGGGTACTGATTCTACACTTAAAAATTTTTCTAAGTCGAAGCTGCTTTTATAGTTTGTTGGAGCTGACTTTGGATTGATGTAACTCGTGATTCGTTGTGAATTAGCTAAAGGTTTCTATAGAACAATTGTAGACCTATCATAGCTCTGCAACTTTGATTCAAGGAGATGTTGCTAACTCGCCACCAATTTGGAGTTTGGAGGGGATGAAAACGTGTCGTCAGGCGAGTGATCACGGGCCTGATGGCCGTCTCCGTCAGGCCGAGTGGCCGACCGCCATCTGGCCGAGTGTGCCAAGTGGAGGCCGTACGCCGGCGCTGCCCCCACAGGTTAGGCCATCGCTGCCACGAGGATGCCATGCACCCGATAGCTCGCCTACTTGCTTTGTCATGTCTGTCTCGCCTCGCCAGAGCATGCGGAACCCAAGAGCCACACCATCCGCCATTGCCACCAAGAGCGTCGCTGTCGCCGATTCCCTTCGCCACTGTGTCATTGCCGCCTTCAGCTAGCCACGAGCGCCGCCTTGCTTCGCGCCACCATATCCACCCACTCGCAGCGCTGGGCAAGCCTATGTGAGGACCATTGGCTGTTTCTGCCACCACCATGGACAAAGCTCGTTCGTGTTGGAGCTCACCATGGCCGGCTCTGCCATTGATATCGTTGTCCTAGCTGGAGCGTGGTAGCGGTTGGGGAAAGGGCATAGATAGGTGCGGCTCGTCGCGAGGAACACGCCAGTGCCCTTGATTTCGCCAGAGTAGTCACCGTCGGTGAGCTCCACCGATTCGCATCGCCGAAGAGCCACCTCCTCTGTTTTCCTTTCACTTACATGCGGGCCTAGCTGACTAACGGACCCCGCGTGTCAGTGGCTTAAGGACAGAAAGCTAGCTCATTTATTCTGATTTTGAATGCAATTTGTAAAATTCATATCTTGTGTTTGGTAGATCTAAATTGGGTGGTTCTAATTTTGTTAGGATCCTGGTGAAGTGTAGTATTTAGGAAAAATATAACATGAACACTTGTAGTGGAATTTTAGGAAGATTTAAATTGAAACTTGAATTGTGTTTTTAAATGAATGCAAACTTGTTTAATTTATATCTTGAGTTCCTGTGCTCCAAAAATTATGAAATTTTGTGGGTGAACTCTTCTTGATGAGTAGAAGCTCTGGTAAAAATTTGAGAGTCAGTGCATGTATGGTTTTTGATTTATAGATTTTTCTTTTTATCATTAGATGAGCCTTGTGTGAATTTTAGTAGTTTATCTATGAATCCAATGACCATGAAATTTATTGGAGGATGTCCTAGTACCTTAAATATGCTAGGAAAAAATATAAATCTGTCGCTTGACACTTTTCACTAGGGTTTCCTATTTATGTCATTTTAAGCCTTTATGCCTTGTCATATTTGTGTAGGAGGTTATACTTATTTCAAATGATGTGAAATTTATGTAGTAGCCTATTGGAGACATGTATAAGCTACTATAATTTTTGTGGAATTTTCTGTACACTTTGGATATATGTTTATTATTTAACCTAAGTATCTAAATAAATTAATAAAGGCATGAAAATAATTTATTTAGGAATGGACACTATATTTTCTGGTGTTCTCTCAACATGTATGATGAGTTAGCAAAGTTGGTTTTGTCCATTTGTAGGTTTACAACGTAAGTTAATAATTATTTTCTTGCATTATGTCTTTCTGGACAGTTCTGGGAACTTTGCAAAGTTCACCATGATAATTTGGGTTGCTGGAAAGTGGAGAATACAAAAGTTGTAGATAACTTATGTATCTATCTCTTGTTAAAATTTGGGGACATTTGGCGTAGTAGTTTAGGAGTTACAGTCGTTCAAAGTTGGATCACAGTTTTGTTTGCTCTCTGTCTTGTTTAGACCTGATTCGGTGTTTATGTAAATTTGACCTGCTAAACTTGGGAATCATGCTGAGGTGATTAATAATGAATTGTAGACAATTTTATAAGCTTTCCAGATTGTCTTGTTGCATGTCTTTTGGATTAGTACAACTCTTGTTATGGATAAAACTAGTACTGCAGTTTGCAGCCTTGACTCTGTGATTTCAGTGAATAGCTTGTTTGTTTGATATGAGTCGGTATGATGAGTTAGATGCTAGGCTAACTAAAATAACTTGTTAGTTGCAGGTGTTAGACCTCTTACTGAAGATGAACAACTTTATCTTAGGTTGTTAGATCTTGGTGAGTGTGTAGTTCTTGTGTTCTAAAAGAGATATGCACATACTCAGTAAAATAGATGTTAATCTTGTATCATCGTGTCTTTCATGCGTCCATCTATACATGGCTGTACATTTCATCATCATCTTCCATCTCTTGTGCATGCATGATTCTTATAATATGCATATGCATGTAATAGGTGTTCCAGAGGGAGTCACGCTTCTAGGAATTCGAGTAAGTACTAGCGGAGGAGTAGCAGCAAGCTCAGGAGCAGGAGGTGCAGACACCCGAAGAAGGAGCCGACGAAGAAGTTCTTGAGTGTCCCGATCACCAACCTTCATCTTTTCTGAAAGGCAAGCCCCGGAGCATTCTAAGTCTTCTATGTTTTGAAAATGGTTACTTTGAGTATCTTTATTATTGATGCATTAAGTGATAGGAATTGGATGCCAACACTTGTTGCATATATATCTATTCCTTGTCCAGTAAATGTACCCTGAATCCTATTTAGGTCCAGGAGTGAATCAAAGCTTAGCCTTGCTTAGACCGGTAAAAGTCAGGTTATTTCCTATCACCTGCAAGTTACGATGATGTCTGGTCACGGTTGGCTATATTTGCTATCGTGGAAAATAACCATGTGTTAATAATGAATTGTGACCGGGTGGGAAGTCGATAGAGAAACAATAAGGCAAGGAGGTCTTGGGTGTGGATCCACCCATGTCTGTGTCGATTAAGGACCGATTCGCTATACGTCCTCATGTCATGTTGAACGCATGCCTATCACTTAGTTGGCCAGATAACTCGTTCCGACCGCAAAGCCGAGTAGCTCAACTCAGGCCAGAAGACCAAGAAGTGAAAGTGCGCACCCTGGTGGTAGTAAGGATGTGCGGGGAGCTATTGGTGTAAGTCCTAGGTGAGATTGACCACCTGGCAGAGTGGACTCCCTGAGGGTGCGGCGCTGCTTAGAGCCACGATTCCTGAATTGTACCAAAGGTGACCTAAGGCTGCCTTCGCGCGGTATGCCTGGGTTTGTATTAGGAATACCCCTCCAGCTAGATAGGAATCGATTCGAATCACCATTTCTCCCGGATAGTGAGAACTTGACTGAGCAGCGGCAACGTAGATGCACTTAATAGAACTTGATGGTTAAATTGATGATGATGATGATACAACATTATACCAGATATGGTCACTAATGTTTGCAATTAATCAACTGCTTGCTCTAGTATAGGTGCTAATCTAGTTGACATGTTAATTTGGATAACTTGCTGCTTACTAATAATTTAAATTATGCTCTCATATCACTAAAGCTTTTATGCAAAATGGTTGTCAAGCAGGATCCACCGATAAAGTCTTGCATACTCCTTGGTGTCATTTATTTCTGGTTTACGACGGGTAAGTCTAGTTGAGTACATTCTCATACTCAGGTTTTATTCCCCCTTATTGCAGATGACGTGCTCTATAAGGCTACTGCAAGTATTGTCTCCACCCTACAGGGGATGAAGACTAGATCATGGGCATGATCATCTATGTTATCTTATCTTACTGCTTTTGCTAGGATATGACTATGGAACTGGCTTGTATTTGAACTAAGTGTGTGTGATGGTCTCAAACTACTTTGCTTCTGCTATTTGTGAACTCGTTTTGTAATAACTATATGAACTCTGATGTATGAGGTACTTGTGAACTACTTGGGAAATGGATGTAACATGTGGCTTATTATGTTGAATTACTGTGATCTTGGTTGTATGCAAGTTGGTTTGAAATCCTTTGTGGTTATCAGTTGACTACTGGGTTTATACGGGTTCAAGTATGATGGTTTGATCACTCCGGTGATTGCTTTTGTACTTGTGCTCTTATAAATTGGTTGGTTCTGTTATAGTAGACAACGCCAAGGGGAAGGATGGTAGCTTTCCTACCCTAGATGGCTGCCTCATGATCTTTGGTGGGATGACGACCTATGACTCCAAGCGCTGCCAAAAGATCATACGTCGTGAGGTCTTTGTGGCCAAACCAGCCATGCCGTCTTTCCTCCAGTGGTCAGAGTCTGCCATCGCCTTCGACTGATCTGACCACTCGGATAGCATCCCACAGCTGAGGAGGTATCCGCTCATGGTTGACCTAATCATCAACACAAAGTGCCTGACTAAGGTGCTAATGGATGGAGGCAGTGGCCTCAACATCATATACACCGAGACACTTGATGCCATGGCATCGACCAATCATGCGTCCGACTGACCGAGGTGCCTTTCCATGGCATCATGCTAGGGAAGTAAGCCATACCACTCGGGTAGATTGACCTACCCATCACCTTCAGGAATCCAACCAACTACAAGACAGAGACCCTCATCTTCGAGGTGGTTGGATTCCATGAGACCTACCATGCCATCCTGGGACGACCATGCTATGGGAAGTTCATGGCCACCCCCAACTACACCTACCGAAAGCTCAAGATGTTGGGCCCGTGTGGGGTCATCACCATCGACACCTCCTTCAAGCGCGCTTATGAGTGCAAGGTTGAGTGTTGTGAGCATGCCTCTGACAATCTTTGCCTCTGAGGAGCTAGGCGATCATCAAGGAAGGGACTACCGAGGAGGTGCCTGACTCCAAGCGGTCAGCCAAATCCTTCAAGCCCATGAAGGGCATCAAGGAGGTCCTCATAGACCTAGTAGCTTCGAGGGCAAAGTGGTGTGGATTGACACCACGCTTTCCGCCAAATAGGAAAGCATACTCATTGACTTCCTCCGCACCAATAGAGATATCTTTGCGTGGAACCCCTCGGACATGCTGGGCATCCTGAGGGAAGTTGCCAAGCATGCCTTGAAGATCAGGCCAGGCTCCAAGCTAATGAAGCAGCGCTTGCGTCGCTTCAATGAGGAGAAGCATAGGGCCATCGATGAAGAGATCACTACACTTTTGGTGGCTGGATTCATCAAGGAAGTGTATCATCTAGAGTGGTTGGCCAATCCCATCCTTGTATAAAAAAGAATAGAAATTAGAGAATGTGTGTTGACTACACGAGTCTCAATAAGGTATGTCCAAAGGATCCATTTCCTTTGCCATATATAGATCAAGTAGTCGACTTGACCTCTGGGTATGAAACCCTCTACTTCCTTGATGCGTACTCTGGGTACCATCAGATAGCCATGACAGAATCTGACCAGCTCGCAACTTCTTTCATCACCTTGTTCGGGTCGTTCTACTATATCACGATGCCTTTTGGGCTAAAGAACATGGGAGCTACATACCAGTGATGTATGCTCAAGTGTTTCAGAGACCTCATCGGGCAAACCATTGAGGCCTACATAGACGACATCGTGGTTAAGGCTGGACGAAAAACTCCAAGCTCGTTAACTCGCTCGGCTCGGCTTGGCTTGTGATGATAACGAGCCGAGCCGAGATTTTAGCTTGTTAGGTATAACGAGCCAACTCGAGCCAACTCACGGCTCGCGAGCTAAACGAGCCAAGCTTTCAGGAAAAAGTATCAAAACTTATATTAGTTTTTGTATTACTTCATGTCTTGCACTTTACAATTGACTGGTAACTGGTCTAGACCTTATAAATTGACTGGTAACTGGTCTAGATGCATTTCTTTTATATTATTATTATTCTCAAACTTTAGATAAATACAAATATTATATTTTGTGTATTTTTTATACCTGGCTCACGAGCTTAACGAGCCAGCTCGAGCTTTTAACGAGCCGAGCCAAGCTGGCTTTCTGACTCGTTAGGATTACGAGCCTGAGCCGAGCTAGCTCGTTATCTTAACGAGCCAGAACAAGCCGAGCAGTAATGAGCCGAGCCATGTCGTTATCTAGCCTTAATCGTGGTCAAGTCCAAACAGACTGACCAGCTCGTAGCCAACATAGAGCAGACCTTCACAAAACTATGAGCAAACGACATCAAACTCAACCCTAAAAAATGCGTTTTTGGGGTCCCAAGGGGCGTGCTACTTGGGTCCATCGTCTTCGAGTGTGGAATCAAAGCCAACATGGAAAAATCATGGCCATCACAAGGATGGGCCCAATCCAGGACCTGAAGGGGTTACAGCGAGTCATGGGGTGCCATGCCACACTTAGCCATTTCATCTCATGCCTCGGCGAATGAGGACTAATGTTGTACCGACTTCTGAAGAAGGCCAACCGGTTTGGTTGATGCTCCAGGCTTAGGAAGCACATGGCAAAGTCAAGGAAATCCTGATGAAAGCCCTGATCTTGGTCCTACCGACCGATGGAGAGCCACTCCTGCTCTACATTGTGGCCACCACACAACTGGTCAGTGCCACCCTGGTGGTAGAGCAGGAGGAAGAGGGACATGCCCTCAAAGTGTAATGCCTCATATACTTTGTTAGCGAGGTATTGTCTGACTCCAAGACTTGCTACCCTCAAATCTAGAAGCTCTTGTATGCTATCCTGATTGCCAATATGAAGCTACATCACTACTTCGAGTCACACCTGGTGATGGTCATGATGTCCTTCCCTATCGGCGAGGTCATCCAAAACCAGGATGCCACAGGGAGAATCACGAAGTGGGCACTTGAACTAATGGGTCAGGGCATTTCATATGCCCCTTAGATGGCCATCAAGTCCTAAGCACTAGCTGATTTCATTGAGGAATGGACCAAAGCCCAGGATGTCACCAGCAGCCATTGACTAAGAGTACTAGATGATGTACTTTGATGGGTCGCTAATGAAGAGAGGTGCCGGTGTGGGGCTGGTCTTCATTTTGCCCCTTGGGATACACATGAAGTACATGGTCCGCCTCCATTTCCCTACCTTGAACTGATGTGGCCTCCATTGAGTTGGCATCCAATGGCTTAGTGTTCAAGGCAACTCATAGCTGGTCATCGGTCAAGTCATGAAGGAGTCAAGCTACCATGACACTAAGATGGCTGCTTACCTGCCAAGAAGTCCAGTGAGCTAGAGGACAAGTTTGATGGCCTCAAACTCAATCACATCCTAAGGCAGCTCAATGATGCAGCCACATGCTCACTGAAGATGGCATCCAGCAGAGAGCTAGTGCCGACGGGTGTCTTCACCAACAATCAACACAAGCCTTTGGTCCGCTACGAGGAAAAGGGACATACCAAGGATGAGCTGCTTGCCCTTGACCACCTACTCCTTCCGCCCCTAAAGTCATGCAGCTAGACGAAGATCCAGTGGTAGAGCCCGACCCTCTAGCTGACTAGAGGACCCTGTACCTTGATTGGCTTCTCTACGAAGTGCTCTCGACAGACAAGATGCAGGCCTGACAGATCACACACTGAGCCAAGTATTTTGTCATTGTTGAGGGGGAGCTCTACAAGCTGAAACCACACAAGGATCCTGCAATATTGCATTCCCATCAAACAAGGGAGGCAACTGCTGAAGGACATTCATGGTGGGGTCTATGGACATCACGTCGCACGTAGAACCATGGTCGGAAACAAATTCTAACAGAGCTTCTATTGGCCAACCATGGTGGCTAAAGCTAAGTAGATTGTGCGCACCTATGAAGGATGTTAGTACTACTGCTCGTCAAACCCATCTGCTGTCCCAAGTGCTCTAGACGATCCCCTTCATGTAGCCATTCACGGTCTAGGGGCTTGATTTGGTTAGGCCTCTCAAAAGAGCGCCTAGGGGCTACACACATTTGCTTGTCGCTGTAGACAAGTTTATAAAGTGCATAGAGGCTCAGCCGATCTTCATGATCAAGTCTGAGTAGGTCAAGTTATTCTTCCTCGACATCATCCATCGCTTTGGAGTCCCAAACTCCATTATCATGGACAATTGCACACAGTTCATTGGGAAGAAGTTCCTTCAATTCTACAATGAATACCAAATCCATGTTGATTGGGCCACCATGGCGCACCCCACATGAACTGGGTAGGTCAAGTGCGTGAACAGCATGGTAACACAAGGTCTCAAGCCTAGGATTTTCGACTGGTTGAACAAGTTTGGCGGGCGATGGGCCATGGAGCTTCTCGCAGGTGCTCTAGAGCCTAAGGATGACCCCCAGCTAGGCCATCGGCTACACACCTCTTCTTCATGGCCTATGGTTCTGAGGCTATCCTCCAAATTGACCTCGACTATGGGGCACTGAGGGTCAGGGCGTACAACTAGCAGGGATCCAAGGCGTCCTTCGAGGATGCCATGGATAAGCTCGACGAGGCACGCGACATTGCCCTCCTCTACTCGGCCAAGTACCAGCAGGTGCTGTGTCGGTACCACAGCCATCAGGTGTGGGGTCAGGCCTTCAACATTGGGGACTTGGTACTCTGCCTCATCCTGAGCAACAAAAACCATCATAAGCTCTCTCCACTATGAGAGGGAACATACGCCATCACGGAGGTGCTCCGACTAGGCACCTACAAGCTCAAGACCATCGATGGCAAGGTCTTCATCAATGCATGGAACATCGAACAACTATGTCACTTTTACCCCTAGCCTACGCATGTACTTAAGAAAGACATTTCTACAATACGAAAATGTTTTCTCTTGTCGGTTTTGCTATCATTCCCTTGATCTTAAGTGACACTCGACCACAGCAACGGCAAGGGGTCGGGCATCACTCAGGGGCTGATAAGAGTATATCTATTCAAAGACATTGTCTGCGCCCAACCCTCCCTTATGTTAAGTTCTCAAAGTAAGGGTTGTGGAAACAAACCTGAGTAAAACTAGTCGGACTGCAAGAAACCTACGCCCCAGTGGCTACGACATTTTTGCTCACCAGTGTGATCAGAGTTGTTTTGCTCGCATCCCGAGCTTTACAGCCTTAATCATGGAAAGGGTCAAAACACATTAACCTTTTTATAAAAAAGGATGAAGAACCAAAAGATTGTTCAACCATAGCAGAAATTAAAATATGTCCATTTATTACAAGATCACTATTTGGCCTAACTAACTAACCGCTCCCCTTAGGGGGACGACCTCATCTTTAATCTTGATAGATAAGTCCTATGCTAGGGGTGCCACTGACCCCTCGATCTTCTCTAGCTTGGCCTCGGTGTAGCCAAGGATGAAGCTGTGGTAGAACCGACCAATTTATAAGAGCACAAGTACAATAGCAACCACCGAAGCGATCACACCGTCATACTTGAGCCCCTATAAACCCAGTAGTCCATTGAATATCACACAAGGTCTCGAATAATCCAACACACAACCAAGATCATACATGATTCAACATACAAGCCACATGTTACATAAGTTCACAAATAGTTCAACATACATCGGAGTACAGAAAGAGTTATTATAATACCCAGCTCGGAGTAGTGGAAGCAAAGATAGTTTTGTTAAACTAACATCTCACACCATTGTTCAAATACTTGCTAGTTTATGATCACATCCCACAAAAGCATCATAGGATTAGATATATAGAAGCGTCTTGCCCATGGCCTACTCCTCGTCCACGGTAGGACAGAAGCAGTTGTTACAATATCCATGACAGACGGTGTTATCTACAACAAGTGGGAAATAAACCCTGAGTATAAGAAGGTACTCAGCTAGACTTACCCATCATAAACCAAAATAAAGTGACTCCAAGGATCATGCAAGGCTTTATAAGTGGATCTAGCTTGACAACATTTTTGCAAAAAGGCACTAGCTTGAAGCTACACATTTTATAATTCGATCATCAAGTTAATTATAGCTATTCATCTCTAGATTAGCAACTAACCTCTACCAAACATGTGATGTAGAATTAGGTAGCATAACAATAATAACCATAGCCGGTATAACATTTCCATGTTCATCATAACCATCACATTCCATAGTCCAATTACTACGATGAAGAAGCTCTATCAAGTTTCTCACTATCTAGGAGAGACAGCGATTCAAATCAATTACAACCAGCTAGGCAGTTATTCCTAACACAAACACAGACATAACTACACCAAGGTAGTCTTAGGTCACCTTTGGTACAACTCAGGTACACATTTCGTGGGTCCGATTAGCGTCGCACCCTTAGGGACACTATCGCATGCTAGGTCAATCAAGACTTTAACCTCCCCTTGGGATCACATTGGCTCCCCGCACATCCTTACTACCTCTAGAGTGCGCACTTTCACTTAACGGGTCCTGGCCTGAGTTGAGCTACTCAGCTTCATGGTTGGAACGAGTTATCCGGCCAGCTAAGCGAGAGGCATGCGTTCAAAATGACATGAGGGCCTCCAACGATGCGGTCCTTAATCGGTACAGACAGAATCACATGAGTCAACATACACATAGACTCCGCCTGGCCACCAGTTATATTACCCCATGGTTCTTTTCCATGATAGCAAATATAGCCAACCATAATCTGGTATCCACCTATATCTTGTAGGTGACAGGAAATCATCCGACTTCTACCGGTCTAAGCATATATTCGATTCTGGACCTACATAGGGTTTAAAGTATATATCTAGACAAGGTAGTTCTATGCATCAAGCGTTTCAAAATCAACTCTTATAACCTAATGCATCAAACATAAAGGACTCAAGTGATATTTTATAAAACATAGGAGGCTTAGAATGTTGCGAGGCTTGCCTTTCAGGAAAGAGGTGGGCCTATGGTCAGGGCACTCTGGTAGTTCTTCTAGAGCTTGCTCCTCACTTTCAGGTGCTGCCTGTTGTGGTGCCTCCTGATTCTCCTCCTCTTTGGCCTCAAACTCCAAGAGGATAATTCTTTCGAGCGATCCTATATGCATGAGCATGGAATAAGATATCATGGATGCATAGATAATGACATGGATGATATGATATGATGAAATGCATAATCATAAGTGTTCTTAACAGCAAGGCATTAGGGTGATAACAAGATTAACTTTCTTTTACTGAGTAGGTTCATATTTCCTCTCTAGTAATTAAGCAAACACCTATTTAAAATATTTTTTGGACTGCAAGATATCAGCCATTTGTTTTGACCATAACTAGAGTTTTACCCATCCATACAATATGATTGCAGACTTTGTGGAAAGCTTATAAATTGTCTACAACTTTGTTATTGACAAGTTTCATAGAAAATATCATTCTCATCACGAGATTGTCACCACAACAGAAACTACACATGCAGCCCTCCAGTTGAGTTATAAAGCAATAATTAACTAGCTGCCTATAACCAACTAATTTTAAGCACAACTACTAAATTCAACAGATCATATGCATCACAAGCACCATAGAAAACATCTTGGTTAAGCCCAATTAACTTATTTATACCTCTTTATTAATTTCCTTATATAATAGGGTGCTATAAAGGATAATTATTTTCATTGCACAATAAATTCTAAGAAAGTTACAGTAGCTTACACATGAACTCAATAGTCTACTGTACAAATTCCATGGCATTTGGACAAGTATAGCCACCTCTACAAAAATAACAAGCTACATAGGCTTAGTTTAGCAAAAATAGTCTAGCCTAGTGAAAAGTGTACATTTCATATATTTTATAACATAGTACACTTCATGATGAATCCAACAAAATTTGGTTCACTCAATTTAGACATTCCTAGCTCCAGTTATGGAATTTTGAAGTTTGCAACAAAATCTAGAAAAATAAATAAAGAAAAATTCAAAACCCTTACTAACAGCTGGGCCCCATGGGTTAACAGGCCCATGCATCAGCGAGACAGGAGCAGAGGACAACGCTGACCGGATGGAGCTCGGTGATGGCGAGCTCACCTGGTGGTAGTGTCTTCACCATCGTGACCTACTCAACATCCCACATTGACTGGTGCCCTTGGTTGGCTCAGCGGCTCACCAGAGCTACCTCGCTGGCGGCAATGGCGGCACGGCAGAGATGCTCAGTGGCGGGATCATTGTCTCTGGCAATGACATGGCTAGGTGAGCAACGCTACAACATTAGGGAGTCCTAGCGGAGCTCTAGGGTTAGGTCTAGGGCATGATGAAGCGACGGTATGCTATGGCCATGTGCATGGTGGTGCGACGACACATAGAGCACGACGGTGGTGTCATCGTTCTGATGAGACAGCGGTTGAAGGTAGGTCTCTATCTTTGGGCAAGGTGCTAACACTGTAGATGACTCGGTAATGGGCACCAGAGTGGGCTAAGGGTGGCTGGTGAAGTCAGCAACGGTGAGCTCATGCTTGCAACCATTGTAGATGCGCACGATGATGTTGCGCGTTCCCACGTGACGGTGGTGGTATAAGTTAAGCTAGCTATGGCCTTAGCAACTAGACCCTATGACAATAACTAGATAAGGGGAGAGAGGTCAGAGATGCTATGGTGGTGGCTGGCCATGGGCGAGCTTGCTCACGGCGGTGCACCATGGCCATGGCGGCGACGGCGAGCTCGCAATGTAGCCTTACCTTGGTTGAATGGTTGTGCTAGTGGCTCAGGGAAGAAGAGTGTGGGGGTATAACTCTAGGTACCCACGGTAAGGGACATGGGCTGCATGGCAAGGACGGTCTAGCCCACAAGATTCGAGACTTGCGGCGCACGACACTACTTG
Organism: Miscanthus floridulus; assembly: GCF_019320115.1. Classification (NCBI taxonomy): domain Eukaryota; kingdom Viridiplantae; phylum Streptophyta; class Magnoliopsida; order Poales; family Poaceae; genus Miscanthus; species Miscanthus floridulus. The sequence goes on along the minus strand of NC_089583.1, from coordinate 53,090,008 downwards.
ACATACACTGCAAGACATCTAGAAGATTTGATCGGATACTACCGATATTGTAATCTAATACTTGCCATGTAACTGACTAGGATACTTTCCTTGTAACCCTATCACTACAGAGTATATAAGGAGGGGCAGGGGCTCGGTCACCAGGGTGAGAGAGGGACCGTCGGGCGTGCGGGGCGTCGTGCCAGGGTGGGGTAGAGCCGTCCACTCCCTTGCAACATAGTTGGTCCACCTCAATGGATCTCGCTCGTGTTCCATGGATCTTGCTAGGGTGGAGGAGAGGGCCACCGGATCCACGAGCGTTGGGCGCTTTCAGTGGGTGAGGACGCCAGGATGAGGGGGAAGGGCGCCGCCGTGGTGGGTGAGAATGCTGAGGTAGGGGGAGGGGCGCCACCAGGGTAGGGGAGGAGGCCGCTGGAGTGGGGTAGGAGGACGTCAGGGTGGGGGAGCGCGCCGCCGCTGGCCAGGGTGGTAGCCATGGCCACACGTGTTGAGGTAGGCGCGGGGCGCAAGCGTGGAAGAGAGGAGGAAGCGAGGGACTGGGTGTGGGAGTGAGCGAGTCAGGCATCAAAAAAACTCCTTTGTAACCACATATGTGTTAATAGGAGCATTATAAATAGGAGCATTATCAAAATTAATTTAGACTACAAAAATTATTGAAATTCCTTTGTGACCACGTATATGTTGATTATGTAGTACTTGCTCTATCCCAAATTGTAAGACATTTTAGATTTTTTAGATACATATTTTTATTATGCTTCTACATATATGTATAAATAAATGCATGAAAAAACTCTGAATCTAGAAATAAAGAAAATAATAGATTATGTTTAATTTTTAACATCTACTTAAAATTTTAAAAAAATTCAGAGATTCCAAATTCTCTATACAGTGCCAAAAATTTTAACTCCCGCGGTCTGTCTCTCGTATGACTACACATAAACTCAGACGTAAGAAAAAATTTAGCAAATTTCTACGCTCGTAAAAAAAATTCCAAACCTTATCTATTGCGTCGCCCCAGCTCCACATGTAGACCAGCTCTCTCTCTCCCTCCCCGTCCAAACACACGATCCCAGATCCGTCGCCTGGGTCGCCCTCCTCCAGTCCATCTCCTTTCTCCTCTAGTCCCACGCTGGCCTCCTCTTCCTCGTCACCGTGCCCCTCCGCCTGCCGCAGCTTACGGATCGGACATGCACTGCTGTGGTGAGTTAGGGATACGTTGTTTTGGGGATTTAGGGTTAGATTGCCTGATTGCCTCCCGGGTTCCCTTCTACTATCTATGGTGCTGAGGGATACGTTGTCTCAGTTCTGGTACAGCGCAGCAGCCGTAGCCTGCCTCCAGCAACGACAAGGCGCCCCTCCGCCAGCAACGACAAGTGCGAATGGCCATGCGTGGCGCAAGAACGCCTCCGCCCTGTCAGCTGCCTATCCAGTGCCCACCGAACAGCCGACGCCCACCTGTCGCTGATCTATGGTAAGTCCCCCCTCCTCGATCTAGTAATCATTTGATTTCTTGCGCTAGCTCAGAATTTCTGATCTGGTGATATGTTCTATGCGATCCGTGTATATGTAGTTATGTTAATGTCTTGGGTAGGCCTTAAATTTATTGACTAATAATGAACTGATGCCTGGACAATGACACATGGACTGAAGATTTGTGTGCAGTAGCATCTAGTTATGTTAATGGTCATCAATGATGTAGGCATGTTACATTTTCCAGTGAAATGTCATGTGTGTATCCATGCACAGATGCATAATAGTGATGGCCTGCCACTCTTATCACCAACAACAGCAGCAGCATCTTTTGCAGTGTTCTTGTTCACAATATAAATAATTTGAATAACTCCTAGCTCCTATTCCTTTGACATTTGAATTCCTACTACTAGCACCTCTGTACAAAAATTAAATGACTGCTTGTTCACTCATCAATCATTAACATAAGCGGAGCTTGTTAACGTGACATTTGGTTTCTTGTGTACTCGGAGTATCAGTGCATCATTTGAGTTTCGGTAGTTAAATTAGCACTTTCAGTTGAATTGATTCATCAGCAGGTTCTCCAGTACATGTTAGACTTCGAAATTTACTTCAGAATTTTATCGTTTACGGACTACCAGACTTCGATGGCCACAGTAGTCAGTAAGTACTGTTGATAAAAAATGATGGGATACACTGTAAATTGATGAAGTCATACAGCTTTATGACGCTCAGTTAACATGTAGGTTTCACCATATTAATACAGTCATATTCTTTTAGCATTGAAATCAATTAAAGTCAAATTTCCTGGTTATATTTTTATGCTAATCAGTCCTATTTCTACATTTTCTTTGACTACTTTATACTTTATTTTGACTTTTTTGCTTTTCTTTTTTCAGGTTGAAGGACAAAGGGTGACCCAAGTGATCCTTTGAACAGCTCTTGGAGTCCTGTTGGCCCCGGTAAACACCTAAGCCTGTCCATTGTGAGCCTGTGATTGAAGAAATTGCATCTAGTATTGACCTTGTTGTATTTTGGCCACAACTGGATTGTTTGCTCATGTTTTTTTATCATTTCAGGGGATGACATAGTTACTAAAATTGGACTATGCTGTCCATAGAGTAGTCGGCATGCCCAATCCCACATCTGATCACACACACGCAATATCATATGATAGTCAGTACAAACCAACAGAGCACAGGAGTAGGGTATTACGTCGTGCTGATGGCCCGAACCTGTCTAACTCTTGTGTCTCTATTGCCTTCGTGTTGTTGATTACATGCACCTCTACCGATCAATCTATCTTCATGGGATACCCTTTGAAGGACTGTCGATGATGGTATACTTTTTAAGCTCTTCGTCCTCTCTAGAGCCTGACCAAATCTTTATAGTTAGATCGATCTCTTGGGTCATCAATGCTGACAGAGACGGAGAGATCTTCAAGCCGGTGCAGATCGATTCTGCGTTGACCGCACCAAAGCTTGCAACAGCAGATCCGATCTTAGAACCGCCTCCGAGCTGCTAAACGAACCATTCGAGCCGCTAAGCAAACCGCTCGAACTACTTACTTTGATCACCTACCGTGTCGCAATGATGATCGCCGCGAAGAATGGCACCATGACAGCCGCAACCGTCGCCATGATGACAAGCTAGAAAGCTCGAGAGCCGGACAATTTCGTCGATGCTGACTAGATGTTCTGTCTAAAGCTAAGTCACGCTTTAATATTCTTCTAAGTATTCTCCAATCTTCATATATCGTCATGATGTTTCTCTAAGCTGTTTTCTCCATTTTTTTCTCCAAATAATTTTCTTTCATGTATACCATCTTAAAGATGACATACAACTAAGCCCAAGGCAAATCCCCGAACAGTCATGTTGATGCTTGGATGTTTCCAGAGACGGCCCTGACTCTGGCTTCTCCTTACACGTGCATGATCGTCTACCCTCTGCGTTAGGGTGGTCAGTAGTGGCTCCTTAGCAATGCCCTGCTCTTCCTACACGCACACGAACATTATGGTTAAGAGGCTACCTAGGGTTGGATACTCAGCTACACACTAATTGGTCGAACGGTTTATATTAAATATAAAGACATCTTCAAAATAACACTATGTGTTCATGCCAACTGATCGCCTAGCTGCATATGCTATTTCATCACCATTGTTGATTCTTCTCTGGAGTTCATATATTTTATTTTTACATCATGTACTATCCATTCTACACAATTGCTTCGCAGGGGCACGGTTCGGTCAATGAGCTTACGCTCAGGGACTAGACAAGATGATCATTGTCTAGGTGGTCAGACCACCTATCGGACGGACTTCACCGCCAACCAACTGGTCAGACTGCTCGGCAATCACTCTAGCTTGGCATTCATTTCGTCGCTGACCAGTTGGATGGACTGCTCATCGCATGGGTTTCATCGTCAGCTATGCAGGGGGGGCTCACCAGCTACACTAGGGACTCCTTGGTGTTCGGATTTTTCATGCAAGAGTCACCAGCTAAGCTGGGGACTTCCTTGGTGGTCAGATCTTGCTATGTCTCATCAGTGTGCTATCAACTTCCTCCATGCTATTCGGATCAGGGTGCTGATCCTAGGTAGCACATCTGGGTCTTGATACGCACATGACAGATGACATTGGCAAGCTTTTAGATTTATTTTCTTTGACCCTGCTACAAGATTTTTTGTATCTTCTAGCAGGCTCAGGGACTAAGTGGTTATACTTCACCTAGCGGTGAATGTAGTGCTTATTTCTTGATTTACTCTTCTTATTGACAAAGTCTAAGTGGCTACACTTCTCCTAAGGGAAAGCATTTTCAAATTTTATCTTGATCCCCTACATCCTTCTAGCAAGCCTTACTTGGCTTAGTTCGAGGTCTTCTAACCAGTGGTTGGCATTGACTTTCACTACCTAGGTCACTAGTTAAAATGGTCGGTTTTGATTTTCACCCTACTAGGTCACCAGTTCAACTAGTCGGCTTTGACTTCCACTACTCAGATCACCAGTTAAACTGGTCGGCTTCGCATCAAATTAGTCAGACTTGTTCAAGATGGTGCTGCCCAAATGATACAAGGCAGTCGGGGACTAACTATGGGGGTATAACCCTAGGTACCCATGGCAGGGACATGGGCCGCACGGTCAAGGACGGTCCAGCCCACAAGATTCAAGACTTGCGGCGTACGGCACTGCTCGACGTACACTACAAGATATCTAGAAGATTTGATCGAATACTACAGATATTGTAATCTAATACTTGCCATGTAACCGACTAGGATTCTTTACTTTTAACCCTACCCCTTCAGAGTATATAAGGAGGGGCAGGGGTCCCCTAGTCGGCATGCCCATACCACATCCATACATGCAATATCATACGATAGCCAATACAAACCAATAGAGCACAGGAGTAGGGTATTATGTCGTGCTGACGGTCCAAACCTATCTAACTATTATGTCTCAGTTGCCTTCTTGTTCTGAATTACACGCACCTTTGCCAATCAATCTACCTTCGTGGGATACCCCTCGGAGGACTACCGATGATATTCTGTCGACATAGAGCGAGTCACGATGAAAATGTGCATGTGATGGATTGGATGGTGGCGCGGTGGTGGTGGCATGCATGTGCAGCAGAGCTCGATGGTGATGGCGCGGTGGTCAGCTTTGCTTTAGGCAGGTGAGAGAGAATAGAGCGTGAGCGAGAGCAAAATGAGAGAGAGCAGAGGCGTCGTGCTCCCTATCCCTCACCCTGGCCTGACACGCGGGCCCAACACCGGCGTACAACCTCCACACAGTGGCTACAACCTGTGACTAATCGGCCACGACACGCGCGCGGCGCCGGTTTAGTCCTAATGAAACCGACTGACAGAGCAACTTTAGGTAATTAGTACTCCTAATCCATGGCGATTTAGCAAAAACTTCATTAATAGAAATTTTTGGGCTACATGAGATCTCCAACTTTGCTTTAAGAAGCATTGCCGAAATCGCTATGGTTTTCAAACTACAGAGCTCCAAATTGAGGTACTTTGAAACCGAAAACAACTTTTACACTTGGAAAAAATTTTAAGTCCCCAAACAACATATTATATCTTCTTTTGGGCCCTATTTGACTATCTGAGGCACTGAATTAGCTCATGACCTTAAATAAAATTTGTTACCCATGCCAAGAACTACAACTTTTATTAAGGGTGCCATGTCATGCAAATAATCTAGACAATAGTTCAACTCTAGTAAAAGTAGCATCATGAAAATGGAAATTTTTAGTAAACTAGGACATAGAAGCAAAATTGGTCCATGTCATGAATACAAACATTGTTCTATTTAACATCCTAGACCTGTCTAAGGAGTTTTTGTGACCTCACAACCATCTCTTGTAGTGGTCACATGATCACCAGCATATGCATGTATATGATCAACATCACATGTGATATAGATAAGGTGAATGAAATGAAACTTCATATGCTCTGCTCATGAATGCTTGGATGATGCTTATGCTAAGGAGATGCAAGTACCAAATGCATGCTTAACACTAGGGTGTTACATCCCCTCCCCCTTATAGAAATCTCGTCCCGAGATTTGAATGACCTATCATTCTTCATAAAAGGCGGGGTAAACTTCCCATAGGTAATCGTCTCGTTTCTATGTAGCATCTTATTCACTATGGTTATTCCACACCACTTTGTAGAACTTGATTACCTTGCTCTAGGTTACTCTTTCCATTTCTTTCAAAACTCGTATTGGTTTCTCTTCATAAATCAAGTCAGATTGGAGCTTGATATTGGTGGGTTCAATGGCTTCGTCAGGTATGTGAAGACATTTTCTTAGCTGAGAAACATGGAAAACATTGAAAATCGCAAACATCTCTGGGGGAAGTTGCAACTTGTAGGCTGCCTTTCCCTTCTGTTCAATAATCTGATGTGGTCCTACGTACCTGGGTGTAAGCTTCTTTACACCAAACCTTTGCACACCCTTCATGGGCGAAACATTTAAGTATACATAATCTACCACTTCAAAGGTTAGTGGCCATCTTCTCTTGTCAGCATAGCTCTTTTGCCTAGACTGAGCGGCTTCAATATGTTGTTGGACAATACGCACTTGCTCTTCAGCTTCTTTGACAAAATCAATGCCATAGTACCTCCTTTCCCCAGGCTCAACCTAGTGCAAGGGAGTTATACATTTCCGACAAGGCTGTAAAAGGAGCCATCTTGATGCTCTCTTGATAACTATTGTTATAGGAAAATTTAGCTAGAGGTAGCCATTTTTCCCATGAACCTTTAGAAGATATAACACATGCTTTCAACATGTCTTCTATGATCTTATTCACTCGCTTAGTTTGTCCAGAGGTTTGATGGAGATAAGCAGAACTTCAGACTAAGTTGGTGCCTAACTCCTTGTGCAAGTGCTCTTAGAAACGAGCAGTAAACTAAGATCCTCTTTCTAACACAATGGTTCTTGGTACACCATGTAAACTTACTATATGAGTGACGTACAACTCTACATATTGATGTGGTCAATAACTGGTCCTGATGGGAATAAAATGTGTAGACTTGGTCAAACGGTCTACAATTACCCATATCGAGTCAAAACATTTCTGTGTAGTTGGTAGTCCAACAATAAAATCCATGCAGATCTCCTCACATTTCCATCCTAGAATAGACAAAGGTTGGAGCAATCTGGCAGGTTTTAGATGATTCGCTTTGACCCTACTGCAAGTATCACATCTAGCCACATAGGCGGTAATTTCTTTCTTCATCTTGGTCCATCAAAAATGGGTTTTCAAATCTTGATACATCTTGCTACTACCCGGATGGATAAATAACTTGGATAAATGAGCTTCATCTAAGATTTGATTTCTAAGTTCACGGCCCTTCGGGACCACTAGTCAGTCCTTAAACCATAACATACCTTTTTTATCCAACCTAAAATGATTGGTTTCCTATTACATCATCTTTCTCTTGATGTGAAACACACCTACATCTGTCTTCTGAAGTTCGATGATCTTGCTTTCGAGTGAGCAACTGACAGTGATGTTGTGTAACACAGCAAGATGCAATAGATTAAACCCATCCTCCAACAATGCTTCTAAGGCATTACAATGAGATTTCTGACTAAATGCATCTACTACAACATTGGCTTTTCCTGGATAATAGTGCACTTCCAAATTGTAGTCCTTAATTAGTTCTAACCATCTACGCTATCTCATGTTCAACTCTGATTGAGTGAAAATATACTTGAGACTTTTGTGGTCAGTGTATATGTGACATATGTTTCCCAACAAGTAATGTCCCCATATCTTCAATGTATGAACAACTACTGCAAGCTCTAAATCATGGGTAGGATAGTTGACTTCATGCTTTCTCAGCTGCTGAGAAGCATATGCAATAACTCGGCCCTCCTGCATTAGCACACAACCAAGATCGGTCCCTGAGGCATCACAAAACACATCAAAGGGTTTTTCTATATCGGGTTGTGCCAACATAGGAGCTGTTGTCAGCAGAGTCTGTAGAGTGTGAAAAGCAACCTCACACTCTGGGGTCCAATTAAACCTTTCATCTTTAGCGATCTTGGAAAAATAGGGAATGAAACGACGATAGTAGCCTGCCAGCCCTAAAAAGCTTTGAACTTCATGAACCGAAGTCAAGGCCTTGCAGTCCATGACCTCTTACACCTTAGATGGGTCTACAGAGATTCTATTTTCAGATAATCTATGACCTAGGAAAGGTACTTTCCTCAACCAGAATTCACACTTGCTAAATTTTGCATACAATTTATGCTCTCTCAACCTGGACAAGACAACACTCATGTCACACCCCAAAATTTCTAATTTTAGGTTGTGCATAGAAAACACTAATTAAAATAAATGTTTTGATATTTGGATAAAATTTACCAATCTTAGTTTGAACTAGCGTAAATTTAGTTACAGGAAAAATGTGAATTTTCAAGCTTTTCCAAATCAATTTGATGAGCTATTGCTTGATGTGATGCTTGGTTGTTGATTTATTTCATGTTGTGAGAAAAGATTTTTAAAATGCGTTTAGTAAGTCGATCTTCTTTCTCCAGCAATTCTTAGTCTTTTTCACCGATCAAATTCCTTATTTTCCGACTTAATATTTGCTTGAGAAGTATCCTAAAATATTTTCCATGAAATCCAAATCACTCCTTCCTACTCACTATTCATCAACCTATCTCCATGGATACCTCAGGAATTTCGTTGGCTTTTTCCGGAACTTGTTCCCACTTGTTTGTGAGCATAATCTAATTTTTAAATGCTCTAAAATATCTTTTCATGAGCTCCAAATACTTTATTTGGGTTCGTCTTGTTCTAAAATATCTCTGAGAATTTTCTCTGAATTTTCGGAGCCTTCGGAGTATTTTTCGTGGCTTCAAATTCAATTTTGGACTTTTCTAGAATTATTTTATTCATGAAATTAATTAATTCCGAAAATAATAAAATATCTCAGATTTCCTCATGCCCAAAGGCCCATATCTTTATTTACTAATGGGCTTTAATAATTAATTAGGCCTATTAGTAAAGGTGGAGGGTGCAACATCAATTAGTACCATATTGCTAGTTGACGTGGATGTGGGGAGTTTTTCTTCCTATATATATCAACCAACCCCTTGGACAAAGCACACCAAAACTACCATAAGGGGAGCCCCTAGTTTGGGAAATCCCTCGTGTAGTAAATTATATTTTTCTCCTCTTTCTCTCGCCGTCGCCATTGCCGTCGCCGTCGCCGTTGCCGCCGCCGCGCTGCTCAGCCCAGCCAACCCCTTCCACGTTTGTCGATTCATCGTCATGGTTGTTCGCCCATAGCCGAATGATGAAGGTGAGCACACCGTTAAATTCCTCGTTCCTCTTCTCGTCCTATTTTGAATCTCATCCTCATCAACAATCCTGTCGTCCTCGTGATCTTGGCAATATCAGCGCCGTCGCCACAAGCTCATCTTGCATGGTCTCGGATTCCACCCGCCGCTTCCTGACCGGCAAGACAACAGGGCCAAGCACGACCGAGAAGTCCGTTCCTAATGGCCTGAAGCACCGTCGACTGCCGTGGCTGTTTTTCCGTCACCGGTGAGACTCTCTGCATGTTCCGCTCTCTCTGGTTTTCCTTTACGTGTAGTCTTTTTGAGCATCGTCGGTATCCGTAGCTTTCTGTTTGCCAACCATCCCGTGTCCAGCTTCTCATGCTAGCGCCGATGAGCAAGCCGAGGAATGTACGTGTCCGATCGTTGCTTGCTGCTGCTTCCGTCATAGGTGCCCAGCTTTGCTCTTCCTAGCTTGATGATGTCATCATCACGTCACCCTCACATTATGGCCGTTTTCTTATAGAAAAATAAATCCAACAATACTATAGAAATACACCACATATAATCAACAATGGATCCCCACCGTTTCTTCGTTCTAACACCGATTTGATCCGTTCAAATTATGTTAGGTTCATAATTTCATAATCTACATGTTCATACTACTGTTCAATATGTTTTTAACTTTTAAAATTCGTGATTAGATTTAATCTAATATTCGACTAAAAGAAATCTTGTTTAAATCATATCTTCTGCGTCTTAGATCCGTTTTATTCCATTCAAGTTGCGTTAGATTCATAGCGTCAAGATCTACGCGTTAGTAATAGTGTTTATCATGTCACATGATTTTTCATATATAGCTAAATATTAAATTGGTTAACATGCTTATAATTACTTTTATAACTAGAAACAATATATGTTTTATATCTCGGTGATTATACATAACCTGTTAATTTGATCAATTAGTAACTTTAGTATAGTCTTAGATTATAATTAGTTGAAGGTTGCATATGTGTTAAGTATGAATAGATGCCCTCACATGATTTATGTTTTTAATTTATAGATGTTTAAATGACTAAAAGTATATATATAATCTTTTATAATTATAAAATATGACGTATGCCAACACTAATGCCTTTTTAATTATGACTTGCTTAGATCAATTAGGAGACATAATATAATTGTTCTATTAGTTGCTCTCACATGTTCTATATTTCTAAAGTAAAGTTTAAATATTTTATATAATATGAGATATGTTGATTAATAAAATATGATTAATTAGTGACATAAACATGTATGTCTTTAAATTGTAATTTGCCAAGTTTAAATGTGACATATATACTTTGAATATATATACTCTCATTTGTTATTATATTTCAATTTAATTTGCTTAAATGATCTCAAAATATTTATAATTAAGATATGATTAATTTATCTTAGTTTTCTAAATCTAGTAACTCAAGTGTAAAATGACTTAACTCAATTTTAGATATTCCCCTGAGATATCTTATACATGTTTTATGATCATTAAAATAGATAAAGCATATAGTTTTCTTTCCAACATAAATCCTTCGATAAATGTTTCTGTTTTACCATAGCTCCGATTAGTGTGCCTTTCGCGTGTGTGTGATCGTAGCAATGCGTAGATTAAAATCTTTTCATTGATCTGTGTATTGTTCTAATCTAGTATGTTTGATATGCATGCTTGTTCGGATGCTTGTGTGGTGCTTTTCGGTCTTGTCCAGTCGGTGAGTTTTGCGTTGGTGATCTATAAGAAGTTGGAGATCAAGAAGAAGAAGAAGAAGAAAACGTTGAAGATTAAAGCTTACCGAAGGATCGGTGTTTAAGGCAAGTATAGTTTGGGTTTTCTTTCTATGACCATGATCTTGAAACTTGATTAATGAATATGCTATAAACATAAACAAGATGACTTTTTAGCAATATAAGGACTTGTCTTGTAACTGATTATCCAGGATTTAACGTACAGCTGTGAGGGCTATATGGCTCTGGCTCTAGTCGCTTGAGAAACCCTTTTCTAGCTGGTTAGAGATCTGCGAGTTGGGTATAGGACAGCCTCTGTCCTGTTGAGCCTAGCTTTGGAAGCGGCCTTTTACTTTATTTTTGGAAGGGGGGTTCCTATATCTGATGACCCTGCGGCCCTGGCCGGTTAGACGAGCTCTTGGGTGGCTTTATATGGTTCTCTGTGTTTTGGGCCTAGCTAACCCGGGCATATGAGAATCATGACTCACAGTGAAAGTGTACACCTCTGCGCAGAGTTAACAAACTGGTATACTAGCCGTGCTCACGGATACGAGCGGCCTTGGAACACTTACATAAGGGATGATGACTTTTACTTGTTAAGATGATCATTTATGTCAATTGTTTAAGATATTTATTATTCAATTATACTTGATCATGTGGTTATGGAATACACTACCTTGTTGCTATATTTGCTGAGTTCGACATGGACTCACTCTTGCAATTTCCCCCACACCTCAGGCCGGATAACAGTTTGTCAGAGACTTGAGAAGTTAGGTTTGTGATCAACCAGTCAGTTTGGATCTAGTGGAGTGAAGTCTGCACCCGGAGATCAGAGTTGTCTATCCGTTGATTGCTTTCTAAGGTTATCTCTTTTGCTAAGTTCGCTATATATTAGGCATTATGATTTGATACTGCCCCTTCATTTGTAGCTATATGTGAGATTTTATTTCCAGGGCTCACATATGGTGTGCATTCGGCTTTGTCCTTGAAACCGGGTGTTATAAGTGGTATCAGAGCAATGCTGACTGTAGGACGCAAGCCTAGTTAGCACCGGTCGATTTGCAAAGTTTATTTTGCTATCAAACTATTTTTCTAAGTTCCTTGATCATTGATTTGCTATTTCTCATCCTTGTCTTATTGTCTCCTCCTTGATAGCCTCCTTTGAGCTATTGCTTCTTAACTCCTTGTTTTCTCTATTTTCTTTGGTTTACTAAAGTTTTCTGATCTCATCTTGTTCAAATCACGATGGCCTCTCATCATCTATTAATCCACTCCTTAAGATGTCCGCCATTTCTACAGAAGCACGTGTAGTGTCGATGTGGTGCTATGTGTTGTTTTGCTTGTAGTGTTTCTTGTATGCCATCTCAATGTTTGTGTTCAAAAAAAAAACTTGAAGATGAAGTTCCAAAGTCAAGTAAAGCCCTTGTTAAGTGGGGGTAGCATCTGCTGCCAATGACATGAGACCTGAGTATCTCAAGCGAGAAGGAACGAAGAACTAAATCTTCATCTTTGTCTTTCTTGTCATCCTTTTTCTATCCTTGATACATGTTTTACATCACCATCAGTCTCGAACCTAAGGAGGCAGGAGATCCGTTTTATCTTTCTCCCTAGTCTCTCCGAATCTCGGGACGAGATTCCTGTTAAGTGGGGTAGAATTGTCACACCCCAAAATTTCTAATTTTGGGTTGTGCATAGAAAACACTAATTAAAATAAATGTTTTGATATTTGGATAAAATTTACCAATCTTAGTTTGAACTAGCGTAAATTTAGTTACAGGAAAAATGTGAATTTTCAAGCTTTTCCAAATCAATTTGATGAGCTATTGCTTGATGTGATGCTTGGTTGTTGATTTATTTCATGTTGTGAGAAAAGATTTTTAAAATGCGTTTAGTAAGTCGATCTTCTTTCTCCAGCAATTCTTAGTCTTTCTCACCGATCAAATTCCTTGTTTTCCGACTTAATATTTGCTTGAGAAGTATCCTAAAATATTTTCCATGAAATCCAAATCACTCCTTCCTACTCACTATTCATCAACCTATCTCCATGGATACCTCGGGAATTTCGTTGGCTTTTTCCGGAACTTGTTCCCACTTGTTTGTGAGCATAATCTAATTTTTAAATGCTCCAAAATATCTTTTCATGAGCTCAAAATACTTTATTTGGGTTCGTCTTGTTCTAAAATATCTCTGAGAATTTTCTCTGAATTTTTGGAGCCTTCGGAGTATTTTTCGTGGCTTCAAATTCAATTTTGGACTTTTCTAGAATTATTTTATCCATGAAATTAATTAATTCCGAAAATAATAAAATATCTCAGATTTCCTCATGCCCAAAGGCCCATATCTTTATTTACTAATGGGCTTTAATAATTAATTAGGCCTATTAGTAAAGGTGGAGGGTGCAACATCAATTAGTACCATATTGCTAGTTGACGTGGATGTGGGGAGTTTTTCTTCCTATATATATCAACCAACCCCTTGGGCAAAGCACACCAAAACTACCATAAGGGGAGCCCCTAGTTTGGGAAATCCCTCGTGTAGTAAATTATATTTTTCTCCTCTTTCTCTCGCCGTCGCCATTGCCGTCGCCGTCGCCGTTGCCGCCGCCGCGCTGCTCAGCCCAGCCAACCCCTTCCACGTTTGTCGATTCATCGTCATGGTTGTTCGCCCATAGCCGAATGATGAAGGTGAGCACACCGTTAAATTCCTCGTTCCCCTTCTCGTCCCATTTTGAATCTCATCCTCATCAACAATCCTGTCGTCCTCATGATCTTGGCAATATCAGCGCCGTCGCCACAAGCTCATCTTGCACGGTCTCGGATTCCACCCGCCGCTTCCTGACCGGCAAGACAACAGGGCCAAGCACGACCGAGAAGTCCGTTCCTAATGGCCTGAAGCACCGTCGACTGCCGTGGCTGTTTTTCCGTCACCGGTGAGACTCTCTGCATGTTCTGCTCTCTCTGGTTTTCCTTTACGTGTAGTCTTTTTGAGCATCGTCGGTATCCGTAGCTTTCTGTTTGCCAACCATCCCGTGTCCAGCTTCTCATGCTAGCGCCGATGAGCAAGCCGAGGAATGTACGTGTCCGATCGTTGCTTGCTGCTGCTTCCGTCATAGGTGCCCAGCTTTGCTCTTCCTAGCTTGATGATGTCATCGTCACGTCACCCTCACATTATGGCCGTTTTCTTATAGAAAAATAAATCCAACAATACTATAGAAATACACCACATATAATCAACAATGGATCCCCACCGTTTCTTCGTTCTAACACCGATTTGATCCGTTTAAATTATGTTAGGTTCATAATTTCATAATCTACATGTTCATACTACTGTTCAATATGTTTTTAACTTTTAAAATTCGTGATTAGATTTAATCTAATATTCGACTAAAAGAAATCTTGTTTAAATCATATCTTCTGCGTCTTAGATCCGTTTTATTCCATTCAAGTTGCGTTAGATTCATAGCGTCAAGATCTACGCGTTAGTAATAGTGTTTATCATGTCACATGATTTTTCATATATAGCTAAATATTAAATTGGTTAACATGCTTATAATTACTTTTATAACTAGAAACAATATATGTTTTATATCTCGGTGATTATACATAACCTGTTAATTTGATCAATTAGTAACTTTAGTATAGTCTTAGATTATAATTAGTTGAAGGTTGCATATGTGTTAAGTATGAATAGATGCCCTCACATGATTTATGTTTTTAATTTATAGATGTTTAAATGACTAAAAGTATATATATAATCTTTTATAATTATAAAATATGACGTATGCCAACACTAATGCCTTTTTAATTATGACTTGCTTAGATCAATTAGGAGACATAATATAATTGTTCTATTAGTTGCTCTCACATGTTCTATATTTCTAAAGTAAAGTTTAAATATTTTATATAATATGAGATATGTTGATTAATAAAATATGATTAATTAGTGACATAAACATGTATGTCTTTAAATTGTAATTTGCCAAGTTTAAATGTGACATATATACTTTGAATATATATACTCTCATTTGTTATTATATTTCAATTTAATTTGCTTAAATGATCTCAAAATATTTATAATTAAGATATGATTAATTTATCTTAGTTTTCTAAATCTAGTAACTCAAGTGTAAAATGACTTAACTCAATTTTAGATATTCCCCTGAGATATTTTATACATGTTTTATGATCATTAAAATAGATAAAGCATATAGTTTTCTTTCCAACATAAATCCTTCGATAAATGTTTCTGTTTTACCATAGCTCCGATTAGTGTGCCTTTCGCGTGTGTGTGATCGTAGCAATGCGTAGATTAAAATCTTTTCATTGATCTGTGTATTGTTCTAATCTAGTATGTTTGATATGCATGCTTGTTCGGATGCTTGTGTGGTGCTTTTCGGTCTTGTCCAGTCGGTGAGTTTTGCGTTGGTGATCTATAAGAAGTTGGAGATCAAGAAGAAGAAGAAGAAGAAAACGTTGAAGATTAAAGCTTACCGAAGGATCGGTGTTTAAGGCAAGTATAGTTTGGGTTTTCTTTCTATGACCATGATCTTGAAACTTGATTAATGAATATGCTATAAACATAAACAAGATGACTTTTTAGCAATATAAGGACTTGTCTTGTAACTGATTATCCAGGATTTAGCGTACAGCTGTGAGGGCTATATGGCTCTGGCTCTAGTCGCTTGAGAAACCCTTTTCTAGCTGGTTAGAGATCTGCGAGTTGGGTATAGGACAGCCTCTGTCCTGTTGAGCCTAGCTTTGGAAGCGGCCTTTTACTTTATTTTTGGAAGGGGGGTTCCTATATCTGATGACCCTGCGGCCCTGGCCGGTTAGACGAGCTCTTGGGTGGCTTTATATGGTTCTCTGTGTTTTGGGCCTAGCTAACCCGGGCATATGAGAATCATGACTCACAGTGAAAGTGTACACCTCTGCGCAGAGTTAACAAACTGGTATACTAGCCGTGCTCACGGATACGAGCGGCCTTGGAACACTTACATAAGGGATGATGACTTTTACTTGTTAAGATAATCATTTATGTCAATTGTTTAAGATATTTATTATTCAATTATACTTGATCATGTGGTTATGGAATACACTACCTTGTTGCTATATTTGCTGAGTTCGACATGGACTCACTCTTGCAATTTCCCCCACACCTCAGGCCGGATAACAGTTTGTCAGAGACTTGAGAAGTTAGGTTTGTGATCAACCAGTCAGTTTGGATCTAGTGGAGTGAAGTCTGCACCCGGAGATCAGAGTTGTCTATCCGTTGATTGCTTTCTAAGGTTATCTCTTTTGCTAAGTTCGCTATATATTAGGCATTATGATTTGATACTGCCCCTTCATTTGTAGCTATATGTGAGATTTTATTTCCAGGGCTCATATATGGTGTGCATTCGGCTTTGTCCTTGAAACCGGGTGTTACAACTCAGATGCTCTGCATGATCTATCTCATTATCAAAGTAAATTAGGATATCATCAATAAACACAACCACAAACTTGTCAAGCTTATGCATTAATACCGAGTTTATCAAATAGATGAAATAGGCAGGAGCATTTGTTAGTCTAAAAGACATGACCAAATACTCATACAAGCCATACCTAGTAGAGAAAGCTGTCTTAGGTACATCTTCTAGCCTGATCTTGATCTAGTGATAGCCGGATCTCAAGTCAATCTTATAGAATACCCTTGCTCTTACCAATTGATCGAACAAAATATCAATACGAGGCAAATGATACTTGTTCTTTATGGTTACGGCATTGAGTGGCCTATAGTCCACACACATCCATAACGATTTGTCCTTTTTCTTCACAAACAAGGCTGGCCAACCCTATGGAGATGAACTAGGTCGTATGAGACCTTTGTCCAATAACTCTTGTAGCTAAATTTTATGTTTGGCTAACCCATTTGGTGGCATCCTATAGGGTCTTCTTGAGATAGGTGCTGTACCTAGCACTAACTTAATTCTAAATTCCACACCCCTATTTGGTGGCAAACTAGGTAACTCATCTAGGAACACATCTAGAAACTCACACACTACTGGAATATTACAAAGAGTAGTGGTTTGGATGGCACATGACAAGTTTTGAAAATCAAAACTTTTGGAAAGTGGTACTAGAAAAGTACCCTACCCTTTGGGTTCCCTCAACATAATGGTTCTAGTGGATGTGTCGATGAGAACTCCATGACCACTCATCCATTTCATGCCTAATATCACATCTATGGCTAATCCTAGCAATACTATGAGGTCCATTGTATACTTCCTCTCTTGTATGGAGATAATCATATCTCTAACTATTTGGTTGGTAGAGATAGTAGCCCTAGCTAAACTTAAAATATAATCATCCTTGTCTACCTCAATTATCCTATGATCATGCTTAGATGTAAATGTCTGACTCATAAATGAATGCAAAGCTCCAGAATCAAATAAAACAATTGTGGGGTGTTTGTTGATAAGAAACATACCAGTGGTAACAACTTCCCCAACAGGACTCTCCTCCACGGCTATATAGTGCACATACCCAGGGCATGCCTTAGCATTGGACTGTTTCTGATTGCCCTGATTCTGATTTCCATCCTTCTTGGGATAAGGGCATTCCGTGGACCAGTGGCTAGTATGGTTGCAATTAAAGCATGACTGGTTGCTTTTTTGGTCTTGTGGAGCTTCCTTGCCCGGTGTTCCCCTTGGGTAGGGCAATGGTGAAAGCCTTGCGATACACCTTCTGAGCTCGGCTAGACTATATTTTATTCTAGGGAGGTCTAAACTTAGGTGCTGGGGGACGAAACTATGGCCTGGCTGCCACTAAAGCCCTTGACTGAGATGAGCCTAAGGCACCCACCTCAATGGCTCGCTTGTGGCCTTTTGCTGCCACATGAAAGTTATTCTAGTTCTCTTGCGTGAGGGCATCGCTGACAAATTCATTATATGTAGCACATCTTGAGTTGGCCATGCGAAAGCTCTAGTTTGGTTTTGATGAATTGATGAAACCCTAAGTGCTAACCTAATTTATCTAAGTGATCATGAGATAGGTAACACTATTCCAAGTGGCAAAGCAACGATGAAGATCAGGATGATTGTGTGACCATGGTGATGATTAAGTGCTTGGACATGGAAAAGAAGAAACAGAAAAACAAAAAGCTCAAGGCAAAGGTGAAATTTAATAGGGACTTTTTGGTTTGGTGATCAAGACACTTAGTGATTGTGATCACATTTAGGATCAATAGCTGTACTATTAAGAGGGGTGAAACTTGTATCGAAATGGGGTTATCAATGTGCCACAAGATATTCTAACTCATTGCATATGCATTTAGATCTAGTGGAGTGCTAACACCCTTGAAACTGTTTGTGAAAATATACTAACACACATGCACAAGGTGATACACTTGGTGGTTGGCACATTTGAGCAAGGGTGGAGAAGTTAGTGAAGTAAAGGTGGTGATTGTCATTGATTTTCAGTGACCAAACACTGCTCTCATAGTGATTGGATGCAGGCTTGTGAGTTCGGTCAGTAGAGGCCGAGCAATGTAACCTAGGGTATTGCACCAGACATTGCGAAGGGTCTGGTCGAGATGCACCGAACGCGTTCGGTCATGATTTGGCTGCTTTGAAACTTCTTTGGAAGTGACCAGACTCTAGGCGTAGATGTGCTCGGTCATCTTAGTAGAGCATCTGGTCATGGCATAGCAGTGGCACGCACGCATGGCTGACTTGGCACCGATGTGTCCGGTCTACGTGACGGCATGTCCGGTCATGACTTAAAGCGCGTGAGAATAGCTACTAGCCGCTGGCATCATGTGGCTAGCATTTGAAATGGGTGTGACATATGGATGGCATTGGATGACCAAACACTGAGGCATGCATCCGATCACATCTAATCGGTGCATCCGGTCACCCTAAGTTGAGCTGCAGTGAGAGCCCAACGGTTCTATTTTGTGGGGGCTTTTATTTAAGCCCCATGGCTAGCTTAAGCTCACTCTCTTGGCCAATTGTATTGACATAGCAATGTTGTGAGCTTAGCCAAAGCCCTCCCACTCATCTCCATCGTAGATTGATCATCTTTGTGAGATTGGGAGTGAATCCAAGTGCATTGCTTGAGTGATTGCATCTAGAGGCACTTGGTATTCGGGTTTCGCTGTGGATTTCCCTTGTTACTCTTAGTGGTTGCCGCCACCTAGACGGCTGGGTGCAGCGAGGATCATCAAGCGGAGGAAGGTGCTTGTCTCCGGCTTCGATCGTGGTGATTGTGAGTTATTCTTGACCTTTCTCCGATGGATAGCCAAAATGTAATCTAGTGGATTGCTCATGGCTTGTGTGATCCTCATCTTATGTTGATTGTGCGACACCCTATTGAGGGTTTGGCGTGTGATTCCAATTAGCACGTGAACCTCCAAGTGAGTGTATCACCACAACGGGGAGTAGCTTGCCAGCAAGCAAGTGAACCTCGGTGGTAAATCATTGTGTCACCTCTTGTCATCAGGACTCTATTGTAATTGATTGCTTTCATCTTGTGATTGGCACACCTCTCTACATGACATTATAAACATCTCAACCACTTGTGTGTTTACATTTATAGTGTAGTTAAGCTCTTTAGTGTAATTAGTTTTGAGAGCTAGCTTGTGTTGTATCTAGTGGTTAGTGAGTCTCTTTAGTTAGTCATTGAGAGCTCACTAACTTAGTGTAGTGACATAGCCTTTGTGTGCCTAGAGATCATAGAGACTAGAATTGTGGTAGGTGGTTTGCATTTTAGTAGGCTAGCGTAACATTTGCTTCGCCTCAGAATTATCTAACCATTTTGTTTAGTGTTGTTGTAGAAATTTTTATAGGCTATTCAACCCCTTCTAGCCATTAGGACCTTTCAAGTTGTATCAGAGCCATGGTCACCATGATTTAAGGCTTAACAACATTCGGTGTCAAAATGGCTTAAATCAACAATACTAAGAAGCCACCCCAATTTGATGGCACAAACTATCCTTATTGGAAGGCTAAGATGACAACATATATCAAGTCAATCTATAGAAGAGTGTGGAAGATGGTGGAGACCAAAATTGAGATAGCCGATCCGGAGAATCCCACCATGGCTGAAGAAGTGCTTCTCCAAAACAATGACATTGCTTTTAGTGCCATTCATGATGCTATTGATGAGAGAACATTTGAGCAAATCAAGAACATTGAGATGGCTCATGAAGTTTGGAAGAAGTTGGAAGAATCAGTTGGGGGCACTTAAGCCGTGAAGGGTGCCAAGGCATACATCCTCAAGGAAAAGTTTGCTAGTTTTAGGATGAAGGATGATGAAAGTGTGTTGGAGATGTTCCATAGGCTTCACGTGCTTGTCAATGATCTCAAAGCACTTGGAGAAGAAGTGAAGGACAAGGACTTCTCCCATAAGTTCTTGAGATGCTTACCCACAAGGTTTGACATTTTGGTCACCTTGCTAGTGAGGAGTGGTTTGGACACCATGACACCAAACCAAGTGTTGGGAGATGTGATGACCGATGACACTTATAGAGATAATGATGAGAAGGAAGAAAAGAAGGAGAAGAAAGATGAGACGAAGGATGACAAGAAGAAGAGTGTGGGATTCAAAGCCACATCATCTAAGGGGAATACCAAGAAAGATACATCAAGTGAAGATGATGGCTCATGGGATGATGATGATGATGAGAAGATGGCTCTCTTTGTTAAGAGATTTAGCAAGTTCATGGTGAAGAAAGGCTACCATGCTCAAAGAAAGAAGTCTTTATCCAAGAACAAAGAAGAGTCAAGGAGGTTCTTCTAGTGTGGAAGCAAGGATCATCTTGTTATTCAATGCCCATACAATAGCGACAATGATGATGAGGGCAAGAAGAGCAAGAAGAAGGCCAAAAAGGAAAAGAAAGAGAAGAAGGACAAGATGACCTTTAAGAAAAAGAAGGGTGGTTCATATGTGGTCACTTGGGATACTGATGCTGCCTCAAGTGATGATGATGATGATAGTGATGATGACAAGACCCCCAACATCATGGCTATTGCAAGCATTGCTATCAATGAGAAGCCTTCTCTCTTCGACACTTCATCATGCTTTATGGCTAAGGCCACTAAGGTACAATCCGATGATTAGTGTGATGACAAGGAGAATGATAACGAAAATGAAAATAAAAGTGATAGTGATGATGATGAACCTACTAAAGATGAACTACTTGACATGTTAGATAATGCTAAGGAACATTTTGACATTAAGACAAGGGAATGCAAAAGCTTGTGTAAGGAACTAAAAGCCCTTAAGCAAGCCTTTGATGAGCTCAATGCATCTCATGACAGTATAAAAGAAGACCATGAGGAGCCTCGCAAGGTTCACAAGAAGCTTGAAAAAGCTCATTCCTCTCTACTTAATGAGCAAAATGAGAAGAAGCATGTTATAACATGTGAAGTAGGCTTAACATGTGACATAATTGAAGAATCATCATATAAGCCTATCATTCTTATTCCCACTAACCCTTGTTGTAGCACATCCACTTCTACCTCATCTAGTAGTGATGGTTTCACTTGTGATACCTCACTAATGGTTGAGAATGAGACTCAAGAAGAAGGTAAAAGAGCTTAATCACACCGTTGGCCAAAGCCTATGGTGAGGACCGCTTGCTTATGTGCTTGGGTAGACAAAGATCTTCTCACTACAAAGAGGGATTGGGCTATACCTCCTAAGAAAGGTAAGGTGCCCTTTGCTCCTCACAATACTAGTTTTGTAAAGAACAACGATCGGTTTTATACTAGTTACAAGCAAGTTGGTCATGTAGAGCAAAAATGCATGAAAAAGAAGTCACAAGCCAATATATCCTCAATTAAGTTTGATTCTTTCTATGTGCTTACTAAGGGTACAAATGGTGTGAAGGCTAAGTTCATTGGTGCACCATGGATGGGCTCAAAGTTGAAAGCTATTTAGGTGCCAAAGAGCTTAGTAACTAACATTCAAGGACCCAAGTAAGTTTGGGTACCTAAAAAGAATTGATCTTCTTTTGAAGGTCAATTACAAAGCCAGAGGAAGGCATTGGGTTCTTGATAGTGGATGCACTCAACACATGACCAGTGATGCAAGAATGTTCAACTCAATAAATACCAATTGCAATGATGGTTATGATAGTATTACATTTGGTGATAATGGCAAAGGCAAGGTCAAAGGGCTTGGTAAGATTGCAATATCCAATGACATGAGCATATCCAATGTGTTGCTAGTTGAAAGCTTGAACTTCAATTTGCTATCTGTGTCTCAATTGTGTGATCTTGAATTCAAATGCATATTTGGGATAGATGATGTAGAGATCATAAGTATAGATGGCTCTAATTTGATCTTCAAAGGCTTTTGATATGAGAATATATAGGTTTATTTTAATTGTAGTGACGCTCAATTGTCAACATGCTTGTTCACTAAGTCTAGTATGGGTTGGTTATGGCATAGAAGACTTGGTTATGTTGGAATAAAACAATTGAATAGATTGATGAAGCATGACTTGGTTAGAGGCTTGAAAGATGTTGAGTTTGAGAAGGACAAGCTTTGTAGCTCTTATCAAGACGGCAAACAAGTTGGAAACACCCATCATAAGAAAAGCATGATGAGCACTAGTAAAGCATTTGAGTTGTTGCACATGGATTTATTTAGGGCCAACACAATACATTAGCATCGGTGGAAACAAATATAGCTTTGTGATAGCGGATGACTATACTAGATATACTTGGGTATTCTTTCTAGTGGACAAGGGTGATGTATTTGCAACATTCAAATCATTTATCAAGGACATACACATTGAGTTTGAAACAATCCATTAAGAGGGTTAGAAGTGACAATGGTAGTGAATTCAAGAACACTAGAATTGATGAGTTATGTGTTGAGTTTGGAATTAGACATCAACTTTCAGCGAAGTACACTCCACAATCAAATGGCCTTGTTGAGAGGAAGAATAGAACACTCATTAATATGGCAAGTGTAACACTCCAGTGTTAAGCTTTGCATTTGACATCTGCATTTTATGAGCTCAAGCATCATCCAAGCATTCATGAACATGAGCATAGTGAAATTTCATCTCATTCTTATACATTGTCACATGAAATGTTGATTTGTGTTTATGGTTGCAATCATGTATGACCAATGTATGACATGGTTGTGAGGTTATGAAAACACCTTAGACACATCTAGGATGGTAAATGGGACAATGTTTGTATTCATGACATAGGCCAAATTTGCTTCTAAGTGTTGGTTTCATTTGAAATGCCATTTTCATGATACTAGATTGACTAAAGTTGAATAGTAGCTTAAATTATTTGCATGGCTATATGACCTAAATAAAAGTTGTAATACTTGACTAGGGTAACAAGTTGTATTTTGGGGTCAAGGTCTAATTCAGTGCATAGCATTTAGCTTCGCCACAACCTCCTTCGTCACTGAAGTGCCGCCATGCTCGCAGCTCACCATGGCCCCGCCATTTCACCACACCGCATGCCTCTATCTTCTCTAGTCTAGCACCACAATAGAGTCTAGATGCTTAGGCTAGATCTAGGGATGATGCCACCGCTTGACGGTGCCTAAACGAGTCGCCGCTCCACCCATGTCCGCCATGGCCACCAGTGGCACTCGAGCTCGCTGTCGTCGAGTTGGTTCACCATCTCCTTCCTTTCTCTCATGCCTTAGGTCAAGTAACCCTAGACCTAGCTAGTGGCATGATGGAGACCCACCTTTCATTGCTGTCTAGCCAGAACTAGTGAGAGCACCGCTGTGCTCCATGCACCACCGCATGGCCATGCACGCGGCCAAGCTCATCGACTGCCACCTCGAGCCCTCACCTGCATCGTGTAGCTTCGCTAGGTCACTAGGATGGAGTAGCCATCCTCGCCAAAGTGTGCCATAGCCAGGAGATGGCTAGCATATTGCCACCGACCTCCGCCGTCCACCATGGTCGCCGTCGAGCTTGCTCCAATGAGCCACCGAGCCAAGTAAGCCTACTCATCGACGCGCGAGGGTGAGAAGATTGCAATGGTGAAGACGCTACCGCCTAGAGACCTAGTCGTCGGCGAGTTCTCACCAATCAATGCCATTCCCTGTTTTGGTCTCACTAACGGGTGGGTCCCCGTTGACCGCGGGTCCTGGCTATCAGTCTGTGTGATGATTAGATTTTCTGGATTTATTTCATAGATTTGAATTGATGTTTCAAAAATTCATATTTGAAGCTAGGAGTGTCCAATTTTGGTGAACCAAATTTTGTTGGATTCCTCATGAAGTGTAGTATTTGATAAAAATAGGATATGCACTGATTCTGGTATTTTCCTAGGAGAATAAAATGTAGCTAGATAAATGCTTTTTAAATGGTTTCTATCTAGTAAATTGCATAACCTGAGGTAGAAAAGTGATAAAATTGTGATTCCAATTTTGCTGGTCTTTGTGCTGACATGATCTAGCTAGGAAAAATACTAAACTTGTAGTGGTCATACTTTTGAGGATCTCCCTGAGTGCCTGAATTAGTGGCCAACCTCTTTCCTCAAAAGCAAACCTCGTAGCGTTCTAAGTCTCTCATGTTTTTCCAAATATCACTTAAGTCCTTTTATGTTTGATGCATTAGGCTATAAGAGTTTATTGGAAACACTTGATGCATAGAAATACCTTGTCTAGTTACATATACCCTTAACCCTATGTGGGTCTATGATCGAATATCTACTTAGCCATGCTTAGACCGGTAGAAGTTGGGTGATTTATTATCACCTGTGAGGTATAGGTGGATACCGAAGCACGGTTGGCTATAATTGCTATCGTGGAAAAGAACAATGGGGTAACATAAATAGAGGCCGAGCGGAGTCAATGTGTAGGTTGACTCATGTGAGTTCGTCTATGCTGGTTAAGGACGATACCATTGTTGGCACTTCTGACAAGATTAAACGCTTGCCTCTCACTTAGCTGGTCAGATAACTCGTTCCGACCGCAAAGCTAAGTAGCTCAAGCTCAGGTCGAGCCCTGTTCTATAAAAGTGCACACTCTGGATGGTAGTAAGGACGTGTGGGGAGCCAGACATGAGCCCAAGGGTAGGGTAGTCTTGGTCGTCCTGGCAGCTGGTTGTCCCTAATTGTGCAGCGCTGGTCGAACCCACGAAATGTGTACTAGAGTTGTACCAAAGGTGATCGTTGATCTAGTCTACCTAGGTTTGTGTTAGGAATAAATTCCTAGCTAGTTGAAGTCGATTCGAATCGCCATCTCTCCCGGACAGTGAGAAACTTGGCTAGCTCCAACATCGTAGTAACTGTGTTATGAAATATGATGGTTTGGATGAATATGGAATTACTACACTGGCTATGGTTACTACTATATGCTACTAAATGATATACCACATGTTTGGCACTAGTTAGTCGCTAATCTAGATATGAATAGCTATAATAAACTTGATGACCGAATTATAATTGTACAACAGAATTTGTCATTTTTTATGCAAAATGTGTCAAGCTAGCTCCACTTATACAGCCTTGCATGATCCTTGGAGTCACCTTATTTTTGGATTATGACAGGGTAAGTCTAGCTAAGAATCTTCTCATACTTAGGGTTTTATTTTCCCATTATTGCAAATAGTACAGTGTATCATGGCTATTGCAAGCACTACTTCTATCCCACCATGGACGAGGAGTGAGCCCTGGGCAAGCATCTCTTATTAACACTTCTCATATGCTTTTGTGGATGTGATCATGAGCTGGCACTGTAATTGAACTATGATGGCAGATGTTAGTTTCAAACATTAATTTGCTTCTGCTACAATTTTACTTAAACTCGGTTTATAATAACCTTAATTCGTACTCTGATGGATGAACGGTATTTGTGAACTTTATGTAACGTGTTACATGTATGTTGAATCATGTATGATCTTAGTTGTATGTTGATGGTTAATCAAGACCCTTTGTGGTACTCGATGGACTACTAGGTTTATATGGGATCAAGTATGACAGTGCGACCGCTTGCGGGCTACCATTGTACTTGTGCTCTTATAAATTGATCGGTTCTGCTATAGCAAGCTCTATGCTTATTGAGTACAATGTAATCCTTTTGGGTTGAAGCTATCAACACAGCTTGCTATTGTAGGAACCGCTTGTATTCTCTCACACTGAAAGAGAAGACACCCTATAAGCTCTTGAATGGTAGAAATCCCAACATTGCATATTTTTGGGTCTTTGGCTTGCAAATGCTATATCTTGAAGAAAGGCACTAGATTAGACAAGTTTTACAAGAAATGTGATGAAGGGTTCTTACTTGGATACTCCACTACTAGCAAAGCATATAGAGTTTAGAATTTGGAAACTGGTACTCTTGAAGAAGTGCATGATGTTGAATTTGATGAAACCAAGGATTCCCAACATGAGAATGAGAACTTAGAAGATGTTAGAGGTATTCAACTTTCAAATGCCATAAAGAACATGGATGTTGGTAAATTAAGGCCTAGACAAGTGAATAATGATGAAGATGATTAAGTGCAAGTGCTCTCTAACTCAAATGTGCAAGTTGATACTAATCAAGCAAGTACAAGTGACTTTCATGACAATGAACAAGATCAAGTGGCTAGTACATCTTCTCAATCCAATGATCAAGCAAGTGCAAGCAATCAAGTTCTAATACTCTAACCAACTAATATTGTAAGAGATCATCCATTGGACACTATAATTGGAGATATTTCTAGAGGTGTGCAAACTATATCAAGATTGACATCATTTTGTGAGCATTTCTCATTTGTGTCATCTATTGAACCAAAGAAGATAGAAGAAGCATTGAAGGATGTTGATTGGGTGAATGCTAAGCATGAATGTAATAGAACCATCCAATTTCTAAGAACACAAGTACAATAGAGATCACCGAAGCAATCAAACCGTCATACTTGAGCCCATACAAACCCAGTAGTCCAATGAAATCACGAAGGATCTCAAACAAACCAATATATAAACCAAGATCGTACATGATTCAACACAACCAGTCACATGTTACATTACAGTTCACAAATAGTTCACAAGTATCTCACTTACATCGGAGTTCACATAGTTATTACAAACTAAGTTCAAATAGCAGAAGCAAAGTAGTTTGACATCAACATCACACTTAGTTCAAATACATGCCAGTACCATGATCATTTCTAGCAAATGTAAAACATAGGGGATAACTCAGGAGTACCATGGCCCATGGGGTAGTCCTCATCCAAGGCAGGATGAAGGCAGTTCTTACAGTATCCATGATACATCATGTCATCTGCAACAAGAGGGAGTAAATCCTGAGTACGAGAATGTACTCAGCTATACTTACCCGTCATAAACAAGAAATAATATGACACCAAAGAGTATGTATGGCTTTATCAGTGGAGCTAGCTTGACAACATTTTGCATAAAAGCTTAAGTAACATAACTTGGAGATTTAATATCTCTAGCATCAATTTGAATACATATTCAATTAAGCATCTAAATTAGCACTTGTACTAGAGAAATCGCTTGATTAAGCTAACAAGCATCAGTAACCATATCTGGTACAATAATTTGAGCATCATCATAACCATCAAGTTCCATCAATTAATGCTACGTTTCCGCTACTCAGTCAAGTTCTCACTATCCAGGAAAGATGACAACTCAAATCAATTCCAACCCAGCTAGGGAATTATTCCTAACTCAAACCCATACTTCCCCCATTGGGGTCGCATTGGGTCACCTTTGGTACAACTCAGGAACCAACTTCATGGGTCTGATCAGTGTCGCACCCTCAGAGATTCTACTAGTATGCCAAAAAGTTCAAGCCCGGCCTGCCCTTGGACTCACACCACTGGTTCTTCACACATCCTTACTGCCTCCAGTGTGCGCACTTTCACTTACCAGGGCCCGGCCTAAATTGAGCTATTTGGCTTCGCGGATGGAACGACTTATCTAGCCAACTAAGTGCTAGGCATGCATTCAATATGACATGAGGACATACCGTGAATCGGTCCTTAACTGACATAGACGGGGATAAATAGGCACCAAGACCTTCGTGTCTTGTTGCTTCTCTATCACAATCCTGCTCGGTCTCCTTTTTATTCATCAACACATGGTTGTTTCCACAATAGCAATTAAAGCCAACCGTGATCAGATATCTATCTATATTTTGTAGGTGATAGGAAATCATCCGACTTCTACCGGACTAAGCAAGGCTAAGCATATATTCGATCCTAGACATATAAGGGATTCAAGATATATTTGTCTGGACAAGGATAATATATGCAGCAAGTGTTTCCAATCAACTCCTATAACATAATGCATCAAACATAAAGGACGGAAGTGATATTTGAAAAAATAGAGGAAGCTTATAATGCTCTAGAGCTTGCCTTTTAAGAACAAGGAAGGTTAGTGGTCAGGACACTCAGGGAGATCTTCCATGTTGATTGCTCCTTCTGCCTGAACTTCCTACTCTAGGGCTGCCTACCGCTCCTTCTGATGCTCATGTTTGAACTCGAGTAGAGTCACTCCTTTCGGGGAACCTATTGCATGCATATGCACAAATGAGTATCATGAATGCATAAGAGCTGAGATGATATGATAAATTGTATATGCATGAGCATGGTTATCCACAAGGTGTATGATAAGTTTAACATTCATTGGCAAGGTAGATGTATAAGTTTCTTCTAATTGATCATTATTGAGTAGGTGCATATCTCTTCTAAAATACAAGAAACATACACTCACCAAGTTCTAGTAACCTAAGGTACAATTGTTCATCATTAGTAAGAGGCTTAGAACATGTAGCTAACAACTAATCTCAATTAGCCTAAGCATCTACACAAGCATCACATAAGACAAACAACTGCAATTGACTTAGTCATTTCCTACTGCAAACAATAGCTACTTATTTTAGCTATATCTAGAGTTCTACTCAACCAAATACTATGATCCTAGACTTTATAGAAAGCTTATAAAACTTCCTACAACTTTATTATAGTCATCTCAAGATGATTCAATGGTTATCAAGGTCAAACAAAGAAATTTTCAAGATCTATCCAGAAATTCTAGAGAATAAGCATTTCTGAAGACCCAGTTCTAACATCTATAACTCTCACACCACTTAGCCTATTGCTACGAAAATTTGACACAAGCAAGATAAGTAAGTTATCTACAACTTTGTTATCAACAAGATTCACAGCAAACACCATCTTACACATGCAATTTACTTAACAACCAAAACTATCCAAACAGTCATTATAATTGAATTATAGAGCAATTAATATTTCACTGCATACAAGCAATCAAATTTGGGCACAACCAATGGTACCAACAGTTTATAGGCATCATACACACTCTAGAAAATATGATGGTCAGGCCCAAATAAATTATTTAATTGCCTTTATTAATTTATTTGGACACTAAGGTGGAATAGGGAAAATATATCAAAATGCACAATAAATTCTGAGAAAATTATAGTAGCCTACATATGTTCCCAAAAGTCTACTATATACATTTCATGTCATTTGGATCTGTATAGCCATCTCTACAAAAATGACAAGTTGCATAGCCTTATTTTAGCAAAAATAGTTTAGCCAAGTGAAAAGTGTTAAACAATAGATTTAATATTTTTATTACATTCATCCTAGCTCCATATCACTATTTAAAAATTTGCATGATCATTAGTTATGTATTTTTATGCCATTTATTTTCACTAGAAACTAGCAATTATTTAAGATTAAATAGGAAGATCATACTCTAAGTATGCTTACTATAGGTTTAGTATTTTTCTTAGCTATAGAATGTGAACACAAGATCAGAAAAATTAGAATCACAATTTTATCACTTTCCTAGATCAAGTTATGTATTTTATAAGATTGAAAACAATTTAAAAGCACTTATCTAGCTCAATTTAATTCTCTAAGAAAAACAACCCAAATAGTAGGTTTCATATTTTTATCAAATATTAAACTTCATGGTGAATCCAACAAAATTTGGTTCACTCAATTTGGACATCTACAACTCTACTTATGAATTTTCAAAGTTTGTCTATATTTCTAAAAAAGAATAAATTCAAATTCTTAATGCAGCCGCTAATAGTTGGGACCCGCTGGTCAGTAGGACCCACACGTCAGTGATACCGAGGCAGGGAGACGCTCCGGCCAGCCCTATCTCACTGGTGGCGAGATCACCGGCGATGAGGGTGACACCAACATGTTCCCCTCATCAAGCCACGTCGGTTGGTGGTGAAGACGTGACCTATGGTTCACCGGAGATGTCTCACCGGTGGCAATGGTGGACGATGGAGGTAGCACAGCAGTATGCTCGGTGTTCTTCGACCATCACGTGCTCTAGTGAGGTGTGCTATGGCTTCGTAGAATCCTAATGAAGCTATCTAGGGTGGGTTAGGGTTCTGGTGAGGTGGCAGTGACCTCCGACCGCGTGCATGGCCACGTGGCGGCGCACGGAGCACGCTGGTGCTCCCATCGCTCCGGCTAGACGACAACGAAAGGCAGGTCTCCATCATGCCATCCGCTAGGTCTAGGGTTACTCAACTTAAGATGCGAGAGAGAGGAGGGAGGTGGTGGACCAGCTCGGTAACAGCGAGCTCGACTGCCACGGCGGCCATGGCGGCCGCACGTAGAGCGGCGACGTGTTCCTATGCAACCAGGCAGTAGTGTCTACCCTAGATCTGGCCTAAGCATCTAGAGCCTAGCATGGTGCTGAACCAGAGAAGAGGAAGGCAGGGGATGCGGTGGAGTGGCCAGGCCACGGTGAGCCGAGAGCACGGCGATGCTCCGATGGCGATGATGGCTACGACAAAGCAGAATGCCGCTTTACCTAGGGTCAAGAGGTGGTGTTGGTGGCTCAAGGAGGTGGAGGTGATGGCGAAGCAGCTGTGGCTAAGACTAATCAACCAGTGGAGCTACATCGGTGGTGACCAGCTATGGCAGAGCTACGGTGGTGACGCAGCAAGCTCAGAGCTCTACTTTGGCAAGGCAGAGTAAAAGGAAGTTAAAGCGGGCGTGTGGAGTGAGCAGTAGGGTTTAAGAGGGTTTAAACTCATATCGAAATATGGTTATCAAAGTGCCACTAGATGTCCTAACTCATAGCATATGCATTTAGATATAGTGGAGTGCTAACACCCTTGAAAATGTTTGTGAAAATATGCTAACACACGTGCATAAGGTGATAAACTTGGTGGTTGGCACATTTGAGCAATGGTGGAGAAGTTAGTGAAATAAAGGAGGTGATTGTCACTGATTTGCAGTGACAAGACGCTACTCTCATAGTGACAGGACGTAGGTTTGTGAGTCCAGTCAGTAGAGGCTGAGGCAGTGTAACCTAGGGTATTGCACCAGCGCTATGAAGGGTCCAGTCGATATGCATCGAATGCATTTGGTCATGATTCGGCCACTCTAGAACCTCTCTGGAAGTGACTAGACTCCAGGCATAGATGCGTCTGGTCATCTCAGTAGGGCGTCCGGTCACGGCATAGCAGTGGCGCATGCACATGGCTAACTTGGCACCGGTGCGTCCGGTCTACGTGATGGCGTGTCTGATCACGACTTAAAGCGCGTGAGGATGGCTACTAGCCATTGGCATCGTGCGGCTAGCATTTAAAATGGGTGTGACACATGGATGGCATTAGACGACCAGACGCTGAGGCATGCGTCAGATCACATCTGATCGGTGCATCCGGCGCCCCAAGTCGGGCTACAGTGAGAGCCCAATGGCTCTATTTTGTGTGGGCTTCTATTTAAGCCCCATGGCTGGCTCAAGCTTACTCTCTTGGCCATTTGCATTGACATAGCAACCTTGTGAGCTTAGACAAAGCCCTCCCACTCATCTCCATCATAGATTGATCATCTTTGTGAGATTATGAATGAATCCAAGTGCATTGCTTGAGTGATTGCATCTAGAGGCACTTGGCATTCATGTTTCGCTGTGGATTTTGCTTGTTACTCTTGGTGGTTGCTGCCACCAAGATGGCTTGGTGCAACAAGGATTATCGAGTGGAGGAAGGTGCTTGTTTCTGACTTCGATCATGGTCATTGTGAGGGGTTCTTAACCTTTCCCTAGCAGAGAGCCAAAAGGTACTCTAGTAGATTGCTCATGGCTTGTGCGATTCTCATCTTGTGTTGGTTGGGCGGCACCGTATTGAGGGTTTGGCGTGTGATGCCAATTAGCACATGAACCTCTAAGCGAGTGTATCGCCACAACGGGGAGTAGCTTGCCGGCAAGCAAGTGAACCTTAGTGATAAATCATCATGTCATCTCTTTTCACTGGGACTCTATTGTAATTGATTAGTTTCATCTTATGATTGGTACACTTGTGTAAACATCTCAACCACCTATGTGTATACATTCATAGTGTAGCTAAGCTCTTTAGTGTAATTAGTTTTGAGAGCTAGCTTGTGTCGTATCTAGTGGTTAGTGAGTCTCTTTAGTTAGTCATTGAGAGCACAGTAACTTAGTGTAGTGACATAGCCTTTGTGTGCCTAAAGATCATAGAGACTAGGATTGAGGTAGGTGGCTTGTATTTTAGTAGGCTAGCACAACATTTGCTTCGCCTCATAATTGTCTAACCATTTTGTTTAGTGTTGTTGTAGAAATTTTTATAGGCTATTCACCCTCCTCTAGCCATTAGGACCTTTCACCATGGTTTTCATCAATTTAGTGCCAAGCCCTCTCTTGAATCTCTCTATCCTTTTCTCTTCAGTGTTCACAAATTCTGGTGCATACCTTGACAAGTTGTTGAATGCATGCATGTACTCGGTGAGAGTTTTTGACCCCTATGTTAGCCTCAGAAACTTAGCTGCTTTCATTCTCATCAGCCTTAGGAGAATATGGTGTCCCCTAAAGACTATCTTGAACTGCTCCCAAGTAACATTAGCACCAGTAGGTAGGGTAGACAGATAGTGAGTCCACCAAATACCTACAGGTCCTTGTAATTGATGGGATGCATATTCTACCTTCATTAGTTAGGTGACCCTTAACAGGCAAAATTTTTGCTCGATAGTGTTTAGCCATTCATCGGTCTGGAGTGGCTCCTCTGCCTCTTTAAAGATAGGAGGCTTGGTGTCCAAGAAGTCCTTGAATGTACTAAATTGATTTGGCTCCGGTCCTTGATTCTGTTGGCAAGCACGAGCAGTATTATGCGCAATGAGGCATAGGGTTTCTTTCATCGCTGTCTGATTCCTCAAGAATTGCACGAAAAACTCATTCACGGAGGGTGGCGGTGGTGGTGGTAGGTCGTCATCATTACCACCTTGACTGGTACCAGCTCCAGTGCAAGTGCGAGTCATCTACAAATTGCAACAATAAGCAATTATTGGGTGATGCCAATAAATTGTGGAGGAACTGCATAATCATGCCCAACTAAATTTACTAGAGAGAATTAAAAAATTCAAGCAATAAAACAGAGGCATAACAATTCATTTCCACAACATCCATCACCAATCACATTACTCATTATACTCATAATATGTTCCCATGCATGTCACATTTTTACCAGTACAATGAAACTAGAATTTCATTAGAGTTCAAACCATCATGGACCAACATGCAAGGTTCTAATATTACATCGAAGTTACATCACGAATACTAAAACTTGAACTACAAGTCCCTTACAAAAGCTAGTAGGGGATACATCTAGCGCATCGAACTAGTCACTATGCTACTCTACTTGTCAGCATGCTCGCTGTCAAGGTTGGATATAGCATCATCCTCATCCATGGGAACCACTTTTTCTTCCTCTTCCCAACCGTCATCTTCAATGAACATTTCTGGATCCTCTTCTTCTTCTTCACGGATCGGATGTAGTTGGTTGTTTAGATAATGCACCTCATGCTAAAGATCAACCACCATGATTTGGGCATGAGCAAGCTGATGAAGCAAATCCCACTCAACTCATGCCTGTTGCACTACTTCAACCTTGTCTCTGTCTCATGCTACTTCTACTAGAGCTATGCGATTGTTACCTAGGATCCATTGGCGTGTAGCAGTAAATGCCTCGGCACGAGCTGCATCTAGCTGCTCTTGTAGTCCTGTCAGCATAGCCTGATCATCAGGCCTTGCTGCCTAGGCTGCATCCCTATCTTCAGCAGCTGCTTTAGCCGCCTTCCTATGCCTACGGGCACACTTTTCTGAGCTACCATTGTGCAGCCTCTGTCCTCATGAGCTTGTCCATGCAAGTAGTGTAGGACTCCTGCCAGAAGTCTTGGGTGTCCTAATGAACATAGAACATCTTCATCGTGGTTTACATAGCACTCATAGTGGGATTAGAACTTCCTGCCCACTCATCCCGATCTTGGATCAACGTGTTGTGTTTACACTAGGTCCAAACTATGGTAGATGGATTTACCTAAGGAAAAGTACTAGCGGCACTGCCTATAAGTTCATCCCCGTGTTGCTAACAATACTTGCTCAGCACCTCAAAAGTAACCACTTGGGCACCTTCCAAAGGAGTTCTTCCCTCAGATTCTACCTCCCACTCCTGCCATAGGGGTGCTTGGGTATGAGCAGGTATGGTTAGCTGCACCTCATACCATGGTTGTCCCTCTAGATGTCCATCATTCTAGGAATAGCTGGGTGGTCCAAGAAAGTGTCATTGCTGCCATCTGTACCAACAAAATATGGTGCAACTTTCATGAGAACAATGTTATAATAGAAAAGAGTTACTTAATAGAATAAGAAACTTATAAGGGGAGGAACAATGCAAGTATGTAAATGAATGATTTATCATGATGCATGCATGTTCCATACATCCTCACAAACTTAGGAAAAATTGAAACTTCTAGCGACATACACAGTGGCATACATATGTTTTCTCACAATATAAGCGTAACTAGTCAGACTACATATTTTGCTGTTAGTGTACCTACACAAGAATTTTATTTCAACCCAACCCCACATTTATATATGCAGAAATGAAAATCTAGTCTCGAAGTTGCAAGCTAAATACTTCCATATATACATACCCATTATATATATACTTCCATATCAAAACTACCCGAGAGCAAATACGTCCCATACATATATATAAATATGCATATATAGTCGTATCAAAGCTAACCCATAATTAAATACCTCCATATATGTATGAAACATACATATACTTTAGTATCAAAGCTACCTCTCCCCTCTGGACCGCACGCTCACATCTTGTGGTCATGCCACTCATCATCTTACCTAGGCGTAGAGGTGTTTGATCGATATATTACCACTCAAGTGAATGGTATCCATACAATAGCATGCCGTATGGACGACGAAAATAAAACCCCCCATGTTAGTACTTAGTTAGCCACCTAAGATACTTAACTAGGCACAAAGGAAGTGATCACTAGCACGCTTTAGATTTAGGTTTCAGATTGGAACACCTATATATATATATATAACTATAAGTTGCTAAAAACTGGTTTTAGAAAACAAAAACCTTTGTTTTAAATACACATATGGCAAAAAAATGTTTAATCCTGCTCCGATACCAGCTGTGGTAGAACCGACTAATTTATAAGAGCACAAGTATAATAACAATCATCGAAGCGATTGCACAATCATACTTGAGCCCCTATAAACCCGGTAGTCCATCGAGTATCATGCAGGATCTCGAATAATCCAACACACAACCAAGATCGTACATGATTCAACATACAAGCCACATGTTACATAAGTTCAAAAGTAGTTCAACATACATCAAAGTACAGAAAAAGTTATTACAATACCAGTTCAAATACAGTAGTAGCAGAAGCAAAGATAGTTTTTTAAACTAACATCTCACACCATTGTTCAAATACTTGCCAGTTTATGATCGCATCCCACAAAAGCATCATAGATTAGATATATAGAAGTGACTTGTCCATGGCATACTCCTCGTCCATGGCAGGACAGAAGCAGTTCTTACAATATTCATGACAGATGGTGTTATCTGCAACAAGTGGGAAATAAACCCTAAGTACAAGAAGGTACTCAGCTAGACTTACCCATCATAAACCAAAATAAAGTGACTCTAAGGATCATACAAGGCTTTATAAGTGGAGCTAGCTTGACAACATTTTTGCAAAAAGGCACTAGTTGAGCTACACATTTTATAATTCAGTCATCAAGTTAATTATAGCTATTCATCTCTAGATTTAGCAACTAACCTATGCTAAACTTGTGATGTAGAATTAGGTAGCATAACAATAATAACCATAGCCAGTGTAACATTTCCATGTTCATCATAACTATCACATTCCATAGTCCAATTATTACAATGAAGAAGCTTTGTCAAGTTTCTCACTATCCGGGAGAGACAATGATTCGAATCAATTGCAACAAGCTGGGTAGTTATTCCTAATACAAACCCAGACATATCTATGCCAAGGTAGTCTTAGGTCACCATTGGTATAACTCGGGTACACATTTTAAGGGTCCGATCAGCGTCGCACCCTTAGGGACACTACTGGATGCCAGGTCGATCAAGACTTTGACCTGCCCTTAGCCTCACACTGGCTCCCCACACATCCTTATTATCTCTAGAGTGCGCACTATCACTTAATGGGTCCTAGCCTAAGTTGATCTACTCGGCTTCATGGTCAGAATGAGTTATCTGACCAGCTAAGAGAGAGGCATGCGTTCAAAATGACAACAGGGCCTCCAATGATGCAGTCCTTAATCGACACAGATAGAATCACATGAGTCAACCTACACATAGACTCTGCCCGACCTCCAGTTACATTATCCCATGGTTCTTTTCTACAATAGCAAATATAGCCAACCGAGCTCTGGTATCCACCTATATCTTGCAGGTGATAGAAAATCACCCGACTTCTTCCAGTCTAAGCATGGCTAAGCATATATTTGATCCAGGACCTACACAGGGTTTAAAGTATATATCTAGACAAGGTAGTTCTATGCATCAAGTGTTTCCAAATCAACTCTTGTAACCTAATGCATCAAACATAAAGGACTCAAGTGATATTTTATAAAAAATAGGAGGCTTAGAATGCTCTAGGGCTTGTCTTTTAGGAAAGAGGTGGGCCTATGGTCAGGGCACTCTGGTAGTTCTTTTAGAGCCTGCTCCTCACTTTCAGGAGCTACTTGTTGTGGTGCCTTCTGATTCTCCTCCTCTTCAGCCTCGAACTCCAAGAGGGTGATTCTTTCGGATGATCCTATATGCATGAGCATGGAATAAGATATCATGGATGCATAGATGATGACATGGATGATATGATTTGATAAAATGCATAATCATAAGTGTTCTTAATAGCAAGGCAATAGGGTAATAATAAGATTATTTTTCTTTTACTGAGTAGGTGCATATCTCCTCTCTAGTAATTAAACAAACCAATTTAAAACATTTTCTAGACTACAAGACAACAGCCATTTGTTTTGACCATAATTAGAGTTTTACCCATCCAAACAATATGATTGTGGACTTTCTAGAAAGCTTATAAAATTGTCTACAACTTTCACAGAAAAGATCATTCTCATCATGAGATTGTCACCACAATAGAAACTACACATGTAGCCCTCTAGTTGAGTTATAAAGCAATAATTAACTAGCTGCCTATAACCAACTAACTTTAAGCACAACTACTAAATTCAACAGTTCATATGCATCACAAGCACCATAGAAAACATCATGGTTAAGCATAATTAATTTATTTATAATTATTTATTAATTTCCTTACATAATAGGGTGATTTAAAGGATAATTATTTTTAGTGCACAATAAATTCTAAGAAAATTTCATGCTATTTGGATAAGTATAGCCACCTCTACAAAAATAACAAGTTGCATAGGATTATTTTAGCAAAAATAGTCTAGCCTAGTGAAAAGTGTCAACCAACATATTTCATATTTTTCTTACTTTCATCCTAGCATAAGAATACTATGTAAAAAATTTCATGATCATAAGTTACGTATATTTACCCCTATTAATTTCACCAGAAACTAGCAATTAATCAAGGTAAAATAGTAAAACCATATTTCAAGTATGCCTACTATAGGTTTAGTATTTTTCCTACCTAGAGCATGTCAACACAAGACCAACAAAATTGGAATCACATTTTTAGCGCTTCTCTAGCTCAAGTTATGCATTTTACAAGATAGAAACTAATTTAAAAGCACTTATCTAGCTTGATTTAATTACCCCAGAAAATACACCAAGCAATAGGTTTCATATCTTTATAAAATAGTACAATTCATGATGAATCCAACAAAATTTGGTTCACTCAATTTGGACATTCCTAGCTCTAGTTATGAATTTTTGAAGTTTGCAACAAAATCTAGAAAAATAAATAAAGAAAAATTCAAAACCCTAACTGATAGATAGGCCCCGCGGGTCAACGAGCCCATGCGTTAGCGAGACAAGAGCAGAGGACGGTGCTGACTGGCCAGAGCTCGGCGGTAGCGTCTTCACCATCATGACCTACTCGACATCCCGCGTCGACTAGTGCCCATGCTTGGCTCAGCGGCTTGCCGCTGGCAATGGCAGCACGACGAAGGTGTTCGGTAGCGGGATCATCATCACTGCCAATGACACAGCTAGGTGAGTAATGCTACAGCATCAAGGAGTCCTAGCAGAGCTCTAGGGTTAGGTCTAGGGAATGATGAAATGGTGGTGTGCTGCGGCCACGTGCATGGCATCGTGGCGATGCACGGAGCACGACAGTGGTGTCGCTGTTCCAATGAAACAGTGGTTGAAGGCAGGTCTCCATCTTCAAGGAAGGCACTAACATTTTTTACAACACATTAATAGGCACCAGAGTGAGCTAAGGGCGGCTAGTGAAGTCAGCGGCGGTGAGCGCGTGCTTGCGACCATGGCGGACGCGCACGGCGATGTCACGCGTTCCCGCATGATGGCTATGGTAGTAGTTAAGCTGGCTACGGCCTTAGCAATTAGACCCTATGGTAATGACTAGATAAGGGAGAGAGATGTTAGAGATGCTACGGTGGTGGTTGGCCACACGTGAGCTTGCTCGCAGTGGTTCACCATGGCCATGATGGCGACAGCAAGCCCATAATGTAGCATTACCTTGCTCGAATGGTTGTGCTAGTGGCTCAAGGAGGTTGAGCGAGTCACAGCGAAGCTATGCACATGATGGATTGCATTGTGGCTCACTGGCAGTGGCGTGCGAGTGCGGTGGAGCTCAGCGGCGATGGCGTGGCTCTCAGCTTTGCTTTAGGCGAGCGAGAGAGAGAATAGGGCATGAGCGAGAGAGAGAAATAAGAGAGAGTAGCGGCGTTGCGCTGCCCATCCCTCACCCCGACCTAACACATGGGCCCAACACCGGCGTACAGCCTCCATGCAACTGCTGCGGCCTATGGCCGATCGGCCACAATGCATGTGCAGTGCCTGTTTAGTCCTAATGAAACCGACTGCCATAGAAAATTCAGGTAATTATTACTCCTAATCCATGGTGATTTAGTAAAAACTTCATTAATAGAAATTATAGGGCTACATGAGGTCTCCAACTTTGCTTTAAGAAGCATTGCCGAAATTGCTATGGTTTTCAAACTATAGAGCTCCAAAGTGAGGTACTTTGAAACTGAAAAAAACTTTTACACTTAGGAAAAATTTGAAGTCCCCAACAGCATATTATATCTTCTTGTGGGCTCTATTTTACCATGTTAGGCACTGAATTAGCTCATGACCCTTGAATAAAGTTTGTTACCCATGCCAAGAAGTACAACTTTTTATTAAGGGTGCAATGTCATGCAAACAATCTCGACTATAGTTCAACTCTAGTAAAAGTAGCTTCATGAAAATGGAAGTTTTGAGTAAACTAGGACTTAGAAGCAAAATTGTCGCATGTCATGAATACAAACATTGTTCCATTTAACATCCTAGACTTGTCTAAGGTGTTTTTGTGACCTCACAACCATCTCTTGCAGTGGTCACACATGATCACCAGCATATGCATGTATATGATCAACATCACTTGTGATATAGACAAGGTGAATGAAATGAAACTTCATATGCTCATGCTCATGAATGCTTGGATGATGCTTGTGCTAATGAGATGCAAGTGCCAAATGCATGCTTAACACTAGGGTGTTAGAAAAGCCCTAGCTCATCATCACTAGATCGATGTTCTTATAATGAGAAAGAGCGATCACAAATGACCGATGAACACCAAAGCAGAGCGCGTCCCTCGCCATCTCGCGTGACCGATCCATGATTTAGACAACATAGGCCATGAGAGAGCTCATCTCCTACACTGAGGCTAGCTCAAGTTCATCACAGACTAGTTGAATGGCAATGCATAGGGTGTCGTGCTTGTTGCTCTCCTTTAGTAGGGAGGCCTTCATTTCGCCGAGCTCCTTCTCCAAGCATCAAACCTCTTCCTAGCGCTAACCAATCTATGTGGCAAGGCAGATGGACATGCCCTCAGCTGTGATCTTTAGGTCCTTCTCCCCCTAAATCTCACCCTCGAGGAGGATGATCCACTGCTGGGTGTCGGCACACTCTTGGTGAGCTAGGTCACACTCCATGTAGAGCTCCTCTATGATCCAGAATTGGTCCTCTGGCTCCTTCCATAATCGCTCAGCCTCCACAACATCCACATGCTCCCTCTTGATTGGGGCCACAAGATTCTCTTTGGCCTCATGGGTGTTATTGCGGGCATCCTGCTCCTTGACCCGAAGGTCAACCACCTCCCGGGCAATGGCAGTGAGCTCGAGCACCTCCTGGTGAGCGGCAGCAAGCTATGTGGCTAGCTTCTCGTTCCTCCATGTCCCCCTAGCAAGGTGGTCCCAAATGCCCCTCTCATGATGAAGGAACCAAGACTTCTCTCGGCTATGACCAGTAAGGACCTGCGTAGAGAACAAGTCTTAGAAGTGCAGAAAGGGAAAATGAGCATCGTGGGCATGACCATCTCATACCTAGCCAACTAGGGCAATGACATCATGCAGCAAAACCAGTGTAGTGGTTAGGGCACTAACCATGGTCCTAACCTCCATGCGGACGCTCCCCCACTCCCTCTCCTCTATAGCGTCATCGAGGGCTTGAAGCGTTGCCTCTAGGTTCTACGGGTCTAGCCACCGCATCAGGGATCCTCCCCACGCATGCAGGTTGCCACCCACTCAGACCAGAGGCCGATGCTGACCCCTCTGGTAGAGGCAGCTCCTCCACGCTAACCTCAGCCAACGCTGACCCTCTGGCAGAGGTAGCTCCTCCGGAGTGGCCCCACCGATAGTAGAGGATGTGGACGGCATGGACATGGAGGCCTGCCCCATCACCGCTCCCACTGAGCGCACCTCAAGTGCACCCTCTTTCACTTGCCCCACCTCAAGCATGGCCACCTATGTAGAGGACAGCTCCGGTTGTGCTACCCTCACCTCCGACATCACGGTCACACGCAGCCATGCCTCACCTGCCACGGGTGCCCTGGACACACCCTCCTCTGTCCGCTCTACCATGGACACACCCACCAGCTGTGCCCCTTCGGTTGATGCCGCAACCTCCCTAGCACCACTTCCACTCACCTCCAATGCAAAGCCAGTCAGCTCCTGGTACATTAGCTAGATGGCAAGGGTCATCTTCATCATGAGCCTCAGGTGAGTCTGCTTCCTCCAACGTTGCGGAGGATACAATGATTAGTTTACTATGAAAGTCAATCAGAATGGAAGGATGAAGAAGTTTTTTAGCTCACCTCAACACCACCAGGTGAGGACATTTTGGGGTCAGCCCGCTCGACCCCGACTGCGCCTCATCGGCGTGTTGCCACTTTGGGCCCTCCCTTTGCTCAGGGGTCCGGTCAGAGCAAGACAGTCAGTCACTGCTGGCTCTAGGGGTAGACCCTCCCCCTCCTACTGAGGCGTGCCCTCTCCCTCCTGCCCTGAGGTATGCCATGGGAGAGCCGTCTCCTTCTCCCTCCTCATTGTCCGAGCCTTGTCGCCGATTCCCTTGGTCTAGCTTTGCCTATCTCTTTCGCTCACTGCCTCACCATCTTGTCATCTTTGGCCTTGTTCTTCTTCTTGTCAGCAGCATGGTTCACCGCCCTCATGGCTGCATGCTCTAGCAGTGGCACAACAAAGGCCCCAAAGCCCAATCTCACCAGCAGCTCGATGAAGCCCACATCTAGCCGCATCATGGGATGCCTCAAAATTGGGAACATGGCATTGGACTCATCCATCGCATCCATGATGCACTACACAACCTCGCTGTCATGGAGTGACCCCTAGGTGAGCACCGTCCCATCATGCTTCACTTCAGGCATCATCCCATATAGTAGGAGAACACACGCCATCAGGGGCACCACCCTCCTCATGTGGTACACCCTGATGATGCCAACCCTATAAAGGCCATGGTCCTTGAGGAATGCGATGGCATCAAGAAGGTCATGTAGCCTCCTCTCCTTCTCTGGAGGCCCCCATGACCACACCTATGGCGCCTCTCCGATGAGGTGCTTGGTGAACTCTAGCAAAGGGGCGGCAGTGTCATTCTTAGCATAGAACCACAACATGTGACATCCCTTGTTGGATCTGGAGGGCTAGCAGGGCATGTACTCCACCGATCAGTGCCCCCAAAGGTGGATGCTCGTGAATCCCATTAGCATCGGCGTGTCCCTTATCTTGTTCTTTTGTATGGAGATGGAGAAGAAGTATCTCCACCACTCAAAGTGGGGCTCAATTCCTAGGTACCCCTCGCATAGCATAATGAAGGGCGTGATGTGCTAGATTCCATTTGGTTTTAGGTGTTGTAGCTCGATTTGGTAGTGGTGCAGCAGCCCCCAAAAGAATGGGTGAGGGGCGATCGCAAATCCGCACTCGTGGAAGGGAACAAAAGACACAATGTAGTCGTCAGGTGGCGCTGGCACCTCCTCACAACTGGGCTTGAGCCACTCCGCCATGTTGATTCTCCCACGGAGGAGGCCGCGCTTGACGAGGCCCTCCATGCATGTGTGGGTGATGTCAAATTGATACCATGAGTCCATGGGAAGCAAAGGTGGAGGAACGAGAGCTGTGCTGGTGGCAAAAGAGCAAGGGCAAGAAATTTAGGCACTAGCGGTAGAGAAGCAGAGATGGTGACCTTGTGGTTAGATGTATCAGGGATAAAGGGAAAGGCACATATTTATAGGAGAAGGTGGAGCGAGAGGCAAACCGTTCGCCTAGATCAACATGCATGCCACACCCCATCACTTTGCCTCTTCGAAAATCATGCCCCTGCCACCCCCCGCCACTCATCAAAGGTTGTACCAGACAGTGGTTCGCACCCTCGATGGGCTGAAAACCGCTGTAGGTAAGTAGGGATATGGAGCCAAAAATGCTCCCATAGCCCATTCAGGCCTAGGATTTCGAAGGTTGGCCTAGTGATGGGTTCACAACCGCTCTAGGGCAACTTTAGAGTGAGGGGTGGTAAGGGATGGCCCTACTAGTGGCCAGTACCTAGGCGAGCAAGTGCCATAGGCATCCTAACCCACGTTCAAGTCTTGACAGGGCATGGTCCATGGTTTTTCCTCAAAGACAGGCAATGAGCCCTCACCCATAAACGGGAATTAGGAGTCAGTCACCCACTAACCCATGCTAGACACCCATAAACGGGAAGCTAGGGCCCCACTCAAACTAGCTCGTTAATAGCTCATCGAGGACCATGATTCGTCCATCGAGGAAAACATTGCATGGCTTAGCACCTCCATTTTATCGAACAAAGCTTGAGGGAGGACTACCTTAAGACGAGCTGACCCCTCGACCGAACCCTTGCTACGTGTGGGGGCTTGAGAGTTGGACTTGCAAGGAGACCAAATGTGCCATCGCATAACAATGGTAGATCAGTTGGATCCTTGGGAGGAATCAGAATCAAGAGAGAACTTTTCTAATCCTCTGAATCCCATAGCTACATGTTCTCGAGGAGTTCAAACACAACAGAAAGGAATCCCGACCATACCAAGACATCCCATGGCCTATAATGGGAGATCAAGATCCTTAGAATCCTTCCATCCAAAAAAACTTTCGAAGGAGTGTCCTACTCCTCCGCAGGCTCGGGGGCTACTGTCGGGTATCAGTATCAGGCATACTTAGATGAAAGAAGCTAATGGCCATGAATGCTAACTCCTTCAGATGGTCAAGAGTGTATCTTGGTCTCATTCGGCCCTAAGGGCATGGGCTCCATCTCACCTGACCTCAAGGATGCGAGATCCAGGTCACCCGACCCTAAGGGCATAGGCTCGGTATTGCCCGACCCCATGGGCAAGAGCCCCGTCATGTCTGACCCCAAGGGTATGAGCTCTACCTTGCTTGATCCTAAGAGCACCGGCTCTATCTCGCTTGACCTCGAGGGCATGGGCTTCACCTCACCCAACCCCAAGGCTGCGGGCTTCACCTCACCCGACCCCTCAGGCGTGGGCTTTGCCTCGCTCGACCCTTCAAAGGGGGATTCTGCCTTGCCCAATGGAGGTCCGTACCGCCCCAACCACTATGGGTCTAAGAGTATGAGTCCGGGGTCAAACTTCTGATGCTAGAAGAGGAGCAGGCGTGTCTTGATGTGACCCATGGCCACTATGGTCCATGTCAAAGGACACATGTCTCCAACAATATCAGGCATGCCAGTGCTGTGCTACCTACTTCCCATATGACCTCTAGCAGAGGGGTCAGCTAGCCATACCATCTGCTAGGATGGAATGGAGTGCCATGGCTAGCTGACGACACCCGCGTATGGTGCTAGTGATGAATAGGGCCATGACGTGGAGCCATCCCCATCATCATCTATAGGGCCGACGGGACCCTCGTGAAGGAGATGAAAGATGCCGCAATCCTAGAAACCTTCCTCTCCTCGTCTCTCTCTCATTTTCTCTCTAGTGTGACCTGTGTCTTCCCCTTCATCTATAAAAGAGGAAGCAGGGCGCCCCATAGAGGGGGGAGAGAGCTCAAACAGACTCACTCTTTTCACCAGAGATTTGGGACCTTCTTCCTCTCTCAGCTGTTTGTAACCCCTACTACAAACC
This sequence comes from Miscanthus floridulus, assembly GCF_019320115.1. Taxonomy (NCBI): domain Eukaryota; kingdom Viridiplantae; phylum Streptophyta; class Magnoliopsida; order Poales; family Poaceae; genus Miscanthus; species Miscanthus floridulus. The sequence continues at coordinate 53,045,099 of NC_089583.1, read as the reverse complement.
AAGTGTTGGTAACATAGGCAACAACAAACTGGACCTAGGGACATTCCACTCAAACCAATATAAATCCTTCTATCCTCCGAGCATAGTCATCCGAGTCAGACACGCAAACTATAAATTTACTAGCCGGTGATCCAAACCACCGATAGCTAGACTGCTTGCAAGAGGACCAAGACATAAGAGAAGATCCAATAAATTAATAGGTCCCTAACATGGACTTTCTATCAATGTGACGGCCAACATAATTCACATTGGAATTCTCGCAAAGAGAAAGAGAGGAGGAGGCTAAAAATCAAATTCCAAATTCAGGTGTGAAACAGAGGTACCTCATGATCCGCTTAACCACTTGACGATGACATGTGCATGGTGAAGACTGAAAGCGCGCACATAGATAGACCACAAACTAGATGTCCGGTCTCATCATCGTTAGGTACAGCAAGGATCCAATCATGCTACAGTACTCCTTCTGGTTCATGGCTTCTCCTTCCTCATTAGCGTACAGGGCCATAGTGGTCGACATGGGCATCAAAAGAGGCTTGGCCTTGCTCATGTCAAACTTCTTTAGCAGGTCCTTGGTGTACTTGCCTTGGTGCACGAATGTCCCTTCTCGGGTTTGCTTGATTTGTAACCTGAGGAAGAAAGTCAATTCTCCCATCATGCTTATCTCAAATTCCCTACTCATTGTATCTGAAAACTTGGCAACAAGAGCATGAGAAGAGCCATAGAAGATTATATCATCTATATCTGAACCAAAAGGGTGTCAGTGCCTTACTTGAGGAGGAACAAAGTTTTATCCACTAAACCCATTTTAAAACCCTTCTCAAGCAGAAAGCTTTCAAGCGCTCATACCAGGCTCTCATGGCTTGTTTCAAACCATACAAGGCTTTGTGGAGTTTAAAAACATGGTTAGGAAACTTTGGATTTTCAAAGCCAGGGGGTTGCCTAACATAAACCTCTTCCTCTATGTACCCATTCAAGAAAGCACTCTTCAAATCCATCTAATATAGCTTGAACCTTTTTCAATCTATAAAGGCTAAATGGGTCCTAATGGCTTCTAAATGAGCAACAGGAGTGAAGGTTTCCTCATAGTATATTCCCTCTTTCTTACAAAACCCTAAGCTACTAATCTAGCCTTGTTTCTCACTACCACCCCATCCTCACTCTGTTTGTTCTTGAAAACCCACTTTCTACCTATGGGGTGGCAATCTAGTGGAGGTGGCACTAAAACCCACACTTGGTTTCGCTCCAAGTTCTCTAACGCCTCATGCATGACATTGACCCAATCAGAATTAGATAGAGCATGTCCAATATCTTGAGATGTGATATGACATGGACCGTGTGACACGCTGGTTGATGTCGCCAATCATGGTCTAAGGTGGGTGGTGATGCTAAATGTGTCATTGTGCCTCCCATGAAGAAGTCGCCTCCCCCTCAATAGTAGCCAGGGCCTCCTTAGGTGCACCTAGTGTAGGCTGAGGAGGCTCCTTAAATAAACCCCAAGTAGTGGAAGAAGATGGATTAGGGCTATGAGCTGAAGTAGACGTCACAGGCTTGAGAGGGGCAGCTGGCGAAGTTAGCTCAGGATCACCCCATTCGACATCTTCCTACTCCTCCACAAAGATACTCTTAGCTATCTCCTGATCACCTTCACATTCAAAGATAGGAGTGGACACAGTGCATGGTTTCATTGAATGTGACCTCATAGGTCTCCATAACTCGGTTAGTTTCAAGGTTAAGGACATGATATGCATGAGAGTGAGAAGCATAACTTAGAAATATTCCATCGGAAGACCTAGACTCGAACTTGTCCAAATTACCTTGTTTTAGGATGAAGCAGTTGCACCCAAACACCCTAAAGTGTCTTACCTTGGGTGGTCATCCAAATCACAATTCATAAGAAGTCTTCTTCATGAAAGCTCAAAGGAAAATGCGATTGGAAACATGGCACACGGTGTTGATCGCTTTGGCCCAATATCTCCTAGAAGTCCAGTGCTCATCAAGCATCATCCTAGCCATCTCAGCAAGGGTCTAATTCTTGCACTCAACAACACCATTTTGCTAGGGGACAAAGGAGAGGAAGACTGATGGTCGTGGTCCAAAGAAGAACAAAAGGTTTCAAAATGAGTATTCTTGAATTTTATGCCATTATCACTATGAATCGCCCTCATGGCATTCTTAGGGAACTCATTTTTCAATAGAAGAATCAAATCTCGAGCATGTGAAAAAGCCTCATCCTTTCTCTCCATCAACAACACATAAGAGTAGCGAGAAAAGTCATCCATGATCAATAGAATGTACCACTTCCCACCATCTGACCGAACCCAAGCTAGACCAACTGTGTCCATGTGAAGTAGCTTGCCGGGTTCCTTGGTCATGACCTATTTCATAGGTGGGTGAGAAGCGGCAACCATCTTCCTGTGAAGACAAGTGTGGCAAACCAAATCCTTTTCAAATTTCAACTTGGGCAATCCTCGGATTAGATCAAGTGAGCTCAACCTAGCTAGTAAGTCAAAGCTCAAGTGACCTAGTCTCTTATGCCACTTCCAAAGCTCGGAGGAGGATCTGACCACCAAACATCGAGAAAAGCCAAAAGAGTGAGAAAAATCAGCTTGAAAGACATGGACAAAAGGGACAATCTAGCAAACAAGATTTCCCTGAGAATAAAGAACTCAAGACAAGCCGCTCTTAAAGTGCACTTCAAAGCCATCTTGAAGGAGTTGTGAAACTAAAAGCGAACTAAAATCCAAATTCAAAATCAAAGCAACATCCTTGAAGACAAAACTCTCATTGACCCTAATGGTCCCACAAGAAAGCCCCATACCTTTGCTATTGTCCTAGAATGTGATGTACTCCTTACATTGCATGGGGTCAAGCCACATGTTCTCTAGGCCTTCATCCTGTATCAGTAGAAAGACATGGGATGATCAAATGGCGCAACACTGGGGTTAGTAAACTATGAAGGATACCAGTGTTGGCTCATTTTCCCTAGAAAAGTGTTAGGAGAAACACCAAACATACCATGTCCCATTTGAGGGAAGCAATCACCATATGGGGAAAACGTGGTCCGCTAGAGCTGTGGGACTGAAAACCAAAGCCACAACCATGGGGTTCAAAGTCATATTGATGACAACCTGAACCTCATCGGGCACGACCACTGCATGGTCTCACAACCTGAGGCCTAGCACCTTGAGGCATTGCACCTCTAGGCCTAGCACTATGCCTCTGAACAAGCGATACATGTACGCCATGGGGCTAACGATACATGTTTTGGTTGTTCAACTCGTACTCTCTATAACACCCTAGTGTTAAGCTTACAATTTGCACTTGCATTGCATGAGCATAATCATCATCCTTTCATTCATGAGCATAAGCATATGATTATCATTTATTTACTTTATGATTATCTTCATGAAATGCTTAATTATACATGTATATGCCTTATGGTCATTCTTGGCCAATGCAAGTGGGTGTTGTTTGGTCACCAAAACAACTTACACATACTTAGGATGAAAAATGGAACCAAGTTTGTATTCATGAGTTGGTCCAAAAATGCTTCTAAGTGATAGTATTACTAGAATTGCCTATATTAAGTTGATTGTTTGACCTATCTTGACCAATTGTTTAGAGAGCTTACATGGTAGTGGGACCTAAATAAAAGTTATAGTTTAGGTCATGTAGAACAAAATTTGTTTAAGGGTCAAGAGCTGGATCAGTGCCTAAGTTGGTCAAATAGGGCTTCCAAAAATCAACTTGATGTTGTTTTAACACTTGAAAATTTTTCTAAGTCCTAGGCTGACTTACAGTTTTCAAGTAGTTGGCTTTGGTGAATTTTAGTTTGCAAACCATTTTGAATTTGACCAAACTTCTTTAAGCAACTATGTAGTACTCATGTAGCTCTATGAAATAGTGAAATTGGTTTGGCAAATTACTACATGGATTAGGAGTAATAAAGGGTAGAAAATCAAGCTTCAGTCGCTGTTTGCCATAACTGAATCAGCCCTGGTTGGATTCAAATGCCGCGGTAGTGGCTGATCAGGCATAGGTTGCGCCTACCGTGTTGTGGCCATATGCCGGCACCAGCCCACACTGCCAAGCCAAAAGGGCGGGGACAAGGCCATCCACTCGACCACACACTCACTCTCGCTCTCACCCTCTCTCTTGCCCACACATAGCTCTAGAGTGGAGCCCAAGCAGCAGCCGTGCCGCCGCCATGCCTTCGCCGGTAGCGCCCATAGCACACACCGCACCGCTACCCAATTCATCTCGCCCATAGATCCGCCATGTCACACCCTTCATCATCGACCCGCTAGCAACATCTCTTGAGTCAAGGTGATGCCCCATTGCGCCATCATTGTGGTCGCCATGGCCGCAGTGCGCCGCCAAGCCTGAGCTCACCGTGGCCTAGCCACCTCGCGCATGCACTACTATCTCTCTACCATCCCATGGTCACTAGACCTTTTGGATACTGTAGCCACTAGCCTTTTTGACAATGCTAGCCTTGCTAGGGGAAGAACGTGCGTCCACCACTTGAGCCAACCGTGCCGTCGCCATGCGCGCCACTATGGCCGTGCTCACCTAGTCTTCTTCCTCCCTTGCTTTTAGGTGCTAGAGCATCACCTAGGGTAGGTGAAGCTTATAGGGTTGATGGATGCCAAATGTTGTCAACTAGCTCACTAGAATGCTATAGTGCCACCATCGCGCTTGCATCGCTATGTTGCCATGCACGTGGCCACACTTCGCCAGCACCTTCTAGGGCCCAAACCCGAACCCTAGATCTTCGCTAGGTGACCCTAAGGCCATAGCTAGGCTCGCCCGAGCTTGCCGTGGCCAGAGTTGGCTAAAGCACCATCATGCAGCGCCACTATCCGCCATGAGCACTGCCGCCCAAGCTAGAGGTCATATTTGGTTCAACCGTCTGGCCTATCTGATGCGCAATGTTAAAGGGAGCATGTTGGTGCCGACCCGTTGCTGGAGACCTCACCGTCGGCAAGCTTCTTGTCGGTCAAACCGCACCCCTGTTCTGTGTGTATGACACGTGTGGTCACGCTGACCGCAAGGCCCTAGGCATTAGTGACCATGGGGTGCACTAAGCTCGGTTGCACGTAGCATTTAACTGGTTTTTGATAATTTCTTTAAATGTTTTCTAGATTTTGGTACAAACTTGTAAAATTCATAACTAATTCTAGGAGTGTCCAAATTGAGTGAACCAAATTTTGTTAGATTCATCTTGATGAGTACTATCTGTTAAAAATATGAAACTTGGGATGTGCTACAATTTCGTACCTTGTTTAAATTATCTTGTTTATTCCTCTTAATCTTGAAAAAAATGCATAACTTGAGTTTGGGAGAGGCTAAAAATGTGACTCCAATTTTGCTAGTCTTGTTTTGACATGCTAGAGCTAGGAAAAATATTAAACCTATCACTGGTATGCTTGGAATATGACTTATTATTTTGGCTTAATTAAATGCTAGTTTCTTGTGAAATTAATTATGGTAGATTTATGTAACATATGGGCATGAAATAAATTCTACAGTATTATGGTATTATGAGGAACATAGGAAAAATAGTAAATCGGTTGCTTGCCACTTTCACTATGCTAAACATATTTAAGTGGTTGTAAGCCTAGTAACTTGTCATTTTTAGAGGTTGCTACTCTACTCCAAATGGCATGAAATTTTAACAGTAGACTTTTGGGAGTATGTGTAGGCTGCTGTAATTTTTCCAAAATTTATTGAGTACTAGAAGTAGTAGTTCCAATTTGCATCTTAATTAATTGATAAATAAATAGAGGCCTATATAAAATTGGTTGAGGTCCAACCATTATACTTTTTTAACATGTTGGGAATATATATAACCTGATGGTGCGATTGGTTGTGCCCAGTTTTAATTTGTTATATACCCATAGTTATTTATTGCTCTATAATTCACTTTCATCTAGTTTTCTTGACTTGGTTGCCTTGTATAGACTTGATGCTTGTTGTTTAGATGCTTAGGCTAATTAAGAGAAGTTGTTAGCTACAGGTTTTAGGTCTCTTACTGATGATGAACAACTTTACCTTATGTTGTTAGAAAGTGGTGAGTGTATGTTCCTTATACTAAAGAAGAGATATACGCCTACTCAGTAAGATTAAGTTAACCATAGTATTACCTAGTTATCATGTTGGTTAAGAATGTATATATATATGCATTGCATCATATCATTCGCATCATCCCTTGTGCATTCCCTGTATTTTTCCATATCTTCATGCATATAGGATCGTCAGAGGGGATCACACTTCTAGAGTTTGAGACCATGGGAGAAGAGGACCAGCAGGAGACCCAACAGGAAGAACTTCTAGAAGGTGAAGAACAGGTCTAGGAAGAGTTGCCTAAGTGCCCCGACCATTGACCCTCAGCTTTTCTAAACGGCAAGCCCCAAAGCATTCTAAGCCTTCGGTATTTTACAAATACTAATTTGAGTCCTTTATGTTTGATGCATTAAGTTGTAGGAGTTGTTTGGAAACACTTGATGCATATGATCTCCTTGTCTAGAATTATATACCTTGAACCCTATGTAGGATCAGGATCGAATATATGCTTAGCCATGCTTAGCTCAGTAGAAGTTGGGTGATTTCTTGTCACATGCAAGATGTAGGTGGATATCTGGTCACGGTTGGCTATATTTGCTATCGTGGAAAAGAACCATGTGATAATATAAATAGAGGCCGGGTGAAGTCTAGATTGTAGGTTGACTCTTGTGATTCCACCTAAGTCGCCTAAGGATCATAGTGTTGGAGGCCCTCTTGTCATTTTGAACACAGCCTCTCACTTAGCTAGCCGAATAACTTGTTCTGACCATGAAGTCGAGTAGCTTGACTTAGCTGGGCCTCATTCTATATGAGTGCACACACTGGAAGTAGTAAGCATGTGTGGGGAGTCGGATGTGAGTCCAAGGGCAGGCCGAGGTTGATTGTCCTGGCAGCTGGTCAGTCCCTGAGTGTGCGGCACTGATCGAACTTGTGACATACATCCTGAGTTGTACCAAAGGTGACCTAAGACTACCTTGGCGTAGGTATTTTTGGGTTTGGGTTAGGATTTTTCCCTAGCTAGTTGCAATCAATTCGATTCATCGTCTCTCCTGGATAGTGAGAAACTTGACTGAGCCCCTTCATCGTAGTAACTTGATGGAATGTGATGGTTCTGATGAATACGATAATACTACATTGGATATGGTTACTATTGTTTGCTTTAGCTTAATCAAGTGATTGCTCTATTACAGGTGCCGACCTAGATATTCTTAATTTTGATAGGTATAACTTGTTGCTAAAATACTTAATAGATCAAGATACATATAACTTCAGCTTTTATGCAAAACATTGTCAAGCCAGCTCTACCTTTCATAGCCTTGCATGATCCTTGGTGTCTATTATTTTGGTTTATGATGGGTAAGTCTATCTAAGTATCTTCTTGTACTCAGGGTTTATTTCCCCTCGTTGCATATGGTACAGTGTATCATGGGTATTGTAATCATTGCTTCTCTCTAGCTATGGACAAGGAGTGAGGCCATGGGCATGGCCCTTCTATGTTGTCTTATCTCTAATGCTTTTGTTGGACTTGATCATGAACTGGCATGTATTTGAAATGTGTGTGTGATGATGGTTTCAAAACTATATTGCTTCCGCTACTACATTTGAACTTAGTGTTGTAATATTTATATTTGAACTCCGATGTATGATGAACTATTTGTGAACTCTATGTAACATGTGATGTGTATGTTTGAATCATGTACGATCTTTGTTGTATATTGGCGATTATTCGAGATCCTTCATGATACTCGATAGACTACCGGGTTTATATGGGCTCAAGTACGACAGTGTTCTCGCTCCGGTGATTGACCTTGTACTTGTGCTCTTATAAATTGGTCGGTTCGGCTACAGCTGGCATCGGAGCAAGATTTAACATTTCTTGTCATATGTATAATTAAAACAAAGGTTTTTGTTTTACAACATCAATTTTGGCAAATTATAGCTATATATATAGGTGTTCAAATCTGAAATTTGAATCTAAAGTGTGCTAGTGATCATTTTCTTTATGCCTAGTTAAGGATTTCAAGTGGCTTAGTAAGTACTAACTTTGGGGGTTTGCTTTCTTGCAATTTTTATTTCGTCATCCATACAGCGTGCTATTGTATGGGTGCCATTCACTTGAATGGTAATGTATAGATCAATATACCTCTATGCCTAGGTAGGATGCTGAGTGGCATGAGTGGCATGACCACAAGATGTGAGCATGCGGTCCAAGGGGAGAGGTAGCTTTGATACTAAAGTATATATATGTCTCATTTACATACATAGGTATTTAATTATGGGTTAATTTTGATATGGCCGTATATGCATATTTATATGTATGTATGGACGTATTTACATATGGGTAGCTTTGGTATGGAAGTATATATATTGTGTATATATATATGGAAGTATTTAGCTTGCAACTTAGAGACCAGATTTTCATTTCCGCATATATAAAATTATGGGGTTGGGCTAAAATGGAATTCTTCTGTAGGTACACTAACAGCGAAACATGTAGCCCAACTAGTTACGCTTATATTATGAGAGAACGTATGTATGCCACCGTGTATATCGCTTGAACCTTAATGTTTTCCTAAGTTTGTTAGGACATATGGAACGTGCATGCATCATGATGACTCATTCATTTACATTTTTGCATTGTTCCTCCCCTTATAAGTTTTGTATCCCATTAAATAGGTCTTTTCTAACATAAGACTTGTTCTCACAAAAGTTGCACTATTTTGTTACAGATGGCAACACCAGGATCACCGGCTAGGAATGATACATTCTTGGGTTTGTTTGGCATCCCCGCTTTGCTTTGTAGGGTGTTGCACTTCGTAGGGTACATGGGTCTGCCTCGCTACTTTTGGACCAAAGAGTACGTGGAGGGGAAGCCGTGGTATGAGGTGTAGGTGATCATTCCTACTCGTGCACAACCACCATAGTGGTAGGAATGGAGGGCTGAGTCAGAGGGGAAGTCCCCTAGGGAAGGTGCATATGTAGCAGCTTTTGAGATATTGAGCAAGATATGTCAGCAACATGGGGATGAGCTCACCAATAGTGCCGCTGGGACCTTTCCTCAGGGGGATCTATCGGTTATAGCTTGGGTACATATAATCAAAATGCTTTGGTGCAGGACCAAGATGAGTGGGCACAAAGTTTGAGTCCTGGTATGAGTGCCATGTTTGCGGTGATGTAGATGTTCTATGCACGATAGGACACTCGGGATTCCTAGCAAGAGTCTTATACCCTCTATGTGGACAAGCTCATGAGAGTTGAGGCCACACAGTAGAAGCTGAGGAGGCATGTGCATAAGCATTGGAGGATAGCTAGAGAGGCTCTTTGGGACACAGATGATGCTCAAGTAGCACTAGGGGCCATCCAGGTTCAGATGGCATAGGCAGGCCAGCAAAGGGATGAAGCCAACCACCGCGTAGAGGCTTTAGAGGAAGCTAGGACTAGGACTATGGTGCTAGCTGGTCGTTAGGTGATAGAGTTTGGTCGGAGAGAGGAGGAGTACCTGCGTTGACTTTAGCAGGCCTATGACACCATTGTAGAACTTCAACATGACATCCACTGCCTCAACAATATCGTTGACCCCATTTCACCCCCAGATGCAGAGGAGGAGGACCCAAATATGTTGATTGAGGATGATGGTTGGGAAGAGGTTGAGAACGATCTAGAGGAGGATGTCGAGCCCATGGAGGACAATGATGATGATCACATGCCTGACATTGATAGCAACCACTTGGACGAGTAGAGTAGCTATAGTGACCAGCTAGTGGTGCTAGATGCCTCTTTTGCAATCTTAAGTAATGAGCATGTAATCCAAGTCTCGGTTTAATTAATGTGACTTTGATGTAACTTTCAAACCTTCTATGGTTGATCCATGTTGTGACCTAAACACTAAGAAAAGTCTAGTTCTATTTTGCTGGCAAAATTGAGCTAGTGCCTAGTAGAGCACCTATTTCTAGAAGGCCTTATACGATGCCACAAATGAGTTAGCCGAACTCAAAATTCAATTACAAGAGCTGTTAGAGAAGGGACTTGTTCGACCTAGTTCTTCTCCATGGGGTTGTCCGGCTTTATTTGTAAACAAAAAGGACAAGTCATTATGGATGTATGTGGATTATAGGCCACTCAATGCCATGACAATTAAAAACAAGTACCCTTTACCATGTATTGATATCTTGTTTGATTAATTAGCAAGGGCAAAGGTATTCTCCAAGATTGATTTGAGATCAGGCTATCATCAGATTATAATTAGGCCAGAGGATATACCTAAAACCGCTTTCCCAACCAGATATGGTTTGTATGCGTATCTTGTCATGTCTTTTGATATGACAAATGCTCTTGCATTCTTCATGTATTTGATGAATTTGGTATTCATGCCAGAACTTGACAAGTTCATGGTTGACTTTATTGATGACATCCTAGTTTACTCTAAAAATGAGGAAGATCATGCAGAGCATCTAAGGATTGTCCTAACCAGACTGAAAGATCATAAGTTGTATGCCAAGTTTAACAAATGTGAATTTTGGTTATGGAAAATGCCCTTTCTAGGTCATGTGCTATCAGAGGATGGAATCTCTATAGATCCAAGTAAGGTACATGAAGTCATGGATTGGAAATCTCCAACCTCAGTTACTGAAGTTTGGAGTTTACTTTGTTTAGCAGGTGACTATTGCTGTTTCGTTCTAGATTTTTCTAAGACAGCTAAGCAAATGACGGGGTTGCTTTAGAAGGATGAGAAATTTGTTTGGACACCAGAGTGTGAAGCCACTTTTCACACTCTATGAACCCTGCTAACGACCGCTCCTATCTTAGCACAACCCAATATAGAGAAACTTTTTTATGTGTTTTGTGATGCATCTAGTATAGGCTTGGGATGTGTTCTTATGTAGGAAGGCTGAGTCATTGCTTATGCTTTGTGTCAACTAAGAAAGCATGAGGTAAATTATCTAATCCATGACTTGGAGTTAGCAGCAGTTGTTCATGCATTGAAGATTTGGAGGCACTATTTGCTTCGAAATATATGCCATATCTATACAATCACAAGAGTCTCAAATATATCTTCACTAAAGCTGAGTTAAACATGAGATAGAGAAGATGGTTAGAGTTGATCAAGGATTATAACTTAGAGGTGCATTATCATCCTGGCAAGGCAAATGTTGTTGAAGATGCCTTAAGCCGCAAATCTCATTGTAATTCCTTGGAGCACTATTGGAAGATGGATTTAATCTATTGCATCCTGCTATGTTACACAATATCACTGTTAGTTGCTCACTTGAGAGGAAGATCATTGAAATTCAGAAGACTGATGTAGGTGTGTTTCACATCAAGAGAAAGATGGAAGAGAAGGAAACCATGCATTTTAGACTAGATGAGAGAGGTGTGCTATGCTTTAAGGACCGACTTGTGGTACCGAAGGATCATGAACTTAGAAACTAAATCTTGGATGAAGCTCACTCGTTCAAGTTGTCTATCCATCCTGGTAGTAGGAAAATGTATCAACACTTGAAAACATGTTTCTAGTGAACCAAGGTGAAGAAAGAAATCATAGCCTATGTTGCTAGGTGTGATACCTATAGTAGGGTCAAGGCAGATCACCTAAAACTTGCTAGACTACTTCAACCTTTGTCTATTCTAGGTTGGAAGTGGGAGGAAATCAGCATGTATTTTGTTGTTGGGCTCCCACATACTCAAAAAGGTTTTGACTCCATATGGGTAATTGTGGACCGTTTGCCGAAGTTGGCACTTTTCATTCTGGTTAGCACTTGTTACTGACCACATCAGTACACAAAGTTGTATGTCACTCATATAGTGTGTTTACATGGTGTAACAAGAACCATCATGTCAGATAGGGGATCTCAATTTACTACCCATTTCTAGGAGCACTTGCACAAATAGTTAGGTACCAACTTAGTCCAAAGTTCTACCTATCACCCTTAGACATCTAGACAAACTGAGTGTGTGAATCAGATATTAGAAGACATGCTGATAGCGTGTGTAATCTCTTCAAAAGATTCATGGGAAAAGTGGCTACCTTTAGCTGAGTTTTCCTATAACAATAATTACCAAGAGAGTATTAAGATGACTCCTTTTGAAGCTTTGTATGGTCGGAAATGTAGAACTCCCTTGAACTGGGTTGAACCCAGGGAGAGGAGGTATTATGGAATTTATTTTGTCTAGGAAGCCAAAGAGCAAGTTCATATTAACCAACGACACATTGAAGCCGCTCAATCAAGGGAAAAGAGCTATGTTGACAAAAGAAGGCCTATTGAGTTTGAGGTAGGTGACTATGTATACCTAAAGGTATCGCCTATGAAGGGAGTACAATGGTTTGGTGTGAAAAGGAAGCTTACACCTAAGTATGTAGGTCCCTACAAGACTCTTGAGAAAGTGGGAGAGTAGCCTATAAACTACAGTTACCTCTAGAGATGAGAGCTATTTTCGATGTCTTTCACATCTCTCAACTGAGAAAATGCTTACATGTTCCTAAAGAAAGAGTTGAGATCGATGATATCAGAATAGAATCAGACCTAGCTTATGAAGAGAAGCTAGTATAGCTGTTGGATAATAAAGAGAGAGTAACTCGAAACCGAGTGATAAAGTTCCACAAAGTAATGTGGAGTAATCATAGTGAACGGGATGCAACCTGGGAAAGAAAGGATTATCTACGTGAAGTTTACCCCATGTTTTATAGAAAATGGTAGGTACTTCAATCTCGGAATGAGATTTTTATAAGGCGAAGGGGCTGTAACACCCCAGAGTTAAGCTTCCAATTTACACTTGCATTGCATGAGCATAATCATCATCCATTCATTCATGAGCATTAGCATATGAATACCATTTATTTACTTTATGTTTATCCTCATGAAATGCTTAATTATACATGTATATGCTTTGTGGTCATGCTTGGCCAATGCAAGTGGGTGTTGTTTGGTCACCAAAACAACTTAGACATACTTTGGATAAAAAATTTAACAAAGTTTGTATTCATGAGTTGGTCTAAAAATGCTTCTAAGTGATAGTATTACTTGAATTGCCTGTATTAAGTTAATTGTTTGACCTATCTTGACCAATTGCTTAGAGAGCTTGCATGATAGTGGGACCTAAATAAAAGTTGTAGTTTAGGTCATGTAGAACAAACTTTGTTTAAGGGTAAAGAGCTGGATCAGTGCCTAAGTTGGTCAAATGGGGCTTCCAAAAATCAACTTGATGTTGTTTTGAAACTTGAAAAAATTCTAAGTCCTAGGCTAACTTACAGTTTTCAAGTAGATGATTTTGGCAAATTTTAGTTTGCAAACCATTTTGAATTAGACCAAACTTCGTTAAGCAACTTTGTAGTACTCATGTAGCTCTACAAAATGGTGAAATTGGTTTGGTCAATTACTGCACCGATTAGGAGTACTACGGGTTAGAAAATTGAGCTTCACTCGCTGTTCGCCCTAACTAAATCGGCCTTGGCCAGATTCAAATGCCGTGACTATGGCCAACCGGACACAGGTCGTGCTAGCCATGTGGCGGCCGTACATCGGCACCGGCCTGTGCTGCCAAGCCAAAAGGGTGGGGACACAACCATCCACTCGACCACACGCTCACTCTCACTCTCACCCTCTCTATCACTCGTGTGCAGCTCTAGAACAGAGCCCAAGTAGCAGCCGTGCTGCCGCCATGCCTTCACCGATAGTGCCCGCAACACACACTACACTGCCGCTCGATTCAACTCGCCCATAGCTCTACCACGTTGTGCCCTACATCATCAACCAGCTAGCAATGTATCTTGAGCCGAGTTGAGGCCCCATTGTGCCATCACCACGGTCGCAAAGGCCACAGTTTGCTACCAAGCCTGAGCTCACCGTGGCTAGGCCACCTCACGCATGCACTGCTCGCTCTACCATCCTATAGTCGCTAGACATTTTAGATGTTGTAACTGCTGGTCTTTTTGCCAATGCTAGCCTCGCCAAGGGAAGAACGTGCGTACACCACCATGAGCCGACCATGCCGCCTCCATGCGCACCACTATGGTTGTGCTCGCCTCGTCTTCTTCCTCCCTTGCTTTTAGGTGCTAGAGCATCACCTAGGGTAGGTGATGTTTCTAGGGTTGATGGAAGCCCAATGCCGTCAACCGACTCACCGGAATGCTGTAGCACCACCATCGCGCTTGTGCCGCTGTGTTGTCGTGCATGTGGATGCAATTCGCCGGCACCTCCTAGGGCCCAAACCCTAACCCTAGATCTTTGCCAGGTGACCCTGAGGCCATAGCCGGGCTTGCCCAAGCTTGCCATGGCTGGAGCCAGAGCATCACCGTGAAAATAGTAAATCTACTGCTTGACACTTTTCACTATACTAAACATATTTAAGTGTTAGTAAGCCTAGTAATTTGTCTTTTTTAGAGGTTGCTACACTACACCAAATGGCATGAAATTTTAATAGTACACTTCCAGTAGTATGTGTAGGCTACTATAAATTTTCTAGAATTTACTGAGCAATGGAAGTAGCAGTTCCAATTTGAATATTAATTAATTGATAAATTAATAGAGGCCTATGTATACCTACTCATTAAGATTTAGTTAACCATAGTATTTCCTGGTTATCATAGTAGTTAAGAATGTATATATATATGCATTGCACCATATCATTCGCATCATCCCTTGTGCATTCCATGTATTTTTCCATATATTCATGCATATAGGATCACTAGAGGGGATGGCTGTAACACCCCAGGTGTTTGTCACCAGTTAAGAAATGGGTTTGAGCTCAAACATGACATGTTAAGTGACGATGAAGGTGTCAGGATCAAATCTACAAGACCGAGCTCCAACTCAAACTTGAGCAACATGCCTTTGCTTGCATATTGGCCCGTTTTAGATATATACCTAAGTAATGTTGAAGGTGCTTCTTTCATGTGCCTCACATAAATTTCCACCCACATGGATGATTGGAAAAGTTTTATGGAGTTTGGAATCAAAAAGTCACATGAAATGATAAGTTATAATCTTTCTTGGATTGCTTTATTAAGTGAATGAAATGATAGGTCATCAAACAAACATTGCAACCTTGCTCAAATAGCTCGACTTACACTCATGAACAAAAGTTATGAAGGGTTCGTGTTGAGCAAACATCAAGAAAAGATCTCAATTGGTCGAAAACCCTAATTCTAGGGATAACAAGATGTTGTTTTGACCAAGATGAAGAATTGGTTCATGTACTAGATATGAAGTTTTGCCTTTAATAAAAGTTGAAGTTTGAGTGGAGTAGAACAAACTTTGTTTTTGGACCTAGAGCCAGATCAACTTGGAACTAAGTCAAATTGAGGCTCGAATTTTGAATTGGTAGCTGTTTTCAGTACTTAGAAATTTTTCTAAGTCTAAAATCCATTGTTAGCACCATTGGCATTCCGCGTTCTCCAAATTTCGTTAAGCAACTTGACTTGACCCCAAAATAAAAGTTGGAGCTAAGTTCATGGAGAAGAGCATGTAAAAAGATGGCACTAGTTTGACCTTGTTTTCACAATCAATTTGAATGTTTGCTTGTCGCTGTCAATACGCTGACTCTAGCAGTTTCTGGTTTAATTAACCGCTGACAAAGAGCTCTGATGACCATGCGGCCTTAATCAAAGTTGGAGAGTAATCAGAGTTGAGCAAACTTGATTTTTGTCCCACTATCTGATTCGGCCTGGAAGCGGCCCAAATCGGATCCCCACCTCACCCTCACCGTCGCCCACCACCTATTTGGAGTTTTGCCTTAGTGGGCGATGCGTGTTGTGGATGTGGCCACCATGTGCCCCTGCTCTCTGCCGCATGCCCCGCGCCGCACTCAAAGTAGTGGAGCACCAGGGCGACTCACCCTCACTTCCTCTGCCCCCTCCCTCTGCGCTCTCTCTCGCTCTTTGTGCCGCGTGCCCGCACTAGAGCGGAGCCACCATGGCTGCCGCTGCCGAGCTCCTGTGTCACCACTGCTCCCTCTCCTATAGACCTCCTGCGCCTGCACCAAGTGTCGCTACGCGTACTACGCCTCATGCCGCCCCTCCTACGCCCCTTTTTCCGGTCACCGTGGGCGCCGTAGTGCCGTCGCCGCTAGGCAGTTGCCGGCATTCCGCCTGTGCACGTGGCCAGGCCAGCTTGGCATGCCTCTAGCCAAATTGAGCAGCCACGTGTGTGCACAGGCCCATGGGTGCTCCCCCATAGCTTTGCCGACACCGGCGACGACCATGGCCACCGGAGCTGTGAGCCGGCCACCTCCCCTACGTAGCTGTCGAGAGGAAGGCGAAGGTGTACCATGCGTGGAAATAGAAGGTTCTCTAGGGGGTTAAGTGAAGGAACCGTGACTCTGGTGAATAGTGATGAGAAGGGTCAATCGCTGATCCTTGATTTTAGTTTTCTGCAGGGACCCGATGCAAGATTTACAGTCCTTTTCTTTGATTTTTTGCAGATTTGAATGATCAGTTTTGAAAATTCATAGTAATTAGTAGAAAATTCGTAAAATAGTAAATGAGGATTTTTTGGAGTCCTTGTGAAATTATATATGCACTAGATCTATAATATGGCATGATTTAGTTTAAAGTTTTTGCTGTGAAAATCAATTTGTGCAGTTACATTCTTAATAATAGTTGTGCCTTGTCTTTTTCATAACTGCAGTTGTTGCACTCAAATAATTGTTAAATTTTTGTGGAGTGCTACTAAGGTTATTTTTTATGCTTGGTAAAAATTTGAGGAGTTTAGGTTTGATGGTTTAAGAGTTATAAAAATAACAAATGCCATGTGTTGCTTTGCTCCTATCCTGAATAGGTTTGCATGTTTGAATTAATTGACTCAGTTAAGTTATGAATCATGACTTGATGAAAATACATGAGTTGTATTACTTTTCTTAATATTTCCAAAAAGTTAAATATCATGATTTTTGGTTAGGTAGATCTTGAGTTATACCTCCTTAAATCTCTGTGGCTATTTATGCCCAAACCCAGAGGGGGTTTAATTGTTCTTACTGTGGGGCCTTCTTAATAGTAGAATTAGCTTTATGCATTTATAACAAAGATGTTTATAATTTTATAAGATTTCTAAGAAGTCCAGAACCACATTTATTGGACATGTAGAACTCCAGTTATAGCTGTTTGAAGTGGCATATCAGTTCTGTCCATGTTTTAGACAGATTCATTCATTGGATTAATTGACCTTGCTAACTATAGAATTGTCTTAATAGGAGAATAAGAAAGTTGTAGGAAACTTTATAAGCTTTTTAAAAAGTTATGATTCATGTTTGTTGGAGGTCTAGAACTCCAGTTATGCTTCTCTGAAGTTGCTATCAGTTTTCTATACTACTGCTGTTCGGCTGCATGTGCAGTTCTGCTTGGGCAATTATTTTCGTGGTGGAAATGATGTTTCCTGTGGATGTAGTGAATACCAAAGTTGTAGCTAATTTCATAATATTGCTTGTGTTCAAATTTCATGACCATAGACCCGACAATTTAGGAGCTATAGATTTTGTAATTTCATTGTCAGATTTTCCATGCTCTGTGTACAAATCTGAATGAGTGTGTTGTTTGACTTAGCTAAGCTTTGAATAATGTCTTAGAGATAATATAAGAAGTGTAGTGCTTTTCATGAGCTTTCTATATTGTTAAGTATCACTCCATTTGGTGGTTTAAATCTCTAGTTATAAGCTTGAGAAGTTGCATGGCAGAATCAGTCCAAGTCTGGACAGAGGTGCTCAATTGTGCTTAATTGACCTTGTAAATTGTGGAATCAACTTGTGATGATAATAAACATGTTTCAGATAATTTAATTAGCTTTCCAGAAAGTCTAGGATCGCCTTTTTTAGATGTCTGGATCTCTAGTTACGATTAAAACAAGTGGCTGCTATGCTGCTGTCCATATTTCTATACATGTGCTAGGTGATTCCTTTAGCTTGCTCTTGCTTGGCTTAACATGTTGGTTAGTTCTTCATCGATGCATGTGTGCAATATCTAAACTTAAGTTCACTTGTGTGCAATACCTAAAATGCTTGCTATTCCTCTATAATAGGTTGTGTGGCATGTAGTTAAATAACTCTAGGTGCATATGTCTTGCATGATCTTCGGTTTACCTTGAATGCTATTATGTGTTGCATCTCATATTACCATTCTGTATATTCATGCACTTGCATCTCATCTAGGTACGCTAGACAAACCACGTGAAGGATGTGAGGTTGGAACCAAACCCGAAGACGGTGTATGGTGAACCTATCCTGAAGATAGAAGGACCCCTAGAGTACCTGCCTGAAAAGGAGACACCAAGCGAGCGTCATCTAACAAGCACTGACCTAGTGTTGGATTCCAGGCAAGCCCCAGAGCATTCTAAGTCTCCTAGTGTTTTACAACATATTACTCGAGTTCTTTATGATTGATGCATTAGGTTATAAGAGTTGATTGGAACCACTTGATGGATGGAACTACCTTGTCTAAGTATATACACATTTAACCCTATGTAGGTCCAGGATCGAATGTATGCTTAGCCCTGCTTAGATCGGTAGAAGTCGGGTGATTTCCTATCACCTGCAAGATATAGGTGGATACTGAAGCACGGTTGGCTCTATTTGCTATCATGGAAAAGAACCATGGGGTAATGTAAATCGAGGCTGGGCGGAGTCTATGTGTAGGTTGACTCATGTGATTCCGTCTGTGCCGATTAAGGACCATACCGTTGTTGGCGCTGTTTGATAAGATTGAACGCATGCCTATCACTTAGCTAGTCAGATAACTCGTTCCGACCGTAAAGCTAAGTAGCTCAACTCAGGCCAGGCCCCACTCTGTAAGAGTGCGCACTCTGGATGGTAGTAAGGATGTGCGGGGAGCCAGACTGAGCCCAAGGGTAGGCTAGGCCTGAACGTCCTAGCATTTGGTGTCCCTGATTGTGCGGCGCTGGGTGAACTCGTGAAATGTGTACTTGAGTTGTACCAAAGGTGACCTAAGGCTACGGTGGCTGGTAGACATGGGTTTGTGTTAGGAATAAATTCCTAGCTGGTTGAAATCGATTCGAATCGCCGTCTCTCCCGGATAGTGAGAAACTTGGCTAGTACCAACATCGTAGTAATTATGTTATGGAAGTTGATGGTTCGGATAAATATGGAATTACTACACCTGCTATGGTTACTATTGTATGCTCTAAAAAGATATACCACATGTTTGGCACAGGATAGTTGCTAATCTAGAGATGGATAGTTATAATTAACTTGATGATAGAATTTTAATTATATAATTGAGTTAATTGCTTTTTATGCAAAATGTTGTCAAGCCACCTCCACTTATAAAGCCTTGCATACTCCTTGGAGTTAATTTTATTTCTGGTTTATGACGAGTAAGTCTAGCTGAGTACATTTGAGTACTTAGGGTTTATCCCACCATGTTGCAGGTGAGGTTTGGGCCTACTGAAGATGGTGGCTAACTGCCGGTGGGCTCGGTGACTCTACGTTATCTCTCATCTATATGCTTTTATTTGAGGATGTCACTTATGCTAGCAGTGTATTTGGAACTTATATTAATGTAATTATTTGGAAACTATGTTGTTTTTACTAAATGATTTTGAAACTCAAAATTGTACTATTATTTGTGAACTCATTTGTAATATTATTTCCACTACAACTCTATGTATGTGATGTGTGTTTGCTTAATCACGCGATCTTGGTTGTGATGTGGATTTACCAAGGTCTTTCGGGACACTTGGTGGACTACCAGGTTTATATAAGTGAAAGTATACACGTGTCAACGTGTTAGCAGGGACAACGGTACTTGATCTTGTATAAATTGGGCGGTTCTATCATAGCTGGCATCAGAGCAAGATTAAGAATAATACTATCATGTACATAGTTTTAAAAACAAAGTTTTGGTTTTAAAAAGCCTATTTTAACTAAAACTTTAGCTACAGGCAAATTTATCAAAACTTATTTAGAAAACTATGCTAGCGACATCCTCCTTTATGCCTAGTTAAGGACTATTAGGTGGCTATCTAAGTACTAACTTTGGGGGATGTACTTTATTGCAATTTTTACTTTTGTCGTCCATACGGCGTGCTATTGTATGGATGCCATTCACTTGAATGGTAATGTATGGATCAAGTGCCTCTACACCTAGGTAAGTGTGAGTTGTGAGAGCATGACCATCCAACTATCGGTCTAGGGAAGAGTTAGCTATGGTTACTGGAATATTTACATGGTACACTCATGTATATATGAAGGTACTTAATTGTGGGTTTATCTATTGGGTAGATATGGATACCAAAGTATGTACATCTAGGGATGTATATATGGAGAGCATCTTAGTTTACTGCTTTCATTATGTGCTTATTTATCTCTTTTGGGGATGGGCTATAATGAATTTGCCTGCAGGTACGCTAACCATGAATGCGTAGATTGAATGTAGCTAACGACTAGCTATATATCGAGAGAGTATGTGTTATGCCATCGACATAGAACATGATTACCACCTTTGGTTGGCAATTTTGTGAGGACGAATAGGAAGAGCATGCATCATGATTGTGCTTGTGCATAAATATGCTTCCCTCACCTTGATCTAATACTAAGTAACTTGTGATCAATGTGATGTTACTATCTTCCTTATGTGAAGCTAGACAAAATGCCTTGTCCCATGCTGCTTGTTATGTGCAAGCTTTGTGCTTAGTGATAGTTGCTTAAGCTAATTAGATTGAGTGTTTCAAAATGCTTGCTTAAGACCATGATGTAGGTGTGGATGCTTGTTATCTAGGTAGTGCCGTAGCTATCACTCCTTTTGTCCTCGATAAGCATATGAGTGTTGAAGATCACTATCCTGGAACAGCGTCCAAGTTTTGGGAATCTCATGGTTGTCGTCTCCAATTAAGTTCTCTCTTAGGAGCCTAAGCCTATATACATGGTTGTTAGCCCTTGAATGTTGCGCTACGAAGACCTTTATCCATGCCTTGGCTTGACCTTAGGCCCAAGTTTAGTTCCCTTGAATGCTTGCTTATGTCGTGGTTGTCCCGCTCCTGCATAGGAGGACCTTGCTCAAAAATTCTTGTCGGGACATATTGCTCTTTCCCCTACTGATGATCTGGTGCAACGATAATCGCTATCTACCCTGGCTTTGGAACCTTTTCCTCGTAGATCATGTCGTTGTTATATCAACTAAATCCCTAGTCAGTATATTGGCTCTGTCTCTCGAGTCTCGTTTATTTTGCCTCCAACCCTTTTCGAGTCTTGGGATGTTTGTCAGTTTTGATCTCATGTTGCTACTCGACAAGACCAAATCTCATGTTAATCTTTAGCTGGTAATCACTTTGGTGGACATAAGGCGTTTATGGAAATTTAGCATGAGTCCCCTGCTATGTTGTCTCCAGCAATTAGGCTATGCTCTCTTGAGCTGTGTTTTAATCTTTGGATCCCCTGCTTGTTGACTCCTAACCTTGTGACTACCTTTGTTTGCTATCCCTCCTTTGCATAGTGCTTGCTCCTATGCAACCCAATTTGTGCCATGTGAGATTTCTTGTGGGTTGTATGTTCAGTAATGGTGCCATGATTAGCGATCGACGGTGCCACGATGAAACCGAGAGCCCCCTATGGGTGCACACACAAGGCTGTGCTGCTCGGCACGCGCTGGTATCGAGGTTTCTAGTCATGATCCATTATAGAACTACACCAATGTGTTATTTTCATGTGAGCTCTTCCTTGGTTATCTCTCCTTATCAAGTCAAGAGATCTATATGTCGAACTAGATGCAATAGGATTCTCTTTTGAAGTCATCCAAAGGATAACCTTTGAAGAATAGGTCACTGACATGAATATAAACAGACTACAAGAGATGGTAGACAAGTGACTCTACTTGACTGTCCCTGTAATGACATCAGCCATCTAGTGAGCAACTTATGTCATTCTCATTGGATCAGAAAGATGCACAACACTTAAAGCTGGACAAGTTATCAGTCAAAAGATAAATGGACCAGGATATTATGTGCTGTAATAGGTCACCTGGTGCTTATGAGCTTTTGTCTGTCTTGACCGTTATGTACAAGAGCGAAGATTTGAACCTTTTTAGTGTTGAGAGACAACTGATTAGTTACTAGGTGGAACGTTAGTCTTCAGTTGGGTAATGACTCTTTGGTAGCTATGAAGGCCAGATCTCACAAGACAATACTAAGCAATGGAATAGCAAGGCCGGTCAGCGATGCCAGTATTGCTTTCTTCTCCAAGCCCTATGTCGTCAAGTCAGTTTCATCTTGGACAATCACACGGGTGGTGCAAGATAATGTATCGGCTAAGTAAAGAGCTATAGAAAACACATCCCTAGTCTCGGTTAGTATCATTATGTATATGGTGTTGCCAAAGGATTTGTCTAGGACTCTATTGAATGAAGCATAGCAGGGTAATCAGAGATGTTTCCTTATCATGTAGGACTGCCCCTCCACGTGAGTATGCATTGTGCCCTACAAAAATAGCCCACCAGTCCAATGCTTGCGCATCGTCGAGTTGGTGTCTAAATTAACAGTTGAGGTTGTTTCCTCAGAGGCATGTAAGGAAAACCCTAGCCTCCAACCTCAGCGAGAAAGCTACCACGGTTATAAAGAGAACTACACACATGGAACATTATGTAGTTTTCCATCGGTTGACATCTAAGTGATTGAATAGTTACGACCGGCATAGATATTGTCTGTTGGTTACTTGGTTTCTTACAGCCTCAGAGGATGTTTACCCTATCTGTGATCTCATCCCTTATGAAAGGTTGGACTCCAGCTACTTGGTAGAGAACTACTTTTCAAACTTTGTGAACAAATATAGAACCATTGTAATGAGTAGTTTTCAAAAGCTTGCAGTCTAGTGCAAAGTTCACATGGACCATGCTATATTTAATAGGGAATTAGAGATTGAGGGTGATTGGTTTATGCTTCGTAAGACTTTTTGGATCCCGAGAATGAAGTATTGTGCTGTCTTGGATTGTTCCCAAAGTAACAATGCTTCATGGAAGCCAATGAAGGAAATTCTTCAAACAAAACTTACTATGAAGTGCAAGTATCAGAAAGTGACTTGACCAAATTAGCCTCTCTAATACTCTGAAGTTCAGTAGCCTAACGCTATCACTGATGTTGGAAAATGGATGACATGCTTCTCTTCCCTTAAAAGTCTTTCGCACCGAATCTCGAGGCGATATTCCTATAAGGGGAGGGCTGTAACACCCTAGGTGTTTGTCACTAGTTAAGAAATGGGTTTGAGCTCAAACATGACATGTTAAGTGGCGATGAAGGTGTCAAGATCAAATCTACAAGAGCGAGCTCCAACTTAAACTTGAGCAACACGCCTTTGCTTGCATATTGGCCCATTTAGATATATACCTAAGTAATGTTAGAAGGTGCTTCTTTCATGTGCCTCACATCAATTTCCACCCACATGGATGATTGGAAAAGTTTCATGGAGTTTGGAATCAAAAAGTCACATGAAATGATAAGTTATAATCTTTCTTGGATTGCTTTATTAAGTGAATGAAATGACAGGTCATCAAACAAACATTGCAACCTTGCTCAAACAGCTCTACTTACACTCATGCACAAAAGTTATGAAGGGTTCGTGTTGAGCAAACATCAAGAAAAGATCTCAATTGGTCGAAAACCCTAATTCCAGGGTTAACAAGATGTTTGTGTTGACCAAGATGAAGAATTGGTTCATGTACCAGATATGAAGTTTGGCCTTTAATAAAAGTTGAAGTTTGAGTGGAGTAGAACAAACTTTGTTTTTGGACCCAGAGCCAGATCAGCTTGGAACTAAGTCAAATTGAGGCTCGAACTTTAATTGGCAGCTGTTTTCAGTACTTAGAAATTTTTCTAAGTCTGGAATCCATTGTCATCACCATTGGCATTCCGTGTTCTCCAAATTTTGTTAAGCAACTTGACTTGACCCCAAAATAAAAGTTGGAGCTAAGTTCATGGACAAGAGCATGTAAAAAGATGGCACCAGTTTGACCTTGTTTTCACCATCAATTTGAATGTTTGCTTGTCGCTATCAATACACTGACACTAGCAGTTTCTGGTTTAATTAACCATTGACAAAGAGCTCTCATGACCATGCAGCCTTAATCAAAGTTGGAGAGTAATCATAGTTGAGCAAACTTGATTTTTGGCCCACTGTCTGATTCGGCCCGAAAGCTACCCAAATCGGCTCCCCACCTCACCCTCGCTGTCACCTGCCACCTGTTTGGAGTTTTGCCACAGTGGGCGACGCATGTTGTGGATGTGGCCACCATGCACCCCTGCTCTCTGCTGCATGCCCTGCGTCACACTCAAAGTAGTGGAGCACCAGGGCAACTCATCCTAACTTCCTCTTGCCCCCCCCCTCTAGGCTCTCTCTTGCTCTTGGTGTCACGTGCCCGCACCTAGAGCAGAGCCACCATGGCTGGCGCCACTGAGCTCTCGTGTCGCCATTGCTCCCTCTCCTACAGACCTCTCGCGCCTACACTGAGTGTTGCTATGCATACTACACCTCACGCCAACCCTCCTGCTTCCCTTTTTCTGGTCACCACTGGCCACCGTAGTGCCGTCACCACTGGGCAGTTGCCAGCATTCTGCCTAGTGCACGCGGCTAGGCCAGCCCGACACGCCTTCGGCCAAATTGTGCAGCCCCATGCGTGTGTGTAGTGTAACACCTCAGTATTATGGTTGCACTAAAACACTTGCATCACATGAGCATGTGCATCATCATCTCATTCATAAGCATCAGTTCATTCATGCATAAGCATTTCTATATGAAACTTTGCTATGAAACATGTGAAACATGCTATTATTCTTTTAAGTTTCATTATATGTATGCTTTATGATCATGTGTGATTGAGTGCAAGTGATGAATGTGGGTAACAAAAATACCTTAGCTACACTTAGAATGTCATTAGGAACATTGTTCATGTTAATGACTTTGCCTAATTATGCTTTTAGGGTTTAGTTTGACTAGATGCTCCTCTTGAATGCTTGTGTTTGACTAAACTAGAACTAGTGCCTTAGAATGTTTGCATGTCTGAGCAACCTAAAGCAAAGTTGTAGAAAATTTTATATGGAACAAATTTTGTTTAGAGGTCAAGTCATGAAAATGTGTGGAACAGTCCCAAACATGGCCCACAAGTCAGATTTGGGGGTTGATTCTACACTTAGGAAATTTTCTAAGTGTTTCCTGCGTTTCCAGTTTGCTATGGCTGACTTTGGAGTGATTTAACTCGTGATCCTTTGCGAATTAGCTGATCATTTCTAAATCAATGTTGTAGCCCTATCGTAGCTCTACAACTTTTATTCAAGGAAGTTCTGCTAACTCGCCACCGTTTTTGAATTTGGAAGCTTGGAAAACTCACCGTCAGTCGGTCTCGGCGTTCTCTGATGGATGGGTTCAGGCGGGCCAGCTGGCCGACACCGTTAGGCCGCGGCAACCAAGTGGTGGACGTATGCCAGCGCCGCCCCCACTGGTCAGGCTGTTGCTGCCACGACGATGCCACGCGCCCAATGGCTCACTTATTTGCTTCGCCCGTGTCCATCTCGCCTTGCCAGTTCGCTAGAAGCAAAGCTGCACCGTCTGCCAATGCCGTGTTGAGCCCATGCACCCTTGCCATTGTGCCTTGCTCACTCTAGCTAGTCCACAGCGCCACTGTAGTCCCCTTTAGTGTGTCCACCTCACCGTTGAGTCGGTGAGTCATGGCTGAGGTCACATTTCTTCTTCCCCACGACGAAGCACCATTGCCGCCGTGAGCTCCATCGAGCTCCTGCATGCTCGCCACCGTGTCTCGCCTCACTCCATCTCACCCACATCTTCCCCACTATCTCCTCTACCTCATCCACCCTCTAGTCAAGCCTATCAAGCTATGTAGATGGCACATTCGCCAAATCCACCGCCGCCATGACTTGACCTCACCAGAGAACGAGCTCACCGTGGCTGGAGCACTAGAGGCTCCCACTTTCCCCTTTCTCTTCTCGGATAGCTTTGCCATGAACCCGTGTAGCTCATACCAATCTTGGGTGGGCAATAGGGGCTCACCGTCGCTAGAGTTCTGCCATAGTCTCACCGCCGTCCTCCATTGTCGTTGCCATCATAGCTAGAGCTTGGTAGCGGTTGGAGAAAAGGGCGTAGTTAGGTTCGACTCATCACGAGGAGCACGCCGGTGCCCGTGGTTTCGCCAGAGGAGCCACCATCGGTGAGCTCCACCGATCCGCGTTGCCGGAGAGCCGCTTCCTCTATTTTCCTTTCACTTACATGCGGGCCCGGCTGACTGACAGACCCCGCTTGTCAGTGACTCAAACCTGAAAAGCTAGTTCAAATATTCAGTTTTGGATGTGATTTTGTAAATTTGATAACTGAAGTTTGGTAGATCCAAATGGTGTGGTTCAAATTTTGTTAGGATCATGGTGAAGTGTAGTATTTAGGAAAATTATAACATGAACACTTGTAGTGGAATTTTTGGAAGATTTAAATTGAAACTTGAAATGTGTTTTTAAATGAATGCAAATTTGTTTAATTTATATCTTGAGTTCCTATACTCCAAAAACTATGAAATTTTGTGGGTGAGCTCTTCTTGATGAGTAGAAGCTCTGGTAAAAAATTGAGAGTTAGTGCATGTATGGTTTTTGATTTATAGATTTTCCTTTTATCATTGGACGATCCTTGTGTGAATTTTAGTAATTTATCTATGAATACAATGACCATGAAATTTATTGGAGGATGTCCTAGTACCTTAATGATGCTAAGAAAAATATAAAATCTGTTGCTTGACACTTTTCACTAGGGTTTCCTATTTATGTCATTTTAAGCCTTTATGCCTTGTCATTTTTGTGTAGGATGTGATATTTGTTCAAATGATGTGAAATTTATGTAGTAGCCTATTGGAGACATGTATAAGCTACTGTAATTTTTGTGGAATTTTCTGTACACTTTGGACATATGTTTATTATTTAACCTAAGTATCTAAATAAATTAATAAAGGTATGAAAATAATTTATTTAGGAATGGCCACTATGTTTTCTGGTGTTCTTCCAACATGTGTGATGAGTTAATAAAGTTGGTTTTGTCCATTTGTATGTTTACAATGCAAGTTAATAATTATTTTCTTGCATTATGTCTTTCTGGATAGTTCTGGGAACTTTAAAAAGTTCCCCATGATAATTTGGGTTGCTGGGAAAGGGATGAATACAAAAGTTGTAGATAACTTATGTATCTATCTCCTGTTAAAATTTGGTGGCATTTGGCCTAGTAGTTTTGGAGTTACAGTCATTCAAAATTGGACCACAATTTTGTCTGCTCTGTCTTATTTAGACCTGATTCGGTGTTTATGTAAATTCGACCTGCTAAACTTGGGAATCATGCTGAGGTGATTAATAATGAATTGTAGACAATTTTATAAGATTTCCAAATTGTCTTGTTGCATGTCTTTTGGATTAGTACAACTCTAGTTATGGATAAAACTAGTTACTGCTGTTTGCAGCCTTGACTCTGTGATTTCAGTGAATAGCTTGTTTGGTTGATATGAGTCGGTATGATGAGTTAGATGCTAGGCTAACTAAAATAACTTGTTAGTTGCAGGAGCTAGACCTCTTACTGAAGATGAACAACTTTATCTTAGGTTTTTAGATCTTGGTGAGTGTGTAGTTCTTATGTTCTAAAAGAGATATGCACATACTCAGTAAAATAGATGTTAAATCTTGTATCATCATGTCTTTCATGCGTCCGTCTATATATGGCTGTACATTTCATTATCATCTTCCATCTCTTGTGCATACATGATTCTTATACTATGCATATGCATGCAATAGGTGTTCCGGAGGGAGTCACACTTCTGGAATTCGAGCAAGTACTTCTAGAGGAGCAGTAGCAAGCTTAGGAGCAGGAGGTGCAGGCCCCCGAAGAAGGAGCCGACGAAGAAGTTCTTGAGTGTCCCGATCACCAACCTTCATCTTTTCTGAAAGGCAAGCCTCAGAGCATTCTAAGTCTCCTATGTTTTGAAAATGGTTACTTTGAGTATCTTTATTTGTGATGCATTAAGTGATAGGAACTGGATGCAAACACTTGTTGCATATGTTTATCTATTCCTTGTCCAGTAAATGTACCCTGAATCCTATTTAGGTCCAGGAGCAAATCAAAGCTTAGCCTTGCTTAGACTGGTAAAAGTTAGGTGATTTCCTGTCACCTGCAAGTTAGGAGAGTGTCTGATCACGGTTGGCTATATTTGCTATCGTGGAAAATAACCATGTGTTAATAATGAATTTTGACCGGGCAGGAGGTCGATAGAGAAGCAACAAAGCAAGGAGGTCTTGGGTGTGGATCTATCCCCGTCTGTGTCGGTTAAGGACTGATTCGCTATACGTCCTCATGTCATGTTGAATGCATGCCTATCACTTAGTTGGCCGGATAACTCGTTCCAACCGTGAAGCCAAGTAGCTCAACTCAGGCCGGAAGACCGAGAAGTGAAAGTGCGCACCCTGGCGGTAGTAAGGATGTGCGGGGAGCTATTAGCGTAAGTCTGAGGTGAGATTGACCACCTGGTAGAGTGGACTCCCTGAGGGTGCGGCTGCTGCTCGGAGCCGTGATTCCTGAGATGTACCAAAGGTGACCTAAGGCTGCCTTCGCATGGTATGCCTAGGTTTGTGTTAGGAATACCCCTCCAGCTGGATAGGAATCAATTCAAATCGCCGTCTCTCTCGGATAGTGAGAACTTGATTGAGCAGCGGCAACGTAGATGCACTTAATGGAACTTGATGGTTAAATCGATGATGATGATGATACAACATTATATCGGATATGGTTACTAATGTTTGGAGTTAAATCAATTGCTTTCTCTAGTATAGGTGCTAATCTAGTTGATAGGTTAATTTGGGTAATTTGCTACTTACTAATCATGTAAATTATGCTCTCATACCACTAAAGCTTTTATGCAAAATGGTTGTCAAGCAAGATCCACCGATAAAGCCTTGCATACTCCTTGGTGTCATTTATTTCTGGTTTACGACGGGTAAGTCTAGCTGAGTACATTCTTATACTCAGGGTTTATTTCCCCCTTGTTGCAGATGACGTGCTCTATAACGGCTACTACAAGTATTGTCTCCACCCTGCGGGGGATGAAGACTAGATCATGGGCATGATCATCTATGTTATCTTATCTTATTGCTTTTGCTGGATATGACTATGGAACTGGCTTGTATTTGAACTAAGTGTGTGTGATGGTCTCAAACTACTTTGCTTCCGCTATTTGTGAACTCAGTTTTGTAATAACTATGTGAACTCTGATGTATGAGGTATTCATGAACTAGTGAAATGGATGTAACATGTGGCTTGTTATGTTGAATTACTGTGATCTTGGTTGTATGCAAGTTGGTTTGAAATCCTTTGTGGTTTCAGTTGACTACCGGGTTTATATGGGTTCAAGTATGATGGTTTGATCACTTCGGTGATTGCTTTCGTACTTGTGCTCTTATAAATTGGTCAGTTCTGTTACACGCAGGCCCATGGGTGCTCCCCTGTAGCTTCACCAATGTCGGCGATGACCATGGCCACCGGAGGCGTGAGCCGGCCACCTCCCCTGTGTAGCTGTCGAGAGGAAGGAGAAGGTGGACCACTGCATAGAAATAGAAGGTTCTCTAGGGGGTTAATTGAAGGAACCGTGACTCTGGTGAATAGTGACAAGAAGGGTCGATCGCTGATCCTTGATTTTTGTTTTCTGCAGGGACCCTGATGCAAGATTTACAGATCCTTTTCTTTGATTTTTTGTAGATTTGAATGATCAGTTTGAAAATTCATAGTGATTATTGGAAAATTTGTAAAATAGTAAATGAGGACTTTTTGGAATCCTTGTGAAATTATCTATGCATTAGATCTATAATATGGCATGATTTAGTTTAAAGTTTTTGCTGTGAAAATCAATTTGTGCTGTTAGGTTCTTAATAATAGTTGTGCCTTGTCTTTTTCATAACTGCAGTTGTTGTGCTCAAATAATTGTGAATGTTTGGTAGAGTGCTACTAAGGTTATTCTTGATGCATGTTTGAATTAATTGGCTTAGTTAAGTTATGAATCATGACTTGATGAAAATACATGAGTTGTAGTAATTTTCTTAATCTTTCCAAAAAGTTAAATATCATGATTTTTGATTAGGTAGATCTAGAGTTATACTTGCTTAAATCTCTGTAGCTGTTTATGCCCAAACCCAGAGAGGGTTTCCTTGTTCTTATGGTGGGGCCTTCTTAATAGTAGAATTAGCTTTAGGTGTTTATAACAAAGATGTTTATAATTTTTGAAGCTTTCTAAGAAGTCTAGAACCACATTTATTGGACATGTAGAACTCCAGTTATAGCTATTTGAAGTGGCATATCAGTTTCTGTCCATGTTTTAGACAGAGATTCATTCATTGGATTAATTGACCTTGCTAACTGTAGAATCATCTTAATAGGAGAATAAGAAAGTTGTATGAAACTTTAGAAGCTTTTCAAAAAGTTATGATTCATGTTTGTTGGAGGTCCAGAACTCTAGTTATGCTTCTCTAAAGTTGCTATCAGTTTTCTATACCACTGCTGTTGGGCTACATGTGCAGTTCTGCTTGGGCAATTATTTTCATGGTGGAAATGATGTTTTCTATGGTTGTAGTGAATACCAAAGTTGTAGCTAATTTCATAATATTGCTTGTGTTCAAATTTCATGACCATAGGCCTGACAATTTAGGAGCTATAGATTTTGTAAGTTCATTGTCAGATTTTGCATGCTCTATGTACAAATCTGAATGAGTGTGTTGTTTGACTTAGCTAAACTTTGAATCATGTCTTGGAGATAATAGAAGAAGTGTAGTCTTTTCATGAGCTTTCTAGATTGTTAAGTATCACTCCTTTTGGTGGTCTAAATCTCTAGTTATGAGCTTGAGAAGTTGTATGGCAGAATCTGTCCAAGTCTGGATAGAGATGCTCAATTGTGCTTAATTGACCATGTAAAATGTGGAATCACCTTGTGATGATAATAAACATGTTTCAGATAATTTAATTAGGTTTCCAGAAAGTCTAGGATCACCTTCTTTGGATGTCTGGATCTCTAGTTATGATTAAAACAAGTGACTGCTATGCTGCTGTCCTAGATTTCTATACATGTGCTAGGTGATCCCTTTAGCTTGCTCTTGCTTGGCTTAACATGTTGGTTAGTTCTTCATCGATGCATGTGTGCAATATCTGAACTTAAGTTCACTTGTGTGCAATACCTAAAATGCTTGCTATTCCTCTATAATAGGTTGTGTGACATCTAGTTAAATAACTCTAGGTGCCTATGTCTTGCATGATCTTAGGTTTACCTTGAATGCTATTATGTGCTGCATCTCATATTACCATTCATGTATATTCATGCACTTGCATCTCATCTAGGTACACTAGATGAACCACGTGAAGGACGTGAGGATGGAACCGAACCCAAAGATGGTGTATGGTGAACCTATCCTGAAGATGGAAGGACCCCTGGAGTACCTGCCTAAAAAGGGGATGCTCACCAAGCGAGCAGTCATGTAACAAGCACTGACCTAGTGTTGGATTCCATGCAAGCCCCGGAGCATTTTAAGTCTCCTAGTGTTTTACAACATATTACTCGAGTCCTTTATGATTGATGCATTAGGGTTATAAGAGTTGATTGAAACCACTTGATCCATGGAACTACCTTGTCTAGATATATACACATTTAACCCTATGTAGGTCTAGGATTGAATGTATGCTTAGACCGATAGAAGTCGGGTGATTTTCTGGCTCCTGCGAGATATAGGTGGATACCGAAGCACAAGTTGGCTCTATTTGCTATCATGGAAAAGAACCATGGGGTAATGTAAATCGAGGCTGGGCGGAGTCTATGTGTAGGTTGACTCATGTGATTCTGTCTGTGCTGATTAAGGACCGTACCATTGTTGGCGCTATTTGACAAGATTGAACGCATGCCTATCACTTAGCTGGCCGGATAACTCGTTCCGACCACAAAGCCGAGTAGCTCAACTTAGGCCGGGCCCCGCTCTGTAAGAGTGTGCACTCTGGATGGTAGTAAGGATGTACGGGGAGCTAGACTAAGCCCAAGGGTAGGCTGGGCTTGAATGTCCTAGTATTTGGTGTCCCTGATTGTGCGGCGCTGGGCGAACCCGTGAAATGTGTACTTGAGTTGTACCAAAGGTGACCTAAGGCTACCATGGCTGGTAGACCTAGGTTTGTGTTAGAAATAAATTACCAACTAGTTGAAATCGATTCGAATCATCGTCTCTCCCGGATAGTGAGAAACTTGGCTAGTACCAACATCGTAGTAATTGTATTATGGAAGTTGATGGTTCGGACAAATATGGAATTACTACACCTGCTATGGTTACTATTGTATGCTCTAAAAAGATATACCACATGTTTGGCACATGATAGTTGCTAATCTAGAGATGGATAGTTATAATTAACTTGATGATACAATTATAATTGTATAATTGAGTTAATAGCTTTTTATGCAAAATGTTGTCAAGCCACCTCCACTTATAAAGCCTTGCATACTCCTTGGAGTTAATTTTATTTCTGGTTTATGATGGGTAAGTCTAGCTAAGTACATTCGAGTACTCAAGGTTTATCCCACCATGTTGCAGGTGAGGTTTTGGCCTGCTAAAGATGGTGGCTAACTGCTGGTGGGCTCGATGACTCTATGTTACCTCTCATCTATATGCTTTTATTTGAGGATGTCACTTATGCTAGCAATGTATTTGGAACTTATATTAATGTAATTATTTTGAAACTATGTTGTTTTTACTAAATGATTTTGAAACTCAAACTTGTACTATTATTTGTGAACTTATTTGTAATATTATTTCTGCTACAACTCTATGTATGTGATGTGTGTTTGCTTAATCATGCAATCTTGGTTGTGATGTGGATTTACCAAGGTCTTTCAAGACACTCAGCGGACTAGCTGGTTTATATAAGTGAAAGTATGCGCGTGTCAACAATGTTAGTGGGGGCAGTCGTACTTGATCTTGTATAAATTGGGCGGTTCTATCACAATGACACTTCTAGAGTTTGAGACCAGTGGGAGAAGAGGACCAGCAGGAGACCCAATAGCAAGAAGTACTAGAAGGTGAAGAATAGGTCCTAGGAAGAGTTGCCTGAGTGCCCTGACCACTAACCCTCAGCTTTTCTGAAAGGCAAGCCTCAGAGCATTCTAAGCCTCCTATGTTTTACAAATACCAATTTGAGTCCTTTATGCTTGATGCATTAAGTTGTAGGAGTTATTTGGAAACACTTGATGCATATGATCTCCTTGTCTAGAATTATATACCTTGAACCCTGGGTAGGTTCAGGATCAAATATATGCTTAGCCATGCTTAGCTCGATAGAAGTCAGGTGATTTCCTATCACCCATGAGATGTAGGAGGATATCTGGTCATGGTTGGTTATATTTGCTATCATAGAAAATAACCATGTGATAATGTAAATCAAGGTTGGGTGGAGTCTAGGTTGTAGGTTGAAACTCCATCTTAGCCACTTAAGGACCACAGCGTTGGAGGCCCTCTTGTCATTTTGAACACAGCCTCTCACTTAGTTGGCCGAATAACTCATTCTGACCACAAAGCCGAGTAGCTCAACTCAGGTCGGGACTCATTCTATATGAGTGCGCACACTAGAGGTAGTAAGGATGTGCGGGGAGCCAGATGTGAGTCCAAGGGTAGGCTAGGCCTGACCGTCCTAGTATCTGGTCAGTCCCAGAGTGTATGGCAGCTAATCGAACCTACGACATACATCCTAAGTTGTACCAAAGGTGACCTAAGACTACCTTGGTGCAGGTATGTCTGGGTTTATGTTAGGATTTTTGCCCAGCTAGTTGCAATCGATTCAAATCGCCATCTCTCCTAGATAATGAGAAACTTGACTGAGCCCCTTCATCGTAGTAACTTGATGGAATGTGATGATTCTATTGAATATGATAATACTACACCGGATATGGTTACTGCTGTTTGCTTTAGTTTAATAAAGTGATTGCTTTAGTACAGGTGCCAACCTAGATATTCTTAATTTTGATAGGTATAACTTGTTGCTAAAATACTTAACAGATCAAGATATGTATAACTTTAGCTTTATGCAAAACATTGTCAAGCCAAGCTCTACCTTTCATAGCCTTGCATGATCCTTGGTGTCTATTATTTTGGTTTATGATGGGTAAGTCTAGCTAAGTACCTTCTCATACTTAGGGTTTATTTCCCCTCGTTGCAGATGGTACAGTGTACCATGGGCATTATTAGGCATTACTTCTCTCCAGTCGTGGATGAGGAGTAAGGCTATGGGCAAGGCCCTCCTGTGTTGTCTTACCTCTGATGCTTTTATTGGACTTGATCATGAACTGGCATGTATTTGAAATGTGTATGTGATTATGGTTTCAAAACTATATTGCTTCCACTACTGCATTTTAACTTAGTTTTGTAATATTTATATTTGAACTCCGATGTATGATGAACTATTTGCAAACTTTATGTAACATGTGATGTGTATGTTTCAATCATATACGATCTTGGTTGTATGTTGCTGATTATTTGAGATCCTTCGCGATACTCGACGGACTACCGGGTTTATATGGGCTCTAGTACTGATGGTGTTCTTGCTCTAGTGATTGACCTTGTACTTGTGCTCTTATAAATTGGTCGGTTCTCCTACACTCTCGCCACTCATGTCTTTTCCTCCTAAAGCAGAGCTCAGCAAGGTCACCATCCCTATGGCAATAGTCACAGTGATACCTCACCTCTCTCTTTGGTGGTTGTGGGCTCACTCTCTTGTGGGTATGGTTCACTCTTGGTGGTTGTCTAGCTTTAGGAAGAGGATCCTCATAGATGTTTGGTAGAGTGTTCAAGTGGGTTTTTAAGATGGTTAGGTTTTGGAACCCAAACTTGTTTCTAGGGTGGAGCTTTTGGAGGTTCTTCAAATGCTCCATCTTTGACAATGGGCTCAGTGGGCTTAGGTGGAGTGATTTTGATGAACTTGGGAGTAGTGGAAGATTTCTCACTTGGGTTCAAGCCACTGAACTCACCAAGCTTGCCATAGATACTTTCACCCCTCCCACCTAAAGCAAAGCCTACACCCGATGCACCAGTTCCCCCACATGAACTAGCAAATCATGATACCCAACTGTGGCTCACTGCAGGACACCTAACTCAAGATGGTCCAAAGGTATGTGTTGTCTTCCTCGGTTCTCATCTTCTCATGTCTGCAAGGACTCAAGCTATAGCACCAAGCTCTCACAACATGCACACTTAGCAAGCAGTGTTGAACTAGGCCTTCTCAAGCAAAGAGATCCTAGCAACCATCTCTGCCAGCTTTGATTGCAAGCCTGAGTAGGACTTGCATGCACCCAACAAGCCAGGCCTAGACTTCAACTCATCATTCTCATCAAGCAAAGCAACATACTTGGATTTCAAATCGATAAGGTTGGACATGTGAACAACACACTCATCACACTCAACCTTGTCAGACACTACTACGGTGTGCTTCTTAGCTTGTTCAAGATCCTTTAGTGCAATTTCTAGCTTGTCCTTAAACTCCTTCCTCTCACGGGCAGCATGCTTCAGCAGATAATCTTGGCTAAATAAGGTGTCATTCATGGTTTCAAGCTCTGCAATAAGATAGTCAATGGAAGGTGTTACCTTAGTAGTGTCATCATCGATAGGAACCATGTCCTTTCTAGCCTTCACCTCAGCATCAACTACCATGGTGCAAAACCCTCCATGGGTGGAACTAGCAACAAAACAGAGCCTAGGTCAACTTGTCCTCGCACTTCATCTCAGACTCATTGTCGCTCGATGGGGAAGAAGGGCGGTCATCATTGGTGTCATTGTCAAGGTCACTGAGGGAGGCAAGGAAGCTATGCTAGCTCCTAGGCCTTGGCCTTCTTGAGGTACATCTTCTTGAGCACCTCCTTGTCCAATCCTCCCTTTGACTTGTGCTTGCCAGAGGTGTACTTATGCTTGTCCTTATGCTTACTAGAGTCGTACTTGCTA
Source organism: Miscanthus floridulus (assembly GCF_019320115.1). Lineage (NCBI taxonomy): Eukaryota > Viridiplantae > Streptophyta > Magnoliopsida > Poales > Poaceae > Miscanthus > Miscanthus floridulus. Next base: position 53,009,070 of record NC_089583.1, on the reverse strand, counting down.
GAGGAGTGCTTGTTCTTCTTAGGGGCAGTGGGCGATGAAGTGGTTGAGGTATCCACCGCTATAGCATTCTTCCTTTGGACCACCACCACGCTAGTGATTCAAGCGGTTGTTGTGAAACCATGAGAACCAACTGATGACCAGTGCTAGCACATCATCCCTAATGGCCTCCAACTGCTCCTCTATGATAGACACCAATGAGGATAAGGCAAATGACATCTACGAAGGGTTAGCTGAAGAAATTGAGCTATTACCTAAGACCAAAGCCATATTTGGTGTAGAGGGATTCTTGATCTTGGCTTGGGTCTGGTAATCAATCTCGGTGGACTTGAGCTTACTAAAAAGCTCATCCACAATGAGGGTGTCGTAGTTCATGAACTCAATGATAGCAGACACCTTCATATCCCAAACATTCCGATCTAGGGCATAATAACTTGAGTGCCCTCTCATGATCATCATAAGGTAGTTGTGGCTTGTTTGCCCGCATCTTGTTCACAATCGTCTGAAAGGGAGACAACATGGCATCAAAAGACTCTCCATCCAACTAATAGAAGTTCTCATAGTCTCACTTGTATGTCTCAAGGAGTCTAGTTTTGACCTATGTAGTTCCCTCGTGATAGCTTTGAAGCCTCACCCAGATCTCTTGAGCAGTCATATAATTAGAGACTCTATCAAACTAAGAAAGCGGAACACTCTAAAAGAGAACATTATGAGCCTTGCTATTTGCATTGTGTTGATCAATTTGATCCTAAGTGTTGCGAGTATCAAGCACAACGTAATTAGCATTCTCACAAATCTCCCAAACTTTCCAATCAATCCCCTGAAGATGCACCGACATGCAAATCTTCTAATAGGGGTAGTTTGTCCCATCGAAGAATGGTGGCTTGCTAGAACCACGCTCCATGTCACCTTCGTGGATCAAGGACAGATTAAGGTGGAATGATCCTTAACCAGCTTCGATACCAATTGAATGACCGAAAATGGTGACTAGAGGGGGTGTGAATGGGAGCCATAAAATTTATTTCGAAATATTTGGCCATTGTCCCAAATTCATTGCTAGACACACGAATCAACCAACTTGATGTCCACAACCCAAATGAGCGGATGGATGTTCCCTAAGAACATAGCAGGACACCACAAAGCCAACGCAAAAGATGGAACAAGATGCGAGCAACAAGATTCAGCGTTCAGGCCCTCCTACCAGACATGTTTGGTGTGCCTACCAGACATGTCTAAGAAGCTTGTAGAGAACTAGAACAAAACTAAGACCCTTAGCTCCTACCAGACATGTCATGTGTGCCTATCGGACATGTCCGAGTGGTACTGAATATCACTGAGCTACTTCAGGAGAAAAATCGAAAAACCTACCAAACGGTGTCCAAATAACATGAAATTTTAACCATAGCCTCTAAGCACCTTGTGGTAGGTCTATACCAAATTTTAGTCCCAAAATCGAAAGTTTGTCTACCAGACATGTCCGATATGCCCACCGAACATGTCTGGTATGCACGAGGAGCCCTCAAGAAAAAATTGATTTCAAGACCAAACCAACTCAGATTGACCTGCAACTTTGCACAAGGATTCACCAAGGAGTAGGAAGGCTACCTACAAAGGATCATGGCCTAGGACAAACCAAAAACTATGTGAATCAAAGAAAAATGGTGCAAGAGCAAGTTTTCTCCCCAAGACAAAATCAGCCCTGATCTATGAGCTCATGTGGAATCTAAGGATTTCCTTATGTGAAACACTTCAACACACACCCTTGGCCATCTATATACAACTAGGACAACTCGAAACCCACTAAAATTGATGAATCGAAGCAAAACTGGGGAGGGGAGAAACAAGAACATGAAGAACACAAAACAAAAATCACAAGACACAACTCATGATCTAAATCCCAGAGGATAACGTGAGGTAAAGGCCTCACTTCCAACTTAGGTTTGGAGTACATAGATTCAATCATTTCATCTATGGATCACACAATCTAGAGGGAGGAACCCTAGCAAGGAAGTAAGAAAATGCTGACTAAAGTGATGGGATAGAGTGGAGGCAGCCCCATCTTATTTATAGGAATATTACACATTTCCACTAATGCCCTTAGATATTTTGAGCCAAACCACTTGACCCAAGGGCGTAAAGGTCCAACTGTCTTTCTGTCGATTGAACGACAACGCTTCCTGCATAGATTTTCTTTGCCTTAATGCAACCTCTATGATTCCACCACATGCTACCCTGTTTCTCCTTGGAACCTCTGCCTGGGTTTTGAGGCCTAAACCCATAAACCGTCCATCAATGGTTTTGAGGCCCACACCATCAAACCGACCATGAGTAGCGTACTCCATACGTGTCCCCCCTAACTCAACACATGTCACCTCCATCCTTGACCGCCCAGGTGCCATGTCTTCCAAAGCCTCCGCTTGACTTGCACGTCTGCCATCTTGACTTAGTCAACATGGTCACTCCTTCATGTACACTTGCACTTGTTAATGTCACCAAGTGTCAGCCACCACGGCTAGTCACCCAACCTCCTAGTCGCTTAGTCCAAGCCTCATGTCTATCCTTCACCACTCCTGGTCCATCGACACGACATGTCCCTACTTGACCTTAACCTCACCGTCGACCACCGCCTTTGAGCTCCACACCTATGCAACACAAGCAAAGAGACATGTTGCACAACCCAACTCATGCCATGGTTAGTTCACAAACTCAACCCAAGAGGTGAATCATGTTGACAATGACTCATCACAAATCTAAACCACAAGGGCACATAACAACCTTGTATTCATAGAGCTCTCTCTCTCTCTCTCTTTGTACCTTGCTTAGCCTTTCAAACGGTCTAAGAGCAAGTGTGTAGAAGTAGCTACAAGTGGTTCAAATGGAAGGAAGGCCCTTATTTATAGGCCCAAGGGTGGACTAAGTAGCCTAGGACCCCCGCACTATGTGGCAAACCACAGGAGGTCACAGCCAATGTCTGATGCTCGCATGAGCTCAGGGAAATCGAGATCCCCTGAAAGACTAAGCTGGTATAGCGTTGACTAGACCACTCAGCCCCACCTAGATCATGTTCCCTGATACGCAGCACACTAACATGGCTAAGCTCAACAGTCACATACCGCACCGTCAAGGTGTCCTAGCAGGACAGGATGTAATGACCACCTACTGCATTAAATGCACTAGCTTACAAGGGGTCAAGCGATGAAGCTCGGACAGCCATGACTACAAACCCACACTCAACACACATGAATATCAGTGCTTTCACGATCACTTCATGCTCTCAAAAAAGCTCAGGGCTACTGTCAGGGTCATGATACCCTGGGTATCTCAAGACATTGATTAGTTAGCCACTCAGGTGGCCCAAGGTACACTATCTAGTATAAGCCCAAGTGATCGAGGCCTAGCTAAGCTACATGGACCTAGGCCAAACACTAAGGTAGGGGTTGGCCATGACTTTCTCCCTTAGCCTTCACCACGCATCATGCAACTCCTCATGACCTCTCCTCCATCCCAACCTCTAGGTGGAAAGAGGAGAGATCAAGCACCACCAAGCACGCCTACTCTAACAGGTGGAAGCACGCTGCACTGACCCCATAAGGACCGAGGGGATGGTAGTTGTTCATGGTAGTTATGATCCATCATAAACCATCAATATAACTTGAAATCATGCATGAAAATGATAACCAACATACACTTAGGGGTTTAAACTGATAATTTCCATGAGTTTTGGTGAATCTATGTTTTTAGCGGGGTTTATCTAGAAAACCATCGAGGTGAATCAAAAACACAAATAAAATCATGCTTATCTGTGGCGTGACAACTCTAGATGGTTCTAGAGGGCACTAGAAGACACTCCACTGAAGTGAGGACTGAGAGGCTTCTAGGTGGGGCTGGCTAGTTCCCACCTATAGGCCGACCAGTCCCCTATGCCCACCAGTTAGCCTCTGCTTCAGCGTCGATTCCTCTACCACCTCCTAGATTGCATCTATGTTATTTATTCTAGTCGATTTGATCCGAGGGCTCAGAATTGATGCTTCGGCCTATATATACCAGCCCTTGCCCCCTCCCTCAGGCAAATTTCAATAAGTCAAGATCAGATCAGATAAAAAATTAGGGTTTCCTAGAGAGAAGAATAGAGCTCCAATTCTTCATAGTCCTAGTACAGGCTAGCTAGCAAGATTTAGGTAGAGTTTTGGCTATTGCTCAGGATTCCGGATTCACCTTCTAGAGGCTGGTAAAGCCATTGTATCTCTCTACATTTTGTGACTTTGTGCTACTTCAATACTATGTTTCTATTTATTATGTTACAAGTTTGCTTTGGTGATATACTTGATACAGTTATGATTGATGATGAATTTATGCATATGTTCACAAAGCGCTTAGCTCAATACTCGAGTGAGTTAAGTGGTCGACATTATGTAAGCGTGATGCTTAAATATTGTTTACCTACGGATGCACTCTACACTTCGGGTTATGTGGTAGATCACGAGTGTGACACTCTTGTTGAGTCCTTTGTAGTTCGCTCCCTATTTGTAGAACATGTAGAACCTGGTTGCGAAGGGAGTCAAGCTCTATTCTTGATCTTCATTAATAATGTTCCTTATGCATAGATAGTAGAGTTGATTATGCAATAGATGAGAGTGTATATACTTGGGTGTACAAAAAACTTAGTAAATAAGGAATTACCTAGGAATCTTTTGCTCTTAATGAATCTTCTGTCTAGCCATACTACATTCATGAGTATCTATTTCTATCTCTAGATTACTATCAATGTCTTACACTTATCAATTATTTATCATTTGACTTACCCCTGCTATAGCATGAGAGTTAATGATCTTGTCATAAGTATGCATATTTGTCAATATCTCTGGCCACCCCATTGCTCCTCCCTATGGATAAAATAAAAATAATAATACCTATCATACTCCTGGGTGAAATACTATAATGGTATATTATGTGTCCACTTATGGTTACTTAATATATATAAATTTACAAGTATTTTCAATAGTTACCAACAATGCATTTCTGGCATCTTTGCTAGGGATGATAACTTAGTAAAGAGTGATGCTAAGAAATGCCAACAAGCATTTCTGGCACCGTTGCCGGGTAGGGGCACAAGGCTAAGAAAATTGATCAAATAAATACTTATTGACGAGATCATAACTTTATACCTCTCCTTTAGCAAGGTTACCCTTGTTTGTCTTTGTTCATATATTATACAGGGTATTAGTAGGATTGGTTGTGATTCACCAAATGTCCATTAGAATCAAATCAATCAAGAGAAAAGCTCAATACCAGTTTCTGAAGCTATGGCTGAAAAGACTTTGCGTGAGTTCTCTGCTCCAAGCACTGAGAACATTCACACTAGACCAACACTCAAAACAAATAACCTTGAGTTTGAACTCAAGCCAAGCAGTCATCAACATGATGCAAGCTACTCCATTCAGCGAAAAGGCCCATGAAGATGCTAGTGCTCATCTTTAGAATTTCATGGAGATAAGCAGCACGATTGTCATCAAGGACGTCGCTCAAGACATCATACTACTCTGCCTCTTTCCATTCACGTTAGTGGGAAGGGTGAAGTAGTGGTTCTACACCAACAAAGATAACATCCACACATGGGCAAGATGTTCAAAGGCCTTTATAGCAAAGTTTTTCTCTAGAGGCAAGACCAATTCCTTAAGAGGAAAGATTTCCATTTTCCAACAGTAGAAAGGAGAGACCATTCTAGAAGCATGGGAACATTTCTAAGAATATGTTTTAGATTGTCCTCATCATGGGACAGAAGATTGGTTGCTCATGCAAAGCTTTTACCATGGATTAACTTAGGAAGCTCATGAACATCTTGATGCTACTATTGGAGGATCATTTATGTCACTCACCCTTGGAAAAGCTAAAACTCTCATGGAGAAGATAGCCTCTAACCAAGGCTGGTCTCAATGCACTATTCAAGCATGCAATAAGAGCAAAGAAGTACTAGAAGAGGTGTGTGCACTATCAACTAAGATGGACGTACTGTTGAATTAGCTTGAATAGAGAGCCAATTACAACAAGAATCGTTAGGCCATTCAAGATGCTTTTAATTCCCAAAACATATGCGGAGAATATTTGAGGGTTGACTTCCCCAAATATCAAGAAGATGCAAATATTGTCATCAACAATTCTACTCCACAACAACAAAAACAAGGATGGAATCAACAACAACAACGGTCAAATTCCTAAGGTAAGTACCAAGGTAATTACTATAATTCTTCTAATCCTAAACAACCATCCTTGAGAGATCTGATCTTAGAATAAGCTAAGATTAATGAGAATATTTCTAAGAAGCTTGCTTTTAATGATAAGGTCCTAGAAAACATAAATACTAAAATGGATAGTTTTTCTTTTGCTATAAAAGACCAACTTAGCTATAATAAAAAGATAGAATTATAATTAGCCCAATTGGCTACTGCTCTGCCTTTTGCCACTAACCTTGAAAAGGTCAACACCATAACCACAAGAGATGGCAAGTCTAATCATGATCCATCATATCCAACAAGGATAGGTATGACACTAGCAGTAGTACAAGAAGAGAAGAAGAATAATGAAGTTGAAGATGTTGAACCACCAGAACAGGAGATGATGCAATATTTTCATGACACCAACCTCCTACCATTTCCACATAGAAATCGAGAAGCTAAAATTGATGAGCAGTTTGGTAAGTTTCGTAGAGGTAATTTAAAAGTTATATATCAATATTCCTCTGCTAGATGCCATACAGGTACCCACCTATGCGAAGTACCTCAGAGACACTCTAAACAACAAGAGACCACTACCCACCACTGAGGTAATTAAGTTAACGGAGGAGTGTAGTGCGGCCATCCTAAACACATCACCTGTCAAGAAGAAGGATCCAGGATGTCCCACTATTGATTGTTCGATCGAAAACCAAAACTTTGAGAATGCTCTATGTGATCTTGGAGCAAGTGTCAGTGTCATGCCCAAGAAGGTTTTTAATAAACTCAACTATTCAACACTCACACCAACATCGATGTGCCTACAACTAGCTGACCAATCGGTCCGCTACCCTGCAGGAATCACCGAGAATATTCCAGTAAAAATAAGAAATTTCTTTATTCCAGTGGATTTTGTAGTACTTGACATGTAGGAGGACATGAAGTCACCCCTCATTCTTGGGAGACCCTTCCTAAGCACTACAAATGCACACATTGATGTCAGAGCCGGAGAAATTAAATTCCATATCAATGGCAGGGAAGAGCAACTTCACTTTCAAGCCAAGACCAGAAAAATGCTCTACATTACAGTGGCATGAGAAGCAAGAATAACCATCAAGGTCTCCATCTTTGGGACCGACTAATGCACCCGAAGAATAAATACAACTGGATAAGTTGATATATTTACTTCTTACATTGCATAAATTTACTTTTACATTAGCATAATTATTTTTCCTCATTTGAATTGCATTTGAAAAAAATAAAATACAAATTCTCATCATGACATTATAAAATCCAAGTCCCATGTAAATAATTTTTACTAGAGTAAAAAACTCGTAAGAAAGATTTACTTTTGAGGCGTAAAAATTTAAAAATGTTATTCATTCATTTTCTTGTATTTCATAGTATCATAAAATATTTTTGCATTGCATATATATACATGTGTATATGGTAGAAATACATGCAACCAGAACCCACAGGAAACATGAAGACCCTGTCAACCACCACCCATCACCTCCATTTCCATCTCCATCTCCACTCAGGTCATTTCTCCACCGAATTTGCACCGATAGCCATCCATTCTTGCTTAAGTGTGAAGCAAAGAAATATCTAGAGGAAGGGGAGGCCAGTTGGCCACCATGTGGGGACTGGCCTATAAATGGCACTCCTCCTACTTGCTCTTGGCCTCACACACACTCACAATCTAGCATCCAAGTTCAAAATTTTGAACCCCAAAGTTTGTAGTTTGAAAATTCACTTAGTAGAAGTGTTATTGGAATTAGGAAAGGTGAGAGAGATTAAGAGTGGAAGTGCTATTAAAATTGAGAGAAAAATAAAAAAAGATTAGGGTAAAATTCCTACCAAAATCTTGATTAGAAAATCCATTAGGCAATCAAGGACGATTAACCCTCGAACAACTAACTTCTAGGTGGCTAACCACTGACATATTATTTTCCTAATCCATTCCATGAGTAGTGTTGCCCATTTATTTTGTAGGAAAATGAGTAAGTATTTAGGGAAGCTCAAGCATGCGGCATCATTCCATTCGATGAGAAGCACTTCTTCCAAAGGAAGCGCTGACATGCCGATCAATGTCCCATCTACCACTGTCGGAGCGCCGTCTAGGTCATCATCTACTGAGAAGAACATTCTCCTAGAGGAGAAGCATCTCAAGCTTCAGAATAAGATGGAGAAGGAGGCCTACAAGTAGCTAAAAACTGGAGGTTTATTCACACTTCTATCTATGACCTAGCCCTTCTGCAATCAATAGGTATGAATGTTGAATTCAGAATCATTTTTGAAACTATTGGGTGGGAAAATGTTTGGCATATTGATGAGTTAGGGTCTAAAATCTTAACCGTGGAATTTCTATGCACTCTACAAACCACTAATTTTGAAGTCACATTTAGACTGTTTTGGAAAGATTTTTCTGTCCCCTAGAAACAGTTTTGTGAGCTTCTAGGATTCAATGCATAGTGCAGTAGTTGACATAGATTCTGCTTTAGTAAGATTTGGATAGGATAAAATTCTAGAGAGAAATATCCAAAGAACTTACGTGTCACCCTCCTCACACTAGTGATATTCATCACCCTACCCTACGCTTCATGCATAAATTAATAGGATTTTCTTTATTTCCTAGAAATGATTTTTGCACCGTAAGGATTGATGAACTCAAGTTACTTTATGCCATTGTTAAGAGAAGAAAGGTTTCACCTGTTAAATTTATGATGAAACAATGGAAGGAAGTTTTTGAACTCATGGGAGATGTCGGGTGTACCTCTTTGGTCACCCGCATCGCCCAAAATTTAGGTTTATTGAAAAATGCTTCACTTACTTACATTGAGGATATTGACCGCTAGTACATTGATTATGAATATTTCCTCAAGTCTCACAAGCTAAAAAAGAACAATAATGGTCAACTTGTCATGATGTATCTGGGATATACAACTGAGATTCCATTGCCAGACCAGAACCTTGGGTTTTATGCAGGTGAATTCTTTTGTCTTTGGTTTATAGGTCAAAGAAGCAGCGCCTCATAGAAGTGCTTCCGTGATAACTACTCACAACCCGCAGCCCAGGTACCACGGCAATGATCCGATTCTAGAGGGACTAGTTTTCACCAGCTATGCAGGCTAGGATCACTCAGAATCTTCCCATATGTACCTAGCCCAAGCATCCTGGTTGGGAGCAGCCTGCTCCTCAGCACTTTGAGAGCTCTTGGCAGTAGGGCTCAAGTGAGCAATGGCAATATGGGAACTTTGACTACTATTAGTAGCAGCCCTATGAAGAAGTTTCAAGCAGCCACTAGGGAGGACGTATGTCCTTCCCTGCTCAGTGGCTATCATGATTAGCCAATGGGCTACCATGACTAGCTGATGGAGCATTCTAGCCTCGACACCAAGTGGACAACCATTGAAGAGACTGCAGCAAGACATTCAGAACATGCTACACTAGCACTCCTAGTGGCAAGCAAAAATGGGAGACTGCATCACCAACATCCAACAACACCAGCAGTAGGAGAATGAGAATTGGAACTATTTGTTCGTAAAGCTCCACTTCACCCAGCCATTCTGAAGGACTTCGGCAACACCTAGCTTGGGGGAGGAGGATCCCCCATTATCTAAGGTAAGTTTTGTTTCCTAGTATTTTATTTCTTTATCCTTTTCTTTATTTATTTTTTGAGTTTGTCTTATATATATTAAAAAAGATGCATAAATAAAAAAACAAAATAAAAATTTGCCTTTATCTTATATATATAGTAAGGTGTGATCTAAAAAAATGAAAACCAAATAAAAAGTGTGTATTAAGTTTGTTTTAATTTTCTATTTTTAAGAGCTAATAAATAAAAAAGAACTTGAAGATGATGACTCATAACGGAAATGATGAATAGTTGCTCTATTGTAATTCATTTCTAGTACCTAGTTTTTAGCCTTGAATTCTCCCAAGTTTTGGATGTGACTATTTTGACATGAGAATTTGCTCTGAACTTGAAACTCTTTGGTAGCATATGCTTGATCTAAGTCTAGGTAATTGACGGATATGATATGAGAAGGTCTGAGCTGCTATTTATCTTATTCCAAGTGATACTAAATTCTAGAGATTCCTTTTGAAAAACATAAAAAGGCAACATGATGAGTTCCTATATGACAAAGCTTGAATTCCTACAAGAGCCAAACATGATATTTAGGCTAGGAAAACTTCCACTCACATATGCTACTTGTTGTGCATTGAGTTTGGTCAAGCTTTGCTGATCCTTATGAGAGGTTTGTCATACTCTTAAAATCAAGATCACGTACACACCATCCACATTTGCACTACTCCTACACTGGGGGTAGGCGCAAAAACATGCTTTCTATCTAGATCCACCCAAAAATGTTTTACTCCTACACTGGGAGTAAACATCAAAAACATGTTTGATAGGTTTTCCATCCACCAAATAAATGCTCCAAAGTTCTTGTTGATATCTCTCAAAAGTTTTGTTGTAGAGAAAAGGCATGGGCTATGCAAGAGTTATTCATAAAAAAAAGAAAGAAAAGGGTTGAGAAAATGGACAAGTGTCTAAATTATCAAAACAATGGGTACTTAGATGCCTAACTGAAAAAAAGAAGAAAGAAAAAAGAGAAGAAAAAAAGAGATGAATAAGACAACCCATGTTTTCTTGGAAATATTTTCAAGTTTCAAAAGAGAGATAAGTTTTCAAGGAGCAAAGTAGAATTAGATTAGCCACCATATATATCCACCATATATTCCACACACATATACATCTTGATTTGATTATATGACTCAACTCTATTTGGATTCGTTGTTTGACTTTACAATATATGTATTGCAAGTATGCTCTTTCATGTTATCACCATTCCTATGAGCTCCATATAAGCCTTAGTTATAGGAAGAAAGGCATAACATTATTTTTGCCTTGATGAGGATCCATAAATACTACATATTTTGAGAGACTTGAGAGTGTCATATTGTGGAATCTCTGAGTTTTATTTTAAAAACTTGCAAAAACTCTGGAATAATGGTTGAACAAAGAACTTGAGACATAGTGCTTGACTTGATTATTTTGTCTTTCAATTGATCAAGACCCAAGTGAAGTCTACAAGAACCATGGTTGAAGGTAATATGGGTAAGTTTGAAAGTCAGATTAGTTTGTTCTAATTCATAGGAGAATTTTTGCTTGAACACATATGTACTTTTGAGGAGTGAAAACATTGATGCAAATCCTGGTCCATTGCTAAGTTTGGCATTGCTCAGGGATGAGCAAAAGTTAAGCTTGGGGGAGTTTGTTGCTAGTAGTTATCATCCATCATGAACCATCAATATAACTTGAAATCATGCATGAAAATGATCACCAACTATGGCAGAACCACCCAAATTATATAGCCCACATGCACTTGTCATTGTCCTTAAGACTTTTGACTGCTGCACATGAGAGGCAGATAAATCGGATAGTCTATCCGATGTCCTCGAGGAACCCCAAATCATCTACATTTTATAACTCATACAAGATCAACATAGAGTTACCACAACGTTACAATATTTGGTATAAAAATATCATACATCAGAGTGCGGAAGATTTATAACATTAGTTTACAAACATGTTCAAGTAAAACTTAACTTAAATTTTCAATGATGTGTAGAATTGCGGAAGCAACTTAGGCGACATTCCTAAATTAGGAGAGAACGTCAGATCATGTCGTACCAACTAACATGACCTCAATTAGTAGCACAAGTCATATCCTACAATAGGGGTTAACAAAACCTAAGTACTTAAGGGTACTCAACAAGTCTTACCCAACTAAAAGAAAAGACTCCAAGGGCATGCAAGCTTAAAGGTAAGTTGAAAGCAAGAATAACTTTTGTAGAAAAGCTTACTACAAGTGGATCCTTACTTTCAATGTTTTAGCGGTGTATTAGGTGTTTATCTGTATCCACTTTGCACCTGGTCTTAATCAATCACTTCATTAAGCATCTCATCTCTTTCCATCTCATTTCCATAAGTCACCTTGTTCCATTAATTAACTATGATGAGTGGTCAAAGGATCAAGTCTTCTTCTCTGAGAAGCAGCGGCAATTCGAATCAATTTGGCATAGTTGGGGTTTCCTTACCACACGACATGTTCAGGTCCTAGTCTCAGGACTTACATACATCAACCATCACTTGGATCCTCCAAAACATGAACCAGTCTACTCTACCTGAGAGCATAGTACTCCACCATCTTCAGTAGGCCGAGAACTTCACCTGCAACATGGTGGGATAAACCCTAAGTACTCGAATGTACTTAGCTAGACTTACCCATCATAAAACAAAAATAAAGTGACACCAAGGAGTATGCAAGGCTTTATCAGTGGAGTTAACTTGACAAAATTTTGCATAAAAGCCACTAGTTGAGCTATACATTTTATAATTCGGTAACCAAGTTAATTATAGTTATTCATCTCTAGATTAGCAACTAACCTGTGCCAAAAATGTGGAATATCATTTAGTAACATGCAATAGTAACCATAGCTGGTGTAACATTTCCATATTCATCATAACCATCAAATACCCTCAATTAATGCTATGTTGCCGCTGCTTAGTCAAGTTCTCACTATTCGGGAGAGATGGTGACTCGAATCGATTCCAACTAGCTAGGGGAGTTATTCCTGACACAAACCAAGACATACCTATGCCAAGGTAGTCTTAGGTCACCTTTGGTACAACTCAGGTATAGTTGTGGGTTCGAGCAGCACCGCACCCTTAGGGATACTACCAGTCTACCAGGAAGTTTAGGCCTTGCCTGCCCTTGGACTCCCACCACTGGCTCCCCGCACATCCTTACTTCCTCCAGTGTGCGCACTTTCACTTACTAGGTCCTGGCCTGAGTTGAGCTACTCGGCTTCGTGGTCGGAACGAGTTATCCGGCCAGCTAAGTGCTAGGCATGTGTTCAACATGACATGAGGACATACAACGAATCGGTCCTTAACCAACACAGATGGGGATAAATAGGCACCAAGACCTCCATGCCTTATTGCTTCTCTATCAAAATCCTATCCAAACTCCATTTATTTATCAACACATGGTTATTTCTACGATAGCAAATATAGCCAACCATGCTTTGGTATCCACCTATATCTCAGTAGGTGATTGGGAATCACCCGACTTCTATCAGTCTAAGCATCACTAAGCATACATTCGATCCTGGACCTACATAGGGTTCAAGGTATATTTATAGACAAGGTAGTTCTATGCATCAAGTGGTTCCAATCAACTCTTATAACCTAATGCATCAAACAAAAAGGACTCAAGTGATATTTGTTAAAACATAGGAGGCTTGGAATGCTTCGGGGCTTGCCTAGGATCCAACACTCGGTTAGTGTTTGTTAGACGACACTCACTTGGTGAGAATCTCCTATTTAGGCATGTACTCAAGGGGTCCTTCCATCTTCGGGATAGGTCCACCAACACCGTCTTCTAGTTCGACTCCTTCATCACAGTCCTTCACGTGGTGCATCTAGCGTACCTAGATGAGATGTAGCAATGCAAGTGCATGAATGCGAAGAATGGCAATATGATATGCCTCACATAAAAGTATTCAAGATGAGCACAAGGTCACACCAAACATATATAAGCACTCCAAGTTACTTAATTAAACATCCCACAACCTATCATGCTAGGATAGCAAGGAAGGTAGCACCAAGCATGACACATGTTTCACAAGGTTTTCAGTATATTAACTTAACACCATCAAAGGCATGAGCCACACTTAGCAACACACAAAGAAAAGCAAGGTGAAGCAAACAATTTTTGGCTACAAACACAGATTCTGAACAACAACACCACAGTTAATTGTTTTAATCATACCTAGAGTTCTAGGCATTCAAAAAGTGTAATTCAAGACTTTCTAGAAAGATAATGAAATTATGTAAAACTTTTTTATTAACACCAAAAGCTGATTCAACAAATAACAAGGTCAAAATACATCATGAAGCAGAGCTTATACAACTAAGGATAGAAAACTGATATTAACTTCAGAAATGCATGATTGGAGTTCGAGACATTTAGCAAACATGATTCTTAACTTTATAGGAAAGCTTATTAAGTTATCTATAACTTTATCATTATCATTTTAAGATGATTCTACAAATAACAAGGTCAAACAACATCAAGAAGGCATCTCTATCTAGATTTGGACAAAATCTGCCATTCCACTTTGAACAACTCTACTATTACCGCCAATACATGATTCCATGTTGAAATAAGTCAACCAAAGCAATCATTCAGATCTGTTTAGAGCACATGCAAAAGTTGACAGCAAACTTGTAAAATCTATAACTCCTAAACCATCATGCCTAAAATCATGAAATTTTAGGACAAGAAATATGAGGAAATTATATACAACTTTTGTATTCAACATATCTACAGAAAACATTATTTGCATTATGACGTTATCATCACAACAGAAAATGCACATCCAGCCATTTCAGAATATAACAATTTGATGTTTCACTTGTTTGCTAACAAAGAGCATACACACATGAGTCATTCAAAAACTTAAACCACCACTAACATACTTAGTAACACTTTATTGAACACCAAAAACTCAAAGCATCACCAAATACAATTACAAGCTTTATCTACAATCATGCTTTTATTAATCCTTTCTTCTATAAACATATATATATATATTTTAGTGATGTATGAGAACAACTAGTTTGGGGCTAAGATTTTTATGAGTGGTAGATGTTATCAAAACATGGCTACTATACAAATTTCACATGCTCAGGTTTTACAATTTAATTACTATGAAAAAGACAAATTCCTATTGTAAGAAAACATGTAAAAGAAAGATAAATCTAAAAACCATCATTTTCTATAAACATATAGCCATATTATTTTTTCTTAGGTCACAATATCACCATGCAAGGTAGAGGGAACCACATTTCACATTTTTTATATATAAATTATTTATAAACCATTTAAAACCATTTATCAAGCATTAAACCAATTAAATCAATAACTCAATCATAATACATCCAATGACCATGAAATTTATACATAGAACATACATGGCTTCAGTGGCCTACCATAAAAATTTCACTCAATTGGAGCACCACAACTTAAGATATGAGAATAACAAGCAAAACAAACTAAAATTGCCTATTTAACAAGATTAAATCAAAACATTATAAAAATAGTGCACAACTAGCATGTTTAATATCTTTATTAGCTAGAGAATATCATCACAAGATTAACTCAACTAGAACTACGATTTTTGGACTTCTATAACTCAAGATATGCATCCGACAACTTAAAAGGATTTTTAAAAGCACTTTGCAAGAATAAATAAAAATAGTAGAAACTTTCTACTAACACATATCATATTATTACTCTACTGCATAGATCTACTCTCAAGGATTCCAAAAAGTCTTTATTTGTTGTTTTACGATTGTTCTATGATTTATTATGATTTTCCAAAGTTTTAGCCAAAAAAGAAAAATACATTTGCTAAGAGGACCCTACACTTTCCACTAAATAGATTTCAGCAAATAGATTCTACTAGGCACTATTTATCTGAGTTCATGCATGAGGTCCCTCACATAGATTAGAATAGAGGATGCGGAGGAGGATCATCGGTGCCAGGCTGGAGGAGGCTCATTGGCGGTAGTGGAGTGGTGGAGAAGCATAAGAGGACCAACGTGCACCCGTGAGTGGCCTCAGCTCGGCTGGAGATGGTCCGTGGCATCCTAGCCACGGAGGAGGCGGTCTGTAGTGGTAGTGGCTCTGATGGTGGCCAGTGTCAGCAGGGGAGGTGGCCGAAGGAGGGCCAGTTGGGCTCTAGCCATGGCCAGTCATGGCCATGCATGGCCCTAGCCTTGGTCAGCTGCAACCAGTAGGTGCTTGGCCACGACAGCAGGTGGCGGCGATGAACATGGCTTCAGCGGTCAGGGCTGTAGGCAACGACACCAATTGCGAAGCAGCACAACGGAGGCAACATGACACAAGGAATGAGATGGCGAGGCTAGCTGGTGTAGAGGCAATGCACTAGCAGTGGTAGCGAGCTCATCTTAGGAGTCAGCCATGGTGGGCACACGCGTGTGGCGTAGAGGGAGAGCGCAAGGGAGGGCAAGAGCGAGTGTGGGAGTGGGGGAAGCTTAGGCTTCCACTTTGGAGGCTGTAGAGGCACGATAGGAAGGTAGGCGCATGTGGCAGTGGCACACAACAATGGTGGGGGCATGGCTGGTGCATGGAGGATGCGTCGGCATTGCCTCTGACAGGTGGTGAGCGACGGTCGGGGCATAGTGGGAGCTGATTTTGGGCTTCTATGGGCCGATTTGGACCTTGGGCCCAAAAGCAAAGTTGAAGCCCACCTGATGATCTATAAAACCCATTAAGGAAGCCTAGCCATTAGAGCTCTCCAATAGCTCCTAATTAATCCCAAAGTTGACAGTGTTAGTGACTAATCAAGGATTAAGCCTTGCTCTACTTGAGCTCGAATTACTTGGTCAAGATGTGGTCAAATTGATTCCAACTTTTTGTATGTCCTTCTCCAAGATGTAAACTCCAACTTTTATTTTGGGATCAAGTAAAGTTGCTTAATGAAAACATGAGAACGTGACATGCAAACTATCCTTGCCACTAATCTCAGACTTGGAATATTTTCTGGGGCTAAAAACAATAGCTGATTCAAACTTGAGACCACTGTTTGAGCCATTAGGAGTTGAAATAGGTCTTGGTCCAAAAATAAAGTTTGTTGTACTCCACTCAAACTTCAACTTTTATTAAAGGTCAAACTTCATATCTAGTACAGAAACCACTGCTTCATCTTGGTCAAAGTAGCACCTCGTTAAACCCTGGACTTAGGGTTTTCGACCAATTGAGGCATTTTCTTGACATTTTCTCAACATGAACCCTTCATGACTTTTGTTATAGAGTTCAATTATAGTCATTTGGGCAAGGTATCAAGGTTTGGTCGACATCCCATGTTTCCATTTGCTAAATAAAGCAATTTAAGCAAAAATTTAACTTATCATTTCATGTGACTTTTTGGCTCCAAACTTCATGAAACTTTTCCACTGGTCAAGATGGATGCATGTTGATGTAATGTACATGAAATAAGCATGTTTAACATTACTCATGCCTAATCTTAACTAGGGTCCACATGTAAACAAAGGTGTGCTATCCAAGTTCAACTTGGGGCTCATTTGCATATGTTTGACCTCAATACCTTGAACATTACTTCCAGATTATGAACTAGAGATCATAATCATTGCTTGACATATCCTACTTAAGTCCAATTTTGCTACTTAACTATGGGGGGTATGAGCCCGGATACCCACGGCAGACCACATAGGCTGCGCCCTTCAGGGGCGGCCCTAGCCCACAAGATGAAGCCTTACGGGGCACGACTCTAGTCGGCACCTTCCGCAAGACATCTTGAAGATATCCCAAAGATACTATGAGATCTGTTAGGATATGTATGATCCCAAGATTCCTATAATTAGTTATTACTTTCTGGTTATCTCTCAGATCTAACTGACTTGTAACCCTGCTCCCTGGACTATATAAGGCGGATAGGGACCCCCTCCAAACACACGCAATATTAGACAATAGCTAATATAAACCAACAGACCACAGGAGTACGGTATTACGTCATACTGATGGACTAAACCTTGTCTAACTCATGTGTTTCTATTGCCTTCTTGTTCATGATCTCATGCTCCTCTGCCGATCAATCTACCTTCATGGGATACCCCTTAGAGGACTGTCGATGATATTATGTCGACAGTTGGCGCGCCAGATAGGGGCTGTGATGTTTCCTTATCGAACAAGATGGTTTTTTCTATAGGATCTTCGTCCCTTGTGTAGCCTGGCTAGATCTTCATGATCAGATCCATCTCGTGGGTCATCAACACTGATGGAGTCTAAGAGCTCCTTGAGCCGGTGCAGATCGTTTCTGCACCGACCACCCCCGTGCCTGCAACTACATATCCGATCTTAGAACAACTTTCAAGGTTGCCTTCATCAACGACCCACCACCTGCTTCCTTGCTACTAGAGGAGGCAGATCAACAATGATGATCTGATCAAATCCATCAATCGGGTCGGTCTAAAGCTCGGTGATTGCCTCTCCATCGCCGAATTGGCCCTGGACACTTCGGTTTGACACCGACCACCTTCCGATCCAGATCTATCGGAGGCTGCTCAGAAAACTCTAGGAGTTGCGGCTTTGCCCTTCAGTCTCACCAATGTCACCGCTACTTACCAAGAGGCCCTGAGGGGAAAATTCATAGACCAGGTGGGAGTTGCCCATCCACTCGCCGACCAGCTCACCGTCTAGCCTCCGCCAGCCATCAACATGCTACACATAGGCCAGTGCCCTGGAGCGTCCATCTAGACCATCTCAGAGGAAAATCTGGGCTCTGAGTCTCAGGGCTCTATGGAGACCCTCGCTGAAACTTTCACCGAATAGCTCCTTTTCCCACCCTTTAGGGGTGGCGTGATCTTCAACGTCAGCATCGATAGCCCTCCTCAGAATGGCAAAACCGAGGAGGAATGTGTCGCTCATGAGAACCAGAACATCAACCACGCGTAGCACCAAGAAAATGAGGCAGCTATTGCGCAGGCCGAGGCTACTCAAAATAATTGGCTAGACTAACAAGGAAGGCCACTTACACTCCACCGTGACCTCGATGAAGAGTTTCTCCGTGTTGATGGCCATGACGTCTTCAAGACTCTAAGCGCCAATCTAGCAGTGGCCACCAACAAGCTCGCCCACCTCCCACAGATGCTCGAGCTCACCAAGGTTCGCCGCCATGCTTAAAGTGGCACACTGTTAGGTTAATGAGATTTGGGAGGATAATAGACCTTCGTGCTCCATGAGCACAATTCATCGATCAGCTACGCTGAGATCCAATCGCTACCCTAGGCAAAGCCATTTCACTGATCAGTGACTGCCTCTCTAGGGGGGAGCCGAGGGCCACCGTGCCGAACACCATCGCCAACATGACTAGGAGGTCAAACAAGACGCTCAAGTGCACCTCAGCAACCTCCAGGATGCACGATAGCGTATCGAGCAACGTCGCTTTAGTCACCATGAAGACTGAAGTATGCCACCGCTAGGAGTATGAGCAGGAGTACAAAAACCTAGACTCAGCTCTCGAGCAGATCGACTGCCAGCAATGCTACCGACCACAACCCTAGAGGGCCTCCAATGTTTACAAGGGCACTCCGAACACTTCAATGGCCCTATGGTTTCAAAATCACTAGGGTCGAGCCCTACGAGGGAAGGATGAATCCAACACAGTGGCTATAGGCTTATGCCACTTGCTATCCACACCGTCGGTGGAGACACCTAGTGTCATGGCAAACTATCTCCCTATCATGCTCATGCCACTCACCATGAGCTAGTTTACTAGCCTTGCCCCAGACTCCATCAGATCCTAGGAAGAGCTAAAAAAGTCTTCACTGACAATTATATGGTTACGTGTACTCAGCCGGGCACCAAGCATGATCTCAACTACATCAACCAGAAGCTGTCCGAGCTCCTCCGCAGCTACATTCGATGCTTTTCTAAGATGAGGAATTCTATTCCCAACATCACGGAAGCTGAGGTCATCACCGCCTTCACCCGAGGACTCCACCATCGCGAGCTTTGCTCCAAGTTCAACCGCAAGCCACCCATAGGCATTGGCGAGATGATCACTACTGCCAACTAGTATGCTGAAGCCGAGGAAGCCAAGGTGCGCTTCAATGAAGATGCGAGCACTCATCTCCCACCTCGCTGCTACGACGGCCGCCTTGACGATCGACTGCCACAATGACCGCCGCTTTGACGACCATAGTTACCATCGTGACAGCGGCCATGATCGAATAGAAGGACCCAAGCTTGGCCAAAATTGCCACCATCGGCCATACCACATCATCGCCGCCATCAATCAACCTCACGCCAAGTGCAACTACGATGAGCAGTACCAAAAGATCCTTGATGGCCCATGCCCTCTTCACAAGAACGCCAAACACAAGATGAAGAACTTGCCTCAGCTTGGCTAAGGAATTTCAGGACAAAAAGCTAGAAGACTGACGCCAATGACAGAGCTAGAGGCCACTGACCACCTAGGGGCAACAACAATGCCTTCTAGGACCACGACAAGGTGGTTGCCACCATCTTCAGGCGCCTTGCCTCCACCAAAAGTAGAAGAGAACAAAAGCTCATCGCATGGTGGGTGCTCTCCATCACTATGAAAGATGCCACTGCCAACCCCAGTTATTGCCCATGGTCCGAGGTACCCATCACCTTCAGCAGGGCCAACCAGTGGGTAGACATCCCCTACACAGAGCATTTCCCCCTCGTCCTCGACGCAACCATCCAGAAGGTGCTTTTCAGAAAGGTGCTCGTGGACGGTGGGAGCACCTTGAATCTCCTCTTTGCCTAGAGCCCTAAAGGAGCTAGGCCTTGGGTTATCAGATCTCACACCCTCCGACTCCTCCTTTTGGGGTGTCATACCTGGTAGGGCCTCCAAACTGCTTGGAGAGATCACCCTACCAGTACAGTTTGGCATGGCAAGCAACTACCGCATCGAACATATCAACTTCTACGTCGCCGACTTCAACACCACCTACCACGCCATACTTGGTTGGCCTAGCTCTGGCCAAGTTCATGGTTGTACCACACTACACATATTTGGTGCTAAAGATGCCTTCGCCTACAAGAGTTCTGGCCCTATGGGCCAACCTCTCCATCGCCTATGCCTGCGAGATAGAGAGTCTTGCTATCGCCGAAGCCACCGACCTCTCCATCCAGATGGCTAGCATGGTCACCGAAGCCAAGATGTTGCCTGCCGATGACATGGAGATCCTAGAGCTAGAGCCTCCCCATGCCTCTGCCAAGTCTAAGGAAATAAAGGAGGTCAGCCTCGGCCTCGACAACCCTTCCAAGACCATGAAGATTGGGGCTCACCTTGACCCCAAATAGGAAGGTGCGCTCGTCTCCTTCCTATGTGCCAACGCCAACATGTTTGCTTGGAAACCTACAGATATGCTGGGGTACCATGGGAGAAGATCAAACACTCCTTGAATGTCTCACCGACCGCCAAACCAATCAAGCAGAAACTTCACCGATTCGTGCTAGATAAGAAGGAGGCTATTAGGGTAGAAATAAAATGACTCTTAGCTACCGGATTTATAAAAGAAGTGTATCATCTTGAGTGGTTAGCAAACCCTATTCTCGTTTGAAAAAAGAATAAGGAATGGAGAATGCACGTTGATTACACTGATCTTAACAAACACTACCCTAAAGACCCCTTCAGTTTGCCTTGGATAGATGAGGTTGTAGACTCCACCGCTAGCTACAAACTGCTCTCCTTCCTTAACTATTACTCCAGCTATCACTAGATCTCCCTCAAGGAAGAGGACTAGATCAAGACATCATTCATCACACCCTTCGGTGTATACTATTACACCACCATGTCCTTTGGACTCAAGAACGCTGGGGCGACCTATCAAAGGGTCATTCAGATTTTCCTCGATCATCAGATCGGCCGCAACATCGAGGCTTACATCGACGATGTGGTCATCAAGTCCAAGACCGCTGACAATCTTATTGCTGACCTCGAAGAAACGTTCGCCAACCTAAAAAAGTACTGATGGAAGTTGAACCCTTCAAAATGCATCTTTGGAGTTCCATCTGGTATACTGCTAGGGCTACATCGTCAGCGCTCGTGGCATTGAACCAAACCCTAACAAGGTCTCCACCATCACCAACATGAATGGCCAACATGCATCAAGGATATATAGAAACTTACAGGCTGCATGGCCGCTTTAAGCCGCTTCATATCGTGCCTTGGTGAAAAAGGGCTACCATTCTTCAAACTCCTCAAGGCCTCCGAGCAGCTTTTACTGGTCAGAAGAGGCAGATATAGCTTTCGAGTAGCTCAAGGTGTTCCAAACAAAGCCTTCGATCATGATGGTGCCATGGCTAGATGAAACTCTCCTAATCTACATCATCCGCTACTTCTTGCATCAGTCAGCACAGCCATCATGGTTGAACACGAGGAGGCCAGGCATGCATATAAGGTGCAACATCTGGTATACTTCATTAGTGAGGTCCTTAACGAGCCCAAAACTCATTATCCTCAGGTCCAAAAGCTGTTGTATGCCATCTTGATTACATCATGTAAGCTCCGCCACTACTTCGAGTATTACAAGGTCACCGTGGTCTCTGAGTTCCCTCTAGGGGACATCCTCCATAACAAAGAGGCCAACGGCCATATCATCAAGTGTGCTATTGAGCTCGGCACTTACTCCATTGAATTCAGAAGCAGGCCTACGATCAAGTCTAAGCGCTTGCTGATTTCATCGCTGAGTGGATCGAGATCCAAGAGCCCATCGCCGCCACTTGCCCTAAGCACTAGGTGATGTACTTCGAATGATGCCCTTAACATCAACTGGTGCTGGTGTGGGCATTCTGTTCATTATGCCAACTAAAGGATAAGCTCTGATATGTTCTCTAGATACACTTTCTAGCCTCCAACAACGCCGTCGAATATGAAGCAAGTTTCCACAGACTCCTGTATAGCCATTGAGCTTGACGTCAAATGCCTCATGGTATACTGGGGACTCCACGCTAGGTCATCAACTAGCTTAACAAAGACTGGTCTTGCTCCAGCGAGAAGATGGATGCATATTGCGCCGAAGTCAGGAAACTTGAAGGAAAATTCTACGGCATCGAGTACCACCATGTGGTACGCAACCAAAATCAGCTCGCCGACCATTTATCCAAGTTGGGCTCTTCTCGCGCTACAAGTCTGCTAGGGCTCTTCATTCAAGATCTCCTAGCGCCGTCCATTAAGGAAGATAAGGAAGTATAGGAAGTTCCCCCCACCGAGCAGCTGGTACTATCGGTACCTTCAGTCGATCGCAGATTGGAAAGAACAATTCATCAAGTACCTCACCTAGTGCCGAAGTACTCGCTAACAAGACTGAAACCAAATGCCTAATTCGTTCGAAGCAAGCATTATGTGCTGGTAGACGACAATTTGATGAGGAAAAGTGCCAAGGAAGGGATTCTATAGAAATGCCTCACCCAAGAAGAGGGAGTGAAGCTACTTCTCAAAATTCACTCTGGTTCCTATGGTAATCACGCGACCTCGAGAACACTGGTCGGCAAGGCTTTCTAAGTAGGTTTCTACTAGCCCACAGCCATCTCTGATGTAGAAGACCTTGTACGATGTTGTGAAGGATGTCATTTTTCTGCCAAGCAAATACATGTGCCAGCACAAGAGCTGCAAACCATCCTAGCTTCCTGGCCCTTCGCATGTTGGGGACTGAATATGATTGGGCCTTTCAAGCCTATGCCAGGTGGCTTCCGGTATGTATATGTCACCATTTATAAGTTCTCCAAGTGGATTGATTATAAACAGCTCATCTCAGCTACTGCAAAGAAAGCAGTCGAGCTCTTCGAAGATATCATACATAGATTCGGTCTCCCAAATAGCATCATCACCGACCTTGGAACTACATTTACTAGCCATCACTTTTGGCAATTCTATGAAGACCGTTGCATCTCCATCAAATACGTCTCCGTTGCTCATCCTAGAGCCAACAGACAGGCTGAACGGGTGAACGGCATGATCCTTGATGCCCTCAAAAAGAGACTATATAAGAAAGAAGAAAAGCACCTGGGCAGATGGCCCAAGGAGCTACCAGCTGTAGTCTAGGGACTGTGTACTCAAGCTAGTCACAGCACTGATGTGTCTCCATACTTCTTGGTCTATGGCTCAGAAGCCATCCTACCAGCAGACATTGCCTTCCAAGCATCTAGGGTGGAAAACTTTGATGAAGAGCAGGCCGTAGTTGTTCAGATAGAGGACGTTGATAGGGCTGAGGAGGAACACCTAATCACCTATGTCTGTACAGCCAAATATCTAGAAGGCTTGCGGAGGTACTAACAACCACAATGTCAAAGGTCATTCATTTGCTGTCGGCGACCTCATTCTCCATAGAAAACAAAAAATAGAAGGGATGCACAAGCTCTCTTCCCCTTGGGAAGGGCCTTACATTGTCAAAGAGGTCACCCGACCAGGGTCTTATCGCCTATGTGACTTAGACAGAATTGATGTTCCCAACTCATGGCACATCGAGCACCTTATATGTTTCTATCCTTGAAACACTCCAGATATGTACTCTCCACTTTATGTTGAATAAAATTTTGATCTCCATAACTTGTCTCCACTTTTTCTGCATTGTGGTTTAACCCCCACTTATAGTCGCTGAGCTCTATGCTACTCCATAATGAACTCCAATACAAAATAGACATAACTGCGCTGACCACATTTCTACAAATCTCCAACGTTATCAGCTGAACGGTTCTCTCCAATATTGCTGAACGATTTCTCCAACTCACAGACACATTTTCACCAAAAATCGACAAATAAGTCTTCTCCAAATCGCCGAACATTTTGCTCCAAATCTCTAAGATATTTTGCTGATTAGCGAGCAGCTGAAAGGTCCTAATGGCTAGAGGGAGGTGAATAGCCTAATAAAAATTTCTACAACAACACTTAACAAGAGGTTAGACAATTATGAGGCGAAGCAAGTGTTGCGCTAGCCTACTCAAAATGCAAGCCATCTACCACAATTCTAGTTTAGATAGTGTCTATTCACACAATAGCTATGACACAACTCTATGTTAGTGTGCTCGCAAAGGCTAACTAAAGAGCCACACCAACCAACCAAGCAAGCTCTCACAACTAGCTATACTACAGAGCTTGACAACTAGTTTATGGTAATGCAAAGAGGAATGAGCCTTTTCAAGCTTTTTGTGAGCTTTGCCAAGCTTCTCATTGGCTTCCTCTAGCCTCTCATGAGATGCAATGAGCTCATCAAAGGTTTGCTTAAGGGCTTTTAGTTCCTTATGCAAGCTTTTGCATTCCCTTCTCTTGATGTTAAAGTGTTCTCTAGCATCCTCTAGCATGTCAAATAATTCATCTTTGGTGGGTTCTTCATCATCACAATCACTATCATGGTTATTTTCATTTTCATTTTCATCATCATGTTCTTCATCGCTTTCATCATCACTAGTTTGTACCTTAGTGGCCTTAGCCATGAAGCATGATGAAGATTCGAAGAGAGAAGGCTTCTCATTGATAGCAATGCTTGCAAGAACCTTCTTCTTGGTGGTCTTGACATCATTACTATCATCATCATCACTTGAGGAAGCATCACTATCCCAAGTGACCACATATGAACCACCCTTCTTCTTCTTGAAGGCCATCTTGTCCCTCTTCTCTTTCTTTTTCTTTTTGTCCTTCTTGTTGTTCTTCTTGTTGTCATCATCATTTTCGCTATTGTATGGGCATTGAGCAACAAGATGATCTTCACTTTCACATTTGAAGCACCTTATTGACTCTTCTTTGTTCTTGGATGAAGACTTCTTCCTCCAAGCACGGTAGCCCTTCTTCACCATGAACTTGCCAAATCTCTTGACAAAGAGAGCCATCTTCTCATCATCATCATCATCCCATGAATCATCATCTTCACTTGATGTTTCTTGCTTGGCTTTGCCTTTGGATGATGCGGCCTTGAATGCCACACTCTTCTTCTTGTCATCCTTCTTCTCATCTTTCTTCTCCCTCTTTTCTTCCTTCTCATCTTCATCTCTATATGTATCATCGGTCATTATATCACCCAATACTTGGTTTGGTGTCATGGTGTCCAAACCACTCCTCACTAGAATTGTGACCAATGTGCCAAATCTTGAAGGTAAGCATCTCAAGAACTTGTGGGAGAAGTCCTTGTCCTTCACCTCTTCTCCAAGTGCTTTGAGATCATTGATAAGCACTTGAAGCCTATGGAACATCTACGGCACACTCTCATCCTCCATCTTGAAGATTGAAAACTTCTCTTTGAGAATGTATGCCTTTGCACCCTTCATGGCTTGAGTGCCCTCAAATGATTCTTCCAACTTCTTCCATGCCTCATGAGCCATCTCAATATTCTTGATTTGCTCAAATGTTCTTTCTTCAATTGCATCATGAATAGCACTTAGAGCAATGTCATTGTTTTGGAGAAGCACTTCTTCAGCCACGGTGGGATTCTCTGGATCTTCAATCTCAATTTTGGTTTCTACCACCTTCCACACTTTTCTATTGATTGACTTGATGTGTGTGGTCATCTTTGATTTCCAATATGGATAATTTGTGCCATCAAATTGAGGTGGCTTCTTGGTGTTGTTGATTTGAGCCATTTTTACACCGAAGGTTGTTAAGCCTCAAATCATGGTGACCTCCGCTCCGATACCACTTGAAAGGTCCTAATGGCTAGAGGGGGGCTGAATAGCCTAATAAAAAATTCTACAACAACACTTAACAAGAGGTTAGACAATTATGAGGCAAAGCAAGTGTTGCACTAGCCTACTCAAAATGCGAGCCACCTACCACAATTCTAGTTTAGATAGTGTCTATTCACACAATAGCTATGACACTACTCTATGTTAGTGTGCTCTCAAAGGCTAACTAAAGAGTCACACCAACCAACCAACCAAGCTCTCACAACTAGCTATACTAAAGAGCTTGACAACTAGTTTGCGGTAATGTAATGAGAGTGATCAAGAAGGTTATACCGCCGTGTAGATGAAGGAACCAATCAATCAAAAGGATGAACAACAATGAAGACCAATCACCTCAGGAATCAAATGATGAACACAATGACTTTTTACCAAGGTTCACTTGCTTTTTGGCAAGCTACTCCTCGTAGTGGTGATTCACTCACTTGGAGGTTCATGCGCTAATTGGCTTCACATGCCAAACCCTCGATAGGGTGCCACACAACCAACACAAGATGAGGATCACACAAGCCATGAGCAATCCACTAGAGTTCCTTTTGGGTCTTCATCGGGGAAAGGTCAAGAACCCCTCACAATCACCATGATTAGAGCCAGAGACAATCACCACCCTCCACTCAATGATCCTCGCTGCTCCAAGCTATCTAGGTGGCGGCAACCACCAAGAGTAACAAGCAAAATCCACAACAAAACATGAACACCAAGTGCCTCTAGATGCAATCACTCAAGCAATGCACTTGGATTCACTCTCAATCTCACAAAGATGATGAATCAATGATGGAGATGAGTGGGAGGGCTTTGGCTAAGCTCACAAGGTTGCTATGTCAATGAAAAATGGCCAAAGGTGTGAGCTTCAACTGGCCAAGGGGCTTAAATAGAAGCCCCCACAAAATAGAGCCGTTGTACTCCTTCACTGGGCACAATGTGGGGTGACCGGACGCTCTAGTCCGATCGACCGGACGCTGGCCCTCAGCGTTCTGTCACATGATTCACGCCATGTGTCCCCTGCTTCAAATACTGTTCATTAGATTTCAACAGTCATCTATTGATTGGATGCAGCGCACAAACTGACCAGACACTCAGCCTCCAGCCTCCAGTTGTTTCCAGTAAGGTTCCAGAAATGATTTTCTTCGATCGAACATGTTCGGTCATGCTTGACCGGACCCTGCAAGCATCTGGTCACTCAGTGACTTTTCTCTGCATTGTCCGACAACAGGACTAGACCCTGGACCTCAGCGTCTGGTTAGTCCAAGACCCAGCATCCGGTCAGAGACCGACACTGGCATCTTCACTACCACACTTGACCGGACTTGCCGGTCCCTATGAGACCAGCGTCCGGTCACTCAGTGACCAGCAAGACTAACTCCTTTTCACCTCTAACTTATTCACCCTTGCTCAAATGTGCCAACCACCAAGTGTATCACCTTGTGCACATGTGTTAGCATATTTTCACAAACATTTCCAAGGGTGTTAGCATTCCACTAGATCCTAAATAATTATGCAATGAGTTAGAGCATCTAGTGGCACTTTGACAACCGCATCTCATTACGAGTTTCACCCCTCTTAATAGTATGGCTATCAATCCTAAATGTGATCACACTCTCTAAGTGTCTTGATCACCAAAACAAAATAGCTCCTATGATTTATACCTTTGCCTTGAGCTTTTTATTTTTCTCTTTCTCCTTTCCAAGTCCAAGCACTTGATCATCACCATGGCATCATCATCATCATGCTATGATCTTCATTTGCTTCACCACTTGGAGTGTGCTACCTATCTCATGATCACTTGATAAACTAGGTTAGCACTTAGGGTTTCATCAATTCACCAAAACCAAACTAGAGCTTTGAATCTCCTCCTTTTTGGTAATTGATGACAACCCTTTCATAAAGATATGAATTGAAATTCAATTGGATCCATGTTGCTTGCCCAAGCATATTTACCATGTGTAAAAGGATATGGACAAGTTTCATGAACTCCATATGGTAGCAATTGCTCCCCCCTACATATATGCTAAGAGTTTGGATTGTAGCTTGCATATATGCTTAGATAAGAAATATAGGAGATAATGTCTACCAAATGATGCTAAGGTATAAAAGATGGACCTTTGAAGCGTGATGCCAATCGGAGTGCACCATTATACCATCCTTAGCACCATGGTTAGCTCTATACCACTTGGAAACATACTTTGAAAAGATACCACTTGTAAAAACTTACTTGGAAATGAAAATTATCTAGTGATTTCATTTCACCATTCAATCTTACAACTAGCATACATCACACAAGCATGGATATCAAAATTGAAAACTTATGCCAGGCAAGCAAACATATGAAATGCACATTCAAATGCACCATACAAGTTCATGAGCTTGCTCCCCCTACTTGTGTGCTCAAAGTTTTAATTGATCCCTTTCCTTTTATCATATCTCTCCCCCTATCACTTGTATCTTTATTTCTCTTCCCCTTTGTGTTGTCTTTTCACTATCTTTGTGCACTATTTCTCCCCCTTTGTCATCAATGACCACAAAGGCTTAAATTATAGATAGGTTGAGATTATCAATGTCAAGCAATGGGGTGATGATTATATTCTTAAATTTGGTTCAAACTAGAACATTTGCCAAAGATATTTAACTTGGTTTGATCTAAGGACAAGCTTCTTCATACCTCCAAATAAGGGTTATCTTATACCATGTTGAGTTAAACACTTAGAGCTCATTTTCTAGATTAAACACTAGGTTTACAAGCCCATAAACATGTCATATACTACCACTAGATTAAGTCAAGCATAGAAGCAATAGTGATACCATATAAACATCAAATTCATTTGATTTTCATGAATAAGCCTAATAAAATGAAGAGGTCACTAGATGCACTAAACATGTCCTTAGCAAGGATGTATGCCATGCCAATCAACTTTTACCTTGGATTGCTCGAAGGAGAGGCATGTCATATAAGTGGGGGGGTGCATCAACACATATTTGAGAAATCCAATATGTTCAACTCATTCTTTAGCTTGCAAAACCTTTTCTCATCCAATGGCTTGGTGGATATATCGGCAAGTTGATCTTCGGTGCCTACACTCTCAATGCAAATGTCCCCTTTTTGTTGATGATCTCTTATGAAATGGTGGCGGACATCAATGTGTTTTGTTCTTACATGTTGAACCAGATTGTTGATCAACTTGATTGCACTCTCATTAGTCACATAGCAATGGCACTTTCTTGAACTTGATTCCAAAGTCACTCAAAGTGGCCTTCATCCAAAGTACTTGTGCACAACAACTACCAGCGGATATATATTCGGCTTCGGCGGTTGATAATGCAACACTATTTTGCTTCTTTGATGACCATGAAACAAGTGATCTTCCCAACAATTGATATGTGCCCTGAGGTGCTCTTCCTTTCAACCTTGCATCCCGCATAATCTGAGTCAGAGTAACCAACTAGCTCAAACTTTGCTCCTTTGGGATACCACAAACCAACATTTGGTGTATGCTTCAAGTACCTCAATATTCTCTTTGTAGCCTTCAAATGACTTTCTCTTGGTGAGGCTTGAAATCTTGCACACATGCATACACTAAACATGACATTCGGCCTTGATGCGGTCACATAGAGTAGGCTTTCAGTCATAGACCAATACAATTTTTGATCCACCATATTGCCACTTGCATCACTATCCAAGTTGCCATTTGTTCCCATTGGTGTGCTAATGGCTTTTCTATCACTCATGCCAAACTTCTTGATCATGTCCTTGATATACTTGCCTTGACTCACAAATGTACCATTTTTCAATTGCTTGATTTGAAGACCAAGGAAGTAACTCAACTCTCCAATCATGGATATCTCAAACTCATTAGCCATCATCTTTTCAAACTCATCACAAAAGTCTTGATTGGTTGATCCAAATATGATGTCATCAACATAGATTTGCAACACAAACAAGTCTTTTCCAATCTTCTTGATGAAAAGAGTGCTGTCAACCTTGCCCATCATGAACCCTTTAGAGAGTAGGAAGTCCCTGAATCTCTCATACCATGCTCTAGGTGCTTGCTTCAAGCCATACAATGCCTTCTTTAGCTTGTACACATGGTCGGGCTTCTTATCATCTTCAAAACCAGGAGGTTGCTCAACATATACTTCTTCATTGATGTAACCATTGAGAAATGCACTCTTAACATCCATTTGATAGAGCTTGATGTTGTGGGCACAAGCATAGGCTAGCAAGATTCTAATTGCTTCCAATTTAGCAACCGGGGCATATGTTTCTCCAAAGTCAAGACCTTCAACTTATGTATAGCCTTGTGCTACTAATCTCGCTTTGTTCCTTACTACTATCCCATCTTGATCTTGTTGTTTCTAAAGACCCATTTGGTTCCAATCACATTGTGTCCCTTTGGTCTCTCTACTAATTCCCATACTTGATTTCTTGTGAAGTTATTCAATTCATCATGCATAGCATTTACCCAATCAATATCCTTCAATGCTTCATCTGTCTTCTTTGGTTCAATGGATGACACAAATGAGAAATGCTCACAAAATGAAGCCAATCTTGATCTAGTTTGCACACCTCTTGAAATATCACCAATGATAGTGTTCAATAGATGATCCCTTGCAATATTGGTTGGTTGGAGCATTGAAACTTGATTGCTTGCACTTGCTTGATCATTGGGTTGAGATGATGTACTAGCCACTTGATCTTGTTCATTGTCATGAGAGCCACTTGTACTAACTTGATTTGTATCATCTTGCACATTTGAGTTAGAGAGCACTTGCACTTGATCATCTTCATCATCATTCACTTGCCTAGGCCTCAATTCACCAATATCCATGTTCTTCATGGCATTTGAAAGTTGAATGCCTCTAACATCTTCCAAGTTCTCATTCTCTACTTGTGAACCCTTGGTTTCATCAAATTCAACATCATGAACTTCCTCAAGAGTACCACTATCCAAATTCCAAACTCTATATGCTTTGCTTGTAGTGGAATATCCAAGTAGGAATCCTTCATCACATTTCTTGTCAAACTTGCCCAATCTAGTGCCTTTCTTCAAGATATAGCATTTGCAACCAAAGACCCAAAAATATGCAATGTTGGGCTTTCTACCATTCAAGAGCTCATATGGTGTCTTCTCTTTCAATGGGTGACAATAGAGGCGGTTGCTACAATAGCAAGCCGTGTTGATAGCTTTGGCCCAAAAAGATTGACTCACATTATACTCACTAAGCATAGACCTTCCCATATCAATGAGTGTTCTATTCTTCCTCTCAACAAGGCCATTTGATTGAGGTGTGTACTTGGTCAAGAATTGATGTCTAATTCCAAATTCATCACATAACTCATCAATTCTAGTGTTCTTGAACTCACTACCATTGTCACTTCTAACTCTCTTGATGGTAGTTTCAAACTCATTGTGAATGCCTTTGACAAATGATTTGAATGTAGCAAATACATCACTTTTGTCCACTAGAAAGAATACCCATGTGTATCTAGTGTAGTCATCCACTATCACAAAGCCATATTTGTTACCACCGATGCTAGAGTATTATGTTGGCCCAAACAAATCCATGTGCAATAACTCAAATGTTTTACTAGTGCTCATCATGCTTTTCTTGGGATGGGTGTTTCCAACTTGTTTTCCAGCTTGACAACAGCTACAAAGCTTATCCTTTTCAAACACAACATCTTTCAAGCCTTTAACTAAGTCATGCTTAACCAATCTATTCAATTGTTTCATTCCAACATGACCAAGCCTTCTATGCCATAACCAACCCATGCTAGACTTAGTGAACAAACATATGGATAATTTAGCTTCACTAGCATTGAAATCAACCAAGTATAGATTCTCATATCTAAAGCCTTTGAAGATCAAATTATAGCCATCTACACTTATGATCTCTACATCATCTACCCCAAATATGCATTTGAATCCAAGATCACACAATTGAGCCATAGATAGCAGATTGAAGTTCAAGCTCTCTACTAGCAACACATTGGATATGCTCATGTCATTGGATATTGCAATCTTATCAAGCCCTTTGACCTTGCCTTTGCCATTGTCACCAAATGTGATACTATCATAACCATCATTGCCATTGGTGTTGATTGAGTTGAACATTCTTGCATCACCGGTCATGTGTTGAGTGCACCCACTATCAAGAACCCAATGCCTTCCTCTAGATTTGTAATTGACCTACAAAAGAAGATCAATTCTTTTTAGGTACCCAAACTTGCTTGGGTCCTTGAAGGTTAGTCACTAAGCTCTTTGGTACCCAAATGGCTTTCTTCTTTGAGCCCATCCATGGTTTATCAATGAACTTAGCCTTCACACCATTTGTACCCTTGGTAAGCACATAGTATGAATGAAGCTTTATGAAGGATACATTAGCTTGTGATTTCTTCTTCATGCATTTTTGCTCTACATGACCAAGTTGCTTGTAACTAGTGCAAAACCGACCATTGTTCTTCACAAAACTAGTCTTGTGAGGAGCAAAGGCTACCTTGCCTTTCTTGGGGGTATAGCCCAATCCCTCTTTGTAGAGGGAAGCTCTTTGGCTACCCAAGCACATAAGCAAGCGGTCCTCACCACCATAAGCCTTAGCCAAGGTGTGAGTGAGCTTATTGACCTCTTTCTTGAGGTTCTCATTCTCAACCACTAGTGAGGCATCACAAGTGAGACCATCACTGCTGATGAGGTAGAAGTGGAAGTGCTACAAGAAGGGTTAGTAGGAGCAACAATGATAGGCATAGATAGTGATTCATCAATTATATCACAAGTTAAACCTACATTGCAAGTTTCAACATGCTTCTTTTTATTTTGCTCATCAAGCAAAGAGGAATGAGCCTTTTCAAGCTTTTGTGAGCTTTGCCAAGCTTCTCATTGGCTTCCTCTAGCCTCTCATGAGATGCAATGAGCTCATCAAAGGCTTGCTTAAGGGCTTTTGGTTCCTTATGCAAGCTTTTGCATTCCCTTCTCTTGATGTTAAAGTGTTCTCTAGCATCCTCTAGCATGTCAAATAATTCATCTTTGGTGGGTTCATCATCATCACTATCACTATCATGGTTATTTTCATTTCATTTTCATTTCATCATCATGTTCTTCATCGCTTTCATCATCACTAGTTTGTACCTTAGTGTCCTTAGCCACGAAGCATGATGAAGATTCAAAGAGAGAAGGCTTCTCATTGATTGTAATGCTTGCAAGAACCTTCTTCTTGGTGGTCTTGACATCATCACTATAATCATCATCACTTGAGGAAGCATCACTATCCCAAGTGACCACATATGAACCACCCTTCTTCTTCTTGAAGGTCATCTTGTCCCTCTTCTCTTTCTTTTCCTTTTTGTCCTTCTTCTTATTCTTCTTGTTGTCATCATCATTTTCGCTATTGTATGGGCATTGAGCAACAAGATGATCTTTGCTTCCACATTTGAAGCACCTTCTTGACTCTTCTTTGTTCTTGGATGAAGACTTCTTCCTCCTAGCATAGTAGCCCTTCTTCACCATGAACTTGCCAAATCTCTTGACAAAGATAGCCATCTTCTCATCATCATCATCATCCCATGAATCATCATCTTCACTTGATGTTTCTTGCTTGGCTTTGCCTTTGGACTGATGCGGCCTTGAATGCCACGCTCTTCTTCTTGTCATCCTTCTTCTCATCTTTCTTCTCCCTCTTTTCTTCCTTCTCATCTTCATCTCTATATGTATCATCGGTCATTATATCACCCAATACTTGGTTTGGTGTCATGGTGTCCAAACCACTCCTCACTAGAATTGTGACCAATGTGCCAAATCTTGAAGGTAAGCATCTCAAGAACTTGTGGGAGAAGTCCGTGTCCTTCACCTCTTCTCCAAGTGCTTTGAGATCATTGATAAGCACTTGAAGCCTATGGAACATCTCTGGCACACTCTCATCCTCCTTCATCTTGAAGCTTGCAAACTTGTCTTTGAGAATGTATGCCTTTGCACCCTTCATGGCTTGAGTGCCCTCAAATGATTCTTCCAACTTCTTCCATGCCTCATGAGCTATCTCAATATTCTTGACTTGATCAAATGTTCTTTCATCATTTGCATCATGAATAGCACTTAGAGCAATGTTTTTTTGGAGAAGCACTTCTTCGGCCGCGGTGGGATTCTCTAGATCTTCAATCTCAATTTTGGTTTCTACCACCTTCCACACTTTCCTATTGATTGACTTGATGTGTGTGGTCATCTTTGATTTCCAATATGGATAATTTGTGCCATCAAATTGAGGTGGCTTCTTGGTGTTGTTGATTTGAGCCATTTTTACACCGAAGGTTGTTAAGCCTCAAATCATGGTGACCTCGACTCTAATACCACTTGAAAGGTCCCAATGGCTAGAGGGGGGCTGAATAGCCTAATAAAAATTTCTACAACAACACTTAACAAGAGGTTAGACAATTATGAGGCGAAGCAAGTGTTGCGCTAGAATACTCAAAATGCAAGCCACCTACCACAATTCTAGTTTAGATAGTGTCTATTCACACAATAGCTATGACACTACACTATGTTAGTGTGCTCTCAAAGGCTAACTAAAGAGCCACACCAACCAACCAAGCAAGCTCTCACAACTAGCTATACTAAAGAGCTTGACAACTAGTTTGCCATAATGTAATGAGAGTGATCAAGAAGGTTATACCGCCATGTAGATGAAGGAACCAATCAATCACAAGGATGAACAACAATAAAGACTAATCACCTCAAAATCAAATGATGAACACAATGATTTTTTACCGAGGTTCACTTGCTTTCGGCAAGCTACTCCTCGTTGTGGTGATTCACTCACTTGGAGGTTCACGAGCTAATTGGCATCACACGCCAAACCCTCAATAGGGTGCCACACAACCAACACAAGATGAGGATCACACAAGCCATGAGCAATCCACTAGAGTACCTTTTGGCTCTCCATCGGGGAAAGGTCAAGAACCCCTCACAATCACCACGAATCGGATCCAGAGACAATCACCACCCTCTGCTCAATGATCCTCGCTGCTCCAAGCCATCTAGGTGGCGGCAACCACCAAGAGTAACAAGCGAAATCCGCAACAAAACATGAACACCAAGTGCCTCTAGATGCAATCACTCAAGCAATGCACTTGGATTCACTCCCAATCTCACAAAGATGATGAATCAATGATGGAGATGAGTGAGAGGGCTTTGGCTAAGCTCACAAGGTTGCTATGTCATTGAAAAATGGCCAAAGGTGTGAGCTTCAACTAGCCAAGGGGCTTAAATAGAAGCCCCCACAAAATAGAGCCGTTGTACCCCTTCACTGGGCACAACGTGGAGTGACCAGATGCTCCGGTTCCGATTCGACCGGATGCTGGCCCTCAGCGTCCGGTCACATGATTCATGCCACATGTCCACTGCTTTAAATACTATTTGTTAGATTTCAATGGTCATCTGTTAACCGGACGCAGCGCACAAACTGACTGAACGCTCAGCCTTTAGTGTCCGATCATTTCTAGTAAGGTTCCAGAAACGATTTCCTTTGACCGGATGCATCCGATCATGCTTGACCTGGACCCTAGCAGCGTCCGGTCACTCAGTGAATTTTCTCTGCATTGTCTGATAATAGGACCGGACCCTAGACCTCAGTGTCCTGGTCAGTCCAAGATCCAGTGTCCGGTCAGAGACCAACACTAGGCGTCTTCACTGCCACACTTGACCGGATGCACCGGTCCCTCTGAGACCAGCGTCCGGTCACTTAGTGACCTAGCAAGACTAACTCCTTTTCGCCTCTAACTTCTTCACCCTTGCTCAAATGTGCCAACCACCAAGTGTATCACCTTGTGCACATGTGTTAGCATATTTTCACAAATATTTTCAAGGGTGTTAGCATTCCACTAGATCCTAAATGCATATGCAATGAGTTAGAGCATCTAGTGGCACTTTGATAATCGCATCTTGATACGAGTTTCACCCCTCTTAATAGTACGGCTATCAATCCTAAATGTGATCACACTCTCTAAGTGTCTTGATCACCAAAACAAAATAGTTCCTATGATTTATACCTTTGCCTTGAGCTTTTTGTTTTTCTCTTTCTCCTTTCCAAGTCCAAGCACTTGATCATCACCATGGCATCATCATCATCATGCTATGATCTTCATTTGCTTCACCACTTGGAGTGTGCTACCTATCTCATGATCACTTGATAAACTAGGTTAGCACTCAGGGTTTCATCAATTCAACAAAAGGAAAACTAGAGCTTTTAGTAGCATAGTTTCTTTTCTATTCTCTACGGAGAAGACCTAGTTTCTGATCTCTCCCTACACATGCTATGGGCTCGTGCTCTGCATTATGGGTGGTCGGCTATGGTTCCTTGGTCATGCCTATTCATCCTGCACATCCATGGGCTCCGCGCTCGACATTATGGACTATGGGCTAGCTAAGGCCGAGAGCTTAGCACAGAACTAATTGCTCGGATGCTGCTTATACTACCTATATCTCCAAGTTATTTCAACAATCGCCAAGCAGCACATGTTTCGCTCTATTTTCTATGGAGAAGACCTAGTCTCCGATCTCTCCCTACACATGCTATGGGCTCCACGCTCTGTGTTATGGGTGGTTGGCTACGGTTCCTTGGTCACGCATGTTCCTCCTACACATGTACGGGATCTACGCTCGACATTATGGACTATGGGCTAGCTAAGGCCATCGAGGTCAGTATCGAACTAACTGCTCGGACTCTACTTATACTCCATATAAATACGTCAAGGTCAACACTTCAAAATTGTTTTTTGTGCTTTCGCCGAAAAACACAAGCAAACTACATACACATGCACCTTGTAACAATCCTCACATACATAATTGTTTTTAGCACTTTGCGCATTCTAACTACACTATCAAAGATATTACAGATGACAATCTCTGAATAGATCACCAAGCTCCACCATCACCGTCCATCTCACCAAATAGGTCTATATCACTGGTCAGCTTCTTCACTGTGTCCTCCACCTGATGCTCCAACTGCTGGGTCTCCGCATCGCTTAGTCCTTCAGCAAACCCACCCCCTATCACTGGAAGATCAGTGGTTGCGTAATGGGACTGAACCACTGCAAGGGTGTGAGTAGCGACTGGACACAATGGCATCATGGTTGAAGCTCTTGAAGTTCTCCCACGCTGCCTTGCACCTCTAGACGATGATGTCCAAATGTTGCCACCTATCGTTGAGCTGAATACCTGGTTCTAGGTCGACACAGTCAAGCACCGGTTTGATTGCGGTGACTAGAGCGTTGAAGTTATCCCTTTGGGTCCTAGCCTCCTGCACCAGCACATCAAACTGTGCCTTGGCTTTATGATGGTAGCCTACAAGCATTACAATGTTCCATCATACAAGGAAACTACTTCGACAGTAATTTCGACCAGGAGGTATTCACCTTTTAGCTCCTCGACCAGTTTGTCTGCTCGCGCAGACTCCTTTGCCTTCTCCTATTGAAGTTGTTCAATGGCCTAGCGTAGTTGGCCGAGCTCCGCATCTTGCTCTACAAGCGCAATAGTTACCACCAAACATATGGTTGTTCAGCAATACCAAGTGCATTCGCCGATATAACCGTACCTACTTTCTGCTCGGATACACTTCTGAGCTCTTTGGATTTTTGTTCCAACTGCTCGGAGACACTCCTCAGTTGTCTAGAGATAGTAGTCAGCTGCTCAGACTGGCTCCATAGCTGCTCGGATAGGACCCCCCTCTGGTATTCTAGGTCCCGTGCATTGGACTCTGCAAGGTCTTGTTCGCATTGGGCCCTCTGGATGTTTCTCTCTGAGACATTCACCGCCTCTTTAAGCTTTTTTATTCTCCTTGGCGAGGGGCTCCATCCTCTTTATCAGCTGGCGGCATTGCTTGGCAGTCCGAGTTATCTCCTGCAAATGCACAATGACAATGTCAAAATCCAATTCCCAACATCAAAGAGGTGCATTCCAGACATAGTACTAACTTTGATCTACTTTGTCACCCCAGCAAGGGCGGTTTCCAGTCTCCTAAACTCCCTGGTGGTGTCCTCCTCTTTGATAATTACTATGTCATCGCCACGCTTTCGGATAGGTAAATTAGTCCACTGCTCGGTAATGAAGAAAGATAAAAAGCATCAGGAATACACAACTGAGATATTTACCTGAGGAGGTAGATTTTACAGTAGAAGGGCTTCATATACCCTGACATGTTGAAAGAGGAAAATAGAGCGAATAGCTCTGTAGCCTGCTCTTCACAAACATTCCTCGACAGCATCTCTGGCCTCTCTCGAGTACCATCAGTCTCCCCTTGAACTCGAAGGCTAGATGTGCCCTCTCTTACAGGGCTAACACGCGGCATACTATAAAGCTTGCCGCTACCAATCCTCTGTTGGTTCTCATGCCCCTTATTAAAGCAAGAAGCCTCCCTCACTTGCTCCATGTCAGCGCTATTCAGGGTCTCCGACCAGCTCCTCCGACTCTCCAGGATGTGGTCAGTGTCACAATAGATGGCTGGGTGGCTTTGTTTCATATAGAACCACCTAGCGTTCCACCCCTTCAATGATGTGTTCAGCGGCACAGTAAGGTACTTGCCTGTCATCCCATCGCGCAGCTGAAGGTACACCCCATTGACCACTTTGGAACCACCGCCGCCTCTCTTTTTCAGCCAGAACAGGTAACAGAAGAGGTTCAAATGGGGGAGGATTCTAAGATATGCCTCACAAAAATGGATGAAGATTGAGATGTGTAGAATGGTATTGGGATGGAGGTTGCATAGACTAACCACCTAAAGCTCCAACAGATCTCTCAGGAATGGATGAACAAGAAATCCCAACCGGTGCCATAAATAATCCTCGAATACCACCACTTCATCGGTATGAGGCATTGGGAAGGACTCACCAAGGGCCAGGCCGCCATCCGGCGGTAGCACGGTCAGGAAGAACGCCAGCCTCCACCAATCCATTAAGCTCGGCCTCTCCCGTTCGTGATGACACCCACTCTTTGTCCCATTAGGTGCTGGAGCTTGCCTTCTTGGGGCTTGTTTTCTTTGATTTGTCAGCTCCTTTCTTTGACGCCATCTCTCCAATGTGATTGGGGTTTGACGGCGGAAGCAAATGTGGAAGCGGACTCTAGAAACATGAGGATTGAGGATGAAGACAGAATGGCAGAATGGCAAAGGTATGAACATAGGATGCGGCGGTGCAGTTATAAAGAACTTTCCCCACCTCTCGCATTTGAGGGTTTTTGGGAAACCATGCCACAATTTGCGCCCCTCCGAATTTCTCCGACGTAGATTAATGGGCCGTAGCCTGGGCTTTCGCGTAACTACAGCCCATGTCGCTCATTTATCGCAGCCATTGGTTATTACTTGCTAAATAATCGCCGACTTCTCTGCCATTTACTGAGGCTCAGTAATGGTTACTGTACAACCATTACTCTGGTTTTTTCTCCATGGTGGAGTTTTTCAGATATCTCCGTAAACAACTCGGGGACTGGCTGCCTGCTTGGCCGATCTTTTTAATATTTTTCTGTTTCTGACCTAGCACCACATGACTATGTCACCTACTGTCAGTCTCGGGGAATAAGTGGGCACACTTCACCTTGTGGTGAATGTGCTCTCTCTCTCTCTCATTTCAGGGCTATGCTCAAGGACTGGCTGCCTGCTCGGCTGGTCTTTTACCATTCTTCTACTTTGGACCTTGGCACCATATGACTACGTCATCTACCACTACACCACAACCCTAGAATAGCAATGTACCGTCGGTCGCTATAGATCGATATAGCGATGTTCCATTGGTTGGTATAGATCTATGCCGACACTTAGCTAGAGTCGCTGAAAGTGGCATCGGTATAGCCTATACCGACCGACACATTTTTAGCGACCGACAGTCTGATGCCTTAGGGGCTATATATAATGACACATAGATTGAGGCTATAAATACTTTAGCAACTAATAGTCCAATGTGAATCATTCATATAGAGACAATATATATGCTGCTGGTCAGCAGTACATAATAAAACCCAAATTATCTATTGTCAACGCACAAACGTTCAATACAATATACATTAACCATACATACAAGGACATTGATTAATATGAGCATAAAACATTGACAATAGATTCATTCATATATGATCCATTCATATGAGTAGCCCAATGTAAGGTCGGTCAGATTCAACATCATAAGTACAAGATACATTAGAAGCTCGCAAACATGAAGTTTGTGCATGAGCAAGCCATCAACATCCCTACATCTACCTCATGTGACCAAAAGTCATGCAACATCTACCTCATGCAACCAAAGTCCACTTGTGACCAAAAGCTTAGCTCACTAACACCTAAAGCCACTGCTCAAATTTCATAACAGTGAGCTCATAGTCATATCTCTAATAGGTTCAAAACAAAACACAACTTCAATGAGCACTTTTAACTTGTGGACACCATCAGGTATGCTGCCTAGGACCTTGCTAGGAGCAGGACAGCCTGAAATGTAGTATGAATATCTAATTAGCGACAACTTTTACCAAAGTTGGAGAAAGACAACCAATAATATTATTTCTAACTAATTGCTAACCCATAATAATACTTAGATGATTCATTTTTCAATATTCAGTGTATTACATATATACTACATTCTACATCCCATTATCCCTTCAAGATTACTAGTGCCAAAAAATACATAAATGAAGAGTGGTTGCAGTGTATCAGTTAGGCTAAGCTTTGTTTGCTAAATGCTAAATCAATATCTCCCACTACAGAGATTGGCTAACTCAGCATCATCAAACAGTTCTTATCAGCTAGTAATTACAGTGTATCACCATCACAAACAGCAGTTTGGTGATGAAGTAAAATTCAGAAAAAAAACATACCTGCAGTAGACTGGGATGAATGT
Source organism: Miscanthus floridulus (assembly GCF_019320115.1). Classification (NCBI taxonomy): domain Eukaryota; kingdom Viridiplantae; phylum Streptophyta; class Magnoliopsida; order Poales; family Poaceae; genus Miscanthus; species Miscanthus floridulus. The sequence continues at coordinate 52,967,680 of NC_089583.1, read as the reverse complement.
GATGCCTTGCTAGGCCTCAACTATTAAAAATATCATTAATTAGAACTTGTTCACTTGTCACAAATATGAATAAAAGAAACAAAGGCAAGTCTAGTTTTGTGTCCACACCTCCTCCCCTGCTGCAAGATCAACATACCACATATTAGTAAGGTCAGAAGAGTATGTAAGCTTGTGACCATAACCAATAAAAAAAGTCAATTCTAGTAATCTGAGAACACAAATCTATTCTAGTTCTAGATTAAATTTATAGTTGCCTTTCAGTACATCATCAAGATAATATTTTTCCTAACTATCCATTTTCTATTATGAATAGCAGATTTGCACAGATTCCCTAATCTATCTACTACTATTATGAATCAGGCAGCATCCATCATCTAACTCCTATCCCCAAGTAGCAGCTGCAACAGCAAATCCCACACCCACCCGCAGTAGATCAGATCAGGTAAAGTAGGTTTTGTACCTAGATTTCATCTCGTTTGATCTTAACAAGACAACCAGTCCAGAAGAAAACAATTCTTATCAGCTAGTAACCATTTCCCAGATTCACCAAAAAGGGGGGCTAATTTAGGCTATAAGTGGCTAGCACACAGGTGATTAATGGTTACTGAAGGAGGTAACATTTATGGTTACTGAAGCATCACAAATAGCAGTTTGATGAATGTAAAATTTAGAAGAAAAAAAACATACCTGCAATAGACTGAGATGATTTTGATGCCTTGCTAACACTCAACTATTAGAAATATCATTAATTAGAAACTTTGTTCACTTATAACAATATGAATAAAGAAACAAAGACAAGTTTAGTTTATTACTCTATTGTATGGCCACTAAACTAGCAATGACTTAGCATCACCCATAGTCTCAATATCACCATAAGGATGAGGTAGCACAGTATCCCTTTTAAACACAAACTTCATAACAACTTCACAAAATAAGTTTTTGCTTGGATTAGCTAAAATACTATTCCCTTAGCCACAGCCTTTGGCCACGACAAGGAATATAATGTGTAACCTCCTTTCCAACCTGAAGTGGTATATGCACTTGTCAGCAAAAATTGAACAAATGTATAAACTGCTATAACTGAAAGAATAGATATATTTGAGAAAATTACAAGTTCAGCAGGTGAAACACGAGGGGCATATTCTTCCTTGCTGGGCTACACTTTTGATGGTACTAGTCAGGGCATGCTACGTAGATGGGGGTAGCAACACTCTGCATAGATGGGGCAGAAGCACACTCCGTAGATGGGGCAGGGCACGCTAAGCAGATAGGGCAGGCGCATGCCAAGCAGATAGGGCAGGCGCACGCTAAGCAATAAAATGGATGTAGCAACCAGTGGCAATTACATATGAACAATACAATTGAGGAATTGCTAAATTACTAAATCTCTTCATAGATAAAAAAATGTCTAGGTATAAAGTTTTCAGAGTACACTATTTGTCTGAAGAAATTTCAAATGTTATGTTATGATAGTATTACAGAAAATCTGTTGAAATTATCATGAAATGAGAGGCCATCTTTCTTCTGCTAGCTTGCTACCCTTACTCTGATTTCACATGCCGCTGGTCTTCAAAAAAATTGCAACACAATGGATGCAGATTTTTTATACTAATGCATTCATTGCTTTTATAATGTGTTCTGTTAATTCACAAGAGTACATGATCCAAAAGAATAGTAAATGTAGTTGTCGATCATCAGTTAGAGAGTAGTGAAAGCTCCTACAACTATTGCCTCAAAGGGAGAAAGTACCAAACACTGAGTATTAACTGTACTATCACTGCACCATGGATCAGTGTTTAGTGCCACAACTATACATGCTGAACAAAGAATGCTAAAAGCAATTCAACGAAGCATATTTCAGAAATGCAGTGAGAATAGAACCCAACTCTAGATCCAAATCTCCACATACCACACACCATAGTTTCAAGAAGAAATGGTGTAAAAACTCACATCAGTCCTTAGCTTGAATGGCCTAGTAATGGTGTTTTTTCTACACTTTCTGGTTGTCCTGTTTCAACATTTCAGCTACCTGCATTCAATCAATAGGTGAGATTTCAGTATTTCTTTCAAGTACCTTCAGTATCTGTTAGATATAGATAACAACGGTGTTTTTAGTACCTTTCAAGTACTCTATTGGTCTATGTGATCAAATGCAGAAGTGGTTACTGTTTGTAGCTTGTTGGTGTCAAGTAATTGAAGAAGCAAATGTTTGGCAAGCAGCCACCTTTGTGTGAAGTAGCCACTTCTAATTCTGATTCTTGTCTCAAAAGTGCCATATAAAAAGAAAAAAAATACAAAAAGCAGGTAGCCAGCAGCCCAACAATCCTAACTCGCAACCAAAATATTTAAGCTATCATCATAATAAATTTCAAGGCGCAATTTCTTAAAGCTATGTTCATACTAAAAATAGAACTTTTTGGATACCACACAACAAACAATTCATGGTTGATGATTATCATGTATTCCACTTTCATAATCCTTTGAAGGAGAGCACACAAAAATAAAGGGGAAGCATGATGTTCATGTCATTCAGAAGGGGGAGGGTGGTTCCAACCTGAACATGAGCTTGCAGGGGCATGATCTCAAGGACACATCACACCACAGATCCTAGCTGCTCGAGCTATACTTGAGCCGGCCGCCGCTGGATGACACCGGTGCCGTCGTCATAGGCCAAATCATCGATAGAGTGCGTGGAGCATGATGGGCTCGATGCCCCCATCTAGTAGGCCGAACCTCAACTGCCTTTGGCTGGCCCTCGCCATCCTAGGTCCAGATCAAGGCCAAGCACGTAGCTCTCCTCTAATCGCTCTAGGCCCAGATCGAAGCCGAACAGCTATCCTTCGACCACCCTAGGCCTAGAACGAGGCCTGAGTAGCTGTCCCTAGGGCACCCTTAGCTGGATATGGGCCATGTGCTGGGATGCTATTATCGGGGCTGTGCCCCTAAGCCAACGAGGATAGAAGAGGGGCTGAGGGGAGCCAGTGAAGTGAGAGGCGAGGTGGCAGTGGGTGGTGTCTAAGTGCGTGGGGGTAGCGGCGGTGGTCTTGTGCGGCGGCAGCGGTAGTGGAGTTGGGCGGATAGGTGCAAAGACAGGCGGCGGCATGATACGAGCTGAGGGTGACTGAACGCAAATGTTAGGGTTTGCAGTATTTGGGCCCAAGTCTTACCATTAGTTAAGGGCCTTTTTTGTTTTCAATTTCCCATGGTAGACCTTTTGTTTGTTTTCAGTTCCCGCGGACGAACAGGCCCTATATACCGACTAATAGTTCACCCTTTTTATCGATCTGTCCCAACCAATTGTCTGATTGTACAGCTAAATATATATACCGACCGATAGTTCAACGTAAAAGGTACATTTACCAACACTTGATTTGTGGGCAAGCTATACTGACCGACGGTTCAACGGTATTAATATATTTATAACGACACACGTGTGACGCTATATTAGTGTTGTGGTGTAGTGTACTATTAGGCTCAGGGACTAAGTGGGCACACTTCACCTCATGGTGAATGTGCTTGCTTTATTCTAGAAGACTCTATGCCTCTTGAAGCTGAGGAAGATTATCTCCTTTTCTTGTGGTCGGACTCTAAGTGGGCACACTTCATCCATTACGAAGAAATTTTTGATTCTGAACTTGAGCTCCTTACACCCTTATGGCAAGCCATGCTTGGGTTATGCTACTTGGCTATGGTTTGTGCTGCTCGATAACAGTACATGCTGCTCGGCAACTTATCATGGTGGTCAGACCATGAGTTCGACTGCTCGGCTTTGTTCGCACCTGCTCGGACAAGCTCAAGATGGCGTTGCACAATTTGTACAAGGTGCTTGGGGACTAGCTATGGGGGGTATGACCCCAGATACTCATGGCAGATCATATGGGCTACGCCCTCAGGGGTGGCCCAGCCCACAAGACGAAGCCTTGTGGGGCATGACTCTGGTCGGCGCCTTCCACAAGACATCTGGAAGATATCCCAAAGATACTATGAGATCTGTTAGGATATGTATGATTCCAAGATTCCTATAATCAGTTATTACTTTTTGGTTATCTCTTAGATCTAACTGACTTGTAACCCTGCTCTCTGGACTATATAAGGCGGGCAGGGACCCCCTCCAAACACACACAATATCAAACGATAGCTAATATAAACCAATAGACCACAGGAGTAGGGTATTTTGTCATACCGATGGCCTAAACATGTCTAACTCGTGTGTCTCTGTTGCCTTCTTGTTCTTGATCTCATGCTCCTCTGCCGATCAATCTACCTTCATGGGATACCCCTTAGAGGACTACCGACGATATTCTATCGACATTAACTCATGTCTAACACCTAGGGTGTTATAGCCCTCCCCCTTATGGGAATCTCGCCCCAAGATTCGATGCGAAAGACTTTTAGGGGAAGAGAAGCATATCATCCATTTTCCAACATCAGTGATAGCATTAGGCTACTTAACTTCGGAGTATTAGAGAGGCTAATTTGGTCAAGATAACTTTCTGATATTAGCTCTTCATAGTAAATTTTGTGTGAAGAATTTCTTTCATTAACTTCCATTAAGCATTGTTATGTTGGGAGGAATCCAAGATAGCACAACACTTCATTTTTGGGATACAGAGAGTACTATGGAGCATAAACTAATTACCCATAATATCTATTTCTATACTAAATATAGCATGGACCATGTGAACTTTGCACTAGACTGCAAGCTTCTGAAAGCTACAGATTACAATGGTTCCATGTTCATTCACAAAGTTTGAAAAGCAATCCTCTACTAAGGTAGCTTGAATACAACTTTCTATAAGGGATGAGATCATAGATGGGGTAAGCATCCTCTAAGGCTATAAGAAACCAACTAACCAACAAACAATGTCTATGTCGGTCATAACTGTTCAATCACTCAGATGCCAACCGATGGAAAACTGCATAATATTCCATGTGTGCAGTTCTCTTTCTCTCATGATAATACTATATTATCTAAGTCCATTGAGTTAGTGGTGAATGTGATAGCTGACTCTGTTGACTCAACATTTTCGATGATCATTATTTGAGGGAATCCTCGTATGCAAGTGGCAACAGTTATCTAGGTTGAATCTAAGGCAACCTCTTGGGTAAAAACACATAGAAGGAACCAAGGACAAGTCTGCCTTGGAAATCATTACTGAAGAAGGATGATAACAAGGTCTGGAGGACAACAAGGTTGCAAGTATTCACTAACTAGACAAACAGAACACCACCAAGATTGAGTATAATTTTCCTTCATGGTGCTGTTGCATAGTAAGTTGGGTTGACTTGAACTATAGCAAAAACTAGCCTTGTTGGACTACTTTTGACATTGAGGCTTCTTTCTAATGTCAATCAACAACTCAAAATCATAATCTGAAATATGTTGTTTGGCACTTTCAAATTGTTTTTGACTCATAATGGCACAAATTGACTTGAAGAACACCTTGACTGCTCAAGCATTGTTGATATGAGAGGGCAAAAATAAGGCACAAAGGGGCGCAAGGAGTCTTCTCTAGGGCATCTAAAGTATTAACAAACATCACATTACCAACATGACCTGAGCTACAAACACAACCTTCTAATATGAGGGATGATAGTAGCCAGGAGAGAAATCATAGATTTTGTACTTCTCGATAATCAATTCATATCTTATAAACTACTACTCCATTATGCACAAATTTTGGTACCATTTAGATCCAAGAGTCCTTTAACTACTGACCAAAATTCACCTCAAACGGACACCATTTGACTATCCAAACAAATCATCATCCAAAACTGCTTTGTTCTGAAATTTTTTGACCAAACTGTCAAAACATCTCTCAAATCCAATGCTTTACTCAACCAATCCTCAAACCAATTTAAGATATCAAAGTACCTTAAGCGAGGAATGAGATCATCAAGTTTGGTGTGAATTTAACCATGTTGAGCCACTAATCACTAGCTTAAAGATAAGCGGTTTAGTGCCATGAAATCTCGATAGATTTCACGCTCTTCTTTTCCTTTGATTTACACATTGGGAAGTTTATTCGTAGTCTTTAACTCTTTTTATGATAGCGGTAGCTTTCTTGCTGAGGATGGAGGCTAGGGTTTTTCCTTACATGCCTCTTAGGAAACAACCTCGACCATTGATTTAGACACCCACTCGACGATACACAAGCACTAGACTTGTGGGCTATTTTTGTAGGGCACAATGCATACTACATGTAGAGGGGTAGTCCTACAAGATAAGGGACCATTTCCAATTACCCTTTTGTACTTCCTCCAAAAGAGTCCTGAACAAATCCTTTGATAGCACCATATACATAATGATGCTGACCGAGACTAGGGGCGTGCTTTCTCTAGCTCTTTACTTAGCTAATACATCATCTTGCACTACCCATGTGATTGTCCAAGATGGAATTGACTTGACAACATAGGGCCTAGAGAAGAAAGCATTACTGGCATCACTGACCGGCTTTGATGTTTCTTTGTTTAACATTGTTCTATGAGACATGGCCTTCAGAGCTACCAAAGAGTTATTACCTAGCTGTAACTTAACTTTCCTATTGGTAACTAATTAGTTGTCTCTCAACATTTAAAAGCTCCAAAATTTCCTTTTTGATGGCATCAATCATAGTGGATGTGCAAACAGACAGTCACCATGGAAGTTAGCAGAAAAAGGGGTCACCGAAGATGGTTGGTTATTTGACTGTAGGATCACCATGCACATAAAGATCAAGGCTGAGATAGAAAGCTCATAAGCATCAGGTGATCTATTATAGGACATAATATCCTGGTCCATTTATCATCTGACTGATAACTTGTCCAACGTTAAATATTGTGTAGCCTTCTGATCCAATGGGGATGACATAAGTTGCTCACTAGGTGACCAACGTCATTATAGGGACAGTTAAGTAGATCACTTGTCTACCACCTCTTGCAATCTATTAATGTTTATGTCAGTGACCTATTCTTCAAATGTTATCCTTTAGATGACTTCAGAACGAAGTCTTATTGTATCAGGTTTGACCTACAAATCTTCTAACAAGATAAGGAGAGATAACCAAGGAAGAGCTCACATGAAAATAACACATTGGTACAGTTCTGCAATGGGTCATGACTAGGAACCTTGATACTAGCATGTGCCGAGCAGCATAGCCTTGTGTGTGCACCCATAGGGGCTCTTGGTTTCATTGTGGCACCGTAGATCGCTAATTGTGGCACCATTACTGAACACACAACCCACAAGAATTCTCACGTGGCACAGATTTGCTTGCATAGGAGCAAGTACTATGCAAAGGAGGGATAGCAAGCAAAGGTAGTCACAAGGTTAGTAGTCAACAAGGGGTGGTCCACGATAAAGACATGGCACAAGAGAAACATAGCTTAATTGCCAAAGACAACTGAGCATGGTACTCTTGCTTAATTTCCATATACGCCTTGTGTCCACCAAGGTGATTACCAAGTAAAGATTAACATGAGATTTGGTCTTGCCGAGCAGCAACATGAGATCAAGACTAATAAACATCCATAGACTTGAAAGTGTTGGAGACAAAACAAACAAGATTCAAAGGATAGAGCCAATGCACTGACTAGGGATTTAGTTGATAAAGCAATGACACGATTTGTGAGGAAAAGGTTCCAAAGCTAGGGTAGATAGCGATTAGCGTTGCACCAGATCATCTATAGGAGAAGGAGCAATGAGGTCTAACAAGGATTTTTTAGCAGGGTGCTCCCACATAGGAGTGAGACATCCATGACACAGGCAAGCATTCAAGGGAACTAAGCTTAGGCTTAAGGTCAAGCAAAGGCATGGATATAGGTCTTCATAGCGCAACATTTAAGGGCTAGCAACCACGTGGACAGGCTTAGGCTCCTAAGAGAGAACTTAATTGGAGACAACAACCATGACATTATCAAAGCATTTGTAGGCTTCTAACAAGGTATCACTACCAATTTTAGTTTTCAAAGGGGTGAAGTTTTTGCTAACTACTAACTTGTCATCTATTTTCTTTGGAAGCAAACATACAAGGCAAAGCTAACCACACACTATCTTCAAGCACAGCTATTCAAGCATCATGGAACAAGCCATTTTGCCTAGCTTCACACAAGGAAGATAGTGAGGGAAGCATATTTATGCATAAGCACAATCATGATGCATGATCGTCCTATTCGTCCTCACAAAATTGCAAGCCTAAGGCGGCAATCACGTTCTATGTTGGTGGCATAACACGTACTCTCTCAATATATAGCTAGTGATCAGCTACATTCAATCTATGCATTCGTGGTTAGTGTACCTATAGAAGGATTTCATTTTAGCACAACTCCACAATTATATATGAAAGAAATGAAAGTTTGGGCTCTAGGTTGCAAGCTAAATACTTCCATATATATATATATACATATATATATATATATATATGTACTTCTGTATCAAAGCTACCCAAAAGTAAATACGTCTATACATACATATAGAATATGCATATATAGCCATACCAAAGCTAACCCACAATTAAATACTTCCGTATATATATGAGATATATTTACTTAAGTATCAAAACTACCTCTCCCGTTTGACCGCACACTCACATCTTGCGGTCATGTCACTCACCATCTTATCTGGGCGTAGAGGTATATTGATCCATACATTACCACTCAGGTGAATGGCATCTATACAATAGCACGCCGTATGGATGATGAAATAGAAATTGCTATAAAGTACATCCCCCCATAGTTAGTATTAGTTTACTTATTGCCACCTAAAGGTCCTTAATTGGGCTTAACTTGAGGTTGTCGCTAGCATAGTTTTGCAAATTAGTTTTGACAAATTTGCCTATAGCTAAAGTTTTCGTCAAAATAGGCTTTTTAAAAACAAAATTTGGCTTTTAAAACTATGTACATGTCAGTATTATGCTTAATCTTGCTCTGATGCCAGCTATGATAGAACCGCCCAATTTATACAAGATCAAGTACGGTTGTCCCCATTTAGCATGTTGACGTGCACATACTTTCAGTTATATAAACCCGGTAGTCCGCCGAGTGTCACGAAGGACCTCGGTAAATCAATGTCTCAACCAAGATCATGTGATTAAGCAAATACAAATCATATACATAGAGTTACAGTAGAAATAATATTACAAATGGGTTCACAAATAATAGTACAATTTGGTTTTCAAAACCGGTTAATGGAAAACCACATAGCTTCCAAATGATTACATTAATATAAGTTCGAAATACATTGCTAGCATAAGTGACATCTTCTGATAAAAGCATATAGATGAGAAATAAATATAGAGTCACCAAGCCCACCAGCAGTTAGCCACTATCTTCAGTAGGGCGAGAACTTCACCTACAACATGGTGGGATAAACCCTGAGTACCCGAATGTACTCAGCTAGACTTACCCGTCATAAACTAGAAATAAAGTGACACCAAGGAGTATGCAAGGCTTTATGGTGGAGTTAGCTTGACAAAATTTTGCATAAAAGCCACTAGTTGAGCTATACATTTTATAATTCAGTAACCAAGTTAATTATAGCTATTCATCTCTAGATTAGCAACTAACCTATGCCAAACATGTGGAATATCATTTAGTAACATGCAATAGTAACCATAGCTGGTGTAACATTTCCATATTCATCATAATCATCAAATTCCATCAATTAATGCTATATTGCCGCTGCTCAATCAAGTTCTCACTATCTGGGAGAGATGGCGACTCAAATCGATTCCAACCAGCTGGGGAGTTATTCCTAACACAAACCCAAACATACATGCGCCAACGTAGTCTTAGGTCACCTTTGGTACAACTCATGTACAGTCACGGGTCCGAGCAGCACCGCACCCTCAGGGATACTACCAGTCTACCAGGATGTTCAGGTCTAGTCTACCCTTGGACTCTCGCCACTGGCTCCCCACGCATCCTTACTTCCTCCAGTGTGTGCATGTAACACCTCTGGTGTTTTAAACCCTAAAAGATGCCATGTCATCATATGCATTGCACATCATTTGTGTGTTAGTGCAAACTTTGATATTTCACTATACAAGTTTAATTTATGATTATATGTGTTGACTTGTATGGATGAATCAAGTTCAAAACCTTAGCATTGAATTGGAATTTCCGAAAACCCTAATTTCCAGCATTTAATATTACCCTAGAAAACCTAATTCAAAATCTAAGCATGTTTTGGGGTTGAGCCTAAAAGGAAAAGTGTAGAGCTTGCCAATGTGTACAATGTTGGTCTTTAGAGTTTTCAAAGTTGTTATGTAAAATTTGGAGTAATTTGAATGGGGATAAATTCTTAAAGTGTCCCCTTTTGATATCAAACTTGCATTTTCAAATCTAGATAGAATTTGGGTATCATTATTAAAGCAAAGTTGTAGAACTTTGAATTTGGGACAACTTTTATTTTTGGAGATTTTTGAGTTTCCATACAAATTTGAGAGTAATTTGAGAAATTGAGTGAGTGGCAATTCAGTAATTTGCTTGAACAGTGGAAGGAGGCAAACTCTCACTGTCGGTGAGCTTCCACTAGCTTCTACGCGCGCCCGTAGGCGCCACCTCTGGCTTTGACGTGTCCACGCTACCATGGCGTGTCAAGCGCACCGCTCACCACCGCTCTTCGCCCACTGGTTAAGTCTAGAACGCCCTCCAGTCGCTCTTCCTCCTTCCTCTGTTTTTCTCGTCGCCGCCGCCCTGCTCCATCGAGCTCGCACCGGAGTCACAGAGCTCCCCCAGCCCCAATTAAGAATGGTACCAATCCGCCTATACCTTGCGAACCCAGTCGACCAGTCCTAGACACCAGAATTCACTAGGAGACACTGCGTGCTGGCTTTCTTCTTCGTGGCTGGCCGCAACGCCGCTGACCTCGCCTCTTCGTGGCCAGCACTCTACGGTGCGTCTCTATCCTTGCTTAGCATAGTTCCATCTTCTCTGTGTTGCCATGGTGCTCTGTGTCTTATTTGTTGATCTGTTTGTCCACTACAGCCACCAGAACATCACGCTCGCCATTGCCGCCGTCGCCATCAACGCTGATAGATGCTCCCTTTGGTGCTCATAGCCAACCAAGCGCTCTAGCCCGATCTAGGTGAGCCTCTATCGCTATTCGAGTAGTTAAAGGAAGCTCTAGTGAGCTCTAGCAGCTAGGACATCGTCATGCCACCATGCATAGCTCAGCCGAGCCGCCATGGTCGGTGTCGAGCTCAGACCAAGCCATAATTGGTTCGACTAGTACCACCAACCGACGCGTCGTGAGGTGGGGAACTTGATGTACCCTTGCCGTCGCCGGCAACCTCATCATCGGTGAGTAGTTGCCGGTTAGAGAGCCTCGCCGCCGTAGTCAACGTGGGCTGACCAATGGGGTCACTCTGTCAGTGACTGTTTGTTTGATAATGAATTTTCTATTTTTCAGGAATGGTTAAATAGTGCTATGATTTGTTTATTTTGTGTAGAATTAAATAGAGCTCCAAAAATTATGAAATTTTTTGTGTGACCTCTGAGATGTAAGTGTTTTAGGAAAAATATTAGATGTTACTTTTTAGTACATTTTGAATGTGATAAAAATTGCTCAAATTAATTAAGAAATGGGTTTTCATGATTTTTCTAGGCTTGTATAATTATCCAAAAATTATGAAAATTGTTTTGCCACTTAGATATCATGTGGTGAGCCCTAACAAAAATTTTGAGCTCATTTGGAGAAAGTTGATTTATTTCATAATTTTGAATTAATTGTTTAATTAATAAAAACAAATATTAACTCTTAATGACTTAGGTTTTGTTTGAATTTGGGATTGAGTGATGAACTTGGGCCATAAGCATAAAATGATCCTTGGCATTTAAAGTAAGTGTTTGAGTTTATAAAAAGGTTTAGTTAGTTTTTGGCTTGTAACTATACCGCGAAGGAAAGTTGTATTCAAGTTATTAACTTTTGCATCCATCGTCAAGCATCATGTTTTATATCTCGCATCATTTTAAATATGGCATTACTACTACGTGTAGTGAATGAAAGTGAGAATGTGGTAGTCAACCAAGTTGTTGAGGGAGTTAATCCACCTGTTGAAGTCGGGTTTGATATCTGTGGAACATCTCCAGAACCGGACTTTTCCAACAATCAAGGCAAGCCCCGAATGCATTTAAACCTACCTTGTGTTTTACAAATTTATATCGCTTTTGCTTTTAAATACTGCATTAAGTGATTAGGGGTTGAGTGGAAACCTAATTGATGCATTGCCAACCTTGTTTTTCCATATCAACCTTGTTACCAGTTCTAATTAGAGGTCTAGTTATGCTTAGCCATGCTTAGACAGATAAAAGTCGGGTGATTATCGGTCACCTATGAGGTATAAATGGATTTTTGGATACAATTGGTTATTTTATGCTATCATGAGGTATAATCATGTGGAGTAATAAATTTAGAACGGGCGGACTCGGTGTATGAGAGCCATAAGACATGGATGTCTTATGAGCGGGTTCTTTTCGCCTGTGTCGGTTAAGAACCGTCCATTGTTGAATTGCATGAGGTGAGACTTTGTAATACTAGCCACATACTTCGGTAAGCCTTAACTCGGCTATTCTATTATGAGAATGGCTACTCGCGCACTGGGAGTGGAGAGATAGTGAGAGTAGCGTGTACCCACGTAGCAATGGGCTGGATTGATGTAGTACTATATTCTCAGGTGGCGCGAACCCATTCTTGTTTTAGAAGATCTGAGGGTAGGTTGGTATATGTAGGTCGGGGACCTGCATATGTCGTGTGGTTGGGGATCCCTAGCTGGGTTATAATCGGTTCGAATCATCGTTGCTCCTCGGTTATGGAGACTCAACTCACTGTTCATCATCGTAGTTAATAAATGAAACTTGAGGAAGATTTGAGAAAGGGTTGATATGAAGTTCATGATCTCAATATGGATCATGGCAGATTCATATAGGATCTTGATAAGGGTTATTTTTTGAAAGAAAGAATCTTGTTAGAGAGCTTTTATGCAAAAGAACTTTGATTCTTGCTAAAGCCCTACCTTGAATCCCCAAGCCTGCATTCCTAAGTTTTCTCTATTTATACGTTGGTTTAGTCTTGTTGAGTACTTTTGTACTCAGGGTTCGTTAACCCTTGTTGTAGGTGAGCCTCATGGGCAGGTCGGCCTTGGACCATGCTGCATGACGGTTGTTCAAATCGAAGATGTCAAGTAAATGTGTGGTCCTTGGGCAAGGCACTTTTATTGCGTGTTTTGTTCTACGTTACTAAGCTACTCCACTACTATGGTTTGTAATAATAATCGTACTTAGTTTGTGAAACAACTGTTTTGTAACTAAGTTATTGTAAGACTTCCGCTATTTTACTCTGATGTATATTAATGAATAAACTATTGTAATACTACAATGACTCTGTGATGGATCCTGCTCGGAAGAAATTGTGGATGATTTAGGTTTCCCGAGGACACCTGACAGGTTTCTTAAGTTACCGGGAACAAATACATAGTCATTAGAAATCATTGGACAATGACAGTGCATGTGGGCCCTATAATTTAGGAGGTTCTGCCACAAAATGGTATCAAAGTGACGATTACAAAGTTTTTGTAGTATTGTTTTACAAAAACTTCAAAACGATTTGGGGCAAATAAATTTAATCTATAATTTGGTCCAAATTGCTTTCGACTTATCTCAATTCATTCTCGCCATTCCTTATTTGATTAAAAAGGTTTTGTATGGTGGAATAGTAATCTTATTATGCCCTATATAATAAGAACTATTGTTTATGTACCTTATGAGCTTTGATGTTCAAGTTTCGTAAGGACGATTCATGCATCATGATTAATCCACTTGTTAATTACTTTCCCTCTTAGTTTGGGTTGAGTAGTATAAGACCCATTCTTACTACTCTTTAGACTTTTCTCAGATTGACTTACGGTTATTAAATCTTGCTTTCTATAGTATGGCTCATACCAAGGTAATACCTCGTAAGTCCGTTGGACCCAAAGGAGTTCCTCATCACTAGCTTGCCCCTAGAAGTGATGGTGCTAGCAGTAGCACCTTTAGGCCTAATCCCTAGGCTGAGGTATAGAGGCTTTCAGTAGAATTAGCACATGCGACTAGAGATAGGGCCTTGGATGCCATCCAAGTGGGCAAGTTATAGGATCAATTGAGATGTCTCACCACCGCTCACAAGAACTATGAGCGTATGTTAGTTCATATGGTGGAAGGAAGAAATGAAGCTTGCCATAGAGAAGATGTAGCTAGAGCCCAAGTTCATGAGTTAGAGTTCTATGTAGAAGACTTAGAAGAATATTATACCAATCTACATGAAGAAGTCCATAGGTTGAACAACCTCCTGAATCCAAATCATGAGCCTCAAGCTGATGCAATGGACCTAGTGTCATCATAGCAGATGATGATGAGCCTAAAGAGGAAGAAGAAGAGGATCCAGAAGAAGTAGTGTTGGTCAATGAAAGTGATGATGAAGGTGGAAATGTTTCTAGAATGGATACCGATCCTAAGGTTTGATGTGATCAAGGAGAAGAGTAGAGTTGTAATATAGTGAGTTCTAGTCTAGCTAGGTAGTCTTGCTTAAGTGCAGACTTGTGTATAAATAAGTAAACCCAATGTAATGTGTTTGTAGTAAGCTCTTTTAATATAGTAAAGTTTGGTTTGTCATGAATAGATGCCTCATACTCGGGCTTTAGATATTCCTAGTTCTTCGCAAGATGAGGGTGGTGTTCTTGATCCACCACTAGTTCCGCCAACTTTGGTTGATGCTATCGCGGCACTGGTCCAAGTGACCGTAGATAATGTTCGGTTGCTTCGGGAGTTAGCTCAAAGCAATCAAAATATGACGCAAGGGAATCATGGTCATAATCATCAAAGGCAGGAAGCTACGTATGTTGACTTCACGGATACACGACCAATAGTATTTACCAAGGCAGATGAACCACTTGAAGCTGATGATTGGCTTTATACCATAGAGCAGAAGTTTGACCTCATTCCATGCACTAAGTTCTAGAAGCCTGTTTTTGCTACCCAACAGCTTAGAGGTGCAATAGGTGCTTGGTGGGCGAACCTTGTGGCCATGCAACTAGCTGGTACTCGGTTAACTGGGGCCAAGTTCCGCACTACTTTCCATGCCCATTATATTCCAGATGGAGTTATGGCCATGAAGCTCGATGAGTTTCTTGCTTTGAAGCAAGGTGATCAAACAGTCATGTAGTATGTGGGCAAGTTCAATCACCTTTCATAGTATGCACATGAGCATGTTAACACGGATGCTAAGAAGAAGAAGTGGTTCATGCATGGTCTTAGTACCAAACTTCAGACCATGAAGACTACCTCCACAAATGCC
This sequence comes from Miscanthus floridulus, assembly GCF_019320115.1. NCBI lineage: Eukaryota > Viridiplantae > Streptophyta > Magnoliopsida > Poales > Poaceae > Miscanthus > Miscanthus floridulus. The sequence goes on along the minus strand of NC_089583.1, from coordinate 52,952,373 downwards.
ATGTATCATGAGGCAGTTAACATTGCTATTGCTTCAGAGGAGAAATATCGGCAGCATAAGGAAATTAAGAAGAAAAAGAGCGTCCCATCCGGGTCTTACGGTGGCAATCAAAAGAGACAGAAGATAATTTATCATTTAGTGAACCACAACTGTCCTCCTTATCGTCCGTCGTAGTTCCAAGCAGGGCAGCGACCAAATGTCCTTCCTGCTATAACTTACCCGAACTCACAACAGACAAATATTCCTGGTGTTCATGCTCCAACACCTCAAGGCCACAATTACCCATGTTTCAATTGTGGGAAGTCAGGTCATTTCTCTAGGGAATGTCCGTATCCTAAGCAATATAATCCAAATTTTCACAAGGCTCCTAGAAATCAACAATAGGGTCAAGCTCAGGACAAGAACAATAACCAAAATGCTCAGAAGGGCAAAAATGAAAAGAAGACGGGGCGGGTTTTCTATACTCAAGTTGGGGAGATTCCAGAAGGGGAACCCATGATGCTAGGTATGTTTCCTATCACTGATCATCCTGTAGTTATGCTTTTTGATTCTAGTGCATCTCATACATTCATTAATAGAACCTTTGTCATAAAGCATGAAATCCTAATTGGGGAAACAAAGGAGAATTTTTATATACAGTCGCCCGGGGGACGTCTATGTACTAAGGAAATGGTGTACCAGGTACCCATAAACCTGGGTGGGCACATTTTTCCCACTACCATGATTATTTTAAAAGATCAGGATATAGATGTGATCCTGGGTATGAACTGGATGTATCAGCATAAGGCTATTGTAGATACTTTGAATAGGACAATTAGGTTGAGTTTGCCAAACAGTAATTCTCAGCTTCTTATCCAACTTCCAATCTTAAAGAGATCAGTGGAAAAAGTTTGTGCAACTTTCGTTAAAGAGATTAGAGATATCCCTGTAGTCTATGAATTTCTAGATGTTTTTCTTGAAGATTTACCCAGTCTACCACCTGATAGAGATGTTTAGTTTGGAATAGATCTAAAGCCTAGAACAGCTCCGATCTCTAGGAGAGCTTATAGGATGCCTCCCAAGGAATTAGCTGAGTTGAAGACTCAATTGCAAGAGTTGATTGATAAAGGTTTTATCCAACCTAGTTCATCACCTTGGGGATGTCCTGCAATTTTTGTGAAAAAGAAAGATGAGACCATGAGATTGTGTGTTGACTATCGACCATTGAATGAAGTGACAATTAAAAATAAATATCCCTTACCTTGGATAGATTTACTTTTTGATCAACTGGCTAGAGCCAAGGTTTTCTCTAAGATTGATTTGAGGTCAGGATATCATCAAATCAAAATTAAGCCTGAAGATATTCCAAAAATGGCATTTACCACTAGATATGGATTATATGAATACCTGGTAATGTCTTTTGGTTTGATGAATGCCCTAGCTCACTTCATGTATCTGATGAATTCAGTGTTCATGCCTAAGCTAGACAAGTTTGTAGTAGTCTTTATTGATGACATCTTAATATATTCCAAGAACAAGAAAGAACATGCCAACCATCTCAGAGTTGTTCTAACACGCCTAAGAGAACATCAGTTATATGCCAAGTTTAGTAAGTGTGACTTCTGACTAAAGGAAGTACAGTTTTTAGGACATGTCTTGTCAGCTGAAGGAGTTGCAGTAGATCCAAGCAAAGTTAAGGATATACTAGATTGGAAACCACCAACCACTGTTCATTAGGTTTGAAGTTTTCTAGGAATGGTGGGTTATTACCATCATTTCATTCTAGATTTCTCTAGAATATCCAAGTCCATCACTAGATTGCTTAAAAACCAAGCCAAGTTTGTCTGGTCACTTGACTGTGTAGAAGCTTTCTAGACCTTGAAGAGATTATTAACCATTGCACCAGTGTTAGCACAGCCAGATATCGAGAAGCTGTTCGAAGTTTATTGTGATGCTTCTAGTATTGGTATTGGATGTGTATTGATGCAAGAAGGTTGAGTCATCGCCTATGCTTCCAGACAACTTAAGTGACATGAAGAACATTATCCAACCCATGATCTGGAGTTAGCAGCAGTTGTCCATGCTTTGAAGATCTAGCGGCATTATTTGCTTCGTAATATTTGTCATATTTATACAGATCACAAGAGTTTAAAGTATATCTTTACTCAATCAGAATTGAACATGCAGCAAAGAAGATGGTTAGAATTGATTAAAGATTATGACTTGGAGGTGCATTACCACCCTGGTAAGGCAAATGTGGTTGCAAATGCACTCAGTCATAAGAGTCATTGCAATTGCATGACCGTGAAGACAATGGATCCAACTTTATGTCATGAGATGGAAAAGTTGAATATAGAGATAATTCAACAAGGTAGTTTGACCAATATAACTGTTGAATCAACTATTCGAGACCAAATTATTGCCGCTCAGAAATAAAACAAGGGTATAGCCCATATCAAAGAAAGAGTCAGGAATGGAAAAGCGGCATGCTTCAGAATAGATGATGCAGGTGTGCTATGGTTCAAGAATCGCCTTGTGGTACCAAAGGTCCCTGAGTTGTGATAGTTGATTCTTGAAGAGGCACATACCACTAGGTTCTCTATTCATCTGAGAAGTAATAAGATGTACCATGACTTGAAACAGAGATTTTGGTGGACCAAAATGAAGATAGAGATTGCTCGATATATAGCCAAGTGTGATACTTGTCAAAAAGTAAAAGCTATACATTTGAGGTCCGCTGGAGAGTTACAGCCATTGCCTATTCTAGCTTGGAAGTGGGAGGATATTAGTATGGACTTTATCATCGGTCTACCCAAGACATCAAAAGGTTTTGACTCAATATGGGTTATTGTAGATCAACTAACCAAGTTAGCACATTTTCTTCCAGTCAAGAGTATATATCCCACTATCCAATATGCCAAGATGTATTTAGCACGAATCATGAGCTTACATGGTGTACCAAAGACCATTATGTCGGATAGAGGTACATAGTTTGTCTCCAACTTTTGGAAACAATTGCATGCTTTGATGAGTACTAAACTTCTATATAGTACCGCTTATCATCCACAGACTAATGGTCAGATTGAAAGAGTAAATCAAATACTTGAAGATATGTTAAGGTGTTGTGTCCTTAACTATTCCAATAAGTGGGATGAATGTTTGCCTTTGGCTGAGTTCTCATACAACAATAGTTATCAAGAGAGCATTAAGATGGCTCCGTTTGAAGCACTCTATGGTCGTAGATGCCGAACGTTGCTAAATTGGTCTGAACCCAGTGAAAGACGGTTCTTTGGAGTTGACCTTGTGAAAGAAACAGAAGAGAAGGTTAGGCAGATACAAAATAATTTGAAGATAGCTCAGTCCCGGCAAAAGAGTTATGTAGATAAACAACGTCGACCATTGGTGTTTAACAAGGGAGATTATGTATATCTGAAGGTATCACCAATGAAGGGAGTCAACCATTTTGGTGTTAAAGGCAAGTTAGCACCTTGTTATATTGGACCATTTCAAATATTGGAGAGATGTGAAAAAGTGGCATATCGTTTGAAGTTACCAAAACATCTCTTAGTTGTACATGATGTGTTCCATGTCTCCTAGTTAAAGAAATGTCTTCAAGTGCCGGATCAAAATATTGATATTAAAGGAGTGGAACTTGAACCTAATTTGACCTATTTAGAATATCCTATCCGAGTTCTAGATCAGAAAGACCATGTCACATGAAGGAGGACAATCAAGTTCTACAAGATACAATGGAATCAATAATCAGAAGAAGAAGCTACTTGGGAGTCCGAAGAATTCTTGCTAGAACAGTTTCCAGAGTTTCTTGCGTCGATATAGAATAATGTTAGTTGTGTTTGCCTTTATGAACCATGTTTTGTAAAGGGACCTTAGCTGTTTTATGGTTAGGTTTTGAATGTTTTTGCTTGGCACATTTCCTTTTCCATTACTTTATCCTAAGACTTTTAAATCTCGAGAGGACAAGATTTCTTTTAGGGGGAAAGGTTGTAACACCTATGGTATTTTAAACCCTAAAAGAGGCCTTATCATCATATGCATTGCACATCATTTGTGTGTTAGTGAAAATTTTGATATGCATTCACTAAAACAAGTTTATTTTATGATTATATGTGTTGACTTGTATGGATGAATCAAGTTCAAAACCTTAGCACTGAATTGGAATTTTTGAAAACCCTAATTTCCAGCATTTAATATTACCCTGGAAAACCTAATTCGAAATCTAAGCACATTTTGGGGTTGAGCCTAAAAGGAAATGTGTAGAGCTTGTCAATGTGTACAAAGTTGGTTTTTAGAGTTTTCAAAGTTGTTATGTAAAATTTGGAGTAATTTGAAAGGGGATAAATTCTTAAAGTGTCCCCTTTTGATTTCAAACTTGCATTTTCAAATCTAGATAGAATTTGGGTATGGTTATTAAAGCAAAGTTGTAGAACTTTGAATTTGGGACAACTTTTATTTTTGGAGATTTTTGAGTTTCCATACAAATTTGAGAGTAATTTGAGAAATTGAGCAAGTGGCAATTCGGTAATTTGCTTGAACAGTGGAAGCAGGCAGACTCTCACCGTCGGTGAGCTTCCACTGGCTTCTACACGCGCCCACAGGTGCCACCTCTGGCTTTGATGTGTCCACGCTGCCATGGCATGTCAAGCGCACCGCTCACCGCCGCTCTTCGCCCACTGGTTAAGTCTAGAAAGCCCTCCAATCGCTCTTCCTCCTTCCTCTGTTTTTCCCGTCGCCGCCGCCCTGCTCCATCGAGCTTGCGCCAGAGTCACAGAGCACCCCTAGCCCCAATTGAGCATGGTACCAATCCTCCTATACCTTGTGAACCTAGTCGACCAGTCCTAGAGACCAGAATTCACCAGGAGACGCTGCGCGCTGGCTTTCTTCTTCATGGTCGGCCATAATGCCGCCGACCTCGCCTCTCTGTGGCCAACACTCTACGATGTGTCTCTATCCTTGCTTAGCATAGTTCCATCTTCTCTATGTTGCCATGGTGCTCTATGCCTTGTTTGTTGATCTATTCATCCACTACAGCCACCAGAACATCGCGCTCGCCGTTGCCGCCGTCGCCATCAACGCTGATAGACATGCCCTTTGGTGCTCACAGCCAACCAAGCGCTCTAGCCTGATCTAGGTGAGCCTCTGCTACTATTCGAGTAGTTATAGGAAGCTCTAGCGAGCTCTAGTAGCTAGGACATCGCCACGTTGCCATGCACAGCTCGGCCAAGCCGCCGTGGCCGGCATCGAGCTCGGACCAGGCCGTAATTGGTTCGACTAGTACCACCAACCGACGCGCCGTGAGGTGGGGAACTTGATGGTACCCTTGCCATCGATAGCAACCTCACCATCGGCGAGTAGTCACCGATTAGAGAGTGTGGGGTATTAACCCCTATACCCTTATGGCTAGGCTTGGGCCAGCCTGGACCATGGGGTCTGGCCCACTAGAAGACGACGCATGGCTCGGCCAATCTGCTTGCAGTCCCACGCAAGGAATCAAGGCAGACTTGGAGATCAAGCAAGATCCTGGTCAGTTAGAATAGGAATCCTTATCCGGTCACCTATGGCAATTGTAACTGGTTAGGATTAGTTTCTAGATCTGTAACCCTGCTCCCCAGACTATATAAGGTGGGCAGGGGACCCCTCTTGGAGACATCTCTCATTGACATATAGCAATACAATCAGACATAGGACATAGGTATTATGCCTTCATGGAGGCTGAACCTGGATAAAACCTAGTGTTTGTCTTGCGTCACCATCTTATTTGTAGCTTGCACATCTGTCTGCCGATAATCTACTACCTTGGGCATACCCCTAGGTAGACTATCGACCATATTTCGTCGATAGTGGCACGCCAGGTAGGGGGTGTGCATACTGCTCTCTAGATGAACAAGATGGTCATCATCCCTAGTTCCATGGCTATGCCGAACAGCCTCACATTCACCATCGGCCAGATCACCTAGACCACTAGCTCTGACAACTTCATTGCCATGACCACGGAGGAGGCGCGGATCCAATCTACGTCGACCACTGCTTCACCAGCATCAGCTATGGCTCCGACCATGTTGGATCTAGATCTGGCCACACCAGCATCGTCTTTAGCCATGCCGACAACCCATCGTCCGCTTCCTCGCTACAAAGGGAGGCAGATCGGCAACACCGACCTGCTCAACTCCATCGATTGGGTCAGCACCAAGCCTGCTGAAACCCTAGCTCTGGTAGATTCGATTCAAAAACAACCTACCAAGCAGGTAACCACTATCCATAACAGATCTACCCGACCAGCTCAGGCTAGTCATCCTGCACAACTCAGTATGGATCTCGTGGTCACGTCTACTCCTGAAGGGTGCTCCATTCATCGCCGACCAACCCCCGCGATGGGTCTCTAGCTCTCCGAGTGCGAAGCCTTGATGGAGAATTACCAGGCTTAGCCCTATAGCCTGCGCAACTTCATCAACATGGTTTAGATTGAGGAGTATCAAGAAGGATCGGTCCACATAGTTCAAGAGGGCAGCTCAAGCTCCCCGTCCGACATCGCATCTAATGGCTCCGTCCACACCAAGCTCCATCATCATGACAATGAAGGAGTTGAATATGATCTAGATATCCCAGACCACGCCTCGGGGTTCCCATGATTCCCATCCTTCCCACCAAGGCGAGGAGACTTGATCAACGTTGTTAGTAATGACGAACCACCGGTAGTTGGTGAAATAGAACAAGAAAGGCTAGCACGCGAAGCACACAATATTGACTAGTTTAATCGTAGACAAGCCAAAGCCGAGGCAGAAGAGGAGGCACGACGCATAAGGTTCCAACCACGCGATCTCAACAATGCCTTTGATAGGGTAGGGGAAAAGCAAGTCTTCAGGACTCCAAGCACCAGCGTAGCTGTTGCTATGGTGACAATGCAACGACTACCCAATACCCTAGAAATCCAGGCAATTTGTGATGATGTACAAGCCTACCTGACGGCTGCTATAGCCCAGACCATAGAGATTGCAAACCAAGCCCGGGCTCCGTCTGTCTCAGTCGAATCAAGCCACAATCGTCAGTACTCAAGTCGCCCACAGTCACCCAATCAACATGGCTTGCGCAACAACGACCCATCAGACAACTGTCAAGGCAGAAACGGTGGTCATGATGGTGGTTGGGATGACAACCGCCACAACAACTAGGATGATAATCGATGAGACAATAGCGACAATCGCCGTGATAACCACGGTCGTAGGGTCAACCAGCGTGGCAATCGGGATCACCATGATGGCAATAACGATCTTTGCCATTCCCTCAGAGAACGCGATCTGTGCGATCACATTAACCAAAGGGCCAATGATCGTGCATCCCACGAAAGCTATCGCTGTATGGAATATGATACTACCCACGGCCCTCTAAGTTTGAAGCAGTTTACTCCTCACCTTCGCCAAGTCATATGGCCCAAAAACTTCAAGCTCGAAAAACTCTAGAAGTACAATGGCAAGGAGAACCCCGAGTTATGGGTCATGCTCTACGAAACCACATGCAGATCAGCCATGGCTGACGAGCATGTCATGTCTAATTACTTCCCAGTCGTCGTCGGCCATGCAGGCCACCAATGGTTGGTCAGCTTGTCAGCGAACTACTTTGATTCTTGGCAAGAGCTCAAGCAAGCATTCATCGACAACTTCATTGCTACTTGTGAACAACCCAGTAATAAATATGATTTGCAGTGGATTCAAGATCACAAAGATGAGCCACTGCACGAGTACGTCCGACGCTTCTTGGAGATACGCATCAAGGTCCCGTCAATCTCTAACAACAAGGCAATTGAAGCTTTCATCACTGGTCTCCGCTTCCATGATGCCCTAAGGGACAAGCTCCTCCACAAAAGACCTAAATCGATCACAGCGCTCCTAGCCACTGCTAAAAAATATGCGGATGTCGATGATGCTAAAAAGATAATCATCAAAGAAGCAGCAAGGGTTCCACACTCCGACCACCCCCTAGACCAGGATGACTACTACGGCAACCATGGTTAGAATGACAATTTTGATCGCCGCAACCAGCGCAACGATTCTCACAACCACCGTGACCAGCGTAATCAGCGGCGTAATCGCCGTGACAATTACAGGGGCAAGCGTGCTCAAGAAGATGATGGCGAAGTCAACACCATTAAAAAAGGTGGCAGACATCGCAACTACAAAGAAGACTACACCAAAGCATTGAAAGGACCCTGCCAGCTCCATCCCAAGTCAAACCATACCATGGAGAATTGCCATGTTCTCAAATCTATCTACACACGCCAACAGGCTCCAAATACATCTAACAAGCCTAACGATGCAGGGGAGCAGCGTAATGAGGACAATGATGATGAAGACATAGATCCCCGTCACAAGTACGTCAAGCCAACCAACCACGTCCACACCATCATTAGGGGCAAAGTGTCCATCAAGACCAAATGAGAACGCAAGCTGCTCATCCACGCTTGCTTGAACATGGCCAACACTGACAACCTCATCGCCGATCTACGGCTCCCTCCTTGGTCTCACCGCGAGATCTCCTTCAGTAGAAAGGACCAATGGGCTACAATACCTGAGCTAGGGTGTTTTCCTCTAGTTCTCGATCCTTGTATCAACAAGGTTCAGTTCGATAGAGTGCTGATTGACGGCGGCAGTTCCATCGATATACTATTCAAGAACAGTTTGCTAGCCCTGAAGATAACCTAGGCTGATCTCAAGCCATACAAGGCACCGTTCTGGGGTGTTCTCCCTAGACAGAGCTCCACACCTCTCGGGCAGATCACGCTACCTGTGTAATTTGGTACCCCAGACCACTTCTGCACCAACTACGTCAACTTCAGGGTCGCTGACTTCGAAGGCACCTACCATGCTATCCTTGGCCGATAAGCGCTCACCAAGTTCATGGCCATACCTCACTATAGGTATTTGGTGCTCAAGATGCCTACTGAGAAGGGGGTTCTAACTCTTAGGGGCAATGTATACACAGCTTACACCTGCGAGGATGATAGCTTCAAAATAGCAGAGGCTCACAACCTCTCTATTCTCATGGTCGAGACCACGCTCGACGACAAGAAGACCCCAGCCGACCACCTGGAGATCCCAAAGCTTGAGGCCCCACGCAAGAACATCGAGACCAAAGGGCATAAAGCAATCCAGCTGGTCGACAGTGATCCTAGCAAAACAACCCTTATTAGGGCCAACCTGGATCTTAATAGGAAGACGCACTCATCAGGTTCTTGAGGAGCAACGTGAGTGTGTTCACATGGAAACCCGTTGACATGCTCAATGTACCTTGGAACTTGATCAAGCACTCCTTAAATGTTGATGGCAAGGCCAAACCTATCAAGCAGAAGCTACGATGGTTCGCTCGCGACAAAAAGGAGGCTATTAGGGTAGAAGTTACACGGCTTTTGGTAGCCAGATTTATCAAAGAAGTGTATCATCCGGAGTGGTTAGCCAACCCAGTTCTTGTATGCAAAAAGAATAATGAATGGAGAATGTGTGTTGATTACACTGATCTCAACAAACACTGCCCTAAAGACCCCTTTGACTTACCTCGCATAGACGAGGTCATAGATTCAACTGCCGGTTGTGATTTGCTTTCCTTTCTCGATTGCTACTCTGGTTATCACTAGATCACTCTCAAAAAGGATGACCAGATCAAGACATCCTTCATCATGCCCTTCGGTGCCTACTACTACATGACCATGTCATTTGGGCTCAAGAACACCGGGGCTACCTACCAATGCGCCATATAGGCCTGCCTCAAAGACGAGATAAAAGACGACCTCGTTGAGGCTTATGTTGATGATGTAGTTGTTAAAACCAAGGAAGCATACACCCTTATTGACAACTTGGAACGTACCTTTGCAGCCCTTAACACATTCCAATGGAAATTAAACCCAAGGAAGTGCATCTTTGGTGTTCCATCTAGTATATTGCTTGGCAATGTCGTCAGTCATGATGGCATACGCCCTAACCCAGAGAAGGTAAAGGTTGTCTTGGACATGAAGCCACCCAAAAAGGTGAAGGATGTTCAGAAGCTTACTGGATACATGGCTGCTCTTAGTAATTTCATATCAAGATTAGGTGAAAAAGGACTACCATTTTTCAAGTTGCTCAAAGCATCCGAGAAGTTTGAGTGGTCGGAGGAAGCAGACGCTGCCTTTACACAGCTGAAACAATTCCTTACATCACCTCCGGTCCTCACTGCTCCTAGAGAAGACAAAACCCTCCTACTTTACATTGTGGCAACTAATCGAGTGGTCTCCACTGCCATAGTGGTCGAGCGTGACGAGCCTAATCATGTTTACAAGGTACAATGACCAATTTATTTCATCACTGAGGTGCTCAATGAATCCAAGACCAGGTACCCACAGATTCAGAAACTGATCTATGCCATACTAATTACATCCTAAAAGTTGAAACACTACTTCGAAGAACATCGTGTGGTGGTCATGACTGAGTACCCTCTAGGAGACATCATTCGCAACAAGGATGCAAATGGGCACATCATCAAATGGGCAATGGAGCTATGCCCTTTCTCCTTGGAATTTGCAAGCCGCACTACAATTAAGTCTCAGGCACTTGTCGATTTCATCGTCAAGTGGACAGACTTAAGCACACCTGCCTCTCAAGGGCCCACCGAGTATTGGAAGATGTACTTTGATGGCTCTCTCAACATTGACGGTGCAGGAGCAGGAGTCCTTTTTGTATCACCATCCAAGGAGCAGCTCCAATATATCCTCAGGATTCATTTCTCGGCGTCTAATAACGCCGCCGAGTACAAAGCATGCCTACACGGTCTGCACATTGCAGTCAAGCTTGGTGTCAAACATCTCTATGTCTATGGAGACTCAGCTCTGGTCATCAACCAACTCAACAAGGATTAAGATACGACCAGTGAAAAGATGGACACATACTACAAAGCGATTAGAAAGCTAGAAGGCAAGTTCTATGGCACCGAGTACACACATGTGGTCCAGGACAAAAACCAAGCAGCAGATGCGCTGTTAAAGTTAGGATCATTCCAATCCAAAGTACCACATGGTGTATTTGTTCAAGACCTGCTCACGCCCTCCATCAAACAAGAGGATCCCACGGTCGACAAGCCTCCAGACCAGCTATTGGTGGCTATGGTCCTAGCATTAAACACCACCAAATCACCTCCGACCACTAAGGAGCCCGACTAGAGAGTACCTTTCATCAAATACCTAACAGATGGCAGTGGTTACACCAATCAGACAGAAAACGAACGCCTGATGCATCGCAGTAAGCAGTATCTGCTCGTCGATGGCAAATTGTGGCACAAGAACACGAAGGAGGAAATCTTGATGAAGTGTATAACCCAGGAGGATGGTGAACATCTCCTAGACAAAATCCACTCTAGCTCCTACGACAATCACGTGGCCTCGAGAACGCTGGTGGGCAAGGCTTTCCGAGCAGGGTTCTATTGGCCGTTAGCCATAGCCGATGCAGAGAGGCTAGTCCACCATTGTGAAGGTTGTTAGTTCTTCGCCAAGAGAATCCATGTACCAGCACACGAGATTTAGACTATACCAGCCTCTTGGCCCTTCGCATGCTGGGGACTAGATATGATCGGGCCTTTCAAACCAGCCCTTGGGAAATTTACATGCGTCTTTGTGCTGATCGACAAATTCTCCAAGTGGATAGAGTACATGCCCTTGGTCAAGGCATCTTCAGAAAAGGCTATCATGTTCCTTAACTAGGTCATCCATCACTTTGGCATACCCAACAACATCATCACTGATCTGGGTACTCAGTTCACTAGGAATGCTTTTTGGGACTTCTATGATGAAAGGAGCATAGTAGTAAAATACGTCTCGGTAGCACACACTAGAGCTAATGGATAGGTTGAGCAGGCAAATGGTATGATCCTAGATGCACTTAAGAAGAGGATGTATAGAGAGAATGACAAAGCTCCCGAAAGATGGCTTAAAGAGTTACCAGCCATGGTCTAGGGTCTCAGAACCTAGCCTAGTCGCAATACCGGTGTATCACCATACTTTATGGTTTATGGCGCTGAGGCAGTGCTCCCAGCAGATATAGCCTTCAAATCAGCACGGGTAGAGAACTTCGATGAAGACAAGGCCAATGAAGTATGGGAGCTAGAAGTGAATAGTGTAGAAGAGAAGTGACTCGATTCTTATGTATGTACAACCAAATACCTTGCTATGTTGTGCAGGTACTACAACAAGAACGTTAAGGAGCGTTTCTTCATGGTTGGGGACCTAGTCCTAAAGTGGAAGACAAATCAGGTTGGCATCCACAAACTCACAACCCCATGGGAAGGGCCCTTCATGATCAAGGAGGTTACACGCCCTACATCTTACAGGTTAGCTCACCTAGACGGTATAGACGTACCCAATTCATGGCACATCGACAAGCTTAGGCGTTTCTATGCTTAACTACTAAGATATGTACCCCTCTTGTACTTTCGATTTATTTCAATAAAGCTATTATGATTCCTCCGACCACTCTAATGTGTCACTTCAAAGTCCTTTGTTATTCTAACTCTACCAGTTAAAACCGACCACCATTCCTTCTCGGGTTCTCAGAGCAGGCCCTATCTCCGGTTCCTCCCAACACGTGCACATGATCCGCTCTCTACACTACGGGTGATCAGTAGGTGCTCTCTGGTTTGACCTGTGTGTTTCTACGTGTGCACAAGCTACGCACCTTACACTCCGACCACAAGACAAACCAGGGCCATACAAACCTTTTAGGATGACATGTCGACTAAACTGGTACAACTAAACAGAACGCCAACACGTTCTAACTTAGTTACATCAACACGATATCTGAGCTTAAACACGTTTTCTACAAAGCAAACAAGCTTATGTTGATATACAGTTATGTTATTACAAGCTTGCCTAAAAAGGTCCAAGTTTACAATAACACAACTAAATCTTCTTCTACAGCTATAGCCTATACTATTGGCTGGTTAGGGCACACGGCACCTGCTGCTCGCTGCGCCTGACATCATGCAAGGGTCTCGAGGACTCTGGCACTGATCAAGCTGAAGAAGATGACCCCATCGATGCCTGGCTAGTCAAGACCATAGGCTTCACTGATTGGCTTGAAAATGACGGTGCTCCTAGCTGACTTGTTGATAGTGTTCCTTGTATGAGTGGTGTCACACCTCCACATAGGTTAATATCGCCAATTATTTTCGCCGACAAGTCCAGCTGAGTCATCCGTAGCTCCACGGCCTTGTCTGGATCTACATCCTTTGGGTATCCAGCCTCCAAGCGCTTGACATCGATCAAGGGGTAGTGAGCACATACCATGCTTAGCACATGTGTGCCTGTGTACTCTCCTGCCTCCTTCATGAACTCCTAGAACCATCCCCATGCCTTTTGGCATCTCTCGATCAATCCTAGCTACGGTGTTCTTGGCACATCTTCTGCTAGCACTGGATCAATGAGGTTAAGGACCGGCAAAATGCCCTTTGCCACCTCCTAGCACTAGTTTCTCCAGGTGTCACGGTCTTTGGTGATCTCTTGGAATTGCGCCTTCCAGCCATCACAGTCTTTCATCACGGCCTCTAGATGCTTCTTTGCATTGATTTTTATAACTGCAAACCGCACATGTTGTTAAGACGCTATACTATGCCAAACTACAGTAGGCAACAAAAAATGAGCAAAGGTGGTTGGACACCTTACCTTTCAGCTCCTATGTCATCTTGGTCGTGTGGTCTCGAAGCTGCGACTAGTCTTGCGCCAGTTTTCTATTGTCCTCATTTAGGCGATCACACTCCCCGACCACATGACTATTCTCCTCTCGGAGATGGATCACTTTAGCTTCTAAGGCTGCACTATAGTTGTTACTACCAACAACGCAGCAGCACTTGTCAGTAGTAAGTATGATAAAATGGCTACTTACTTGTTCTTTTCTGCTCTTTATTACTGAGCTGGATGACTAGGTTCTAGTTCTAGGACTCTTGCAATGTCTTTTCATGATTGGCGGCTTCAAGTCGATGGCACAAGTGTTCCACCTCTGCTGTCAGCTCCTTGTTGCTTGCAGCGATCCCATCAATCTGGTTGCTGCTTGTTCAACTTTCTTGGTTTCTTTGACCTCTGGGATTTCCTCATGGACAACCCATTGGTTGTTCTACCAACGTGACACATACACATGTTGTTGCTTGTCTTGTGGATGGCCTAGGACCTCCTCCACTTCATCCTCTTCAGGCTCTTCTTCGGGTCCCGGTGCTGGTCTGGCATCAGCAGCATCTGTGATCACCACAACCTTCCCATGGGCTGCAGCATCGATGAACGTGGTCAGTGCTCTCACCTCCGGCCGCTGCTCCTTGGTCTGCTCTATTACCCTCGATGCTGAGGTGTTGCCCTCAGCAGGGTTAGTGCTCAGAGCACTCATGCCCGGCTCGGCTATTCCCTCGACCACCTGCTCAGTGACTGTTGTCTAACTGTTTGCTTGCTGAGGCCCTGACAAATCTTCTACTATGGGTTCCTCGATGGTCGGCTGCTGGGCAGTCTGCTCTGCACTTATTGGTGGCGCCACGCCACTTCCGGCTAGCTAGTCTGGACTTTCGGTGGACGCCATGCTAGTACATCCGAGATAAGTTCAGAAAGCAACCATATTAAATGCAAATTGCTAACTTATAATAAGGTTACAAATACTTACATGTTAGAAGCACGGAATGATGTGGAGAAGGTGCGTCTCTTTGGCCGTACTTGCTCCATGTGCTATGCGGGTGACTCCTGGTCTCTTTCTACATCCAGCACTGTCGCTGGGCCTTGGTGCTCGACCCCTCTGCCACTTGTCCTTCGCACTGTAGTGGTCGGTGGTGTGCTCGGTTGAGTTGTCGCTTCTGTCGCTAGTCATGTTCCTTGCCCAGGTACTCCTAAGGTCAACCTAGCTGCATCCTTCACCATCATCGGTGATGTGGGTCCCATAGGCATGGAGGAGACACCTTGCTCCATTGACTCTAGTTGCTTCCTCCTCTTTCGAGGGACAAGTCAAAAGGTGTCTGCATCCTCTCCCTCCTCTGTGTCATTGTTTGACCAAGCAAAAATCGCCTATCGATGCTTGCTGGCCGGGTTCTCCTCTAGGCCCCCTCGGGCTCATTGATATTTAGCGCCCCTCGGTGAGCAGGGTGGTTGCTGATCTCTTCTTCGACTATTTGGGGGTAGCTGGCCGCTTACCAGCGGCTAGGCCCGCTACCTCCTCTCTAGCTCCGAGCACCACCCAGTCGACGTCCTCATCCTCGATCTCAATGCTGGTCTAGGTAGTGGGACTAGCTCCTTGTGGCCACTCCACTCTAGGGGGTGGTGACACAAACACTGTCGCTCTATCCCGACCATTAACCTGGGTAACAAAAATGAGTGAACATAGTAAGTTTCCACTTATCCTACCACAATATAAGACTATGGGTACAAGGCAAGACGAGTTACCTTTGGGGGAGGTCGGGCAAGCTTGAAAGCATGCTCGATGTCACTCAATCTGGCATAATTTGGATCAGCTAAGTTAAATAGGTCGCCAATTCTGGCTTTGACTTTGATTTTGTCAAGCGCCCCCTACCTCATCCTCGTCGGGTCTGCACTCCCTTGATACTCATAGCCAGGATGTACTCTCCTCTAGCAGGGCTGGATCTGTCGGCTGATGAAGCTCCCGACCATGCTTGGACCATCTAGTTTTTTTCATGGGATCATTCCAAATATTTCTAGAATCTGTTCTAGGTGCTCGGGTTTCTCTGACCAGCTTGTCCTCTTCTCTGGAATGTAGCCCACATTGCATAGTGTGATCTTGTTTGACTCTTCACAGATGTAGAACCATTTCTTGTACCAGTCATCAAGCGACGTGTTCCATGGGTAGTGCAGGTACTAGGCTTTCATGCCGTCATGGAGGTTGAGGTACACACCCCCGGCTATCTTCGAACCACTGCTTCCTTTCTTCCGTAGATAGAAAAGATGGTGGAAAAAATCAAAATGGGGCTAGAAGCCACCATATGCTTCATAGAGATGTATAAAAGTGGTGACAAGGAGGATCGAGTTGGGATGCAGATTGCAAATCCCAATCTTGTAGTAAAGACATAGCCCCTGAAGAAACAGATGTACCAAAACCCCAAATCCCCATTTAAAGAAATCCTCGAACACCACGATCTCACCTGGTTGTGGATCGGGGTACCCCTCGCCCTCCAGCGCACGCCATCCTGTGAGCTCCTTGTTGTGGAGTACCCCCATGGTGACAAGGTCTTCAATGGTCTGCTCGTTGCTTTTCGATTTCCACCACTCCTTTGCCATGACCCCTGCTTTCTTCTGCGCATCACCTTTCGCCATGACTCTGACCTTGCAGGTGAATGGGGAAAGGATGGCAGATTGATTGGTGGCAATTTCAGATGTATTAGGGTTGGCGAGAGGAAGACGAAAGCTATTGTTGCGAATGGCAATGGGGTTCGGTAAATAGTAATTGGCCTATCATATACTGTATTTAACCCAAGAGTTATGCCGCTTCGTCTGCCCGGGATTCTTGGGGGATGTGCACATGCACCGCAGATGGTTGTTTTCAGACCCTCGAGATCTATGCCAATATATGCGCCTCTTCGTTGCCAGTGTGGGAGGACCATGCTGACACACCTACTGATGGGTGTCACGCAACTATTTGCTTGATAAGACAAAAAGGTAGTATGACATGCTATACCCGTCTACTTTTTGACCAAACGTGTCAGACTGGACTTGATAGAACAAGTAAATAAATAAATACATAAAATAATAGTACAAGTGGCATATGTTTTTTGCCACACTTTTTGTGCTCGGGGACTGTCCAGACCACCATCGTGCTCGAGGACTGTCCAGACCACCATCGTACTCGGGAACTGTCCAGACCACCATCGTGCTCGAGAACTATCTAGACCACCAATGTGCTCGAGAACTGTCTAGACCGCCATCGTGCTCGGGGACTGCTCCGACAACTCTCCAACCATTGCTCGGAGACTGCTCTCCTTGGCTATATGTGATTTGTACTCACATACAGTTGAGAGACATTTATTTTTTCTCATTTAGACCTTGCTACAAGGCTGATACCTTGCCTTCTAGCAAGCTCAGGGACTACATCGGTACGATGCACCTGCCGATGCATCGCGTATCGCTTGTACGACGATTGGATTCTCAACTTAATTGGGAATTCTTTTTAGACCCTAGCACCATGTGCCTGCATCACCTACTACCAGGCTCGGGGACTAAGTGGGCACACTTCACCTTGCAGTGAATATACTTATTTTATCAACCCCTACACTCTAACTGTTGGTCATAACTACTACTGTGCAAGGGTCACTTACATTTCTTTTTAGAAATACAAGTGGGCACACTTGATCAGGAAAGAAACCTTTTTCTTTTTTCTTTTGAGCACCATGCATTCTTCGGACAACCGGAATCTTCAGCTATAATCGTGGTCTACTGCTCTCTGTTCTGACCAGAATACTGCCATGTTCGCTTGGTCAATGTTTCAACCAGTTGGAGATGGCATGAAGATGGATCGCATTAGCCGAAGGAGATCGAACAACGTGTCGCAGCATAATACATGGTGCTTGGGGACTAGCTGTGGGGGTATTAACCCCTATACCCTTATGGCTAGGCTTGGGCCGGCCTAGACCACAGGGTCTGGCCCACTAGAAGACAATGCATGGCTCGGCCAATCTACTCAGAGTCCCACACAAGGAATCAAGGCAGACTTGGAGATCAAGCAAGATACTGGTCGGTTAGAATAGGAATCCTTATCCGGCCACCTATGGCAATTGTAACTGGTTAGGATTAGTTTCCAGATCTATAACCCTGCTCCCCAGACTATATAAGGTGGGCAAGGGACCCCTCTCAGAGACATATATCATTGACATATAGCAATACAATTAGATGTAGGACGTAGGTATTACGCCTTCACGACGGGCGAACCTGGATAAAACCTCGTGTCTGTCTTGCGTCACCATCTTGTTTGTAGCTTGCGCATCTATCTGCCGATAATCTACTACCTTGGGCATACCCCTAGGTAAATTGCCAACCATATTTGGTCGACAGAGAGCCTTGCCACCGTAGTCAGCGTGGGCTGACTGGTGGGGTCACTCTATCAGTGACTGTTTGTTTGATATTGATTTTTCTATTTTTTAGGAATGGTTAAATAGTTCTGTGATTTGTTTATTTTGTGTAGAATTAAATATAGCTCCAAAAATTATGAAATTTTTTATGTGACCTCTCTGAGATGTAAACGTTTTAGGAAAAATATTAAATGTTACTTTTTAGTACATTTTGAATGTGATAAAAATTGCTCAAACTAATTAAGAAATAGGTTTTCATGATTTTTCTAGGCTTGTATAATTATCCAAAAATTATGAAAATTGTTTTGCCACTTAGTTATCATGTGGTGAGCCTTCACCAAAGTTTTGAGCTCATTTGGATAAAGTTGATTTATTTCATAATTTTGAATTAATTGTTTAATTAATAAAAACAAATATTAACTCTTAATGACTTAGGTTTTGTTTGAATTTGGGATTGAGTGATGACCTTGGGTCATAAGCATAAAATGATCCTTGGCATTGAAAGTAAGTGTTTGAGTTTATAAAAAGGCTTAGTTAGTTTTTGGCTTGTAACTATACCGCGAAGGAAAGTTGTATTCAAGTTATTAACTTTTGCATCCATCATCAATCATCATGTTTTATATCTCGCATCATTTTAAATATGGCATTATTACTACATGTAGTGAACAAAAGTGAGAATGTGGTAGTCAACCAAGTTGTTGAGGGAGTTAATCCACCTGTTGAAGTTGGGTTTGATATATGTGGAACATCTCCAGAACCGGACTTTTCTGACAATCAAGGCAAGCCACGGATGTATTTAAACCTACCTTGTGTTTTATAAATTTATATCACTTTTGCTTTTAAATAATGCATTAAGTGATTAGGAGTTGAGTGGAAACCTAATTGATGCATTGCCAACCTTGTTTTTCCATATCAACCTTGTTACCAGTTCTAATTAGAGGTCTAGTTATGCTTAGCCATGCTTAGACAGATAAAAGTTGGGTGATTATCGGTCACCTATGAGGTATAAATGGATTTTTGGATACGATTGGTTATTTTATGCTATCATGAGGTATAATCATGTGGAGTAATAAATTTAGACCGGGTGGACTCGGTGTATGAGACCCACAAGACATGGATGTCTTGTGAGCGGGTTCTTTCCGCCTGTGTCGGTTAAGAACTGTCCTTTGTTAAATTGCATGTGGTGAGACTTTGTAGTACTAGCCACATACTTCGGTAAGCCTTAACTCAGCTATTCTATTACGAGAATGGCTACTCGCGCACTGGGAGTGGAGAGATGGTGAGAGTAGCATGTACCCACGTGGCAATGGGCTCGATTGGTGTAGTACTATATTCTCAGGTGGCACGGACCCATTCTTGTTTTAGAAGATCTGAGGGTAGGTTGGTATATGTAGGTCAGGGACCTGCATATGTTGTGTGGTTGGGAATCCCTAGCTGGGTTATAATCAGTTCAAATCGTCGTTGCTTCTCAGTTATGGAGACTCAACTCACTATTCATCATCGTAGTTAATAAATGAAACTTGAGGAAGATTTGAGAAAGGGTTGATATGAAGTTCTTGATCTCAATACGGATCATGGCAGATTCATATAGGATCTTGATAAGGGTTATTTGTTGAAAGAAAGAATCTTGTTAGAGAGCTTTTACGCAAAAGAACTTTGATTCTTGCTAAAGCCCTACCTTGAATCCCTGAGCCTGCATTCTTGAGTTTTCTCTGTTTATACATTGGTTTAGTCTTGTTGAGTACTTTTGTACTCAGGGTTCATTAACCCTTGTTGTAGGTGAGCCTCATGGGCAGGTCTACCTTCGACCGTGCTGCATGATGGTTGTTCAAATCAAAGATGTCGAGTAAATGTGTGGTCCTTGGGCAGGGCACTTTTATTGTGTGTTTTGTTTTATGTTACTAAGCTACTCCACTACTATGGTTTGTAATAATAATCGTACTTAGTTTATGAAATAACTATTTTGTAACTAAGTTATTGTAAGACTTCCGCTATTTTACTCTGATGTATATTAATGAATAAACTGTTGTAATACTGCAATGACTCTGTGATGGATCCTACTCGAAAGAAATTGTGGATGATTCAGGTTTCCCGAGGACACCCGATAGGCTTCTTAAGTTACCAGGAACATATGGATAGTCATTAGAAGTCATTGGACAATGACAGGTGCATGTGGGCCCTATAATTTAGGAGGTTCTACCATAGTGCACTTTCACTTATCAGGTCTAGGCCTGAGTTGAGCTACTTGGCTTCATGGTCAGAACAAGGTATCCAGCCAGCTAAGTGCTAGGCATGCATTCAACATGACATAAGGACGTACAATGAATTGGTCCTCAACCGACATTGATGGGGATAAATAGGCACCAAGACCTCCATGCCTTGTTGCTTCTCTATCATAATCCCGCCTAGTCTCCTTTTATTTATCAACACATGGTTATTTCCATGATAGCAAATATAGCCAACCGTGCTTTGGTATCCACCTATATCTCACAGGTGATAGGAAATCACCCGACTTCTACTGGTCTAAGCATAACTAAGCATACATTAGATCCTAGACCTACATAGGGTTCAAGGTATATTTCTAGACAAGGTAGTTCTATGCATCAAGTGGTTCAAATCAACTCTTATAACCTAATGCATCAAACATAAAGGACTCAAGTGATATTTGTTAAAACATAGGAGGCTTAGAATGCTTTAGGGCTTACCTAGGATCCAGCACTAGGTTAGTGTTTGTTAGACAAAACTCGCTTGGTGAGAATCTCCTGTTTAGGCATGTACTCTAGGGTTCCTTCCATCTTTGGGATAGGTCCACCAACACTATCTTCTGGTTCGACTCCATCATCACATACTTCATGTGGTAAATCTAGCATACCTAGATGAGAGTCAACAATGCAAGTGCATGAATGCGAAGAATGGCAATATGAGATGCCTCACATAAAAGTATTCAAGATGAGCACATGGTTACACCGAACATATATAAGCACCCCATGTTACTTAATTAAACATCCCACAACCTATCATGCTAGTATAGCAAGGGAGCTAGCACCAAGCATGACACAAGTTTCATAAGGTTTTAGGTATATTAACTTAACACCATCAAAGGCATGAGCCACACTTAGCAACACACAAAGCAAAGCAAGGTGAAGCAAACAATTTTAGGTACAAACACAGATTCTGAACAGTAGCACCATAGTCACTTATTTTAATCATACCCAACATTCTAGGCACTCAAAAAGTGTAATTAAAGACTTTCTAGAAAGCTAATGAAATTATCTAAAACTTTGTTACTAACACCAAAAGCTGATTCGACAAATAACATGGTCAAAATACATCATGAAGCAGAGCTTATACAACTAAGGACAAAAAACTGATATTAACTTCAGAAATGCATAACTGGAGTTCTAGATATTCAGCAAACATGATTATTAACTTTATGGAAATATTATTAAGTTATCTATAACTTTCTCAATATCATTTTAAGATGATTCTATAGCTAACAAGGTCAAACAACACCAAGAAGGCATTTTGGTCCATATTTGGACAGGATCTGCCATTACACTTTGAACAGCTATAACTAGAGTTCTAGACCACCAAAAATAGTGATCTTAGACATTTTAGAAATCTTAGGAAAAACACTATAACTCTCCTATTATCACCAATACATGATTCCATGTTGAAATAAGTCAACCAAAGCAATCATTCAGATCTTTTCAGAGCACATGCAAAAGTTGACAGCAAAATTGTAAAATCTATAACTCCTAAACCATCAGGCCTAAAATCATAAAATTTTAGGAAAAGAAATACAACTAAATTATCTGCCACTTTTGTATTCAACATATCTATAGAAAACATCATTTGCATTATGAAGTTATCATCACAACAGAAAATGCACATGCATCCATTTTAGAATATAACAATTTGATGTCTCACTTGTTCACTAACAAAGAGCATACACACATGAGCCATTCAAGAAATTCAACCTCCACCAACATACTTAGCAACACTTTATTGAACATCAATCACTCAAAGCATCACCAAATACAATTACAAGCTTTATCTATAATTATGCTTTTATTAATCCTTTCTTCTAATAAACATATATATAAATTTTAGTGATGTATGAGAACAACTAGTTTGGGGCTCAGATTTTTATGAGTGGTAGATGTTATCAAAACATGGCTACTATACAAATTTCATATGCTTAGGTTTTATAATTTAATTACTATGAAAAAGACAAATTGCTATTGTAAGAAAACATGTAAAAGCAAGATAAATCTAAAAATCATCATTTTCTACAAACATATAGCCATATTATGGTTTCTCATGTCAGAATATCAACATGCAAGGGCAAGGGAATCACATTTCACATTTTTTATATATAAATTATTTATAAACTATTTAAAACCATTTATCAAGCATTAAACTAGTTAAATCAATAACTCAATCATAGTACATCTAATGACCATAAAATGTTTAACACAGCACACACATAGCATCAGTAGGCTACCATAAAAATTTCACAGCAATTGGAGCACCACAACTTTAGATATGAGAATAACAAGCAAAATAAGCTAAAATTGCCTATTTAACAAGATTAAATTAAAATATTATAAAAATAGTGCACAACTAGCATGTTTAATATTATTATTAGCTAGAGAATATCATCACAAGATTAACAAAACTAGAACTACCATTTTTGGACTTCTATAACTCTAGATATGCATCTGAGAACTGAAAAGAATTTTTAAAAGCACTTTGCAAGAATAAAAAAAACAGCAGAAACTTTCTACTAACACATATCATATTACTCTATAGATCTACTCTCAAGGATTCCAAAAAGTCTTCATTTGCTATTTTATGATTTTTCTATGATTTATTATGATTTTCCAAAGTTTTAGCCATAAAAGAAAATTACTTTTGCCAAGAGGACCCTACACTTTCCACTAAACAGATTTCAGCAAACAGATCCTACCAACCACTATTTATCTGAGTCACAAGATTCATAGTTAGGCCCTTCCCTTTTGTCAAATTCATGCACGAGGTCCCTCACGTGGATTAGAACAGAGGAGGCGAAGGAGGATCACAGGTGCTAGCCGGAGGAGGCTCGTCGGTGGCAGTGGACTGGCGAATAAGCATCAGGGGACTAACACGCACCCATGGGTGGCCTCGGCTTAGGTAGAGATGGTCCAGTGGTGTCCCAACCATGGAGACGGCAGTCTGCAGCTACAGTGGCTCTGACGGTGGCGAGCGTCAGCGGGGGAGGAGGCTGGAGGAGGGCCCACCAGACTCTAGCCATGGCCAACCATGGCCACGCCTGGCCCTAGCCTTGGCCAGCTTGCAGCCAGCAGCTACTTGGCCATGGCAGCATGCGGCAGTGATGGACATGGCTCTGGTGGTCGGGGCTATATGCGACAGCATGACCTGCGTAGCGGCATGATGGAGGTAGCATGACACAAGGAAGGGGATGGCGAGGCCAGTTAGTGCATAGGCGGTGTGCAATAGTGGCAGTGAGCTTAGCTTGGGAGTTGGCCATGGCAGGCACACTCTACCACGCGCGTGCGGCGTAGAGGGTGAGTGCCAGGGAGGGCGAGAGCGAGTGGGGAGAGGGGGAAGCTCGGGTGTCCACTTTGGAGGGTGCAAAGGGATGATAGGGAAGCAAGCGCATGTGGTAGTGCCGCACAGCAATGGTGGGGGCATGGTCGATGCATGGAGGACGTGTTGGCATTTCCTCGGACAAGTGGCGAGCGACGGTCAAGGCAATGTGGGAGCCGATTTTGGGCCGGCTATGGGCCCAAAAGCAAAGTTGAAGCCCACCTGATGATTTACAAGACTCATTAAAGAAGCCTGGCCACTAGAGCTCTCCAATAGCACCTAATTAAGCCTAAAGTTGACAATGTCAATGACTAATCAAGGATTAAGCCTTGCTTTGCTTGAGCTCGAATTACATAGTTAATACATGGTCAAATTGATTCCAACATTTTGTATGTCCTTCTCCAAGATGTAAACTCTAACTTTTATTTTGGGATCAAGTCAAGTTGCTTAACAAAAACATGAGAACATGACATATCAACTATCCTTGCCACTAATCTCAGACTTAGAATATTTTCTAGGGCTAAAAACAGCAGCTGATTCAAACTTGAGACCACTGTTTCAGCCACTTGGGACTTGAAATAGGTGTTGGTCCAAAAATAAAGTTTGTTTTACTCCACTAAAACTTCAACTTTTATTAAAGGTCAAATTTCATATCTAGTACACAAACCATTGCTTCATTTTGGTCAAAGCAGCACCTCGTTAAACCCTGGACTTAGGGTTTTCGACCAATTGAGGCATTTTTCTTGATATTTGCTCAACATGAACCCTTCATGACTTTTGTTGTAGAGTTCAATTAGAGTCATTTGGGCAAGGTAGAAAGGTTTGGTCAACATCTCATGTTTCCATTTGATAAATGAAGCAATTTAAGCAAAAATGTAACTTATCATTTAATGGGACTTTTTGGCTCTAAACTTCATGAAACTTTTTCACTGGTCAAGATGGATGCATGTTGATGTAATGTACATGAAATAAGCATGTTTAACATTACTCATGCCTAATCTTAACTAGGGTTCACATGTAAACAAAGGTGTGTTGTCCAAGTTCAAGTTGGGGCTCATTTTCATAGGTTTGACCTCAATATCTTCATCATTACTTCTAGATTATGAACTAGAGATCATAATCATTGCTTGACATATCCTACTTAACTCCAATTTTGATGCTTAACTCATGACTAACACCTAGGGTGTTGCAGCATCTTCCTCCTGGGCGCCTCCTGCTAGGTCACCAGCCTTCAGAGCAGGCTTCTAGGCCTTGCCCTTTTGGCTGAGGGGGCCACAGATGTAGCCCTTCATAGTGGCATAGTCCTTGAGGAGGTGCTTTGCCTACCCCCCATGGAATGGGCATGGGGCCTCAAGTGCCTTCTCAAAGTGTTCTAGGCATGCGCCTTGCCTATGTGGCTAAGGTCTAGCGACATGTTTGGCCACAACCACCATCTCCTCCCCATGGCATTTCTGGTCCTTGTTCCTCCTATCATGGCGTCGCTAGGACAAGGTAGGGTCATCACCGTCATCACCTCCGCTGAGGTGAAGTTGGTCTAGAATGCCTTCTCACTAGTTGCATATTGGGTGGCGATGTCTAGGAGCTCCCCCATCGTGCGTGGGGACTCACGACCAAGTGTGTGGACAAGCGCCTCACAGGTTGTGCCACAGATGAAGGAGTTGATGACATCAGCATCGGTGATGTTGGGAAGCTCATTGCGCTTCTTGGAGAAGCACTAGATGTACCCCCGGAGGGTCTTATCGGACCTCTGCCTGCAGTTACGAAGATCCCATGACGTCCTAGGCTAGGTGTACATACCTTGGAAGTGGCTAATGAAGACCAAATGGAGATCACCCCAACAGCGGATGCTGCCAAGCTCGAGCTACTTGAGCCAAGCTTTGGTTGAACTTGACATAAGCAAAGGAAGGTATTGAATGGTAAAGTCATCATCTGACCCCTCGGCCTTCATGGTGAGGTGGTAATCCTCTTGTCCATGATCTAGATTGGTCTCGCCATCAAACTTGGAGATGTGCGTCAATGGTCAGAAACATTTGGGATAGGGAGCCACCTAGAACGCTGCCTCAAACGCAAGCGGCCAAAGTGATCTAGGGCAGTGCCTCTACCCCACTGCTAAGGGGTATGGGACTATGCCTGAGCATGGCGCCAGCCTCGATGGTGTCATGGATGTCATGGCTGTTGCTGATCTAGTGGCACGCCAAGGGACACCAAGGAGAAAGGTCATGCCTTCTCTCCTACTGGGGCTTAGGCACCCTGAGTTGCTAGAGGTGTCTCCATTACTTCCCCCTGCCTATGGAGCATGAGTGTCTAAGCGGTCCCCATTGGGAGTAGTCATCATCTAGGGTGGCCAAGAAAGAGTAGTGTGGTGTTGGGATGCTGAGCTCTTGGCATGCTGCTTGAGGGCAACATGGAGGAGCCACTTTGCCTCATTCAGCTACTCATTGGTCTTTGGGTCCAATGTGTTGAAGATGTCTTCAAAGCGGTAAGCGGCGGCCACCATGTTGTACGCTATGTGGGGGAAGCAGAGGCCATTGGGAGCCCCCATGTGGACATCATCATCATCGAGAGGGTGCATGGCTTATTGCCGCATAAAGTCTTGCCTTTGGTACTGAAGCTCTGCCTCAGCGGCCTCCAAGTCCACCTACCGAGCTCGCAAGCGGTTTGCCTTCTCCTGAAACTAGGCCACGAGGCTATAGGGATTCTAGGTCTGGTGGCATGAGCCTAGGCACCTCCTCAGGTAGAACCTCATCATTGATGTGGTAGCACATGCATAGAGGGGTGTGGTAGTTGATGTTGTTAGAGTCGTACTCCGAGTCATTCCCTAAGAGAATCTCAAGGATGGTGCACAGTGATGGGACGTCGGTTCCTGCCATGCCAGAGATGATGGTGCTTCGCGGTGCCTCGCGACTAATGAGGTGCTCTAGTTCCATCTAGAAGGACATCCAACATGTTCTAGAACCTAGAATGTAGGTCTGGGAGGTAGTACTAGAAGCGGTCAGGCAGTGGGCACACCTTACCTATGGAGATCTAGTGGTGGACGTTAGCCAATGTGTAAAACATCTAGTGATGGTCCAACATGGTGGGGTTTGGGCCCAAACTATGCCAGATCTATCGGCCTAGGACCTCGAGATCTACTCCTAGAAGTCCTAGTAGAGTGGGTGATGGTGGGGGCTCGCTACCCATCGGCGTAGCCTCATGGAGTGGACAAAGCTCATTCTAGCAGTCGACGACATAGGCTAGGCTCCCAAAGTTGAGGACCTAGCCTCGAGTGAAGGCAGTCGGCTTTAATAGAGAACTCACTAAGGAAGCAGGACACTACCATCTGTGGTGGTGCTGCTTGCTTCGGCGATGAGGCAGGTGGCTCTAGCCAACGTAGAGCTAGAATCACACTTGACACTGCCCCCTATCTGGTGTGTTAGCTATCATGGAGTCAAAACCACGACAAGCATTATTGTTCGAGTTAGTGTTAGAGTATGGGTCTCTGGTGGCTTAGGTAGACTCAAGAACATAAGAATCACAGAGACAATGCAATGGTTTATCCTGGTTTAGGCCAATCAGTGCCCTATGTCTAGCAGCTGATGATCCTTATACTCAAAAGCACCCAAAATCGGGGGTTACAAAAGGGCTGTAGAGAGATTTGGTAGGGGGTTAGCTCGATGCTAATCCTAAGGTTGCCTCGCTGCTAGTGGTGCCTTCCCCTCATCAGAGAGGAGGAAGATGATGGGATGTGGTGGAGAAGCTCTCAGTGCCCCTCGGTGGGTTGTCTTGCTCTCGGTGCTGAGCGGAGGCCAAGGAATGGAATGGAAGTGATCTATCTAGTGATCTCCCTCTTATTCTCCCCCTAGGTCTAACCTTATCCTTATAGAATCTGCATTACATTTTCTAGTTTTGCGCCTTTTGCATATTTTCCACTTGTATTAAAATACTTGTCCTGCAAAACATGTTTCTCCCAATACAAGTGGAACTAAGTCAATAGTAAAGTCATATGTGTCAAAAGATTGTTTATTTCTCCCATTTTGGACTTTAATTGGCGGTCAGATTTGATCGATAGTGACCGCCAATAGTACACACAAGCATACCCAATGGGTATAGCCCCCGAGCCCTTGGGCGATCCTAGAGGGATCAGTTAGGGGTTCTCTCAATCAGGAACCTTTGATCCCGAGGCTTAACATAACCATATGTTAGGATCTTGTCAGGAGCCCCTGAGCCCTTCATGGCCTCACTTAACTAGATTCATGATGGTGATGAAGGGATATATTCAACCTTCTAGTGACCGAGCTACCCATGGTGAGGATGACTTTTGCTAACAAGAATGTGATGCCCTCCCAAGTTAGATAGGGAGCGCTTGGCTATCGAGGCCGAGCAATGGTGGTGCTGACCCATTTTCTTGACCCATGTTGCATGAGTCTATGGCCCGAGAGAGGGTTTGGTGAACTCATCTAGGAGTTACTAACCTTGGGCCTAGGGGCACCCTCCTTTCCAATCTAGCCCCATCGTGGATTGGGTGATCAAGAGCATCTAGGATCTGGCGTAGGGCCACCTAATCACCCGGCGTGCTACGCCTTTCTAAGGGCTTTGGTAGTAGGCCCTGATCCTCTCTGGCTAACCTTTGTAGTAATAGGTTGGGGTGAGGGGAGCACTGCTAAGCTTGACGAGAGCCCTCATTGGGTCCACTGTTCAAGGACTCACGACCAACTTCAGAGAGTTGGTTGGTTTTGGGAGCATGCCGCCTGGGCACCCGTTGATCAGGAGGCTAGATTGTCCATCTAGGGAGTTGTTGTAGCCCTCGAGGCCATCGTGGGTGTAACAGAACCATCCAATTTATAAGAGCACAAGTACAATAGCAATCACCAAAGCGATCAAACTATCATACTTGAGCCCATATAAACCCGGTAGTCCGATGAAATCATGAAGGTTCTCAAACCAACCAACATACAAACAAAGATCGTACATGATCAACATAACAAGTCACATGTTACAAGTCACATAGTTCACAAGTATCTCACATACATCAGAGTTCACATAGTTATTACAAACCAAGTTCAAATAGTGGAAGCAAAGTAGTTTGACATCAACATCACACTTAGTTCAAATACATGCCAGTACCATAGTCATTTCCAGCAAAAGCAGAACAGAGAGGATATCTTAGGAGTACCATGCCCCATGGTTTAGTCCTCATCCATGGTAGGATGAAGGTAGTTCTTATAGTACCCATGATACATCATATCATCTACAACAAGAGGGAATAAACTCGGAGTCTACAAATGTACTTAGCTAGACTTACCCGTCGTAAACTAGAAATAATATGACACAAAGGAGTATGCAAGGCTTTATCGGTGGAGTTAGCTTGACAACATTTTGCATAAAAGATTAAGTAACATAAATTAGGAGATTTAATATATTTAACATCAAATTGAATACCTATTCAATTAAGCATCTTTAGATTAGCACCTATACTAGAGCAATCACATGATTAAGATAACAAGCATTGGTAACCATACCCGGTGTATTAATTTGAGAATCATCATAACCATCAAGTTCCATCAATTAAAGCTATAGTGCTGCTGCTCATTCAAGTTCTCACTATCCGAGAGAGGTGGCAACTCAAATCGATTCCAACTAGCTGGGGAGTTATTCCTAACACAAACCCATACTTCCCCATCGGGGTCATGTCGGGTCACCTTTAGTACAATTTAGGTATAGTCAGTGGGTCTGATCAATGCTGCACCCTTAGGGATACTACCAATCTGCCAGGAAGTTTAGGCTCGACCGGCCCTTAGACTCATACCACTGGCTCCCTGCACATCCTTACTTCCTCTAGTGTGCACACTTTCACTTACCGGGTCCCAGGCCTGAGTTGAGCTACTCAACTTCATAGGTCAGAATGACTTATCCGGCCAACTAAGTGCTAGGTATGCGTTCAACATGACATGAGGACATACAACAAATTGGTCCTACACCTGACACAGATAGGGATAAATAGGCACCAAGACCTCCATGCCTGATTGCTTCTCTATCATAGTCCCATCCGGTCTCCCTTTTATTCATCAACACATGGTTATTTCCTACGATAGCAATTATAG
Source organism: Miscanthus floridulus (assembly GCF_019320115.1). Taxonomy (NCBI): domain Eukaryota; kingdom Viridiplantae; phylum Streptophyta; class Magnoliopsida; order Poales; family Poaceae; genus Miscanthus; species Miscanthus floridulus. The sequence continues at coordinate 52,922,647 of NC_089583.1, read as the reverse complement.
CCAACCGTGATCAGATATCTACCTATATCTTACAGGTGATAGGAAATCACCTAACTTCTATCAGACTAAGCATACCTAAGCATATATTTGATCCTAGACCTACAAAGGATTCAAGGTATATTTGCTCTAGACAAGGAAAATATATGCAACAAGTGTTTCCAATCAACTCCTATAACCTAATGCATCAAACATAAAGGACGCAAGTGATATTTGTAAAAACATAGGAGGCTTATAATGCTCTGGGGCTTGCCTTTTAGAAGCGAGGAAGGTTGATGGTCAGGACAATCAGGAAGATCTTCCATGTTGACTCCTTCTGCTTGAACCCTCTTGCTCCTAGGCTACCTAGGCACTCCTCCTAATGCTCGGGTTCAAGCTCGAGTAGCGTCACTCCTTCTTGGGAACCTATTGCATGCATATGCACAAATGAGTATCATGAATGCATAAGAGATGAGATGACATGATAAATTATATACGCATGAGCATAGTTATCTGCTAGATGTATGATAAGTTTAACTTTCATTAACCAAGTAGATGTATAACTTTCTTCTAGTTGATCTTTACTGAGTAGGTGCATATCTCTTCTATAGTACAAGAAACATACACTCACCAACTTCTAGTAACCTAAGGTAAAGTTGTTCATCATCAATAAGAGGCTTTGAACCTACAACTAACAAGTAATCTCAATTAGCCTAAGCATCTACACAAGCATCACATAAGACAAACAATTACAATTTGACTTAGTCATTTCCTAGACTGTAAACAACAGCTACTTATTTTGGCCATATTGGGATTTCTACTCAACTAAATACTATGATCTTGGACTTTCTGGAAAGCTCATAAAACTTCTTACAACTTTCTTATAGTCATATCAAGATGATTCAATGTCTATCAAGGTCAAACAAATCAATTTTCCTAGATCTCTCCAAAACTTCCAGAGAACAAGCATTTCTAGAGACCAACTTCCAACAGCTAAACATTATTTTACCCATGCAATTTACTTAACAACAAAAACTATCCAAAATAGTCACTAAAATTAAATTATAGAGCAATTAATATTTCACTGCATACAAGCAATTAAAATTGGGCCTAACCAATTTTACCAACAGTTCATAGACATCATATACACTTTAGAAAACATAATGGTCGAGCCAAAATAAATTATTTAAATGCCTTTATTAATTTCTTTGGACACTAAGGTGAAATAAGGAACATATATATCAAAATGCACTAGTAAATTTTTAGAAAATTATAGTAGCCTACATATGACCCCAAAAGTCTATTGTATAAATTTCATGCCATTTGGATAAGTATAGCCATCTCTACAAAAATAATAATTTGCAGTAGGCTTATTTTAGTAAAAATAGTATAGCCAAGTAAAAGTGTCAAACAATAGATTTCATATTTTTCTTACTTTCATCCTAGCACAATAACACTATGTTAAAATTTGCATGATCATTAGTTATGTATTTTTACCCCATTTATTTTCACTAGAAACTAGCAATTAATCAAGGTTAAATAGGAAGACCATATTCCAATTATACCTACTATAGGTTTGGCATTTTTCTTAGCTATAGCATGTCAACACAATACCTAGTAAAATTTGAATGACAATTTTTGCACTTCCCTAGCTCAAGATATGCATTTTACAAGATTGAAAACTAATTAAAAAGCACTTATCTAGCTTAATTTAATTCTCCTAGAACAATATCCCAAACAGTAGGTTTCATATTTTTATCAAATAGTACACTTCATGATGACTCCAACAAAATTTGGTTCACTCAATTTGGATACTCCTAGCTCTAGATATGAATTTTTGAAGCTTGCTAGAAAATCAGGAATAATAAATAAAGAAAATCGAATTTCATCGGCACCCACTGCGACTAACAGCGGGGGCCCATAGGTCAATGGGTCCCACATGTCATTAGCACAGAAGTAGAGGATGGCGCTAACTGGTGAAAGCTCACCAACTGACTGAGGTCTCCGGTGAAACCCCGGGCACCATCGTGTTCCTCTCGTCAACCCGCACCTAGGGGTACCCTAGGTTGGGTCAGTGGCTCAACGGAGCAAGCTCACTGCCGAGCATGTCGGACGGCGGTGGTCATGCGATGGTGCGCTGGCCATCTCTAGCGATAACGTGGCTAGGTAAGCATGGCTACCGCTTCCATGGACTCAGCAGAGCTCTTGGATTAGGTCTAAGCCACAGGCGGAGCGGCGGTGAGGTCCGAGCGTGTGCGCGGAGCTGGGCGGCTGCCAGGTGCACGGCGGCGGGGCTTACCATTCTGGTGAGGGGGCTATCGGTGACCTACCACCATCATAGGCTATGGATCTAGAGCTCAAGGTGACTCAGGTAACAGGCACCAGAGGGGACTAAGGGTGACTGGTTGAGGTTGGTCATGGCATGTGCGTGTTTGCAGCCATGGCGGGTACGCACGGTGCGGGTTTGTGTTCTGTCACCGACAAAGCGGTAGCGGTTAAACTAACATTGGCTCTAGCTTCTAGGACCTATGGTGAAGACCAGATGAGGGAGAGAGAGAGCGGAGATGCATGGGTTATGGCTGGCCATAGGCGAGCTCGTGCTTGGCGACGCACCACGGCCATGGCAGCGATGGCGGCGTGACAATGTGGCCTTATCAGGGCTCGACTAGTGGTGCCAGCTGCTCAGGAAGGTGGAGAAGGTGATGGCCGAGTGGTGTGTGCGAGCAATCAGACAATGGTGCTATAGTGGCAACAAGCGAGCGTGGTGGGCGAGAGAGAGCTAGAGCGAGGGTGAGAGAGCGAGAAATGAAGGGAGCAGCGACGTCGCCTCCCTCTACACTCCCCTTCGTCCCGATTAGCCAGGCCAATGTTAGTGTATGGCAACCATGTGGTGCATGTGGCCTGCGCTGGTCGACCATGACACGCACGGTGAAGGGCCGGTTCAGGCTGCCTGATGAGCCGACTTTGCGCCTCCATAACTCCTAAACCATGCGTAATTAGCAAAAACTATATTAGCAAAAGTTGTAGAGCTATGTGAGATCTCCAACATTGATTTAGGAACCATCATCTAATTCTTAATGGTTAGCTAGTGACAATGCTCCCAAGTGAGGCACATTGAAACTCTAAATGGCTTTAGGACTTAGCAATTTCTCCAAGTCCAGAAATGTGTTTCTTTGCTACTTTGGACTATGTTAGGCACTGAATTAGCTCATGACCCTTAAATAAAGTTTGTTCCACATAATATAAGCTACAACTCTTATTAAGGGTGCACTGCCATGTAAACACTCTATGCTATAGTTCAACTTTGGTCAAAGTAGGATCATGAAAATTGAAGTTTCTAGAATAACTATGACCATGGCAGCGACAGCAGCGCGATAATGTGGCCTTACCGATGCTCGGCTAGTGGTGCCAGCTGCTCAGGTAGGTGGAGAAGGTGATGTCCGAGTGGTGTGCATGACCAATTGGACAATGGCGCTGTGGTGGTAGCGAGTGAGCATGGTGAAGGCATGGCGGCAATGGTGATGGCGCTCGGTTTTGCTTGGTGGGCGAGAGAGAGGTAGAGCGAGGGCAAGAGAGCGAGAAATGAAGGGAACAACGATGTCGCCTCCCTCTTCACTCCCCTTCGGCCCAACCAGCCAGGCCAATGCCGGCATACAGCCGCCACGCAGCCCACGCGACCTGTGTTGGTTGGCCATGACGCGCACGGCGAAGGGCCGGTTTAGGCTGTCTAACGAGCCAAATTTGTGCCTCCATAACTCCTAAACCATGCGTAATTAGCAAAAACTATATTAGTGAAAGTTGTAGTGCTATGTGAGATCTCCAACTTTGATTTAGGAACCATCATCTAATTCTCAATGGTTAGCTAGTGACAATGGTCCCAAGTGAGGCACATTGAAACTGTACATGGCTTTAGGATAGCAATTTTTCTAGGTCCAAAAATAGTGTTTCTTTGCTACTTTGGAGCTATTTTGGACTATGTTAGGCACTAAATTACCTCATGACCTTAAATAAAGTTTGTTCCACATAAGATAATCTACAACTCTTATTAAGGGTGCACTACCATGCAGAAACTCTATGCTATAGTTCAACTTTGGTCAAAGTAGGATCATGAAAATTGGAGTTTCTAGAATAACTATGACCTGGGGGCTGTTTTGGTCCATGTCATGAATACCAAACTTGTTCCATGTACCATCATAAGTGTGTCTAAGGTGTTTTAGTGATCAACATCAACCACTTGCCTTAACAAGCATGACCATAAAGCATACACATGTTGCAACATAGAATAACAAAGGGTATGTGTTCATATAAATGTTTCATATGTTTATGCTCATATATGAATGAATGATGCTTATGCTCATGCAATGCAAGTGCAAAAGTGCAAGCCTAACACCTAGGGTGTTACATCCCCTCCCCCTTATAGAAATCTTGTCTTGAGTTTCGAAAGACCTACCATTTTTTTAAAAGGTGGGATAAACCTCACGTAAATAATCTTCTTGTTCCCATGTAGCATCTTGCTCACTATGATCATTCCACATCACTTTGTGAAACTTGATCACATTGTTTTGAGTTACTCTATCCTTGCTATCTATAATTTGCACCAGCTTCTCTTCATAGGCTAGATCCGATTTTAACTTGATATCTCTAACCTCCACTCTTTCTTCTAGAACACATAAGCATTTCTTTAATTGGGATACATGAAAAATGTTGAAGATAGCCCTTATTTCTAGAGGTAACTAGATCTTGTAGGCTACTCTTCTATTTTTCTCAATGATTGGATATGGACCTACATATCTAGGGTGCAAGCTTTCTTTTTACCCCAAACCATTGTACCTTTTTCATTCGTGACACCTTCAGGAATATATAATCACCTACTTCAAATTCAATGGGTCTTCTTCTCTTATTTGCATAACTATTTTGCCTTGATTGAGCAGCTTCTATATGTTGTTGAATTATATGCACCTACTCTTCAGCCTCTTTGACAAAATCAATACCATAATATCTTCTTTCTCTGGGTTTAACCCAATTCAAAGGAGTTCTACATTTATGGCCATACAAAGCTTCAAAAGGAGCCATCTTAATACTCTCTTGATAACTATTATTGTAGGAAAACTCTGCTAAAGGTAGCCACTTTTCCCATGAACCCTTTAAAGAGATGACACAAGCTCTCAACATGTCTTCCAATATTTGATTTACACATTTGGTTTGCCCAGAGGTCTGAGGGTGATAGGCAGAACTTTTGACTAAGTTGGTGCCTCACATTTTGTGCAAATGTTCCCAAAAACGAGCAGTGAACTGAGGCCCTCTATCAGACACAATGGTTCTTGGCACACCATGTGGACATACTATGTGGGAGAAATACAACTTAGCATACTCATGTGGTCGGTAGTTGGTTCTGACTTGAATGAAATGATGATCACCCATATGGAATTCTTATGAGTAGGTGGAAGTCCAACAATAAAATCCATGCTAACTTCTTCCCACTTCCAACCTAGAATAGATAGTGGTTGAAGCAGTCTAGTAGGTTTCAAATGAACAGCCTTCACTCGGCAACAATTATCACATTTAGCAACATAAGCTGCAATTTCCTTCTTCATTTTGGTCCACCAAAAATGAGTCTTCAAGTCCTGATACATTTTACTACTACCTAGATGAATGGACAGTTTAGAAGAGTGAGCCTCACCTAAGATCTGGTTTCTAAGTTCCTTATCCTTTGGCACCACTAGTCTACCTTCAAACCATAGAAAACCATTCTCATCTATCCTAAAATGCTTAGTCTCTTGCTCCTTCATCTTTCTTTTGATGTGGAACACACCCGGATCGGTCTTCTAAAGCTCAATGATCTTGCTCTCAACAGAATAACTGATCATAATATTATGTAGCACAACAGGATGCAACAAATTGAAGCAATCTTCTAATAGAGAATTGCAATGAGACTTTCTGCTCAAAACATCTATGACAACATTCGCTTTGTCAGGATGATCATGTACTTCTAAATTGTAATCTTTGATCAATTCTAGCCATCTTCTCTGTCTCATATTTAGTTCTAGTTGAGTAAAGATATACTTAAGACTCTTATGATCTATGTAAATATGACACACATTGCCAAGCAAATAGTGTCTCCAAATCTTCAATGCATAGACAACCACTGCTAATTTCAAATCATGGGTTGGGTAATTGACTTCATTGTAACACCTCGGGTGTTTAAATATTAAAAACATGACATGTCATCATATGCATTGCAAGGCAATTGTTCATATTGTAAACTTTGAGATGCATACACTAAAACAAGTTTATATTCATGGGGTATGTGGTGAATTGTATTGTTTGACTCAAGTTCAAAGTTTGTTTGATTTTGAATTTTTCGTGAAAACCCCGATTTTCAGCATTTAAATCCTACCCTGAAAATCCATTTCAAAATCTATGCATATTTTGGGGTTGTGTCCAAAAGCAAAAGTGTAGAGCTTGACAAGTTAAGCAAACTTTGTTTTTGGAGTTTTTCAAGTTATTTAGTAAAATTTGGAGTAATTCAAAAAGGCGTAATTCATTAAATTTCCCCATTTGAATTCAAAAGTTCATTTCAAAATCTAGACTGAATTAGGAGTTGGTTATAAAAGAAAAGTTGTAGAACTTTTGATTTTGAACAACTTTTGTTTTTGGAGATTTTTGAGTTGTTATGAAAATTTGAGAGTAATTTGTGAATTTTGGCGAATGGCAAACTTGTAAATACTATGAATAGTGTTCACCACCATAGCTACACCGTCGGTGACCTTCGGTTTGCTTCTAGACATGCGCATGGACATCCTCAGCTTTGCACTGGCGTGGGAAAGGTTCCTACGTGGCTTCCTTGCGCTTCTGGCCGCTCCTTAAGGCCTAAGCCATCGCCGTTCTTCACCGTTTCCCTTCCTCTGTTTTCCCGACGCCATTGCCATAACTCCGTTGAGCTTTTGTCGTCGAACCAGCGCCCACACCATCACAGCAAAGCATGTCCTAGCTCCGCTAGTTCCTTGCGCATCCAGCAAACCAATCCTTGTGGCTTGTCTTCACCGGAAACTCGCGGTGCGCGCTCTTCTTCCTCGCGGCCGGTAGCGTCCACGTCGCGAGCGCTTCACCGTGGCCAGCGTGTTACGGTGATCCTCTGCCCTTGCTAAGTCTTGTTTCAGCTTCACCACTGATGCTGTAGTCCTCCATGACCCATTGATTTCTCATTTTTACCACCACAGCTCCCGGAACATCACCACCGACGACGATCTACTCCTGCCATGCTTGCTCGGAACGTCGACCCACCTCTCTATTGCTCCTCTGGCCTTGTGCTCTACTCAGTCGCGTTTGGGGTGAGCTGCTGATGCTTCCTAGCGCTGCCATGCCACCGTGTCCGCCATGGCCAACGATGAGCTAGTATAGGGCCGTAATCAGTGCTGATAGGGACGTCAATCGATGCGCTTAGTCTTGGTGATCATTTTGGCACTTTGGCCATCGCCATTGGACTCACCGTCGATGAGTTTATGCCGGTCAGCGCCATCGCCGTCGTGGTCAAACGCGCGAGGTTAGGGATGACAGGTGGGGTCGGGTTGTCAGTGACTCAGCATTCAAATAGAGTTTTCTATTTTTAGATTTGAATGAATAGTGATGTAATTTGTTATTTTTGTGTAGATTTATTTATAGCTCCAAAAATTATGAAAATTTTTGTGCTGAATTCTCTATGATGTATATTATTTAATAAAAATATGAAATAATGTTTTTCAGTAATTTTTGAATGTGATAAAAATTGCTCAATTTATTAATAAATGGATTTCCATGATTTTTCTAGGCTTATTTATTTATCCAAAAATTATGAAATTTGTTTTGCCACTTAGTTATCATGTAATGAACATTTACTAAAATTTTGAGCTCAATTAGAATAAGTTGATTTATTTCATAATTTTGAATTAAATAATTAATTCATAAAAGCAAATTGTAACCTTTAATGAATTAGGTTTTGTTTGAATTTTTGATTGAGTGATGTCCTTGGGTGATTAGTTGATAATGATCCTTGGCAATTGATTTGGGTGTTGCAAAAAAGGTTTGATTAGTTTGACTTGCCATTGTACCAGCGAAGGAAAGTTGTATTCAAATTCTTAATTTTTTTTGCATCCATCATCGCGCATCATGTTTCGTATTCCGCATCATGTTAAACATGGCATTGTTACTATGTGTAGTGAATGAAGGTGAACACGTGCTAATTAATCAAGTTGTTGAGGAAGTTAATCTGTCTGTTGAGGTCGGATCGAATACTTGTGAAACGTCACTAGGAACCGGACTTTTCCAGTCAACGAAGGCAAGCCCCGGATGCATACAACCCTACCTTGTATTTTACAAATTGATTTCAGCTTTTGCTTCTTTTTACTGCATTAAGTGAGTAGGAGTCAAGTACAAGTCAAATTAGTACATTACCCACCTTGTTATTCCATAATTACCATATTACCAGTTTTAAATTCGTATATGCCTAGTTATGCTTAGCTATGCGTAGAACGATGAAAGTTAGGTGATTACCTATCACCTGCGAACTTTAAACGGGATTTGATTAACTTATGTTATCATGCGATATGGGAATGTGGAGTAATAAATCTAGACCGGGCGGACTCGGTGTGTGTGAGCCACCAGACATGGAGGTCTTGTGAGCAGGTTCTTTCCGCCTATGTTGATTAAGGCACGTCCGTTGTTGAACTGTGTGCAGTGAGACTTTGTAGTACTAACCATATACTCTGGTAAGCCTGAACTTGGTGATTCTATTATGAGAATGGCTACTCACGCACTGGGAGTGGAGAGATGGCGAGAATAGCGTGTACCCACGTGGCAATGGGCTGGATTGGTGGAGTACTGTATTCTCAGGTGGCGCGGACCCGTTCTTGCTTTAGAGGATCCGAGAGTAGGTTGATATATGTAGGTCAGGGACCTACATATGTCATGTGGTATGGAATCCCCAGCTAGGTTTAATCGGTTCGAATCATCATTGCTCCTCGGTTATGGAGACTCACTTCTTTGTTCATCATCGTAGTACTAATAACTGGAACTCGAATAAGGCTTGTGAAGGTGTTGGATATGAAGTTTCATGATCTCAACATGGATCGTGTTAGCTTTGTATATGATTTTATGAAGTTTTCTATATAAAGAATTTTGTTAAAGAGCTTTTACGCAAAAGAACTTTGATTATTGTTAAAGCCATACCTTGAATCCCATGAACCGGCATTCCTGAGTTCTATCAGTTTTATTTCGATTAAGTCTTGTTGAGTACTTTTGTACTCAGGGTTCGTTGACCCTTGTTGCAGGTGAGCCTCATGAGCAGATCTGTTTTAGATCGTGCTGCATGACAGTTGTACCTTGTGATGACGATGAGAAGTAAATGTGTGGCCCTTGGGCAGGGCAGTTTTATTGTATGTTTTGTATTATATTATAATGCCACTCCACTATTTCGTTTTGTAATAAACATCGAACCTAGTTGCGAGGTTTGAAACTACTGTTTTGAAAATTATGTTATTGTAAGACTTCCACTGTTTTTACTCTGGTATTAATGTTTGAATAAATGTTGTAATACTGCAATGACTCTGTAACTGTGATCCTGCTCGGAAATCGTGGATGATTCGGGGTTCCCCGAGGACACCCGACAGTCTTTTTAAGTTAATGGAAACATATGCATAAATGTCAAAGGTCATCGGACAGTGACAGGTGCATGTGGGCCCTATAACTTAGGATGTCCTGCCATAGAATGGTATCAGAGCAATCGTTACAAGGTTTTTGTTGTATTATTTTACAAAAACTTCAAAATGATTTGGGATGACTAAATTTAACTTGCTAATTTGGTCCAAATTGCTTCTGACTTATCTTATTTCTTTCTCACCATTCCTTATTTGGTTAAAAAGGTTTTGTGTGGTGGAGTAGTAATATTACTATGCCCTATATAAAAATAAATGTTGTTTATGTGCATTATAAACTTTGATGTTTTTGGTTCGTAAGAATGATTCATGCATCATTATTAATTCACTCGTTACTTCCTTCACCTCTTAGTCTGGAGTTGAGTAGTGAGACTGGTTTGAGTAATGTAATCCATCATAGCTGCTCTTTAGACTTTGATCAAATGGTCTTACTTGGATTAAATTGGCTTCCTACAGTATGGCTCGTGCCAAGATGATGCCCCATAAGTCCATTGGACCCAAAGGAGTTCCTCGTCACCAACTTGCCCCTAGAAGCGATGGTGCTAGCAGTAGCAGTTCTAGGCCTGATCCCCAAGTAGAGATACAGAGGATTTCTACTAGAGTTAGCACAAGCTACTAGAGATAGAGCTTTGGATGCTATACAGGTAGGAGAATTATAGGATCAATTGAGGCTGTCTCACTACCGCACATAGGAACTACGAAAGCATGTTAGTTCGTACAGTGGAGGGACGAAATGAGGCTTGGCATAGGGAAAATGTAGCTAGAGCTAGAACTCATGAGCTAGAATTCTATGTAGAAGATTTAGAAGAACATAATACTTATCTGCATGAGGAAGTTCATAGGCTTAGTAATCTGTTAAATCCCAATCATGAGCCCCAAGCTGATGCCATGGACCCCGGTGTCATCTTTGCTGATGATAACGAATCAGAAGAGGAAGAAGAAGAAGATCCTGAAGAATTAGTAATGATCAATGAAAGTGATGATGAAGGCGGTAATAATTCCAGAATGGATACCGAGCCTGAAGTTTGAAATAATCACAAAAAAGAGTAGAGTTGTATAATAGTTAGTTATAGTTAAGCTATGTATCTTTGTTTTAGTACTTATAGGTTGGTGCTTATATTAGTAAACCCTATGTAATGTGTCTAGAGTAAGCTTTTGTGCAATTCAATAAAGGCTAGTGAATAAAGTTTGGTTTGTTATGAGCAGATGCGTCGTACGTGGGGTTCGTATGTTCCTGGAACTTCGCAAGATGAGGATGGTATTCTAGATCCACCACCAATTCCAACAAATCTAGCAGATGCTATAACCGCACTTGTCAATGTGATGGCTGAAAATTCCCGTTTGCTTCATGAGATCGCTCTAAGTAATCAGAATCAGATGCAAGGAAACCGTGGTCGTCACCATAACAGACAGGAGGCTACATATGTTGATTTTACAGACACAAGACCACCAGTGTTCACCAAGGCAGATGAAGCATTGGAGGCTAATGACTGGCTTCGAACCATGGAGCAGAAATTTGACCTTATTCCATACACGGAATATCAGAAACCTGCGTTTGCCGCCCAGCAACTAAGAGGTGCAGTGAGTGCTTGGTGGGCGAACTTAGTGGCTATGCAACCAGCTAGCATTCCAATAACTTGGGCTAAGTTCCGTACTGCCTTCAGAGCCCATTATATCCCTGAAGGAGTGATGGCAATGAAGTTAGATGAATTCCTTACTTTGAAGCAAGGAGATCAAACCATGATGCAGTATGTGGGAAGATTTAATCACCTATCACAATATGCATCAGAACATGTCAATACTGATGCTAAGAAGAAGAGGTGGTTTATGAGAGGTTTGAATACCAAGCTACAAAAAATGATGACAACTTGCACCAATGTCACTTACCATGAGGCCGTAAATATTGCAATTGCTTCAGAGTCAAAGTATCGGCAGCATAAGGAGCTCAAAAAGAAAAAGAGTATGCCGTCCAGATCTTTTGGGGGAAATCAAAAGAGGCAGAGGGTGATTTATCATCCAGTACATCATAATCGTCCTCCTTACCGTCCGCCACAGTCTCAAGCCAGGCAATAGTCAAATGTCCGTCCTGCTATAACCTATCTGAACTCATAGTCAACCAATGCTCCTGGTGGCAATGCTCCAACAGTCCTAGGGTCACAACTATCCGTGTTACAATTGTGGAAGGACTGGTCATTTCTCTAGGGAATGTCCATATCCTAGGCAGGTTAATCAAAATTATTAGAAGGCCCCTGCCAATCAACAATAGGGTCAGGCACCAAACAAGAACCCCAATCAGAATGCTCAGAAGGGCAAAGATGAGAGGAAGATAGGATGGGTGTTCTATATTCAAGCTGGAGAAATTCTAGAAGGGGAGCCAGTGATGATGGGTATGTTTCCTGTTGCCAATCATCCTACAGTTATACTTTTTGATTCTAGCGCATCGCATTCATTCATCAATAGAACATTTGTCGTGAAGCATGAAATTTCAATTGGGGCAACAAAGGAAAGTTTCTTTATACAGTCACCCGGGGGACGTCTGTGTACTAAGGAAATGGTATACCAGGTACCTATAAACCTAGGTGGGCACATTTTTCCCACTACCATGATTATCCTTAAGCATCAGGATATAGATGTAATCTTGGGAATGAATTGGATGTATCAGCATAAGGCTGTTATAGATGCTTTGAATAGGACATTAAGAGTAAGTTTGCCTGATAGTAATTCTCAACTTCTCATCCAACTTCCAACCCTAAGAAGATCAGTGGGCAAGGTTTGTGCAACTGCTGTCAAAGAGATTAGAGATATTCTGGTAGTGTGTGAATTTCTGGATGTGTTTCCAGAAGATCTACCCGGTCTACCACCTGATAGGGATGTCCAGTTTAACATAGAGTTGCAACCTAGAACTAGCTCCGATTTCTCGGAGAGCTTATAGGATGCCACCTAAGGAATTGGCTGAGTTGAAGACTCAGATATAAGAATTGATTGAGAAGGGGTTTATCCAACCTAGTTCCTCACCTTGGGGATGTCCGGCAATATTTGTGAAAAAGAAAGATGAGACCCTAAGGTTATGTGTTGACTATCGTCCAGTTGAATGAAGTGACCATCAAGAATAAGTATCCCTTACATCGGATAGAATTGCTTTTTGATCAATTGGTCGGAGCCAAAGTTTTCTCCAAGATAGATTTGAGATTAGGGTATCATCAAATTAAGATAAAGCCTGAAGATATTCCCAAAACGGCATTTACCACAAGATATGGATTATATGAATACTTGGTAATGTCTTTTGGTTTGACAAATGCTCCCTGCTCATTTTATGTATCTGATGAACTCAGTATTCATGCCTGAGCTAGACAAGTTTGTAGTGGTGTTTATTGATGACATTTTAGTATATTCCAAGAATAAGAAAGAACATGCGGAACATCTTAGGATTATTCTGACCCGCTTGAGAGAACATCAACTATATGCCAAGTTCAGCAAGTGTGATTTTTGGCTTAAGGAAGTGCAATTTCTTAGACATGTCTTGTCAGCCGAAGGAGTTGCAGTTGATCCTGACAAAGTGAAGGATGTGCTTGATTAGGAAACCGCCAACCATAGTTCATCAAGTTCGGAGTTTTTTGGGATTGGCAGGGTATTACCGTCGGTTTATTCTAGATTTCTCTAAAATATCAAAGTCCATAACTGAATTGTTGAAGAACCAAGTTAAGTTTGTCTGGTCATCTGATTGTGAAGAGGCTTTCCAGACCTTGAAAAGACTATTGACTACTGCACCAGTATTAGCCCAACCTGATATTGAGAAGTCGTTTGATGTGTATTGTGATGCTTCAGGTATTGGTGTTGGATGTGTGTTGATGCAAGAAGGCTGAGTCATTGCCTATGCGTCCTGGCAACTTAAGCAACATGAAGAACACTATCTGACTCATGATCTAGGAGTTAGCAGCTGTGGTTCATGCTCTGAAGATTTGGCGGCATTACCTGCTTGGTAATACGTGCCATATGTATATAGACCACAAGAGCTTAAAGTATATCTTTACTCAGTCAGAATTGAACATGCGACAAAGAAGATGGTTAGAACTGATTAAGGATTATCATTTGGAAGTACATTATCACCTAGGTAAAGCAAATGTGGTTGTAGATGCCCTCAGTCGCAAAAGTTATTACAATTGTCTAGCAGTGAGAACAATGGGTTTGACGCTATGTCAAGAATATGGAGAAGTTGAATGTAGAAGTAATTCAACAAGGTAGTTTGACCAATATAATTGTTGAAGCCACTATTCGAGATCAAGTTATTGTTGCTCAGAAGGAAAACCAGGGTATAGCCCATATCAAGGAAAGAGTCAAGAATGGAAAAGCAGAATGCTTCAGCATAGATGATGAAGATGTGTTATGGTTCAAGGATCGTCTGGTGGTACCAAAGGTTCCTGAGTTGCGGCAGTCAATTCTAGATGAGGCACATGCTACTAGGTTATCTATCCATCCGGGAAGTAACAAGATGTACCATAACTTGAAGCAAAGGTTCTGGTGGACTAAAATGAAAATAGAGATTGCTAGATATATAGCAAAGTGTGATACTTGTCAAAAGGTGAAAGCTATACATTTGAGGTCTGCTGGTGAATTACAACCATTACCTATTCCATCTTGGAAATGGAAGGACATAAGTATGGATTTTATTGTTGGTCTACCTAAGACATCAAAGGGATTTGATTCAGTATGGGTTATTGTAGATCGACTAACCAAATCAGCATATTTTCTTCCAGTCCAGAATACATATCCCACTATACGGTGTGCCAAGATGTATTTAGAGCAAATTGTGAGTCTCCATGGAGTACCCAAGACTATTGTGTCAGATAGGGGTACATAGTTTGTCTCCAACTTTTGGAAACAATTGCATTCTTCATTGGGTACCAAACTTCTGTATAGTACAGCTTATTATCCATAGACTGATGGACAGACTAAAAGAGTCAATCAAGTACTTGAAGATATGTTAAGGTGTTGTGTCCTTAACTATTCCAATAAGTGGGATGAGTGCTTACCTTTGGCCGAGTTCTCATACAACAATAGTTATCAGGAAAGCATTAGAATGGCTCCATTTGAAGCACTCTATGGTTGTAGATGCAGAACATCATTGAGTTGGTCGGAGCCTGGGGAAAGAAGATTCTTTGGAGTTGACCATGTGAAAGAAACAGAAGACAAGGTTAGGCAAATACAGAGTAATTTGAAAATAGCTTAGTCCCACCAAAAGAGTTATGCGGAATAGAAGACAAGAGACCATTGGTATTTAACAAAGGAGATTTTGTATATCTAAAAGTATCACCAATGAAGGGAGTTAACCGTTTTGGTGTTAAAGGAAAGTTGGCACCCCGATACATTAGGACCATATCAAATTTTGGAGAGGTATGGAAAAGTGGCATATCGCTTGAAATTACCTGAACATCTCGCAGTTGTGCATGATGTGTTCCATATTTCTCAATTGAAAAAGTGTCTCCGAGTGCCTGAACAAAATGTTAAAGTTGAAGGAGTGGAACTAGAACCAGATTTAACTTACTCCGAATATCCTATCCGAGTGTTAGATCAGAAAGATCGTGTTACTCGAAGATGGACAATCAAGTTCTATAAAATACAATGGAATCAACATTCAGAAGAGGAAGCTACCTGGGAATCAGAAGATTACTTGTTAGAAAAGTTTCTAGAGTTTCTAGCGTCAATATAGAATAGAGTAATGTTAGTTGAGCTCGGTTGCTACAAATTGTGTTTTGTAAAGGAACCTCAGCTGTTTTATGGACAAGTTCTGGAATGTTTTTGGACTGACACATTTCCTTTTCCATTACTTACTCTATGGCTTTGAATCTTGGGGCGAGATTTCTTTTAGGGGGAAGGATTGTAACACCCCGAGTGTTTAAATATTAAAAACATGGCATGTCATCATATGCATTGCAAGGCAATTGTTCATATTGCAAACTTTGAGATGCATACACTAAAACAAGTTTATATTCATGGGGTATGTGGTGAATTGTATTGTTTGACTCAAGTTCAAAGTTTGTTTGATTTTGAATTTTCATGAAAACCCCGATTTTCAGCATTTAAATCCTACCCTAAAAATCCATTTCAAAATCTATGCATATTTTGGGGTTATGTCCAAAAGCAAAAGTGTAGAGCTTGACAAGTTAAGCAAAGTTTGTTTTTGGAGTTTTTCAAGTTGTTTAGTAAAATTTTGAGTAATTCAAAAAGGCGTAATTCGTTAAATTTCCCCATTTGAATTCAAAAGTTCATTTCAAAATCTAGACCAAATTAGGAGTTGGTTATAAAATCAAAGTTGTAGAACTTTTGATTTTGAACAACTTTTGTTTTTGGAGATTTTTGAGTTGTTATGAAAATTTGAGAGTAATTTGTGAATTTTGGCGAATGGCAAACTTGTAAATACTATGACTAGTGTTCACCGCCGTAGCTACACCGCCGGCGACCTTCGGTTCGCTTCCAGACGCGCGCGTGGACGTCCTTGGCTTCATGCTGGCATGGGAAAGGCTCCTACATGGCTTCCTTGCACTTCTGGCCGCTCCTTAAGGCCTAAGCCGTCGCCGTTCTTCGCCTGTTTCCCTTCCTCTGTTTTTCCCGGCGCCGTTGCCATAACTCCAGTTGAGCTTTTGCTGTCGAACCAGCGCCCGCGCCATCACAACAAAGCATGTCCTAGCTCTGCTAGTTCCTTACACATCCAGCAAACCAGTCCTTATGGCTTGTCTTCACCAGAAACTCATGGTGCGTGCTCTTCTTCCTCGCGGCCGACAGCGTCCCCGTCGCGAGCGCTTCGCCGTGGCCAGCGTGTTACGGTGATGCCTCTGCCCCTGCTGAGTCTTGTTTTAGCTTCGCCACGATGCTATAGTCCTCCATGACCCATTGATTTCTCATTTTTACCACCACAGCTCTCGGAACATCGCCACCGACGATGATCTGCTACGCCGTGCTTGCTCGGAACATCGACCCACCTCTCCGTTGCTCCTCCAGCCTTGTGCTCTACTCAGTCGCGTTTGGGGTGAGCTACTGATACTTCCTAGGCCTTCTGTTTTAGCTGTACAGGTCTCACGTCACCGGCATAGCGCTGCCGTGCCACCGCTGTCCGCCATGGCCGACGATGAGCTAGTATAGGGCCGTAATCAGTGCTAATAGGGACGTCAATCAATGCGCCTAGTCTTGGTGATCATTTTGGTACTTTGGCCATCGCCGTTGGACTCACCGTCGACGAGTTTATGCCGGTCAGCGTCGTCACCTGTTGTGGTCAAACGCGCGAGGTTAGGGATGACAGGTGGGGTCGGGTTGTCAATGACTCAGCGTTCAAATGGATTTTTCTATTTTTAGATTTGAATGAATAGTGATGTAATTTGTTATTTTTGTGTAGATTTATTTAGAGCTCCAAAAATTATGAAAATTTTTGTGTGACTTCTCTGTGATGTATATTATTTAAGAAAAATATGAAATAATGTTTTTCAGTAATTTTGGAATGTGATAAAAATTGCTCAATTTATTGATAAATAGATTTCCATGATTTTTCTAGGCTTATTTATTTATCTAAAAATTATGAAATTTGTTTTACCACTTAGTTATCATGTAATGAACATTTACTAAAATTTTGAGCTCAATTAGAATAAGTTGATTTATTTCATAATTTTGAATTAAATAATTAATTCATGAAAGCAAATTGTAACCTTTAATGAATTAGGTTTTGTTTGAATTTTTGATTGAGTGATGTCCTTGGGTGATTAGTTGATAATGATCCTTGGCAATTGATTTGGGTGTTGCGAAAAAGGTTTGATTAGTTTGACTTGCCATTGTACCGCGAAGGAAAGTTGTATTCAAATTCTTAATTTTTTTGCATCCATCATCGCGCATCATGTTTCGTATTCTGCATCATGTTAAACATGGCATTGTTACTACATGTAGTGAATGAAGGTGAACACGTGGTAATTAATCAAGTTGTTGAGGAAGTTAATCCATCTATTGAGGTCAGATCGAATACTTGGGAAGCGTCGCAGGAACCGGACTTTTCCGTCAACGAAGGCAAGCCCCGGATGCATACAACCCTACCTTGTATTTTACAAATTGATTTCACTTTTGCTTCTTTTTACTGCATTAAGTGAGTAGGAGTCAAGTACAATTCAAATTAGTACATTACCCACCTTGTTATTCCATAATTACCATATTACCAGTTTTAAATTCGTATATGCCTAGTTATGCTTAGCTATGCGTAGAACGATGAAAGTCAGGTGATTACCTGTCACCTGCAAACTTTAAACGGGATTTGATTAACTTATGTTATCATGTGATATGGGAATGTGGAGTAATAAATCTAGACCGGGCGGACTCGGTGTGTGTGAGCCACCAGACATGGAGGTCTTGTGAGTAGGTTCTTTCCGCCTGTGTCGATTAAGGCACGTCCAGTTATTGAACTATGTGCGGTGAGACTTTGTAGTACTAACCACATACTCTGGTAAGCCTGAACTTGGCGATTCTATTATGAGAATGGCTACTCGCGCACCGGGAGTGGAGAGATGGCGGGAATAGCGTGTATCCACGTGGCAATGGGCTGGATTGGTGGAGTACTGTATTCTCGGGTGGCGCAGACCCATTCTTGCTTTAGAGGATCCGAGAGTAGGTTGATATATGTAGGTCGGGGACCTACATATGTCATGTGGTATGGAATCCCCAGCTGGGTTTAATCGGTTCAAATCATCGTTGCTCCTCGGTTATGGAGACTCACTTCTCTATTCATCATCGTAGTACTAATAACTAGAACTCGAATAAGGCTTGTGAAGGTGTTGGATATGAAGTTTCATGATCTCAACATGGATCAGTGTTAGCTTTGTATATGATTTTATGAAGTTTTCTATATAAAGAATTTTGTTAAAGAGCTTTTATGCAAAAGAACTTTGATTATTGTTAAAGCCATACCTTGAATCCCATGAACCGGCATTCCTGAGTTCTATCAGTTTTATTTCGGTTAAGTCTTGTTGAGTACTTTTGTACTCATGGTTCATTGACCCTTGTTGTAGGTGAGCCTCATGAGCAGATCTGTTTCAAATCATGCTGCATGACTAGTTGTACCTTGTGATGACGATGAGAAAGTAAATGTGTGGCCCTTGGGCAGGGCAGTTTTATTATGTGTTTTGTATTATATTATAATGCCACTCCACTATTTCGTTTTGTAATAAACATCGAACCTAGTTGTGAGGTTTGAAACTACTGTTTTGAAAATTATGTTATTGTAAGACTTCCGCTATTTTTACTCTGGTATTGATGTTTGAATAAATATTGTAATACTGCAAAGACTCTATAACATGATCCTGCTCGAAAATCATAGGATGATTCGGGGTTCCCCGAGGACACCCGATAGTCTTTTTAAGTTAATGGAAAGATATGCATAAATGTCAAAGGTCGTCGGACATTGATAGGTGCATGTGGGCCCTATAACTTAGGATGTTCTACCACATTCATGCTGCTTCAGCTGACATGAGGCATAAGCAATGACTTAGCCTTCCTGCATAAGAACACATCCCAAACCGGTACCTGATGCATCACAAAACACATCAAAAGTTTTCTCGATATCAGGTTGTGCCAAAATAGGAGCTGAAGTCAACAAAGTCCATAAAGTGTGAAAAGCAGCTTCACACTCTAGAGTCCATACAAACTTCTGATCTTTCTGAAGCAATCTTGTCATTGGCTTGGCAATTTTGGAGAAGTCCAAAATGAACTGACGGTAGTAACCTACTGAACCAAGAAAACTCTAAACTTCATGAACTAAAGTCAGGGGCCTTCTAATTCATAACTTCTTGCACCTTAGAGGGGTCTATAGAGATCCCATTTTCTAATAGAACGTGACCTAGAAAAGGTACCTTCTGAAGCCAAAACTCACACTTGCTAAACTTAGCATACAACTTATGTTCTCTTAGCCTAGTTAGAACAACTCTCAGGTGCTCTACATGACCCTCCTCATTTTCTGAATTGATTAGAATGTCATCGATGAACACAACCACTGAACTTATTCAGCTCAGGCATGAACACCAAATTCATCAGATATATGAAATATGCAGGGGCATTTGTCAGCCCAAAGGATATGACCAAATACTCATACAGGCCATACCTAGTGGAGATAGCGGTTTTAGGTATCGTCTTTCAGCCTGATTTTAATCTAATGGTAACCAGATCTCAAATCAATCTTTGAGAACACCTTATCCCTTAACAACTGATCAAACAAGATATCAATTGGAGGCAAAGGATACTTGTTCTTGACCGTTATGGTATTAAGTGGTCGGTAGTTCACACACATCCACAAGGATTTGTCTTTCTTCTTCACAAATAAGGTGGGACAACCCCACAGAGATGAGCTAGGTTGAATGAGACCTTTCTCTAAAAGCTCTTGCAATTTAACCTTAATCTTGGCTAGCTCATTTGGTGGCAATCTATATGGCCTCCGAGAGATGGGTGTTGTACCCGGTAATAACTCAATCTTAAACTCCATATTCGCTGTCGAGTGGTAACCTAGACAATTCATCTAGAAACACATCTAGAAACTCATATACCACCAGAATATCAAGGAGGGTCGTGGTCTGAATAGCATAGGCTAAGTTTTGGAGATCAAAACTCCTAGGAAGTGGCACTAGGAAAGCATTATTACTCTCGGGTTCCCTCAACATGATGGTTCTAGTTGAACTATCAATGAGAACTCCATGGCCACTCATCCATTTCATACCCAAGATTACATCTATCCCCAACCCCTAGCAATACTACAAGATCTGAGGTATACTCTTGGTTGCTTATTGAGATGCGCACATCTCTAACTATCTGGTTGGTAGAGATATTATTTCTGGCTGCACTTATGCAATAACCACCCTTATCTATAGTAATTACCCCCTGATCATGCTTGAATGTAAATGTTTGACTCATAAATGAATGTGAAGCTCCAGAATCAAACAAAACAATTATAGGGTGTTGGTTCATAAGAAATGTACCTGCAGTAACAACTTCACCTAAAGGGATCTCTTCTAGGGTGGTATAGTGCATGTGTCCCTAACATGCATTTGGATTACCCTACTTCTAGTTGTTGTTCTTCTTGGGATAGGGGCAATTTCTTGCCCAATGGCCAGGCTTGTTGCAGTTCTAGCATGGCAAGTTGCTAGGTGGAATGATGGAGCTTCCTTGTCCTATGCTACCCTTTGGTAGGGCAACAGAAAAGGCCTTGCGATACACTTTCTAGGTCTGACTGGTCTATACCTTCTTCTGAGATGGTCTGTACTTTGGAGCAGGTGGGTGAAACTGAGGTCTCACAGCAATAGGATCTTTTGACTAAGATGCACCTGCTTCATAAGCTTTCTTATGACTCTTAGATGTTGTTTTGATTCTCCTAAGTTAAACCGTCACTAACAAACTCATTGAAAGTGGCACACTTGCTATTAGCTAGAGTCTTCATCAGGTTCCGACTAAGACCCCTCTTGAAACTGGCAATCTGCTTTGCATCAGTGTCAACAAACTCTATAGCATACCTTGACAGATTGTTAAAGGCATGTAGATACTTAGTTAGGCTCTTGGTACCCTATGTCAGCTTCATGAATTCTATATGCTTCATGCTCATAAGACCTAGGGGAATATAATGTCCCCTAAATGCGGTCTTAAACTGGTTCTAGGTAATTTGAGCATGCTCAAGCAAAAGTGGATCGATGATGACTCCACCACATGCCTAGTAGGCCCCTGCAGCTGGTGTGATGTTTATTCTGCTTTCATGTGCTTAGTGACCCTTAAGAGATGGAACTTCTATTCAATTGTATTTAGCCATTCATTTGCCAGTAATGGCTCCTCTACTTCTTTAAAGATAGGAGGTTTGGTGTCAAGAAAGTCCTTAAAATCGCTGAACTAGTTAGGTTTAGGCCCTTGGCATTAGTCCCTTCCCCGTCCATGGCCTAGCATTCTACGCAAGACCACACAACACTTCTCCCATGGAACTTTGGGTTTCTATGAGCTGGGCCATCATCTCTGCTGGCGTGGGATGTAGTGGTGGTGGGAGGTCCTCATTGTCATTTCCATGGGAACCACTATGACCCGCATCATCTCCACCAGCTCCCCTATGGGTGTGCATCATCTATAGAATTTCAACCACAAGTAATTATTGATGATGTCTAAAAAATTATAGAGGAATTATATAATTATGCAAAACTAAATTTACTGAAGAGAATTTACATTCATACAATAAAACAAAGGCATAATAATTCATTTCCACAACACAACATCACCAATTATATTACTTAGCGATCACGCAATGCATTCCTGTACATGACAAATACTTGTCAGCACACAAACTGGACATTTATTAAGGTTCAACAATGACATAGATTAAACATGCAAGGTTCCTGACTGGACCATTGATGAGCTCATCACCAAACTCCTGACAGATCTCACTCAGTGCCTCCAAAGCTACCACTTGGGCACCTTCCCAAGGAGACTATCCATCTAACTTAATACTCCAACCTTGCCACTATAAATTGTCTAAATGGGCTAGAATGATCACCCGCACATCATACCACAGCTGCCCCTCAGCTGCCACTTCACTCTAGAAGTAGCTGGGTGGCTCATCGTACCCAACTGAGTTTAGCACCCTCCACAGCAAGGTAGGAGTGCCAAACACAACCAAGAACTGTGTCACTGCGAGGCGGGGCTCCTAGTGCTACCATATGTATCAAAGTGTGCAACTCTTATGAGAGGATATCATACGTGAGAAGAAGACATGAGAAGAAATTTAATGAATGGGGTAAGCAATTATAAGTGAGGGAGGAATGCAAAAATGTAAATGCATGAGTGAACACGATGCATGCACATTCCGTACGCTCTCATGAATCTTAGGAAAAAATTAAAATTTTAACAACATACACAGGGGCATACATGCGTTCTCTCAATATACATAACTAATCGGGCTACACGTTTCGCTATTAGTGTACCTGCACAAGAATTTCATTTCAGTCCAACCCTACAATCATATATGCCAAAATGTAAATCTAGGCTCTAGGTTGCAACTAAATACTTCCATATATATACCCATACATATACTTCTGTATCAAAGCTACCTAAAAGTAAATACATGCCTTACATACATATAAATTGCATCTACAACCATATCAAAGCTAACCCATAATTAAATACCTTAGTGTATATATGGGACATATATATACCACAGTACCAAAGCTACCTCTCCCCTTTGACCATACGCTCACCCTTGCAGTCTTGCCACTATTACCTTGGGCGTAGAAACAATTGATCCATACATTACCACTCAAGTGAATGGCATCCATACAATAGCACATTGTATGAACGACGAAAGTAAAACCCCATGTTAGTACTTATTTAGCCACCTGATAGTCCTTAACTGGGTATAAAGGATATGACCACTAGCACACTCTAAATTTAAAATTCAGATTTTAACACACCTATATATATAGCTATAAGTTGTCAAACTGATTTTATAAAACAAAACCTTTGTTTTAAATACCATATGACAAGTTTAGTGTTGAACCTTGTTTCGATGCCAGCTATAACAGAACCATCCAATTTATAAGAGCACAAGTACAATAATAATCACCAAAGTGATCAAACTATCATACTTGAGCCCATATAAACCCGGTAGTCCATGAAATCATGAAGGATCTCAAACCAACCAACATACAAAACAAGATCATACATGATTCAACATAACGAGTCACATGTTACATCACAGTTCACAATTAGTTCACAAGTATCTTGCATACATTGGAGTTCACATAGTTATTACAAACCAAGTTCAAATAATGGAAGCAAAGTAGTTTGACATCAACTTCACACTTAGTTCAAATACATGCCAGTACCACGGTCATTTCTAGCAAAAGCAGAACAAAAAGGAAATCTTAGGAGTACCATGCCCCATGGTTTAGTCCTCATCCTTGGTAGGATGAAGGCAAGTTCTTACAGTACCCATGATACATCATATCATCTACAACAAGAGGGAATAAACCCTGAGTATGTGAATGTACTCAGCTAGACTTACCCGTCGTAAACCTAGAAATAATATTATACAAAGGAGTATGCAAGGCTTTATCGGTGGAGTTAGCTTGACAACATTTTGCATAAAAGATTAAGTAACATAACTTAGATATTTAATATCTTTAACATCAAATTGAATACCTATTCAAGTAAGCATCTCTAGATTAGCACATGTACTAGACCAATCACATGATTAAGCTAACAAGCATTAGTAACCATATCCGGTGTATTAATTTTAGTATCATCATAACCATCAAGTTCGATCAATTAATGCTACATTGCCGCTGCTTAGTCAAGTTCTCACTATCCTAGAGAGACGGTGACTCAAATCAATTCCAACAAGCTGGGGAGTTATTCCTAACATAAACCCATACTTCCCTGTTGGGGTCGCGTTGGGTCACCTTTGGTACAATTTAGGTACAGTCACAGGCCGATCAGCATCGCACCCTCAGGGATACTACCAGTCTGCCAGGGAGTTTAGGCCTAGCCTACCCTTGGACCCATACCACTAGCTCCCCACACATCCTTACTTCCTCCAGTGTGCGCACTTTCACTTACCGGGTCTCGGCCTGAGTTGAGCTACTCGGCTTCGTGGTCGGAACGACTTATCCGGCCAACTAAGTGCTAGGCATGCGTTCAACATGACATGAGGACGTATAGCGAATCGGTCCTAAACCTGACATAGACAGGGGATAAATAGGCACCAAGACCTCCATGACCTGTTGCTTCTCTATCACAGTCTCATCTGGTCTCCCTTTTATTCATCAACACATGGTTATTTCCACGATAGCAATTATAGCCAACCATGATCAGATATCTACCTATATCTTGCAGGTGACAAGAAATCACCTAACTTCTTTCAGACTAAGCATGGCTAAGCATATATTCAATCTTGAACCTACAAAGGATTCAAGATATATTTGTCTGGACAAGGAAAATATATGCAACAAGTGTTTCCAATCAACTCCTATGACCTAATGCATCAAACATAAAGGACACAAGTGATATTTGTAAAAACATAGGTGGCTTATAATGCCCTGGGGCTTGCCTTTCAGAAGCGAGAAAGGTTGATGGTTAGGACACTCAGGAAGATCTTCCACATTGACTCCTCCTTCTGCCTGAACCTCCTGCTCCTGGGCTACCTGCTGCTCCTCTTGACGCTCGGGTTCGAATTCAAGTAGCGTCACTCCTTCTGGGAACCTATTACATGCATATGCACAAATGAGTATCATGAATGCATAAGAGATGAGATGACATGATAAATTGTATACGCATGAGCATAATTATCTACAAGATGTATGATAAGTTTAACATTCGTGACTAAGTAGATGTATAACTTTCTTCTAGTTGATCTTTACTGAGTAGGTGCATATCTCTTCTATAGTACAAGAAACATACACTCACCAAGTTCTAGTAACCTAAGGTAAAGTTGTTCATCATCAATAAGAGGCTTAGAACCTGTAGCTAACAACTAATCTCAATTAGCCTAAGGATCTACACAAGCATCACATAATACAAACAATTACGATTTGACTTAGTTATTTCCTGGACTATAAACAATAGCTACTTATTTTGGACATATCGGGAGTTCTACTCAACCAAATACTATCATATTGAACTTTTTGGAAAGCTTATAAAACTTTCTACAACTTTCTTATAGTCATCTCAAGATTATTCAATGGCTATCGAGGTCAAACAAAGCAGTTTCTTAGATCTGTTCAGAAATTCCTAGAGAATAAGCATTTTTGGAGATCAACTTCCAACAGCTATAACTCTCAAACCATTTAGCTTATTGCCCTGAAAATTTGACACAAGCAAGATAAGTAAGTTATCTACAACTTTGTTATTGACAAGATTCATAGCAAACATCATTTTACCCACGCAATTTACTTAACAACAGAAACTATCCAAAACAGTCACTGAAATTAAATTATCACTACTAGAGAACAGACTTTAGAACGATGTTCCCAATTTGACATTAGCCTCGGCATTTTTTGCCTCTGGGACTAAAGGATCCTTTAGTCCCGGTTGGTAATACCAACCAGGACTAAAGATTCCTGCCCAATGGTCGTCCGTGGGGCAGGGATCTTTAGTCCTGGCTGGTATTACCAACCGGGACTAAAGGTTTACCTTTAGTCCCGGTTGGTAATACCAGCTGGGACTAAAGCTTTTAGTCCCGGTTTGGGTGATGCCCCGGGAATAAAGATTAATCTTTAGTCCCAGTTTGGCCCCCTAACTGGGACTAATTATCTCAGCCTATAGACCAGCTCATTTCTTCCTCCCTGAGCCCGAGCCATTCCATTCAAACTCACTGCCTCTGTTCTTCAGCTTGCTGTTGTTCTTGCTCTCTCCCCCTCCATTGGTGTTGCTCTTCGATTTTGGAGGTAACAAACTTAATCCTCTTATGTTTTATCAGTAGCTTATCTCATTTTGTGATATAGATGCATGTGTAACTTTATATGTTGGACTTTATTATGATTTTATATGTCATTTTTAGCTCAAAATCACGTGATGATTTGCATATATGTTTGGATAAACAAAAGTTAAATTAGTTCATCAAAATCACGCCTCGCTCGTCCTCGCTAGAGCATGTGCCATCCTCGTCCCCGGCGGCTTACGTGATCTTAGAATTAATTTTTCCATAAAATGAAAAACTTAGAAAATAGTTAGAAAATTGTAGAAAATCTGTACTAGTTGAACTTGCGGACCGTGTTCAGCTTGGCAAGAATGTTCTCTGCCAAGCGGTAACGGACGTCAAGGAGGAGCTTTGATTTTATGAGGGAGAGCGGCAACAGTCGTGGAAGACTGTGTTCCCTTCCTCGTAGAATCGGAGCTCTTCCTTGGCCAAGTACGGTGCCGTCCAGTGGAGAAATGCTCGCTGAGATGATCACGTAAGCAAGGTCAACTAGTACGGATGGTTATTTATTGAAACATGTTTTTGAGCTATAATTTGATGGATATTTGATAACTTCAGACCTACAAATATCATCTACAAATGTTACTATCCTCGGCACCCTAAACGCCCGTGAGCTCACCGATATCGAGCAGGTCACTTAGAATTATTTTTTCCATGAAATGAAATACTTAGAAATCATGCCTTTTATTTTTTAGAATTAAATTTTCCATGAAATGAAAAACTTAGAAAATAGTTAGAAAATTATAGAAAATCCATACTAGTTGAACTTGGGGACCGTGTTCATCTCAGCGAGCATGTTCTCTGTCGAGCGGTAACGGACATCAAGGAGGAGCTTTGATTCTACGAGAGAGAGCGGCAACTGGTCGTGGAAGACTGTGTTCCCTTCCTCGTAGAATCGAAGCTCTTCCTTGGCCAAGTACGGTGCCGTTCGATGGAGAAATGCTCACCGAGATGATCACGTAAGCAAGGTCAACTAGTACGGATGGTTATTTATTGAAACATGTTTTTGAGCTATGTGATTTCTATGTCATTTTTAGCTCAAAATCACATGATGATTTACAATAGTAAAATCACTTGATAGTTTGGTATTTTTCTATTATACATAGTACATATTTCATGGTTTAGTTAGATAAATAAATAATTTTAGTTTTGTTTAAATATATTATTTTAGAAAATGTGAAATTTACACTAGTTTGCAAAAATAAGTATAGAAAGTAGATGACAACTGGTACCGGATCCTCGGCGTCTCGTTCGGTTGCGAAACTGACTGAGGCCTAGAACTCCCTCTCATTATCTGCGGCAAGTGTAGGCAGAAGATAATGATAGAGTACTGAGTCAAGAGACAGGGACCCAATAAGGGTCGTATTTTCTACAAGTGCCCAGATCGCGATGTGAGTTTCTTACGCATATGATTATTATGGCTAATTGACCTGCTTTTCTTGAATATTTTTGACTAAATATTTTTTCACTTTAATTTCAGTGGGAGGGCAATGGATGCGATGGTTGGTACTGGGAGGAAGATTATGCTACATACGTGCAGAATTTGGGTGCGCTTGAGGTAGCGACTGCTGCTGATGAGGCAGTGAGCCAGCAGGAAGAAGCTTATTGATATTCAATAGAAGAATGATTTGTCTGTTTTAGTTGCGTACGGTTATGAAATAATTATGTTACTGAAGTGCATTGTAGTTTTAGTTTGTTTAGTGATAGTTAGGATTGCTTACATTGTAGCTAGGCTTAGTTAATTAATCAATCGTGTGTGTGTTATCTATGTTGTGTAATAAAATACTTAATTATGTTCAAGGTTTTCATAATTTGTCGTGTAATGTAGATTATGTCACGCCATTGGATGTACAATGCCGATCGCCGCTTCCAAGACTTTATTGAGGGCATACACTATTTCTTAGGTGTGGCCGAGGCAAATAAGCAGGATGGTTTCATGTGTTGTCCATGTGCCATATGTAAGAATTTAAAGGAATATTCAAGCTCAATGAGTCTTCATTCACATTTGCTTAAGTCAGGTTTCATGTCAAACTATATATGTTGGACTAAGCATGGAGAAAGCGGGGTCATAATGGAAGAAGGCGAAGGAGAAGATTTAGACATTGATGACATTATTGCTCAGTATGGTGCCTTTGATGATACTACAATGGGGGGAGATGAAGAAGAGGTAGCGGTAGAAGATGATCTCGGTGATGCTCTTGGCAATGCCATTTGTGATGCACAACAAGAATGCGAAAGTGAAAAAGAGAAAGTTAAGTTCGAGCGCATGCTTGAGGATCATAGGAAGTTGCTATACCCGATGGCCAAAGAGGGGTAAAAAAAGTTGGGTACAACACTAGAATTGCTATAGTGGAAGGCAAAGAATGGTGTATCCGACAAGGCATTTAGGAATTTATTGAACCTCATAAAGAAGATGCTTCTGAAGCCAAATGAATTGCCCACCACTACATACGAAGCAAAAAAGGTTATCTACCCTTTGGGATTAAAAATCTAGAAGATACATGCATGTCCTAATGACTGCATCCTCTACCATGGCTAATGAATACGAGAATTTGGATGAATGCCCGGTATGTAATGCAGCACGGTATAAGATCAGGCGCAATGATCCTAGTGACGTCGAGGGTGAACAATGTCCTAGAAAGAAAATCCCTACCAAGGTAATGTGGTATGCTCCTATAATACCACGCTTAAAACGTTTGTTCAGAAATAAAGACCATGCAAAGTTGTTACGGTGGCATAAAGAAGACCGTAAGGTAGACAATATGCTGAGACACACTAGCTGATGGGTCCCAGTGGAGAGCAATAGATAGGGAATTTCTAGAGTTTGCAAATGAGGCTAGAAACTTAAGGTTCGCCTTAAGTACAGATGGTATGAATCCTTTTGGGGAGCAGAGCACTAGTCATAGCACTTGGCCAGTTACTCTATGTATCTACAACCTTCCTCCATGGTTATGCATGAAGCAGAAGTTCATTATGATGCCAATCCTCATCCAAGGTCCGAGGAAAACCTAGCAACGACATTGATGTCTATCTAAAGCCATTAGTTGAAGAACTTCTAGTTTTATGGAACAAACTAGGTGTACAGTGTCTGGGATGAGTACAAACAAGAACACTTTGACCTACGAGCAATGTTGTTCGTAATAATTAATGATTGGCCTACTTTAAGTAATCTTTTAGGTTAGACAAACAAAGGATATAATGCATGCACACATTGTTTTGATGACCTTGACAGTATATATTTGAAAAGATGTCGAAAGGTCATATACCTTGGCCATCGTTGATTCCTTCCTTTGAATCACCAAGTAAGAAAGAAAGGTAAGCATTTTAAAGGTAAGCCAGACCACCGGAAGAAGCCTCATAACCGAACCAGGGAAGATGTGGTTCATCACCAAGTAAGAAAGAAAGGTAAGCATTTCTTAGAAGGCAATCAATCCAGTGGAACTAGCTACTCTATAGAATGATGTGGTTCAATGTCTTGTTAGCTTTGAGTTGGTGTTCCCTCCATCCTTCTTTAATATCATGACACACCTCCTAGTTCATTTGGTGAAGGAGATTAGTATTCTTGGACCTGTGTTCTTACATAACATGTTCCCCTTCGAGAGGTTTATGGGAGTCTTGAAGAAATATGTGAAAGTCCATTCTAAGCCTGAAGGAAGCATCGCCTAGGGCTATGGAACAGAGGAGGTCATTGAGTTTTGTATTGACTTTATTCCTAACCTTGCCCCGATTGGCGTTCCTGAATCGCGACATGAGGGGAGACTCAGTGGTAAAGGAACTTTAGGGAAGAAAACATATATTGGCATGGAAGACGATTATTTCAATAAAGCACACTACATAGTTCTTTAGAACTCGTCATTGGTGCATCCGTACATCGAGATACATAAGGAGTTCTTACAATCCAAGTTTCTAGGGAAGACTGAAGCTTGGATTAGGCGTCAGCACATGGAAAGTTTCAGTGGTTGGTTGCGAAAAGAATGTTAAGGCGATGACAATATTGATGAGCAACTGTATTTGTTGGCTAGGTAACCATTGTGGCATATCCTCACATACCAAGGGTACAAGATAATTGGAAATACATTTTACACAATTGCCCAAGATAAAAGGAGCACCAATCAAAATAGTGGTGTTCGCATAGATGGCACAGATCCAAATGGGAATATACAAACATATTATGGCCGCATAGAAGATATATGGGAACTAGACTGCGCACCTAATTTTAAAGTCCCTTTGTTCTGGTGCCAATGGGTGAAGCTGACCGGAGGAGGGATAATAGTCGACAAAGAGTATGGAATGGCAACAGTGGACCTCAACAATATTGTGTACAAAGATGAACCATTCATCCTTGCTACCGATGTGAGTCAGATGTTCTATGTGAAAGACATGTCTACAAAATCAAAGAGAGGAAAAAATGAAGACATCAACTCAATGATCAATGAGCCAAAGCGCCACATAGTTCTTTCTGGGAAAATAAATATAGTAGGAATTGAAGATAAGTCAGACATGTCAGAAGATTATGAAAGAAATGTTCGAATTCCACCCTTCATAGTGAAGAAAGATCCAAGCATCATGTTAAATGATAAAGACACTCCATGGTTACGACAAGATCATAACCTAGGGTCATACATCAAGAAGAAATTCACTATTGTGCCTGCATGATACAACGATGCACTGTTGTGATATAGTTTTAGAAAGTCTATATGAGATTCAAGAATTTATGACTAGTGTTTGATAAAACTTTCTCAAATAGGAAAATGAGCTATATAACAATTGTAGATCTTGCTAAGATGATCAAACTTGGTATTCAGAGTTTTTTCATCTGAGGTCATTTAGTGTCTCATTTGAGCAAGTTTGACCAAGTCAAATTTGGTCAAATGAAAAAACAACACTTTGACTCTAGTATTATGAACTCTAAATGACTTCAAATTGAAAAGTTTTGAATACCAAGTTTGTTAAAATCATCAAGATCTACAATTGTTGTTTTGGTCAACTTTCCATTTGAGATAGTTTGGATGGTTCAAATTTGTGATTTTTAAGTTTCAACTGCCTACAAACTAGTTTTCAGAATCCCTAGATTGTCTCAAATTGAAAAGTTTTGAATACCAAGTTTGTTCAGCTCATCTAGATCTACAATCCTTATATAGGCCATTTTTTTATTTAAGAAAGTTTGAACAAAATGTAGTTCAAATTTCACAAGTGTGACATAGTTTTAGAAAGTCTATATGAGATTCAAGAATTTTTGACTAGTGTTTGATAAAACTTTCTCAAATGGGAAAATGAGCTATGTAACAATTGTATATCTTGCTGAGATGATCAAACTTGGTATTCAGAGTTTTTTCATCTGAGGTCATTTAGTGTCTCATTTGAGCAAGTTTGACCAAGTCAAATTTGGTCAAATAAAAAAACAACACTTTGACTCTAGTATTATGAACTCTAAATTACTTCAAATTGAAAAGTTTTGAATACCAAGTTTGTTAAAATCATCAAGATATACAATTGTTGTTTTAGTCAACTTTCCATTTGAGATAGTTTGGACGGTTCAAATTTGTGATTTTTAAATTTCGACGCCTACAAACTAGTTTTCGGAACCCTAGATTGTCTCAAATTGAAAAGTTTTGAATACCAAGTTTGTTCAGCTCATCAATATCTACAATCCTTATATAGGCCATTTTTTCATTTGAGAAAGTTTGAATAAAATGTAGTTCAAATTTCACAAGTGTGTGACATAGTTTTAGAAAATCTATATGAGATTCAAGAATTTATGACTAGTGTTTGATAAAACTTTCTCAAATGGGAAAATGAGCTATGTAACAATTGTAGATCTTGCTAAGATGATCAAACTTGGTATTTAGAGATTTTTCATCTGAGGTCATTTAGTGTCTTATTTGAGCAAGTTTGACCAAGTCAAATTTGGTCAAATGAAAAAACCACACTTTGACTTTAGTATTATGACTCTAAATGACTTCAAATTGAAAAGTTTTGAATACCAAGTTTGTTAAAATCATCAAGATCTACAATTGTTGTTTTGGTCAACTTTCAATTTGAGAAAGTTTAGATGGTTCAAATTTGTGATTTTTAAATTTTGAACGCCTACAAAATAGTTTTCGGAACCCTAGATTGTCTCAAATTGAAAAGTTTTGAATATTAAGTTTGTTCAAGTCATCAAGATCTACAATCCTTATATAGGCCTATTTTTTCATTTGAAAAATTTGTAGAATAAAAATACTATATTTCTTTATTTTTATAGGTTCAACAAAAATTTCCTATCATTTTGGTCAAAAAACCGAGAAAAAATTGAAACTATTGACGTTACAATAATGTGATAATAATTTTCCTATCGAATAATATTAGTTTTATTAATTTTAAGTTACAAATATATTTTTGCATTAACAAAATACTTAGTATTAGTAACATTTATATTATATATTCAAAAAAGAAATTAAAAACTTTAGGTTACAAAATTTTCCTATTTATAATAAATAATTATTTAATCAATAGTATTTTTTAAAATAAATATTACAAAGTATTGAAGTTGCTATAGAATTAATTAGTATTAAACAAGGAGAACAAAATCAAAATCCCAGGCTTTTCCAATTACTTTGGCGGGCTGCCAAAATTTTTGGGCCTTCAGTCCCGGCCCAGGCCAGGAACCGAGACCAAAGGGTGGGCGGAATTGCCCGCCCAAAAATACCTTTAGTCCCGACTGGTAACACCAACCAGGACTAAAGATCCTTTAGTCCCGGCTGCTAAGCCGAGCCGGGACTAAAGGGTTGAACCTTTAGTCCCGGTTCGGCTTACCAGCCGGGACTAAAGGATCTTTAGTCCTGGTTGGTGTTACTAGCCGGGGCTAAAGGATCTTTAGTCCTGGTTGGTGTTACCAGCTGGGACTAAAGGGTCCTGGCCTATATATATCGAATGGTTCCTCTGTTTATCTTCTACTTTTCAATCTACAACGTCAATCTCGTCTCTGCCGCGCTCGGCCGTGTCGAGCTCTGCCGCGCCGCCATCATCATCTACCCCCACCTGGCCTCATCGTCGAGCCCCGCTCGGCGGCCGTCGAGATCAGTCTCTGATGTATGTCGTCCTCACGTGTGGCTTAGCTCGGCCCCGTGGCCGGCCAGCACGCCCGCCATGGCCATCCGCACGCCCCTAGCCTGCTAGCTATAGCTCGGCCATATTTTCTAGATAGTTTTTTTACATAGTTTTTTAGATAGTTTTTTAGGTAGTGTTTGATATATATGTTAGATTAAAATGTATTAAAATTTAATTAGTAGTTTATTCTTAGTTTTTTAGATAGTTTTTGATATATGTTAATTAGATTTAAATGTATTAAAATTTAATTAGTACTTTATTTAGATAGTTTTTTAGATAGTTTTTATTATAGTTTTTTTTATATATTTAGTAATTATTATTCTATCTCTCTCTATATATGTGTTAGATTTAATTTTGATTTAGTAATTCTATCTATGTATATATGTTAGGTTTAATTAGATTTAGTAATTAATTCTATCTATAGATTCTATATGTATACATATATATGTACTTAATTATTCCTATGTGTATATATACATGTGCTTAATTATTTCCATGTGTTGAGAGAGAGAGAAAATTGTATCTAGAGAGACATTCTATGTGTTATCGTCACATGCATATCTAGAGATATATACATATGCACTTATTCTATGTGTTGAGAGAGAGAGAAAAAATTGTATCATTCTATGTGTATATATACATGTACTTATTTCCATGTTTTTGGATCGAAAGTGTTTTTGATTCGATTCCAAAGCACTTATTCCATGTTTATGTTATGTGCCATAGTAATTCTATCTATGTCTTGAAGATATAAGTGGCTACTCTGGATGATAACTTGAATGATGACATAATGGCGGATATTATCAATGCCGGCACCAATACGGATGTAGATGACACGAGTCAGTACTTTGCTGATTATGAGGATATCCTGAATATCCTAGGTGGTTGAAGATCAACAAATTGTCGCGCAAGAAAATACAGGCGAGGTATATTCGATTATCTATCATCTCTTATAGATGCATGCATACGTATATTTGTTGTTAATCGTTGTGTTTCTACTCATGTAGCTGGTCTCTAGATCTACATCAACCATCGACAAGAGTAGAAAAGTCCAAGGGCCAAAAAAGCCATTAGAGGGCCATTTCATAATATCATAATTCGACACCGACACCAGCAAACCATTGGGACTACATGCTTAGACATATGTTAATCAATGTGGGTTCATTGTAAGGGATAGGATCCTAGTTAGTGCTCATGAATGGAAGCAGAAGATATCCGCTCCTAATGTTAGTTTTGTATTTGATCAGTGATAAGAACCTAGCTTGGAGAGATATCACTCAGCATTTCACATTACAAGCAGATGATGCTTTGAAGGAGCTAGTGAGGGATTGGACAATGAAGAAGATAGGCAACATTGTTCCAGAGTTGGAAGAAGACATTGTATAAAAAGTTTATCTTGAAGAATGAAACGCCAGGATTTCAATGCTAAGGCAGTTTGTCAAGTTGGAGTCCCATTGGGATGACTTCGTACAATACAAGACATCTCAAGAGAGTGAGGAATGTGTGATGAGGAATCAGCAGAATGCCTTACAAAAGCAATACCATCATCGCATGGGATCAGGTGGCTATAGGAGTGCTATTCCCAAGTGGCAGAACCTAGAAGTAGAGATTACTGCCAAGGGAATCATACCTGAAACAATAGAGAAGAACTAGGCCTCAACGCGCGAAGAATTAGTTCTACGCTCATGGGGGAAGCCTAGACCTAGACACTGGCAAGCTAATTTTTGGCCAAAAAATTGAGAGAGCAACACAGAGACTAGCTCGTGCTAGGGAAGAGGCTGATAGTGGTGTTTTTAAGCCCAATAGAGAAAAGGATGAATTGACATATGTCCTAGAGAATCCCAAACACGGTGGTCGAACAAGAGGCTATGGGGGGGGTTTCTATGGCTACAAGCATTCCCAGCAGACAAGGATACCTACAGAAGCCACCAGAGAAAGAAGGATGAGGAGGTAGACTAGAATCCGTGTATTGGAGCAATTTGTTAATGAGTCACGACAAGCATTGCTTGAATCACGTGAATGAGAAAAATCTCTTGAGGCAAGAATGTAGGAGGAGATCAAGAGGCAAGTGCAGCTAGCAATGAGTCAAATGCAATCGCAATCAACGTTGGGAGTTACCATTAGCCCCATTGGTCAGATGAAAAGCAGTTGTGCTTCCACGGAGCTGCCAGTTATTCAAGGTGACGCTGGGTTGTGCTTCCCTGTTGATGACATTACTGAGCCTCTAACAACATGTGAGCTGCACATTCTAGATGGTAATAATGCATCAATCATGGTGGCTATCGGGGTTGTATCTCCAATAGACCGAACGAAGACACCAAGAATCTATGGGTCAGTTATTCAACCTGGATATGCTAGCGTCTCAGTCAGATAGAGTGCTCAAAGGTTACAACAATGTTCCTCTTGACATTGAAGGTGGTGATGGGGAGAAGACACTAGGAGAAGCAGAGAAGACATTTATTCAATGGCGCAAATGCTTCATCATCATTCCTGGGAGCGCCACCGCTTCCCCTACCTCACCCTAGGTATGAATGAAAGTGAATGAAATATTATTTTCTATTAATTTTATATTGGCTTCAAATATAATTGACCCAAAACTTATTTTTGTAGTAGGGTCTCCCCCTAGCCTAGCCCAATCATTCATTCCCCATCTCATCATAGTGTCGCAGGGGGCGAGACGACTTCATCCCCACGGTGATCTCCAACTCCTACACCGGCCCCATCGCCTCCACAACGATCTCCAACTCCTATACTGGCCCCACCACCTCCACAACAATCTCCAATGCCTCCACGCTGGACTCCAACACTAGCCTCATCGCCTCCACGCCGGTCTCCAACACCGCCCCCACCCCCTCCCCAGCGACGCACTACAAAGACGTCTAAGGTCCTAGGCGGCAAAGAAGACCCCTGAAAAAAAGAGTTATTTCTCAAGAAATACTTCCTGAAAAGACTGATGAGCAAATAACAGCTGAAGAAGACAAAAAAGTGAAAGATTTTTTTATAGATATCCAAAAGCAGAGACAAGCGAAGCTTAAGGAGAAGCCAGTACTTTTACATACCACGAGATCAGCTGAGGTAGAAGGTCGAAGCTCACAAGAAAAAGATGCTTGAAGTTCATAAGCCTCCACCACTATCAGACTATGACCGCTCCCTCGTGAAGTCACATGATGCACATAAGAAAAGGAAAAGAGCATCAGGAAAGGATGTCCCATAGCTAGGACAACAGAAGTAACCAATGCAAAATCTTGTTGTTGCTAATGAATATGGTTCCAACATAGAAGTCTATTGACCAGACAACTCTAGAGAAGTGTCGGTTCAAGACCTTAATGCTTTTTTTGAACTAACTGGTTTAACCTTGGATCAATTGACGGGCAAAGCTCCAATCCAGAACCTAGAAGTTGATACCTGGAAGACTTATAAATTTGGCAAAAGTCTATACAACCCTGCGGCTCTGAATGAATTGGGTACTGCAAATGTACTTGCTCAACAAGTGGTACATGCAAGCGTGTGGTAGGGGTGAGCAGTGGATCTTTGTTAGATTTAGAGACCATCATTACTTCCAGTGGCTGATGACATCTTATATATTAGTTTCGAAGAATTGCATCAACTATACCACTTGGACGCTCTGGACTAAATCAATCATTAGCTCCTTTTGTTTGTAAGTGATTCTTACTTTTATTTAATAAACTCACTTCCATGCGTACGTGTATATAATTATCCTCACATGTAACTTATATTTATATATAGATTCTAGATGTCAGAGCTCCAAAGAATACAAGACACCAGTGTTGGCTTCATTGATCCTTATATCATATTCAAAACCGATATTATTGTCAAGGAGCACTAGGGTATCTGAAGCACAGACGAATATCATGAGGTTCTTCGTGAAGTAGCACGACAAGACAACAATACTTTTCCCATACAACTTTGAGTAAGTGTTAATAATAATATAGTCTACACATTTTATGTAATATCAATACAACTTATATGCATGTACGTGTGTGTATAAACCAATGTAGGTTTCACTGGATACTCATTGTCATTGAGTTAAACTCAAGTCGGTTAGTAATTTTGGACTCATTGAGAAAAGAGCGGGCACTATACCAAGTTATGATAGACATTATCCAGGGGTAATTTTGATCTCTCGCACACAACTATTATTGAATAGACTTTGCCATAATTTATTAACGATCGTACATTATTGGTCGCATAGAGTTTGGAAAGAGTTTATTCGGCAACACCGCAAGGATTGCAAGGCACCACTTAATGTAGTTGAAATACCAGTAAGTTGTACTATATATACTTCCCCATGTGTTTAATTACTATATCATACTTCAATTTACGTGTGAGATGATGAGAATAATCTTCTTCTCGTATAGTGATGTTTGCGGCAGGAACTAGGTAATAACTTGTGTGGATACTACGTTTGTGAATTTATCACTGCACACATAAGAACTCCTAAAGATGTCCGCAGAGTACATATATATCAATTTTCTATTTATTTTTAAATGAATATATATATATATGTATTAATACTTTTCCTTTTATTTCAAATGTAAGACTGAATTGGTTGAAACAAAGGGTCATGCAAAAAGACCATCTGAAAGCAGTTCAAGAGTCAATAGCAGGATTTCTTCTAGAAAAAGTGCTAAATCCCAACGGCGAGTTCTACTTTGATCCTAAGGAATAAATGATATAAATTAAATGTTTATTGATATCGTTATTTTCAAGAACAAGATTATGAAAGTGTTGTATATATACATATATATCTATAATATATATAGTTTCATACTTTATTCGAATATAATAATACTCGAGATGAGAATTAGATGTAATTATATGCATGCATGTATTTATATTAGCAGCATAGAATACGTACATAAAAACATATTATATATTAAACAAATATGTGTAACTGAACTGAAAACAAATTAAACAAAAAAAGAAAAAGAAAAGGAACATTTAGTCCCGATTGGGGTTACCAACCGGGACTAAAGGATGCAGGCCACTGTTTGCTCAGCTGGAGGGCCTTTAGTCCTAGGTTAGTAACACAAACTAGGGACTAAAGGTCCCTCTTTAGCCCTGGCTCTATGACCCTGGGACTGAAGGTTCCACCTTTAGTCTCGGGATCGTTGTCTCGGTGCGGTAACCGGAACTAAAGGCCAGTTACCGCCTGGGACAACAAGTCCATCCTGTAGTAGTCTATAGAGCAATTAATATTTCACTACATACAAGTAATCAAATTTGGGCACAACCAATGGTACCCAAAGTTCATAGAAATCATATACACTTTAGAGAACATTATGGTCAAGCCCAAATAAATAATTTAAATGCCTTTATTAATTTATTTGGACACTAAGGTGAAATAAGAAACATATATCAAAAGTGCACAATAAATTCTGAGAAAATTACAATAGCCTAACGATGACCCCAAAAGTCTACTGTACAAATTTCATGCCATTTGGATAAATATAGCCATCTCTACAAAAATGACAAGTTGCATAGGCTTATTTTAGCAAAAATAGTTTAGCCTAGTGAAAAGTGTCAAACAACATATTTCATATTTTTCATACTTACATCCTAGCACAATAACACTGTGTAAAAATTGGCATGATCATTAGTTATGTATTTTTATCCCATTTATTTTCACTATAAGCTAGCAATTAATCAAGTTTAAATAGGAAGACCATACTCCAAGTATACCTACTATAGATTTTGCATTTTTCCTAGCTAGAGCATGTCAACACAAGACCAGTAAAATTGGAATGACAATTTTTACACTTTCCTAGCTCAAGATATGCATTTTACAAGATTGAAACTAATTAAAAATCACTTATCTAGCTCAATTTAAGTTCCTAGAAAAATATCCCAAACAGTAGGTTTCATATTTTTATCAAATAGTACACTTCATGATGAATCCAACAAAATGTGGTTCACTCAATTTGGACACTCCTAGCTCTAGATATGAATTTTCAAATTTTGCTACAAAATATGGAATAATAAATAAAGAAAATCAAATTTCATCGGCACCCACTATGACTGACAGCGGGGATCCGCAGGTCAACGGGTCCCACATGTCATCGGCATAGAAGCAGAGGGCGGCACTGACCGGTGAAAGCTCACTGACTAGGAGGTCTCTGGTGACACCCCGGGCACCATCATGTTCCTCTGGTCAACCCACACCTAGGTGTACCCTAGGTTGGGTTGGCGGCTCACCGGAGCAAGCTCACCGGCGAGCATGGCGGACGGTAGTGGTGGCGTGGTGGTGTACCATCTCTCTTCAGCGACAACATTGCTAGGTAAGCATGTCTACGGCTTCCATGGACTCTAGCGGAGCTCTCGGGTTAGGTCTAAGCCACGGCGGAGCGACGGTGAGGTCCGGCTGTGTGTGTAGAGATGGGCGGTAGCGCTTACCGTTCCAATGATGGGCTATAGATCTAGAGCTCAAGGTGACTCAGTAACAGGCACTAGAGGGGACTAAGGGTGACTAGTTGAGGTTGGCCACAGTGAGCGCATGCATGTGGCCATGGCATGAGTGCATGGGGCAGTTGTGTGTTCCATCACCGACAAAGTAGTAGCGGTTAAATGGACGGTGGCTCAAGCTTCTAGGACCTAGGGTGAAGACCGGATGAGGGAGAGAGAGTGCAGAGATGCACAGGTTATGGCTAGCCACATGTGAGCTCATTCTCGGTGGTGCACCGTGGCCATGGCAGCGACAGCAGCGCGATAATGTGGCCTTACCGATGCTCGGCTAGTGGTGCCAGCTGCTCAGGTAGGTGGAGAAGGTGATGTCCGAGTGGTGTGCATGACCAATTGGACAATGGCGCTGTGGTGGTAGCGAGTGAGCATGGTGAAGGCATGGCGGCAATGGTGATGGCGCTCGGTTTTGCTTGGTGGGCGAGAGAGAGGTAGAGCGAGGGCAAGAGAGCGAGAAATGAAGGGAACAACGATGTCGCCTCCCTCTTCACTCCCCTTCGGCCCAACCAGCCAGGCCAATGCTGGCATACAGCCGCCACGCAGCCCACGCGGCCTGTGTTGGTTGGCCATGACGCGCACGGCGAAGGGCCGGTTTAGGCTGTCTAATGAGCCAAATTTGTGCCTCCATAACTCCTAAACCATGCGTAATTAGCAAAAACTATATTAGTGAAAGTTGTAGTGCTATGTGAGATCTCCAACTTTGATTTAGGAACCATCATCTAATTCTCAATGGTTAGCTAGTGACAATGGTCCCAAGTGAGGCACATTGAAACTGTACATGGCTTTAGGATAGCAATTTTTCTAGGTCCAAAAATAGTGTTTCTTTGCTACTTTGGAGCTATTTTGGACTATGTTAGGCACTAAATTACCTCATGACCTTAAATAAAGTTTGTTCCACATAAGATAATCTACAACTCTTATTAAGGGTGCACTACCATGCAGAAACTCTATGCTATAGTTCAACTTTGGTCAAAGTAGGATCATGAAAATTGGAGTTTCTAGAATAACTATGACCTGGGGGCTGTTTTGGTCCATGTCATGAATACCAAACTTGTTCCATGTACCATCATAAGTGTGTCTAAGGTGTTTTAGTGATCAACATCAACCACTTGCCTTAACAAGCATGACCATAAAGCATACACATGTTGCAACATAGAATAACAAAGGGTATGTTTCATATGAATGTTTCATACGTTTATGCTCATATATGAATGAATGATGCTTATGCTCATGCAATGCAAGAGCAAAAGTGCAAGCCTAACACCTAGGGTGTTACGTGGGGCCTCCTTATCAGCGGGCGAGGCAGTTTCTAGACACGCCTCACCTTTTGATGTTTTGCGCAGCTGGTTGATGGCGCTGGGACTGCCGTGCCCACCGAAGGAGTTATGATGTGCACTCCTGCGCCGTCCCACTTTGTCTATGAGATGGGACGTTGGGCCTCATGGAACAGATCCGATGAAGAACAAGTCATAGCACTAGGTCCACGTGGGTCTGAGCCATTGATGGCGGCCGGTGGGTGTTGGTATTTCTTAATGATTCACCAAGTATAGAGATAAAAATCTATCCCTGGCAACGGTGACAGAAATGCTTGTTGGCATTTCTTAACACATTCACCAAGTATGGAGATAAAATCCATCCCTAGCAAAGGCGCCAGAAATACTTTGTTGGCAATACTTAGCAACCTCGCTAATAAATAGCAATGCCACTAGGTAAGGCCATGATAGTTCCTTAACAATTTTAGATATTTATCCACAAGCGCATGGAGCTATCATTGTAGCATTTCACCCCAAAAGTATTCAGGGTGTCATTATCGCTAATAAATAGTAATGCCACTAGAAAGGCATTTATTGATTAACAGTCTAGTATGGATATGAACTTGAATAATATACTTGCAAGTACACCAATGTTTATAACAGGGGTAAGAATGGTATTCTCAAGATAGTGGACACACACTTGGGCATTCCTCAAAGGCTAAAAGAGTAAAGAAAGAATACAAAAATAATCCTAAGAAGAGCATGGCATGTTTTAGTATAGTCATACAAAGATTAGTTAATGATCATATAAGCTACATAATTAGTTTTAGCGCTAAGTGTGAAGCAGGTCTAGAGGCCATAGAGTACTGGTCTGCTAGCAACCTCATGTGACAATTTAGACTCTTACACCCTAAACGAATGTGGCGGATTACAAGGAATAGACATGTCTATCACCACCTGCCGCCTACCACCTCAACCATGGAGAAGCACAATGCATTCACCTATCTCTCTATACCCAAGCACCTCACTCACATACATAGAAACTACCCAAATTCCCTAGGACTCTGACCCTATGGATTGACAAGTAAAGGACTTGGGCACACCCAAAGGCATGATGAACCACCACCTCAACTTAGCTCTAATTCCAATGGTACAAGTTATATGAATGATTAAGCATAAAGACATGTGTAACAACTCGAGTTTTTGTACAACAAAAAATATGATCTTTTAAAAAAAATTCCTACAATGTGTGAAGCATGCAGTCGCTAGGTCAAACTTTAGACGATTAAAGGAGAACTTACTAACAAATTGATGCATCATGTGGAATTGATTGTAGGTGTGTGCCTTGTTCTTGAATCAGTTTTGAGTTTTTTTGTTTTGTTTGAAGTGCACAAAGCAAAGTGCCCTCAAAATCCCTTTCGAATATCTCAAGTTCCTTGAACCATACAAGGGAAACCACTCCTACCTTTTCCCAAAAAGGAATCAGGATATCCTTTTCCTCCTCCTCTCAAATTACTTCCAATCCCCTGAGTCATAATTCATAAAGGAAAAAACATTTTCCTTCTCTACTTGAACTATTCTAACCCCCCTTCAAATTCGCCCCAAATCTCTTTTCAATTCCCTCTCGAATTCCTTCCCGAATTCCTTTTGGTTCCATCTAAAAATCCCTTAGTCATAAATAGAAAATCATTTTCCATTCTCTTGGGCCAAAACCCTTCTCCTCCTCCCTTTTTCTCTTTCCCGCTGGCCCACCCAGCCTCTTCCCCCTCATGCTGGCCTAAGCCACCTCTAGGTCAGCATGCCCTATGCTCCCTCCATCGGCCTAGCTTGCCTCTCTACCATTGGCCTAGCTCGACCTCACCACCTCCCCATGCGCCAGTAGTGGCATCGGCCTACTAGCCCAGCTAGGAGCCCCATAGGCCTAAGTCGGTCCATGTAGGCCCGGTCGCTAACCCCTATGGGGCCACTAGATAAGCAC
Source organism: Miscanthus floridulus (assembly GCF_019320115.1). Lineage (NCBI taxonomy): Eukaryota > Viridiplantae > Streptophyta > Magnoliopsida > Poales > Poaceae > Miscanthus > Miscanthus floridulus. Next base: position 52,879,723 of record NC_089583.1, on the reverse strand, counting down.
GCCCGCACCTACGCCATAGGAGCCACGTGCAACTGCCCTTAGCCATCGCTGCCGCTCGCCCGACGTGATGTCGTGCCCCATGCCATGCCTTGGCATCCATACCACCGCCTATAGGATGTGCGCCATGAGTCCCCGCTCCCTTATAGACGATGAGGATCATCATCCTATCATGGAACCCTAGGTGGCGTGCCTATAAAGGGCCACAGCCGTCGCTCCCCTCTCAAGCTCCCTATAGTTGTTGCACTCCTCTACTCCATTTCTTCCCGTCTATGGTGCCGAACCCTATGCCAGCCATGGCCGTAGCTCCACTCGTCGCTGCTGGCCACCGCACCAGCCTAGCCCATCATAGCTCTGCCCACCACCAGCGGACAACCTTAGGGATAGCCTTGTGCTGATTTAGTTACACGGTCGTGGTACCCTATGAGTGGGTTTGGATCACGGGATCATGTCTCCTTTCTTCCAACCTTTGTCCATTCCATGATGAGTTGGTCGAAAGAGTGGTGATTCCATTCTTCTCTCCTCTCTTGTTCTAAATCCTTGTTGATCTAGTAAGATGTGGATTGAGCCATTCGCTTGTTTGGTGTTCATTGCTCTCTTGATTCCATTCCTTCGATTCCCGTTGTTACTATGGCGAGTGGATCAAAGAAAGGTGAATCCCGTGTCCCCCCTCTTTGGGTTCTAGTTGTGCTTAAGCCCTTGTATGCTTGTACCTATTTAGACCATAGCATTTCTTTGGTTCTCATGGTGAAAAACTGCACCGCTAAGAACCCTAGGGATGTCTTAGTGCATTCAGTGCACCTAGGTCGTGGTACCCTACAAGTCGTTGGGCACTCATGTTCTCAGTGTGTGTTGCTACTTTCGATGCCTCGTCCTTTGCCATGGTGTGTGGATTGGAAGAAGTAGACCACCTCCCTTCTCTTCCCTTCCCCATTCCACCCTCTCTTGGTTCTCATCAATTATAATGGCGAATGGATTAAGAGAGACTAAACTACTTCCTTTCTCCCTTAGCCTCTCTTTTTGATCCCCGTCAATCTCCATGACACCTAGATTGGAAGACCACGAGCCATGGTGTTTGCTTGAGATGAGCTAGGGTCTATGCCATTTTTATAGAAGCCATACAGGTCAGCACAATCAACCTAGGAAGTACTCGCTAGGCTAAGACTTAAGATTGTGCTTAGCGAACAACCACTTCTATTTCTTTTGGCCCGAAGATTGGACATCCGTTGAGAGGGCTAAGTCATTTTCCCTATGGTGTTCTTTTGGTGTAGTTGTTCTTCCATGTCTTGTTTCCTCTTTAGAGTATTGATTGCTTTCTGTCTTGCTTGTCGCTCTATCGAGATAGTTGCATCGAGGATAGTGTTGATCAGGCCAGAACCCGTTAGAGGAAGGAAATGCGAATGGCAGTAGGACTATGAGGAGATCAATTGTGAGTACACTGAAGATCTTAGAGATGACCAATCAAAAGGTTCCATGTCCCACCCAACCTCATAGAATCTATTAGGCATGAAATAATGTAGCTGCTAGTGCTTTACCTTCATGCAAATGAACTATGATAGATTGTAAGGTAGAATTGCTTGGAGCCAATACCTTAATGCAACCTTTACCCCTGCACACCAGTTGTTAGGCTAGATGCTCACTTACTACTTACTTCTTACTTCTACTACATATTATATCTATGATGTGATGCTTGGTGGAGGATTGTTTGTGAGTGGCTAAGGCACATTGTGCCTCTAAAACTGGTGATAACTTGGGGAGATCTTGGCATGTGTCTTGGGTGTGTGGTAAGGGTTGAATCTACCGGATAGGATTCCATGATGAGTCATTAGACGAGTCTTGCCAAGGGGATGCGACTTAGGCATTCCCTACGAAAGGTACCTATGGCGGGTACATGTGTGAGGAGTATATTCTAAGGAGATGACTCATCGAGATGGAGGTGCCATTGAGGCATGGGGTGTTGGTTATCCTCTTTGAGAAGATATCATGTCTTGTCCCCCTAAGGACTGGTATGTTGAGAGAACCGGATCATAGGACCCTATGTACACACCACTCACTCCTGAATGGGCTAGGGGACAGTTACCCGACCAACTAGGACGGTGCCATTACTGCTAGGTTGGAAGTGGATAGTGTAGGGAGGTACAAGCGTATGGCCCACACCCTCCTAACACAGCAGTAGTGACCTCTAGGGGCTTGGTACTATGTCTCATAGTCTCAGCGTGCCTGGTGTACTCTAGGGTGGCCTAGGGCTCAGTGGTAGAATGGCACCATACCGGTTGGGAGGCAGTTGGTATCAGCCTAGGTGGGGCATCTTTGATGATGGTGATCTTGTGGTTCCAGGTGTACATGCTCTGTAGAGTTGATTGATCTATATGTATAGCCAAGTCCTTAGATATGGACATTCCTATGACCTACGCTTCCCTTGATTAATGAGAGGAGTCCTTTCTTCTTCTTCCCCCTGGGTTTGGTGTTGGTTTCTGGCTTTGGCTGTTGAGGCAAGGCATGAGAGGGAGTCATCCTTGCTGCCTAGAGAGTGAGAGTCTAGTGAGATGTGTGTGATGGGATGGTTGAATGTGTGTGGATGAGATGGGTTAAAACATGATGAGCTATTATAAAATATTAATGATATTGCATAGGAAAACTACAGCCATAAATAGGCCTTTTGTTGTACCCTTGCATTCCACTTACCATAAAGCAAACACAAAGCATAGGGGTGGGAGCCAGTGGCCAGTACAAATCATACTGAAAGAATTTTGGTAGGTTTTGGATGTAATTTATGATGGCAGCGGAAGATTAGGATGATTGGATGGTCTCGCTCCTACGCTCAAGTTTGGTTGATGTGATGAAGTCTATGCCCATTGATGCTCTACGCTTACTCTAATGATTGCCCATGAAGGAGGAGCCTTCACCCACTAAGGCGCTACATCTACTCTGATATTGTTCTATGTGCGTCTTTGCTAGTATATGTTGTACTTAGCTATGTTACCAAGTGTTGTAATACCTTGTAAACTTGTAATTCCATGATGTATGAACTGTGGTATTAACTAAATAATGATAATGTGATAGCTTGGTCTTCGTGGACTATCACATTATGATGTAATCTGTGGATTTCCCTTCGAGGAAATCGTGGATCATTTTAGCTAGTATCAGAGCCATCCTTGACCCTAGGATGAGACCCTTAGGACCAAACACTATTTTAGAAGCCAATTAGCCTATTTATTATAGAACTCTAGGTGCTAACACTTGTTTCCTTCCCCGCCTTGAGTTCTAATGCTAAGTGACCTCCCCTATTATGGAAAGTTGACCTGTAGAAAGCATTCACCATTACCGCCCATGTTAGTTGGTAGATGTGTGAGACTTGAAGGCTCATGAGTGCATATAGGAGTTGTAATGATGTTTGAATGCCTAGATCTTATGACGTGGGGCTTCTTGTGTTGCTGAATGCGTAAGTTGTAGAAGCGATTTTGTGTATGTGAGAGTCCAGATGTTGGTTAACCTAGAGGCTAAACCCAAGGTCGTCCTATGACTAGATAATTGACCCAGACTAACGAAGTTAAGATATAAAGTGGATGCATCATATCTTTACCAAACCAATTAAAATTGTTTTCGGTTTTCGACTAAGCACCATTTTCAAAATTGCCCCCTCCTTCCTTTTATTGAAAAAGACCTCTCTTTAATAAAAGCAATTATATTTCAAAGGAAAATGGTTTCAAAACATTTTGAAAGGTCTTCCCTTTTTCAAAAGAAAGCAGTTTTAGTTCCTTTATCAACCTGATTTGATTTCAAAAGCTATCTGCGAAATAGTTTAAAACAAGTCTTCTTTCAAAAAGTGTTACAATTTCACTTCCAAAAAACAAAAGTTTTGCTTTTCAATCAACAAAACATTTTCAAACCAAAGATCTTTAGCTCAGTTTCATTTTAAAAGCTTTTGATTTCAACTTGGGAGCCAAATTGCTTTCAAAAATCAACTTTGCCATCAAAATGATTTGCAACTGATTTACCAAACAAAATTCTTGCAAAAAGATTTTGTCTGTAGCTATTCCAAAAAGGTTTGCAAAACCAAAATGAGTTTTGAAAAATCTAGTTTCAAAAGTTTGTTTTGAAAAAAGGTTTCTAAAAACAAAGTTTGATTGCAAAAGCTTTACCTTTCAAAATGAGAAGCGATTTCAAAGCATTTTCAAAATTGGTTTTGTTGGATTCAAATAAAAGGGAAGCAATGTTTTGTTTGGAAAATTAAACTGAGTTTCAAAATCACTTGATTTGAAATCATTCAAAAAAGGGGTTTGTTTAGTTTTAGAAAATAAAGACCTTCAAAAGATTTTGTTTTCAAAACTTGTGTTGATTTCAAAAATTTTCAAAAATCCGCACTACCTTGGATTTCAAAAGTTTTGCAAATCACCCCTCCCTCGCTATTCAAGCAGGATTTCAAAACTAACCATCTTGAAAAGTTTCAGTATTTGCAAAATGTTTTCATCAAAATGGTTTCAAACTCCGCGTGCTCACTATTTCAGAACATCTTTTGTCCAAAATATTCTATGGAAAAGTTTATAAAATGGTTTGAATTCTAAAAAATCCCCCTTCAAAAGTCCTAAATGTTCATGAGAATTGTTTCAAAAGAGATTTGGGGAGCAAAAACCTTCTATAAAAGTCTTGATTTTATAAATTGAAAACCTATTTAAGGCTTTTTCAAAATCTCTTTTGAGGGTTTGATCTAGTTTGACCAAAAAAATCAAAACTTTTGATTTGTGTTCCAGAAAAAAGGTGGGATACAACCTATTTCAAACATCTTTGTGTTGATTTTCAAAAATGCAAAGGTTGTAACCTTCTTCCTTGCAAGATTTGCAAAACAAAGGATTTAAAATTGTGTTTTCAAAAAAAGAGAACTTCCAAAAACTATTTATAAAGGCTTTTCCTCGTCTTTTAAAAAAACTCCCCTCTCCCTGTAAGCTTGGGATATCGAGTTATTGCTGGTGACTTATTTGGTAGTGTGTCATAATCATAACCTACGGTGCCGCTATGAAACTTAGGGCCCCATGTGTGATGGATCCACATGGCTTGCTGCTAGGCGTACGCTGGTATCGAAGCACGTGACTGTGACTGGTCCAGGTGGTACCTGCTTATAACCATAATCCTAAGCTTCGCTTTTCAAAATCTTACTTCAAAAGCAACCGCCTGAAAAGAGTTTTACTTAAAAACAAAGGATGTTTTAGATTTCAAAAATCTCCATTCAAAAACCCTATCTTGTTTTAATAAAGAGATTTCAAAACCCAAACATTTTGCCAAAACGAACCCTTATTTGAGTAAAAGCAACTTTGGAAAAAAATGGGTAATTTGAAAAAGTTTTCTTCCCTGAACTTCTTATAGTCAAAACTCTTGGCATGTTTCAAATGTTTTGAAAACCTTGCTCCTATTTCAAAATGCTATATGAAAAGATGTTTCAAACCCTTCTTGTGTGTCCTTGAAAATTTTGAGAAAAGCTCTTTTCTTTCAAATAGCATTTCCCAAAAGTAGATTTATGAGAACCTATTTTCAAAGCTTCTTCAAAATGCTTTGCATATTCCCAAAGGATTTTCATTTTCCCAAAATTCAAAACAACTTCAAAAGGGACTTTATTTTCAAATGAAAACTATTTCAAGTCGCTTCCCTATCTTTCAAAAAGAAAAAGGGGTTTTCATTTCAAAAGAAAACTACTTCCAAAAGAAAACCATTGTTTAAAGAAAAATAACTTCTCCATTCGAAAGGTTTTATGTAAACTACTATCAAAAAGCCAGTCTTTTAAATCTTTCTCCCACAAGGCTTCATTTGCAAAAACCTAGTGCACTAATGCATGTGGAACATCCGGTGAAATCCATTAGCCTTAGATGAACTTATTGAGCCATCAATCTAGAGTAGCAACCCCAAAATCTCAGGGACAAGATTCCTATAAGGGGGTGGACTGTAACAACCCAGGTTTTTGTACAACCAAAAATACGAGCTTTTTAAAAAAATTCCTACAATGTGTGAAGCATGCAGTCACTAGGTCAAACTTAAGACTGATTAAAGGAGAACTTACTAACAAATTGATGCATCATGTGGAATTGATTGTAGTTGTGTGCCTTCTTCTTGAATCGGTTTTGTGTTTTGTTTAGAGTGCACAAAGCCATAGCAAAGTTCCCCCAAAACCCCTTTCAAATCTCTCAAGTTCCTCAAACCATACATGGGAAGCCACTCCTACCTTTTCCCAAAAATGAATCGGGATATCCTTTTCCCTCCTCTCAAATTACTTCCACTCCCCTGAGTCATAATTCATAAAGGAAAAATCCTTTTCCTTCTCTACTTGAACTATTCTAACCCCCCTTGAAATTCGCCCCAAATCTCTTTTGAATTCCCTTTCGAAGTCCTTCCCGAATTCCTTTTGGTTCCATCTAAAAATCCCTTAGTCATAAATAGAAAATCCTTTTCCACTCTCTTGGGCCAAAACCCATCTCCTCCACCCTTCCCGTGGCCTAACACCCCCCTTTTTCTCTTTCCTATAGGATTGCCTGGCCTCTTCCCCCTCACGTTGGCCCAAGCCACCTCTAGGTCGGCATGCCCCATGCTCCCTCCCTTAGCCCAGCTTGCCTCTCTACCACTGGCCCAGCTCGGCCTTGCCACCTCCCTACATGCCAGCAGCGGCACCAGCCTGCTCATCTAGCTGGGAGCCCTGTAGGCCCGAGATAGCCCCCGTAGGCCTGGTCGCCAACCCCCGTGGGCCTACTAGCTAAGCATGCCCGCGCTGAAACCCTAGGAACCATGCGCCCCTGCCCTCAGCCACTGCTGCCGCTCGCCAACGCACAGTTGTGCCCCGTGCCCTACCTCGGCATCCATACCACCGCTCATAGGATGCACACCATGAGTTTCGCGCACCCACATGGATGACGATGATCATCGCCTAGCCCTAAAACCCTAGGTGTCGTGCCTATAAGACACCACAACCACTGCTCCCCACTCGAGCTCCCTATAGTTGCCGCACTCTTATGCTTCCTTTCTTCCCCTCTACTACATCGAACCCTATGCCGACCATGGCCGCAGCTCCACTCATTGCTACTAGCCACTGCACCAGCCTATCCCACCATAGCTCTACCTGCCATCGGCCGAGCAACCGTGGTTGTGACCCTGAGCCACCATAGCAGCGCCTTTGCATCCACCTTCTCTTTGATGCCTCTAAGCCCACCTCCACCTCGTCAACCTCAATGATGTGCCCCTACACCATGAGCTCCTCCCCGCTTGCCCCATGCCACCAACATTCCTTACCACGCCGTCATGCCCATGTTGTGCCACACCAGTCGTGTTCCACTATTGTAACACTTTAGAGCAGCGCCAAGCCTTGCCTTGTCCTCCTATGCCTACCTCGACACAATAAATGTTGCACTCTACCTCCTCCTCCTGCCAATTCCAAACCCGAGAACTAGGCGAACATCCTTCCACACTATTGGCTCCTCATCAGCTAGCACCGTGGCCTCAGGTTTCTCTTCATCGAGCCATGTCTCCATCAAGCCCCTACTTTGTCCTCGCTGCGCTTTTCCTCCATTCACCGAGCAGGTGGTCACATGTGACCTCACCGAGGAGCGGCCTCACCACCATGTACCTACTCCACATTGTGACCAAGTCACGCCCTTCCTCACCATCGATGTTGCTCGTTAGTGTCATCGAGCTCCACCTCACTGCCGACGAGCTCCTCCTCAGTTGAGCCCTGCTTGTCATTGAGCCCCCAACACCAAGCTTTTGCCTTTACCCTTTTTGTTGCCATTCCTGATCGTCTTGCTCCCTATGCTACCATGCTCTTGGCCGACCATGAGCCTGCAATGGCCATGCCCTACCCCACCTGGACATTGGAATTGAGCTACATCATCTTCGCCGAGCGTGTCCATCGCTGGCCTCCTCCGCTCGCCATGGCCCCCAACCACCACGACCAACACCACCTTTCTAGCAGCCCATCATCATCCTCCACACCAGGAAGCCACCCCTACTCACCAATGCCATGGGTCGAGAACCGAAGCTACTGACCACGGCACCGACCACCTCTGTCACCCTACCTTCCTACACCATAGGTGAGCTCTGTACCCCCAAAGCTCCCTCTTTTCCTTGAAATCAGCCATTGCACCTATTGTGCCTAATCGTCCCTTCATTATGAGCTCAAAGCCATAGCCTTGCAGCTTCCATCATCGACCCCGACCACCAGCGTCGCCATCGGAATCGCATCCAGTAGTAGCAGCCAACCTCAACCACCTAGAGCAAGCCATTGGCTAGCTATAGCATGCCTCCAACCAGCCATAGCAAGTTGACAACATGTGTGTAGTTCTCTTTCTCTAATGATAACATAGCAAGGCGATGAAAAAAACCCAACTAATCCAATAGGCCATACCTATGTCGGTCGTAATTGTCCAATCACTCAAATTCCAACTGATGGAAAACTACATAATGTTCCATGTGTGTAGTTCTCTTTCTCTAATGATAACATGGTATTATCTGAGTCTATTGAGAGAGCGATTAATGTTATAGCTGACTCTACCAGCTCAGCGGTTTTGATGATCATTAGTTAAGGGGATCCTCATATCCAAGCAGCAACAGTTATTTGGGTTGAATCTGATGCAATCTCTTAGGTAAAAACACATAGCAAGTACCAAAGGATGAGCCAATGTTAAATATTGCTACTGAAAAGGAGAATAGTGATGCTCGGAGGACAGTAGTGGTCGAGGATTTATTCACGATGTTCAAAAAGCAGTCCTCTACCAAAGTAGCTTGAGTACAACTTCCTTTGCAGTACAATTACAATCCAATAAAGCTTTCTTATTGAACTACTTTTTACTTTGAGGCTTTCTTTTAGGATTAATCAGCAACTCAAGAACATAATCTGAAATCCATTATTTGGCACCTTTCCACTTTATCTTCAACACATATTGCTATAAGTTGACTGTTTAGAACACCCTTGACTTCTCACAAAATTATGGAGATAAGAGGCAAGGCAATGCACAATAGGTGCAAGGAGTCTTCTCTAGGGTATCTAAAGGATTATCTAACGAAAAAACATTGACAATGTTGCTAATCTTAGCATCAATTACAAACACAACCTTTTAACATGAGGGATGAGACCAGTCAATAGAGAAATCACAGATTCTGTACAGCTTGGTTTTCAGTTCATATCTCACAAACTACTAGTCCATTCCACACAAATTTTGGTAGGAATGTATACCCATGAGTCCTCTAAAAACTAACCAAAATTCAGCTCAAATGGACACATTTAGACTATCCGAACGAATCATCTACCAAAACTGCTCTATTCTGAAATTTTAATGACCCAGACTGATAAAACATCTTTCAAATCCAATGCTTTACTCAACCAATGCTCAAACTAACTTTAGACATCGAAGTACCCCAAGCAAAGAATGAGCTCGCCAATGTTTTGTGACAATCCAACCATGTTTGAGCCTCTAATCACTAGCTTAAGGATAACCGGCTTGGTGCCATGAAATCTAGACAGATTTCCCGTTCTTTCTTTTTCTTTGCATCACACATTGTGGAGTGTGTTCTACATTCTATAACTCTTCGTATAGAAGCAGCACTAGCTTTCTCACTAAGGATGGAGGCTAGGGTTTTTCCTTACATGACTCTTAGGAAACAACCTCAACCATTGATTTAGACACCAACTCGACAATGCACAAGCACTAGACTTGGGCTATTTTTGCAGGACACAATGCATACTCCATGTGGAGGGGTAGTCTAGTAAAGATAAGGGACTATTTCTAACTACCCTTCTATGAGCCAGCATCTTACATTATCTATGGGATTGTCCAAGATGGAATTGACTTGACGACACAAGGCCTGGAGAAGAAAGCAGTACTTGCATCGTTGACCTGGCTTTGCTGTTCCTTTGCTTAACATTGTTCTGGGAGACATAGCCTTCGTAGCTACCAAAGAGTCATTACCTAGCTAGAGATTAACCCTCCTACTGGTAACTAATTAGTTGTCTCTCAACACTTAAAAAGCTCCAAAATTTCCTTTTTGATGGCATGAATTGTAGTGGATGCGCAAATAAACAGTCGCCATGGAAGTCAGCTGAGAAGGGGTGACTCCGAAGAAGGTCATTTTTTGTCTGCATGATCCTTATGCACCTAAAGATTGAGAACTTGGACAGGAAGCTCATGAGTACTATGTGACCTATTATAGGACATAATATCCTAGTACATTTATCATCCAACTAATAACTTGTCCAACTTTAAGTGTTGTGTACCATTCTAATCCAATGGGGATGACATGAGTTGCTCACCAGATGGCTGGTGTCATTACAGGGATAGTCAAGTAGAGTCACTTATCTACCACCTCTTATAGTCTGCTATTGTTTATGTCGGTGATATGTTCTTCTAGGTTATCCTTTTTACAACTTTAGAAGGAAACTCTACTACTTTTGGTCTAATATATGGATCTTTCTATTGGATATAGAGAGATTACCAAGGAAAAGATCATAAGGAGACAACTCATCGGTGTAGTTCCATAATGGGTCATGACTAGAAACCTCAATACCAGCACATGCCGAGTAGCACAACCTTGTGTCAGCCACCATCAGTGTTTTCCTAAATGCTAAATGGTAATCAGTCGGTCACCTACCGTTTAGCCATTATTCGGGCAAAACATCCCATTAAACGGGCTAAACAGCTAATTAAACAGGGTAAACAGGTGATTAAACGGAAACGGTGCACCACCGTGTAGCGTTTACACGGTGTTTAAACAGGGCTAAATGACCATTTAGGTGAACAGTGGCCACCATAGGTGGCTCTCGATTTCATCGCGGCACCGTAGAACGCTAATCATGGCACCATTACTGAACCTACAACCCATAAGAGTTCTCACATGGCACAAATTGGGTTGCATAGGAGCACGCACCATGCGAAGGAGGGATAGCAAGCAAAGGTAGTCACAAGGTTAGGAGTCAACAAGGGTGGTCCAAGGTAAATACATGGCAGAAGAGAAACATAAATTAACTAACAAAGACAACTAAGCGTGAGACTGGCATAAATTTTCCATGCATGCCTTGTTTTTACCAAGGAGATTACCAGATAAAAGATTACATGAGATTTAGTCTTGTTGGGCAGCAACATGAGGTAAAGACCAA